>NC_062561.1:8767500-9430000 GCF_022837055.1 Prionailurus viverrinus
AGGGGCACCTGGGTGGCTCAGTCGGTTGAGCGTCTGACTTGAGCTCAGGTCATCTCACGGTTCGTGGGTTCGAGCCCCGCATCGGGCTCTGTGCTGACAGCTCGGAGCCTGGAGCCTGCTTCCGATTCTGTGTCTCCCTCTCTCTCTGCCCCTCCCCCTGCTCGCAGTCTGTCTCTCTCTCTCAAAATAAAAAAAGACATTAAAAAAATGTCTTTAATTAAAATGGAGCACTAAAAAATGTTCAAATAACCCTAAAGAAGGCAGGAAGGCAGAGAAAGGAGAACCAAAACAGAAGGAACAAACAGAAACAATACTCCACTCAACAATAGCAAAATACACATTCTTTTCAAGTGGACAAAAATGGAACATTTGCCAAGATAGACCATATTCTGGATCATAAAATGAACAGATTAAAAATAATTGGAATGATACAAAGTATGTTGTCTGACCTTGATGCAATTAGACAAAAATCAGTGTGAGAAAGATAACAGAATTTTAAAACATTTGGAAATTAACATACTTCTGAATAGTCCATAGATCAAAGAGAAGTCTCAAGGGAAATTAGAAAGTATTTTAAATTGAAGGAAAATAACACAACATTCAGAAATTTGTGGAACCTGGCTAACATAGTGCTTAGAGTGATATTTGTAGCATTAAGTTCTCAGAAGAAAGGTCTCAAATCAGTAATCTAAGCTTCCACCTGAAGACTGAATGAAAACAGTGTATACTTATAGCATATAGCATAATTATCGCACATACTTCAAGCAAATGAAATAATAAAGGTAGGAAGAGAAATCAATGAAATTAAAAATAGAAAAATTAAGAGAAAATCAGTGAAACCCCAAACTGATTCCTTCAAACAGTCAGTAAAATGGATAAACCTATTGTAAGGTAAAGAAAGAAAGAAAGAAAAAAGAAAAAGAAAGAAAGAAAGAAAGAAAGAAAGAAAGAAAGAAAGAGGGAGCGGGAGGGAGGGAGGGAGGGAGGGAGGGAGAAAAAGAAAGGAAAGAGAAGAGAAGAAAGAAAGAAAAAGAGGTGGGAAGGAAGGAAGGAAGGAAGGAAGGAAGGAAGGGAAGAGAAGAAAAGAGAAAGAAAGAGAAAAAGGGAAGAGAAGAAAAGAAAAGAGAAAAAGAGAAGAGAAAGAAAGGGAAGAGAAGAAAGAAAGAAAAGGGGGGAAGGAAGGAAGGAAGAAAGAGAAGAAAAGAGAAAAAGAAAGAAAGAAAGAAAGAAAGAAAGAAAGAAAGAAAGAAAGAAAGAAAGAAAGAGAAAGAGAGAGAGAGAGAAGAAAGAAACTAGCATCAGGAATGAAGAGAGGGGATATTCTCATAGACCACACAGATATTAAAAAGGAATAAGCTATTGATACATGGGACAGCTCGGGTGATTCTCAGAGGCGTTCTGCTGAGTGAACTAAGCTCGTCTCAAAAAATTACATACTCTGTGATTCCATGTATGTGACACTTTCCAAAAGATAAAGCTATAATGATAGAAGGTAGATTAGTAGTAGCCAAGGGTCAGGTGTGTGTGTGTTGGGGGTGGGAAGTTGTTGTGAATGGATTTTTTTTTCTTTTTTTTTCTTTTTTTTTTGAGTAATGAAATGTTGTGGTTGTGGTGGTAGTTACATAAATCTATAAATGTTTTACGCCGTATAGAACCATACACAAAAAAGCCACACATGTACACATAACCCAGTCAGCATTACCCTGTGTTAATTTTAAAAATAAATTTTGTTAAAGCAGAAAAAGGTGACAACTCATGTGATCACTTTGCTATTGTCCTTTGGGTCTTGCTCGTTTGAAACTTGCAGGGAAGGCAAATCTATTTCGTGTTTGGTGCGGTGAATTTTCACTTCTCTATGGGAATAGGTCGCCTCTGCAGTAGGACACTGTGTGAAGTGTTAATTTGTGGCGAGTTATAGTCAAAGCATTTATTCCCTCTGATTTGGGCATCCAGGCACACAGGCACCCTCCCCATAGCATGCCACAGAGCTCAGTGAGGACTCAGACTCTCAACTTCACCTAGAAAACCCTGAGAGACAAAAAAAAAGATTTGACGGAGTAAGTTAATCTGGGTAGAAATTAATGTCTAGACTCCCATTCTTCCTCAGAGGAGCCGAGCTGAAAAGGGGAAAGAATGTTCCAAAAGAATCTCAAGATTCAGCCTTAGTCTGTTTGCACCTGCCTCGGGTTTCGTCCTAGAGGAGGGACTTAAATAAGTGGAACCCCCACCATAATTTGGAGGATCGCAGAGGGGTGGGGACCCTTATCTTGTTCAGCCCACTTGGACTCCTGGCAGTTACAAACTTGACGGACTTCTCTCAAGCCACAGTGAATGGAGGGAGGAGGAGCAGAGGTTGCCAAAGAGTGCTAAGGGCAGAGCGAGTCTCCTGCAAGCTTCAGAGGGCAGAAAACACCACCAATACAAGATGGAGCAGGGGACCTGTGTGAATCCAACCCCCAGAGGGCACAGTCCTCCTGGGATGTCATGAGGACAAAGCCAGGGACCACAGCCCTTCAGGTATGGTTTTACTCAGCAGCGGGTATAATGTGAAAGATGACACTCCCAGGATCCTTCCAGAAGAGTCATCACTCAAAGGCTGCCAGCCCAGGACGTAGATGGGAAGAGAAGCAGAAGCCACCAAGCCCTCGCTCGTACCATGATCAGTGACATGAGTCCCCTGGGATCAATCCAGGGTGGAGTAGAGAAGAGAAAAACCCACGGGGCGGGGGTGGGGGTGGGGGTGGGGGTGGGGGTTAAACTAGAAAGTGACTGATTTATGTAAACCTACCTTGAGAAATGATGGGATTAGCTCTCACCTACAAGCAAGTAAATTACATTTCCCAGTGCTTAGGAAAAATGGGGGCTCAAGGATAGAGATTAAGAGAGTAAGGAACTTTTTTTTAATACTTTTGAATTTTTGAAGTTCATATCTGTAACATACCTTTTAAAACAAAACTGTTACAACTGAAAAAACAGGAAAGAATGATGGCATTAGTGTTTTTTTGTCCCGACCTCCAGATGAGATCCCAGAACTCTGACAGTCTGCACACAGTCATCTCTCTGTGGGTTAGATCTGGCATAACCAGTGAGTATATTGTGTTGGTGACGTCATCAACCTCTACTTGTAATACTTTACATTGTTCTGCTGGAAGGAATGCGTCCGAGATGGGCTTATGGGGCGCTCTGCCTTTATCAGCCAAGAAAACACGGAGGTCAGCTTAGGCTGCTACAGAATATATCCCGTGCTGTGGGGGAGAGCTGCTCTCGCATTCCCTTCTAGGAACATCTACCTTGATTTTAGGAGGACTGAACTTGGCGAGGGAAGAAAGAGGTAGCACAACCCAAATTAGAATCTGCAGCTGGCCGGAAACCTTTCTGCTGCTGCTGGGAAAGTATCGCGAGGGTCCTGAAGGGGCAGATTTCTGGGCTTCTGCCCAGATGCAGGTGGTGCTGGAGGAAGAGGAGAAGCTCTATGCCCGGAAAAAAATCTGGAGCACATAAACTAGACTAGACAGGAGTGAGGGGAACGTTTGCAACCACGGCCAGCAAAGCAGCTACGATTTCTAATGCAATGAAAAGAAGGGGGGTGATACTATGGAATCAGAGGCTACAGTACTTACAGCAGAGGGCAAGTTACAGCATAGAAAATAACCTGCCGGAATATAGGAATTACTTACAGGCATCGGCACTAAGAGGGACTCCTGTTCTGTTTCCCCATCATTGTCGTTGGCTAACGTCGTGGGAGCTTATCATGTGCCAGGCACTTGGGTGCAGGCCCCCCGCACCTAGTCCCGGTTAATAATTCTTCCGGCAACCCTGCAGTGGGCCCTGTCATTACTGAGAGGTGAGTTGCTTTGCCTGAAGTCACACAAGTAAATCAGAGAAGGGCTGAGATCTGAAGCAGGGCGGCTGGAACGGTAAAACCTGCATTCTGCTGCCTCCCAGTAGTTTACATTTGGAACGATACTTAGTACAATGGGGTGAGGAAAATTGGGGATCAGAAAACCTGACTCAGCTCTGCTCCTTAACAGCACTGTGGCCTGGAAGACTCACAGAACCCGTCTCTCTTTCCGTTTCTTCATCCGTAAAAGGAAGCTCTTACGAGGATGAACTGAGACCATAACAATACACGTAAAAGTGGCCTCAACACTTGGTGACAGTGACCGTTTATTCAAACAATAACCATCAAGTGCTTGCTCCGGACCGGAACTGCGCTGAGTACTGGGAATACGATAGGACGTGGCCTGTGTCGTCCTAGAGCTCAGATTCCGGCAGAAGGAACGATCAAGTTGCCACAAAAATAAATGTAAAAAGCAGCAGGGGAGGCTGTGGCGTAGTCTGGGAGGTCAGGGATGTGGCCTGAGATCGAAAAAGGAGGTCAGGGAATAATCTTGCCAGCAGATTGGGGTGCGGTCGGAGGGGAGTGTGGCTGCACGAAAAAAATCACCATGGAGGGAAGGGGACACGGCAGGTCCATAGAGTAGGAGGCCAGGGGAGGCCAGTCGAGCGCTAGGCTGGGAAAGTGGTTGACAGGCCACACCACGCAGATCCTAAGCGGTGATGGAGATCCTGTCCTTATCCAAGAGTAAGAGGAAGTCTCTGCCTAGAGAGTGATCTGAGAAGACTCACATTCCAAGAACAGATGGGCGGGGAGACCAAACAGGAGGTTATGGAAGTAATCCAAATGGGACCCCATGGTAGTGCCTGGGTCCAACATGGCGGGCGTGGTGACAGAAGTCTATGGATGGTTGTTGGTTGGAGAGATATTTAGGAGGAAATTGAATAGGGGGTGGTGATGTGTTGGAATAGGGGTAAAGAAAAAGCGGCTGCCAGGACGAGGTCTAGGGGTCTGTCTGGGGAGCCAGGTGAACGGGGGTACCGCTTACTGAAGTAAAAACGAAGAGATGAGCGTACTCTGCCGAGGTTCACGAATTGGGCCGCTAGACATGGAGAGTTTGAGGTTCTTCTGAGACATCAGGCGAAGATGTCAAGTAGACTAACTAGAACTGGCACTCTTAAGACCCCTCCCTGGCTGGGACATTTTGTCTGACTGACTCACTTTGTGAGGAAGCGCCCCAGCCCCTGCTGTAGGCATTCACCGTCTGGACCCAAACAGACTCTTCTTTCGCCTAAGACCCAGAGCCTTCCCTCAGAGAGCTGGCCTCATCTGTGACATTACGTGAACACATGACAGTGAAAAAACGTAAGTCAGTGTGTGATGAATTATCAAGCATTGGGGCCTGCTGGAAACGAGGGGGGCAGCTTCCTGGAAGAAGCGAGGCCCACGTGGGAGACACCGACAGGCTGAAGGACAGGTGGCAGAGAAGAAAGTGACGCCGCAAGGTGAGCAAGAGAAGAGAGAATAAGCACAGGGCTGAGGCAGGAAGCGGTGGGGTGACCAGCCGGCTGTGGTTTGCAGTGCGTGCGTTTAGATGCTTCTGGGTCACGGAGTCCAGCACTTAGAGCAGTCTTTGAGGATGAGACGGGCATTCTTTGAATTGCCAGCTTTCTATCTCACTGGCTTCTGGTCTCGTGAAACGATAGATCACTCACTGCAAATGGCCAACGGAAGTTCAAATGACATGAAAGTAAAGTGTGTGTATATATTTAAATGTGGTTTTTTTTTCCCTCATGCAAGGCTTTAGACAGTTAGCAGAAATGATACTTTAAAATAGACAAGAGGACCTGAAGGAGACAATGTCTATTTCTGCACGATCCCTGCTACCGGGGGGCTGCTGGGGGGCGACCCTGTAACCTAACGTGGGGGCCCTGCAGTGGGAGGGAATGGACGGCCGTACAGAACCAAGGCCCTTTTCAAATTTTCATACACGTGGAAAAATGTCTTCCGATTTGAATACAAAGTGTGTCAGGAAAAAGAAGATTTCTCATTCTGGGCAATTCAGCTTTGTACTTCTGCCACATCAGGCCTGCTATCTCTCGTCCCCTCTTTCAGGACTCAGAAGTGGTGTGGCCCCTGCGGTTGTAGAGCCCACGAGAAGGTCTGTGTGTGGAACAGAGCGGGAGGGCAGCCTTGGGCATGGCCTTTGCTGAAGGACGGCTTCCCCTCCCCGGCCACTTGCAAAGAGGAAGCATTTGTTAATTTCTAACTGTCCACTTTTTCTCAGTCATAGGGAAACTTGTGCAGAACATTCAAAGTAGTTCAGGGACAGCCACTTTGGGGCCCATTTAAAATAAGTTGACCTATATTGTATATAATTAAACCTGGAGTTGGGGTTGCATTTTGAAAATTGCTCTGAAGCTAATGAATACTTTCTGTAGTGCACTACAGCAAAATTCCCAAAGAAAGAGGAAAAAAAAAAAAACCCTATGTGTATTTATAAAGCATCTCTTTGCATGAACATATTTTATGAGACCTAGACAGCAAGGGAAAATGTCAGCTAAACGAAGAATCATCTCTTCCAATGGAAGAGACTTTTTTTTTTTTTAAATAACAAAATAGAGTAATGATGGCATCCATTTCCTTATCCAAGCCCAGTGGAAATCCTGTGTTCATCAGACTCCTGATACTATCTGAAATCTCTGAAGTAACCATGATTTATGTCCACACTCAACAAAAGTACCAGCTTTTTGTAACCCAGGGTCTGCTTGGGATGCAGAATTTGCATGTGCATTCGCACTCTGGGTACCGTTTCAGCCCACCGAGAGGGAATCCAAACAGTCAATGGCAAGAGCTCAGTCCAAACTGTATCCTGGATTCCCGTGTCCATTAATAGTCTAGGTCCCTTGAGAGCCCCAGGATTAAACTAACGGCCTCTGCCACTTGTGATTGCAAAGTGTCATGTTCTGTATGGTTTTTCTCTTATCTCCGTCGGGACAACAGCTCGGGTACATGAGGCCTGGCCAGCCACAGCTGCTGACATGGCTCCAGGGAAACACACCAGGCAGCCAAGGCCTGCACAAGACACGGCCTCATCTTCTCAGTCTGGAAATCATTCAAACATGGCAGCCCCAGCGTTGGACCCCAGCCAGCAACACTCCTAGCCCTGCTGCTTTGTCCAACCTGTCTTAATTTAAGCCATTTAACTGTAGTTATTTCCAGCTGAGAACAGGTTCTAGCTCCTGCTGAAGCAGGGCTGGTGGCCTAGAGACATCTAGCTGTAGTTTTTAAAACACCATTGGGGGGACCACTATATCAGTTTGTAACACTAGTGTTAGGACCAGAGTTTAATTCCAATCCCAGTTACATTCATGCATTCCTTACTTGTTTCTTCTGTGTCTACAGTATGCCAGATGTGCTCTTAGGGCTGCAACATCCAGCAGGGAATAAAGCCAACACTGGCTTCCAGGCTACAGTTTATCAGTATGAGATAAAGTTTTAGGAGCATGAGAAGGCAGGCTGAAAATGAGTCAACATTTGTTAGAAATGCAAGGTCCTTCTATCAAAATACCTTCCCAACACATGTTCTTTTATAGTCCAGCCAGAAGATCATTTCTGGTTTCACTGTCCCTGTGGCCCCTCCTTCGGCCCATCCCTGTCCTCTGAGGATGGTGGGGCAGCCCTGGGTGCTGGCCATGCCACACTCACAGATGACTGAGTTGCCCTGACCTTGGTGCCCAGGTGCCCAGGTAGGGAGTGGGCAGAAAGTAGAGATGTCAAGGATAACCAAGAGGGTTTCGATTATGTCCCTCTACAGGCCTTTTCTTACCTACACTTCAGAAAATGGGAGATGGAGAATTCCTTTAGCCCCCTGCCCCGTCACATAAACACGTGGCAGTGGTCCCCAGTGTCCCCCAATACTGAAATCTCTAGTGCAGGTTGCCTGTTGCCTGCCGTTGCTGGAGTCCTTCCTTCCCTGGTTTGTCCTTTCATACAGTTTAGAGGCAACTGAACTATAGGACAGAGCTGCTGTGTGCCAGGTCAGCCAGTGGTAGAATCGCCAACACTCACCACACCATCCCATCCAGACGTGAACCAAAGTGAGACATTTTTTTGTTTGCCAGAGTAGTAGAAAGACTCCCACCAGTTGAGAGAAAGTCATGATTATTGTAGCTTTCTGATCAAACCTTTCCCAGCATTCTTTCTGCACTGGGAGAGGTATATGCTGTCTCCAACAGGGTACCCCACTTCAGTACATGCAGCACATTTTATAAAGAAGCCTGTTGTTGTGGGGGATCCCCAATAATATGGGAAAGATAGGAGAGGTTCTTGGTAAACTGACAAAGTAGGATTCTTGCTGGCCAGACGGTTGTAGGCAGGCTGAAGACAGGACCAATTACTCCCCTAAAAGAGAATAACTCCAGTAAGCTTGCACTCTAAATAGAGATTTTTAGAAACGGAAAAGGCACGGCACCTTTTTCCTGCTTGCATGGCAGAGCTTAGAACTTTATGGAAAGCAGTCTCACTGTCCCCTGATAGGACCATTCTCTCCATACACCAAGGGAAGGGGCCCTGGGACAGTCCTTTCGTTAGTAAGTCTTGCCATTTGTGTCCTGGTGGATCTTCCATTCCAAGAGCTTAAAGGCTTAAGCCCTAGAATCTTGAAGTTTTCATTTCTCCACTCCACAGGTATTTACTGAGAGCTTGCTATGTGCTAGGCAGGATGGTTAGGCACAAGGGGTGGACTTGGTGGGGAGGGGGTAACAGGTTGTATATAAACCCGTTGAATTTACAGGTAACGTGTAAGATCAGAACTGAAACGAGTGGGTGTGTGGAGTGGCACATGGTGTAGTGAGGGCATATAAAAGCAGAGCTGACCTCTCATGGGAGGTGAGGGAGGGACTTCTAAGGAAGTGACGATTGAGCTGAGAACTAAAAGGGTCCTTTTAGTCGATGAGGAGGAAAAAGAATGAGTATCCCAAACAACAGGAGTGTCAACACAAAGCACCTGTAATGGGAGAAGGCTGGCAGAACCATAAGCATGAGGGATGGATGGAGAAGAGGCCACGAGACTCTGGAGAGAGGAGCATCGTGGAGACAAGACAGGTAGAGCAGGTTAAGGTGTGGTGTTCCATCCTAAGAACACTAGAGAGCAGGTTAAGCCTTTGGGGGGATGTGTAACCATCTGCTTTGTGTACCCAGGAAGATTGCTCTTGCAGAGGATGAGTAGAGGACGGAAAGGCCAGAGTGAATTCAAGGAGATCCCTGGTGGGGGGCTGTTGGAGTGAGGATCCAAGAGGTGACAACATCCTGGGTAATAGTGGAAGGCAGAAGAAAGGTGACATGAGGAGATACTTGGGCGACAGCAGTCAGTAGGACTGGGGGTAGGACTGGCTATGGGGCTGCTTAGGAGACGTGTTTAAGGAGCTTGGCTTCAGATCGCTTAGCCGGGTGGTTGATGGTACCGTTTACTGAGACTGATATAGTGCATATGCCTATCCATGGCAGTCAGCATTTTAAAATCCTGTGAGTGATATTCCCAGCTATCAATATAAAAACTAGAAACCCTCTTAGTCTGTCACACCTAGAAATAGAGCACATACATGTCATATCTGTATCATGGTACTTCACTCTGAGCATGCGTTTACTGGAGCACAGAACTTTGTCATACTCTCCTGTGGAGTTACAGCCATGGGGCTCTGAGGACACAACGCCCAAGATGAGTTGACCCCAAATCCACCAGCCTATGTGAAATTAACCCGTTGGTTGGGCAGACAGCCAGGATGGGGAGGTTATAACTCATTCCGGGTCTGTTCTCAGCCCCAGTGTATTTCCCTTAGTCAGTAGCATCATGACAGGTGACTGTGAAGTCGCTGTTACCACAAGTGGAAAAATTAAGATCAGGAAGGTTGGCTTTGTTCTTTTCTCATTATTTTTTTTAATAGTTTACTCAGTTAATCTTGTGGGTAACATGAAGGGGCATTTGGTAAAATGCAGCATGTCTACACATGGAAGTCTAGCAAAATGACATCTAGTTTCCTTCCGTGGTAATCTACCCAGGAAAAGAGATTACTGAAACTAATCTTTGTTCTCTGGGATCCAAAGTCTGGCGTCCGTCTACACACACAGAGCTTGAATTTAATTCTTATTTTATTTTGGCTTCCTAGTTATCAAACCAGCTACAAAGCTGAAGTCGTTGTTTATTTTTTTAAGTGTTTATTTAAATTCCAGTTACTTAACATACAGTGTAATATTCGTTTCAAGTGTATAGTTTAGTCATTCAACGCCTCTATAAAACATTGCTAGAACTGTTAAATAAATTCAGTGAAGTGAGAGGGTACAAAGTCAAGGTACAGAAGTCTGTTGCGTTTCTGCACATCAACAACAAAACAGCAGAAAGAGAAATTAAGGAATCAATCCCATGTACACTTGCACCAAAAATAATAAGAACCAGGGAATAAAACCCAAAGAAGTGAAAGACCTGTCCTCTGAAAACTATAAAGCACTGGTGAAAGAAATTGAAGATGAACCAAGAAATGGGAAGACCTTGTATTCTCATGGATCAGAAGAAAACGTATTGTTAAAATGTCTATACTACCCAAAGCAACCTACACATTTAATGCCATCCCAATCAAAATAACACCAGCGGTTTTCACAGAGTGAGAAGAAAATTTGTATAGAATTTTGCAAAACTAAAATTTATATGGAACCAGAAAAGACCCTGAATAGCCAAAGCAATCTTGAAAAAGCAAAGCTGGGGGTATCATGATTTCAGACTTCGAGTTATGTTACAAAGCTGTTGTGATCAAAACAGTATGGTACTGGCACAAAAATAGACACATAGATTAATGGGACAGAATAGAAAACCCAGAAATGAACCCACAACTATATAGTCAATTAATCTTCAACAACCCAGAAAAGAATATCCAATGGGAAAAGGTCTCTTCAATAAGTGGTGTTCGGAAAACTGGACAGCAACATGCAAAAGAATGAAAATGGACCACTTTCTTAACACTACACACAAAAATAAATTCAAAACAGATGACGGACCTGGGTGCCTGGGTGGCTCAGTTGGCTAAGCGTCCGACCTTGGCTCAAGTCATGAGTTCGTGAGTTCAAGCCCCACATCGGGCTCTGCACTGACAGTGCAAAGCCTGCTTGGGCTTCTCTCTCTACCTTGCTCTCTGCCCCCCCCCCCAACTCTCTCCCTCTCAAAATAAATAAACTTCAAAAAAATAATAAAAAATTTAAAAATGGATGAAAGACCTAAATGTGAGACAGGAAACCATTAAAATCCTAGAGAACACAGGTAGTAACCTCTTTGACATCAGCCAGAGCAACTTCTTAACTAGATATGTCTCCTGAGGAAAGGGAAACAAAAGCAAAATACACTATTAGGACTTCCTCAAAATAAAAATCTTCTGCACAGCAAAGGAAACGATCAACAAAACTAAAAGCCTATGGAATGGAAGAAGATATTTGCAAATAGCATATCTGATAAAGGGTTAGTATCCAAAATATAAAAGAACTTATAAAACTCAACACCCAAAATATGAATAATCCAATTAAAAATGGGCAGAAGACGTGAATAGACATTTTCCCAAAGGTGGTTGTTTATAATTATCAAAGTCAATTTTGCCTTTCCCACTGCAGATCATTTTATTTTAAAACTGAAAAAATAATTAAGCCACCTTTCAGGCAGTGCAAGTAGGGGAAATGTTTTAGGACACATTCAGGACATACGAATGACTTGTATGGGATTATCACCTCTGAGTAGAATCTGAGTTTGGTTCCATTGGTTTAGGAGTTTTGATGGGTACATTCTCAGCTCTTGTATCCATTTGAACTGAAAAGGCCAGGTCAACATTTTAGGTCTCGCTGTATATAGCTTTCTCAAGGCCATTTGTTGTCTTGCCCTCAGAAGTATTTCCTAGTGGAACTGCCATTACAAAGGGCCCCCTGCGTCTGTGCACCCCCTTCTTTTTCTTACAGCAGTGACAACCTATCAATTAAGCTTATTAAAACTCTCATAGACACGGTTACATACTCAGTGCCTCTGTTCTCATTGAAATTGATCGGAGTTGTAATCATAGTTTCCTTTTACTGACAGAAAGGAGAAAACAAAGGTTCTTTTAATGATAATCTTTTTTTTTTTTTTAACAAAGAGAAACTACTGGAAGGAATCATGAAGCCCAAAGTTTGTAGGGTTAGGGGTTTATAAGACCATGGAGAGTAGCTGATGTATTAGACAAACAATGGATTTGTGAGATGCATTTGCATTGAGCCTAATCAGATATTTGGGGGTCCCTATTGGGCTGAAATAGGTTGGCTGGGAGCAGCGCCCCTGCAGATGGTTCCACTACATTACTTTTTGAGAAATTCCTAAAGGGCTATTCATATTTGTAGTTGGTTTCAGGCTCAGTGGAACCCCAAGGGCTTTGGTTACACCTGAGCAGGTGTCCCAATACCAGTACTGCCTCCCTCTCGAGCCCTCTGTTGGGGTGATGATGTGACCGGACTCTACTGTGATAACGTACAGTATGAAGTGAGCAGGAGTGTTAAGTTAGACAGGTCTGATTCCTTCCTTCAGACAGCTTCGGGGAAATATCCTAGAATGAGGGTACCCTTGAGAGCTTTAGGGACCTTCTTCACACTTCCATCAGATTTCTTTTATACATTTTTTTAAGTTTATTTATTTATTTTGAAAGAGGGAGAGAGAGAGCATGCATAAGCGGGGTTGGGGAGAGGGGGGCAGAGAGAAGGAGAGACAGAATCCCAGGCAGTCTCCACACCATCAACAAGAGCCCGATGCGAGGCTCAAGCTCACGAAAGGTGAGATTGTGACCTGAGTCGAGATCAAGAGTTGGCCGCCTAACCGACCCAGCCACTCAGGCACCCCTCCATCAGTTTTTTTTTTAATTAGTTCTTTCAATATTTTTTATTGAGAAATATAAATATAGTAAATGATAAAATAAAATTTAGCATTTGACCATTTTTAAGTGTACAATTCAGTTGCGTTAAGTACATTCATATGGTTGTGCAACCTTCGTCACCATCGGTCACTTTTTCATTTTCCCCAGCAGAAACTCTATCCCCATTAAACACTGACTCCCCATTTCCCCTCCCCCTAGTCCCTGGCACCCACCATTCTGCTCTCTGTCCCTGTGAATTTGACTATTCCAGGTACCTCAAAGCAGTGGAATCCCACAGTATTTATCCTTTTGTGTCCAGCTCATTTCGCTTAGCATAATGCCCCCCAGGTTCATCCCTGTTGTCGCATGTGCACTTTTGGTCTTGGAGATCTGTGCGGAGTGCTGGGAAAACAGAGCTGAGTCCCAGCACCACGGGGACACCCAGCTGAGGCAAGAGTCCTCAACTCCCCTCACATTGTCTCTGGACGGACCACCCTGGTTCTGAGGAAATTAAGCAATAATCTTGATTAAGTCGGGCATATGTTGGAGAATCCTTTACACACAGAAAATTTCACACTTTTGGGTGTACACTTTATATGAGTTTTGATGCCGTGATGCTTTTTAATTTTTTTTAATGTTTATTTTTGAGACAGAGAGAGACAGAACATGAGCAGGGGAGGGGCAGAGAGAGAGAGGAGGAGGCATACACAGAGAGAGAGGGAGACACAGGGATAGAGGAAGACACAGAATTGGAAGCAGGCTCTAGGCTCTGAGCGGTCAGCACAGAACCCTCTGTGGGGCTCGAACTCACGAGCTCTGAAATCATGACCTGACCTAAAGTCAGACCCTTAGCCGACTCAGCCACCTAGGCTCCCGTTGATGGAGTGATGCTTTTAAGTGCTCCCAGCTCAGCAATTGATAAAACCGAAAGTGTATATATGAGGTCCATAGAGATAGAAAGTAGGGACTGGGGGTGGGAGAAGAGGATAGGGAGTTAGTGTTTAATGGGGACAGAGTTTCATTCTGAGAAGATGAGAAA
The DNA here is from genome assembly GCF_022837055.1 of Prionailurus viverrinus. Lineage (NCBI taxonomy): Eukaryota > Metazoa > Chordata > Mammalia > Carnivora > Felidae > Prionailurus > Prionailurus viverrinus. The sequence continues at coordinate 8,781,290 of NC_062561.1, forward strand.
GTTCTGGAGATGGATGCTGGTGCCTGTACGACAAGGTGAACACGCTTAATGGTGCTGAATTGTACACTTAAAAATGGTTTTAAGTGTATCATCTGTGCAGCGATATCTGGTATTTGGGAATCCAGAATGGCTTTAACCAAAAAAAGAAGAGAAGTCTATTCCTTTTCACGGACTGAACTAGAGAAATCCATACATAAGACAATCACAGGATCGCTCGAGGAAGCATGAATGATGGTAACATAACTGCACACCCCTCCTTTCTAGGGCCAGCTGGTGAGCAAAGCCAGGAAGAAGGCAAGATAACAAGCTTGCAGTCAACCCAAACTTCCAGATCTCTTTATTATTGTTTTGATACATTGCAGTCTCTACTGATCCCTAGAGCTGCCCAGAATACTGCCCAGCCTCGGAAACTTCAATCTGGAGAATAGCAGAGTCCAAAGGCCATGACCCTTTGTTGTTCCTTTTGTGACCTGATATGACCTTGAGCAAATCTTATTTCTGTTTCCTGGATACCAAGTGGAACTATCACCTTTGAAAACTTTTGCCTTAGCCTCTCTCCCAAAACAGATACTCATGCAACCGGTAACTTCCTAATTAGTACTGGTGGGCCTGGTGCCCTCCCTGCTAGCTATGCTCAGAATCTCAGTGAGATGTTGAGTTCTTTCCCCCCTTATCACGTAGCCAATTAGTCACCAAGACTTAGGATGCACCCGGGGTAAGGACCACAGTTCTTGCATGATGCTGAAGGTGAGACTCAGGCTGTGTCTCCATTAGATTTTGTCCACATGGTCAATACCATGCTGAGCACACATAGCTGGGACATCAATCCTTCCTGAATTCAATTGCATTTAAAAAACAGAGCTCCTTTAAGCACTGTGAAAGTTACAATCTTATTTTTAATGTTACATTTTTAAAAGTATGTTACAAATTATATAACACTTTGTAACGATTCTTTTCATATCATGAATTCATTCAACAAGTATTACTGAATGCTTACAATATAACAGCACTATTCTAGGCTCTGGAGATCCAAAGTAGAGTTTCTGTCTTCATGACCTTGTATTGTAGCGGGAAAGACATAAACACATGTACAATATAACGTAATTTCATATAATTATGAATGCTACAAAGACAGTAAAGGCAGGATAATGTCATAAGGAGTATCTGGGGGTATCTGGGGGTGGGTTCCTTTGGGGTAATCAGGGAGAGGTGACTTGAATGCTGTGAAGGAGCCAGCCTTGTGAAAATGTGGAGGGAAGAACGTTCCAGCCAGAGGAAGCGTGAAATGCACAGGTCTGGAGACAGTAATGGGTTTGAGGTGTTCAAGAAACTGCAAGTAAGTGTGGCTGGGATGCCAGGAGTAAGGGGGCAGATAGAAGGAAATAAAGCTCAAGCATTAGGCAGGACTCAGCTCATCTATCTGTGGTAAGTGCTGTTGGGAGGTTTTGACCTGGATCGTGTATGACCGGATTTATGTGTTTGAAAGACCACCCTGGCCTCTCTGTGGAGAATGGATTGTGGAGAGACCGGAGCAGAGGCAGGAAGGTCAGGTTAGAGACCGTGAACAGAACCCAGGTACAAGGTCTGATGGCTTGGACCAGGATGACGGTGGAGGAGGTGGCGAAAGGTGAACTTGGATATATTTTGAAGGTGGGGCAGACAGTGTGGGTGGATTCGATTTCGGAGAGGCGGTGAAGGGAAAGAGAGAAATCAGAGATGTCTCCTGGGTTCTTGGTGTGGATAATGAGTGATCTGTGGTGCTATTAACTGAGATGAGGAAAACCGGGGGAGGGGCCAGTGGAAAAGGTGGGATGTCCTCGCTCTCAAGGTACCTATAGGACTTCCAGCTGAGTTTTGCTTTATTAAGAAAATCCATAGCATTTATGCACGGCAGAGGCAGGATTATTAATCAGGATGCCCAAAACCCATATTTATTACCAGTCCATTAGGCTATGCTGTACTGCAACTTAACAAACCCTTCAGGGATGCTACTTGTTTTGCTTAAGTGGCTGTTTTAAGAAGACAGGAACATAAGTCTTTTTGTCAGAATTCATTAATATATTCATTATGTAGGGGAAACATTGTCATGCCATGCTTTCAAAATATGGTGTCTTTCAGATCTTTTTAAAATTGGTGCCCTGCAGAATTCAGCAGCAGAAAGCTGAGAAGAGAAGAAAAAAGTCTTTGTCTGCCTCTCTTGCTGTCAGATTTGAAATGAAATAAATGACATCCAGCTACACTGAGACAGTTCGGGGTCTTGTTTCTACAAACTCTGTAAAACTAATAACAATTGTTTGTGAACTCATGAACTTATACTCAGTTGTGGTTAAGATGTCACTCAGTCACCCACTGGGGACAGAACACTGCCAGACATGATGAAAGACTTTTTAAAAGAATAATCACACGGTTTGTATTATCTAGAAGCATATAATCCAAAGAAGGAAAGAGTACCAACTTCCCCAAACGCTCAAAAACACAAACACAGAGAACATATAATCAATATATAATAACTTCTGGTGAATATGTTTCAGTTCTCTGGCATTTTTTTTTCATTTTAGAGAGAGAGTGAATGAGTGGGAGAGAAGGGCAGAGGGGTGGGGGGGAGGGAGAGGATCTTAAGCAGGCCTCACGCTCAATGTAAAGCCCAGTGCATGGCTCTATCAGGCTCTATCCTATGACCCTGGGATCATGACCTGAGGTGAAATCAAGAGTCAGACACTCATCCAACTGAACCACCCAGGCACCCCAATTCTCTGGCATTTAAATCTGTATAGGAAAATGCTGTGTGGGGAAAAAAAAATCCAAGAGTCCCTATTAGCTTAGCCTAGAATAGTGCCTGATGTATAGAAAGCATTCACCAATATTTGTTGAATAAATGACATGAAAAGAAGTACTACAAAGCGCCATGCAATTTGTAACATACATTTAAAAATGAAATGTTAAGAATTAAGATTGTGACCATCATAGTGCTTGGTAGACATACACATTTTAAATGAAATTTGTTAAATTCAGGAGGGATTCCTTGTGTAGCTATACCATCAGCGTGGGTTTCTACCATCAGAAATCCACGTCAGCGGGTGGGGCTGGAAGGACTGTAACTCCTCTGTTCAGAAATATTTTCTCCAAGTATGTGTACTGTGTGTCAGCAGTTCCCAGACCCAAACACTTCTGGGGAGATGACAAGCCAGTGCCTGAGACATGGAATGAGATGTTGATCCTTGTTCACTCACCGTGAGGCAGTCCTCACCGAGGCCCATGGGGGCAGCCTCTGTCCAGGACCTACATCCAGTCAGGCTACTTGAGGCCGGTCACATGTAGCCATGGTTTGTCTTCATTCCTGTAATCCTTGGCCATCAAATAAAACCCAGCCCTCCCCCCCCTTACCTGTGACTACCTCATTCCTTCTATGAATTTGTGTTAGGTTGAGTTCTCTAGAAGCAGGGAAGACATGTTCTGCCTTGCCACAGACCACTGGGCCACTAGAAACATTATCGATGTGTTGGCCCTCTGTGTCTTTGAAGAGTTTATCACTTCCTTCTGGAGCACTTGTGTCTTCCCAAGATCTTCACTGTGCTTGCCACTTTTTGCTCATCCCATTGGATTAACATTATTTTGTCAATTTAGTGACCAATCCTGTGCATGTTCACATGGTCTAAGTCCTTTCAGACCTTACTATGACAGTGAGCAGAAAAATTAACATGGCCCTGGGGCAGGGTTTCACTGAGTAATGTTGTTCATCCCGTATGGGGTTAATTGCTTCAGATCCTTCACTTTGACGGGCATGAAGACTGCCTTTACCAACTTAAAAGCCACATGTCGCACACCAGAGTCTGTGTTCATCTGCTGTAGTAAATATGCCAGGCATATTCAGCCTCCTGTGGTTAGGTTTGGGGTGGGACAATGTCTTTCACCAGGATCCACCTTCCCCACCCTAGGGACCAGACTAGCAAATTCAATGGGGGAATATAATAAGGAACATTAGACCTTGTATTCTTTAAGTCTTTGAGAATGGCATTAACCTCTGTCATTCCTGCCAGGATACAATAGTGTTCATAATTTGCCATCTCACCACGGGTTAGACAGTTCCATGGACCGTCACTTCGATAGGTCTTACTCTACATGCAAAGGAGCCAATATGAGGGGTCTTTTGCTAAGGACATCCATTCTGATCATACATTCATAAATTAAGGAAATAATCGCTGAGATCTGTGGATTCAGGGGACTCACGTTTATTTGAACCTGGGTCACAATTCTATTAATTATACTTGACTCCCATATGATCCTGGTCTAACAGGGGGTACCCAATAGTGCTTACACCTGGACAGTGGGTATCAGTATCTACTATGGCCTTATGTCCGATGTCCCTCAGAAAATCTGGGTATTTCCCTTTTTACAAAATACAGGTATCCAAGTCAAAGCCATAGGTGCTCATCCATTCCCGATTTCCTTTGGTTGTACATATTAAGCAGTTGGATGCCCATATGTCTTACCTTTAGGGGAACCGTGTTCTATTCCATAGATCCCCACAGATCACCCGTCATACTGTCATCCCAATCTGGCCAATGGTGAAGTGCTGCTACATGGCCTTAGGCATTCTGGGATCCTCTTATTCCCATCGACACTGGAAAGTCCTGTTTTATAACAGCGTCTCCTGCTATCAACCCTGGTCTACAGCAGTGAGCCTCGACTGAGTTTCTCAGTGACACTGATATAACCCTCATCACCTTAGTAAAAGGCCCTCCTGAGGAATACAGTCAGCTGGGTGGGTCTTCTGATCTTATTTACAATGTCCATTCTAGCGTGCCCACTTATCTAACTTTTTGTCCCTTTCTCCATGGCCTGCCATGGCAGTTTTGACGTCCCTACTTCATTCATTGTGGGCCGTCACTTTTTCCAAGCTCCTGTGAGCTGGTAGCCAATTATAACCATCCACTTCCAGGCATGTTCTCCCTTTCCTGCCATGAAAGGTTAGCCAGCTCCTTCAGTTCCTTTGGCTTTTAACCTCTCTCCTCCCTTAGCAGGTCCAGCACTTTCTGATTGGGTCATACCAAGATTTGACCCTAGTGACTAACAGTCTGGTCGATAAAGGAGAAATAAGGTAGATCATGAAGAAGACAAGTGTGGTCCAATAAGGCACCTGCTTCATTTGAGAGGGAGTGGAGGCTGTACTCCTCACCAACAAAGGGGTGATAATCACTTCTGCAGGCCATAGGACTTAGGTAATGGGAGCATTTATATTTTCAAGCACTTCTACCCAGATATCTGCATCCTGAGTCTCAAGATCCGACTCCCTCCCGCTCAGAGATATGGCTATAGTGTAGAAGACTTGCCAGAGCTGAGAATCTTTCTTCTCTTAAAGGACATGCCTACTATGCTTAGACTAGGTCCTGAGCCTGGTTGATGGATTCTTTATATTCTTTACGTTCTGCCAAGGAGGCCTTCTGGTTTTCACACTTTGCTTTGGTTGATATCTGATTGCCTTGATCTGTCATTTTCTCTTCAAAGCATCCATGCTGCTCAGCATGGCTGCCCAGTTCCGTAGTCCTTAAAATTCCCATTTCCCTTCATGCCGCATAAAGGACAGAGACAGCGCACAAGCCTTTGTATTGCTTTCCACAAGTACTCTATCCCAGGTCACCACCTGTGCTGTAACATTCCGTGACCATTGCTACTCTTCCAGTCCGCCATTGCCAGTGGCTAGTGGATGATTCAGCTCCAGAATCTATCCTTGGAGTCTGCTTCCCAGGACTACTTCTGGGCTACCTGGCTTGCGTCAGGTTCCCCAAAGCAGAGCTGAGACAGATACTCAGGAGCACGTGATTTGTGGAGGGAGTGCTCTTCAGGAAGAACCCACTAGGGAAGCAGGGCAAGGAGAGGGAAGCAACTGAACCAGAGTGTGGTCTCAGTGAAGGCTAGTCTCGGTCTCATTCACAAAGAGCCTCTAGAACATAAATCACCCCACAGAGTCAACCTGTGCAGAGGCAGAGAGCTTTCATACTCCCACATCAGTTAGGTTACTGGCTACTTCGGGGAGTAAGAGTGTTCACCTCCCATTTAGCCCTTCCCAGCCAATGGCCTTTCTCCTCTAAAGAAGGTCACAGACATAAGCTCTCACAGCAGCTGGGGGTGGACAAGGCACCGAAGCGTCTCCTGCAGACTCACCCCTTCGCTGTTAACACTTGCCTCTTCCCCCCTAGTGACTCCATTCCATTTTAAACAAACTCTCCTACTGGTCAACCTTTTCCAAAGATGTTGCCTACGTCCTTTGCTTAGCCGACCCTCCCAGCTGTGCACACACCAGCTGTTCGTTGTGCTCCCGCCCAGACCTCAAAGTTCACCCTGTTTTGAGATCACGTCTGCCCTCTGCTCCTCCTTGCTAGTGCCAGCTTCTCAAACGCTCTCACGACCATCCCATCCAGCCCCGTTAACGAAAGACCTGCAGGCAGGTTCCCCTCTTCTCCATCCCAGCTCCCCTTGTAACCACTGGAGTTTTCCCTAGGCGGACAGTGCAACCGAGAACTAACAACCAGACCTCTAATTCCTGGACCTTCTCAACTCCACGTACCTTTACCCTTCGTCCACCCGCTCTGGGAATTACACCCTAGCTTCGGACTTAAACCAGAACTGCTCCACAACGTGAGCTCTAAGCCGTGATCGCACTCCGACAAGCCCCCTCACCTTGCCCGTTGCTCATCTCTCACTCCTCCTGTAACTCTCCTTCGGTGAAGAGGCCCACTTGGGCCCAGTTGGCTACTGAAAGAGTAGACCCCAAACTGGCAGGAATGGCCGTGCCTGGGAAATTTCAGCACTGTGGAGCCTCAGGTCCTATCCCGGACCCACTGAATCAGAACCTGCATTTCAGCAAGATACCAGGATTTATATGCGCATTAAATCTGAGAAGCACTTCTGTAAACTACTCTACTTGTGAGTTCCCCGGCTCTTTGTCCTTCTGCCAGACTCACCACGCAGAACCCCGGTCATACGTGGACACTGCAACATGGATGCTCATGGTTGTAAGCCTCCAGCCACAGTGGAGCTCGCGGGGCTGTTGCTTATCAACCCTCTTATTTGTTTTCATCATCTCCTCCAACTTCGCTCAACAACTATTCCGAATGCTTACCGTTTCCTTCCAGCGTGGATTCAAACCCCTAATCCTACTCTTAAACTAGTTTTGGTTCCCATGTATTAAGAGTGAAATCAGGGGCGCCTGGGTGGCTCAGTTGGTTAAGCATCTGACTTCAGCTCAGGTCGTGATCTCGTGGTCCATGAGTTCAAGCCCCGCGTCGGGCTCTGTGCTGACAGCTCAGAGCCTGGAGCCTGTTTCAGATTCTGTGTCTCTCTCTGCCCCTCCCCCGTTCATGCTCTGTCGCTCTCTGTCTCAAAAATAAATAAAGGTTAAAAAAAAAAATTAAAAAAAAAAAAGAGTGAAATCATCGTATTCGCTCTTGTTTTCAATCACTTTGAACATAATTGTTATATTTCGTTGATACGAATCGATACATCTTTCCAAGAAAGGAAGAGAATTGTGAAACAGTTTGAAATTAGAAAAGTGACACAAGTAAAACAAAAACCATTGCTTTGATCTTGGTATTATATGTCCATATACCTGTTGCATGACTTCCTATACTTCTCTGTGTGTTTGGCTTTTTGTATACTTTTAAAATGAAATTCAAAGATCATGCCAGTACAAAGAAAAGTTTTAAAGCTTTCCCTGATCATTTGTGACCACTTGCCAGCCCACATGTTTCTCATTATACTATTTGCCTAATCTTAAAAACCGTAAGCCAAGAATTTGAGTTTGAAATGACCTGGGGTCTGAATAAAAGCAAAATCTCCCAAGAGGAATATGTTCTCAAAGCAGGCCTCAAAGAATTCTCACAGATAGAGTTCCAGAAACAGGAGCACACAATATTTTTAAAAATCACAAAACACATGCACACAAAGTCTCATGATAGAGTCAGCAGAAACAACAAAACAGCAGACCCTCATCCAGAAGACTTCCAATATTAAAGTTGTCATCAACAGTGTTCCAAAAAAGCATGCATATTAATGTGGTTTTAGAAGAGACGGAATCCAAAATATGATTCAGAGACTGTCAAAAACGATCCAAGAATCAAGTAGAAATTCTCAAACTTGAGAACAATTAAACCTAAAACTTAATAGGGGAGTTCAATGATGGAATAGGTAATTCATGAACTGCAGATTTGAAGAAATTACCCAGGATGTAGCCCACCAGGATAAAGAAATGGAAAATATCAAAGAGGTTAAGAGCCATGGAGAATAGAATGAAATAGGCCAACATATGTCATGAGAATTCCACAAAGAAGGGATAGAGAGAATTGGGAGAGGCATTATTGAAAATGATAATGACCAAGAATTTTTCAGAATTAATAAGTGACATGAGTCCTCAGACTGAGAAAAAAAATGAATCGCAGTAAATAAAAAGAAATTCACTCCCTAAATTCTGTGTGGTGTAATTGCTAAACATAAAAAACAAACAGAAGATTTTTATAGCAATCATGGGGGAAAAGGAGTATCTACTAACAGAGCAACGTGGGCTAAGAGTTAACTCCTTAGAAGCAATGGAGAGCAGAGGACAATGGAAGGAAAATCCTGGGAAAATTACCCGTCAGTCTACTAGAGTACTCCCAGTAAAATTGTCTTTCAAAAATGTGGGGAAAATAAGGACTTTTGTAGACAAACACTGAAAGATTTACCCACCTACTGGCTCTCAATAAAGGAACTTCCAAATAAGACAAGTAGTCTCAGAAAGAGAGGTCTGAGATGGAAGAAGGAACGTTGTGTCTGGGAATGGATGTGTTTATAAGCAAGTAGTCAGCATGTATGAAGTATGAATGAGGAACTCCAGTAAAATGGTGGGGGGGGGTGCAAAAAAGAAGAAATAAGGATGTGGTCTTTGCGTTTGAAGGACATACAACTGTAGTTGAGTCCTTAAAATATCTGTGGGCAACACAGAAATTATGAAATGGTGAACACCCAGCATTCTGGGAAAGAGCAGATCGTGTGATGTAATTACTGTGACATTTGTTTAGTACACTGAGAAGACTTACTATCTAATCAGAGCAGATAATAATCTGTTCTAGAATCTGAAATCTGGCCTTTTTTCTTTCACGGACTGAATGGAGGGTCATAGGATGGCCCTTTGTCAACAATAGCCAGGATGAAGGCTAAAATGTCATGTGTTAAGTAAACCCTCTCCCCAGGAAATAGCATGTTTAGTAGTTTAGAGGTACGTATGCCAGCAGAATAGGCATGGGTATGCCTTTTTAACATTTCAAATCTTATACTCTTTGCCGTTATTCAAAGGAGATAGGGCATGTCTACATCCTCTGCCCCTCTTTTTCCCTTTTTAGAGATATTAGCATTTCCTATCTTATGTGTTGCAAATATTTTCTTCAATCTATAGATTCTTTTTACTTGGTTATGCTGTCTTTTAACATATGTAAGATTGTGCTTTTTACGTAGTCAAATCTAAGACTATTCCTTTTATGTCTTATGAGTCTGATTTATACTTAGGAAGCCCCTCCTTCCCCAAGTTATAATGATACTGTTAAATACTTGCCACGGATACCTTGACAGTTTTAATTTTAATGTTTAGATTTTAAATCCTTGTGTAATTTATTTTGGTACATGATTTGAGGTAGAGGATTTACCTTTCTGTTTTTCCATATAAGTAGCCCATTGATTCAACACCAGTGATTGAATTACTCAATCATTTACATGGATTTGAATTGCCACTTGTGTTGTATTATTGAGTTCTAAAAGACATGTGGCTCTGTTTCTGGTTATCTTTTTATTCCATTGATTCACATCTGCATCTGGGCCAGGACACCACACACACACACACACACACACACACACACACACACACACACTTATATCTATATATACATATGTATATACATACAGATAGAAAGAGATCTCAAGCATTTTCTCTACCAGCTGAATTGTTAAAACAATTCAATTTCCCCCCTATCAAGTTTGGGATTAAAGTTTTAATCGCAATGGATTTATAGATTAATTTGCAAGAAATTGACATCTTTACAATACAGGGTCATTTACGTAAGAATAAGACATAGCCTGACCTCATTTATTCAGGACTTAAGTAATTGTGTTTGTGTGTGTGTTGTGTGTGTAAATACCCATACCTTTTTCATGTTAGTTCTGCACATGCGTGGATTTGTTATTCCTTTCAACTTCTGCCCACAACTACCTATGTAAGTTACTTACCTGTGATATTGGAGTGCTTTTTGATCATGTCACTATGCTTGGTACCAAAACCCCACCATAGCCCCAAGAAATTTGACCATCACCTGAAAAAAGAACCGTACCCAATGAATGGCATGTTCTGTACTGGAGCATGTCTGCTTGAACCAGCCAGAGGCTCCAAAGTCCAGAGACTTTGTTTTTGAGACATAATAATCAAGTCAGCAGATGATAGTGCAATCAGAAGCTGCAAACGAGAAAGCCGTAAGCAAAAGCCAAGAAGCAGTACAGCTCATGAGTAAGTATAAAACATGAGAGAGAGAAATGAATACAGATACAAGGGGGCAGCAGTTGCAGAAAAACAAATAGAAAACGTAGGAAAATGCTGAATCGTGCATATGGCCCACTTGCAAAGCGGGAAGCAAGAAACACCTGTTACTGAGGGATGATAAGATCGCCAGGGCAACCTCTTGAATAATTTATATTATTGAGCCATTCAGAGCTGTCTAGTCTTCTACATATCCCAGTCCTCTGTGAAGTTGGTCTGTGATACTGTTCTTTCACTTCTCTGTATTTCCTTCCAATAACTACTTAAAAGCTTAAGCCTGAACTTTAGGGGGGGGAGGGAAGGGAAAGGAGTTAGTTGTATGGCCTCCACCCCCGTTCTTAAATGAGGGCCCCACCTCTCTCTCAGCAGAAAACATTGCCCTCTACTTCATCATGAAGGATAAGACTATTAAGCACGATCTCCCCCAATTTCTCACACCCCTGCTCCCCTACAAAATTATATACAGCTCTGTGAACCCTTGTTTGTTTCTCACCCATCTCAGAGGACGGGCACCCTCCTTTGTTTCTAATTACATTCCTCTCCCCTTTGGCCCCGGACACACGTCTGTGCTCTTGGTCAGAGTCCGCAGCTACTGCTTTGGGCCCTGCTCCATTCATCACCCCCGCTCGCTTATTTCTTTACCTTCTCCTTCATTCCAAACTGCTCTCATGCTCCAAACAGGCTCACCTCCCTGTAATACAGCCCCTGCACTCCACACCCTGCCCCCCATCTGCCTTCTACCCACCGTCAGCTTCTGTTCCCTCCTCCCTGTGGGCCCTGCTTTCACTGAGGGCGTCCCCGTTGAGGGCCTTGGTGGCCAGTGCTGAAGGATATTTCTCAGCCCCTAAGTTGAATCACTTTGCTGACCATTGTGGTCACTCCTTAATTATGGAAACTCTACTTCCTTAGCTTCTGATACAACACTCTTCTGATTTTCCTTGTCTTCTACCATTTCTTCTCTTCCTCTCTTTTTAAACTGGGTTCCTCTTTCCATCCCTGGATAATCCTGTCCTGGTTACTGCACGGGTGTGCTAAAGGCTCCCCAGACTCCGGCCCTGAGCCTCCCGGTTTGTACATCCACCTCCCTGCGTGGTGTTTCCACCTGTTGCTGGAAGCATCGATTCAGCAGATCCTAAATGGTGCTCATCGGTTTCCTGCCATCCCTTCTCCTAACCTTGTTTCTTCTGGTTCATTTTGGCACAACAGTCATTGAAACCAGGAAACTGGCAGCCCTCTGGGATGGCTCATTTTATGTGTCAACCTTCCTAAGCCGTGGAGTGCCCAGACGTTCGCTCAAACAATATTCTGGTGTATGTGTGGGGATGTTTCCGGATGAGGTTAACATTTGAAAGAGTCGACTAAGTAAGGCAGCATGCCCTCTCCAAAGTGGGTGGGCCTTGTGCAATCAGTTGATTCAAAACAGCCTTTCACTCAGAAAAGGCTGAGTAAGAGAGGATTCCTTCTGCCTAACTGCCTTCAAGCTGAGGCACTGGCTTTTTCCTGCCCATAGACTCAGTGAAAACGCTGGCCCTCCTGGTTCTCGGGCCTCCAGACTCAGATGGGAACCACACCATCAGCTCTCCCGAGTCTCCAGCTAGCAGACAGCTGATCATGAGACATTTTAGCCTCCATATTTGCATTAACCAACTCCTCATAATGAATCTCTTTATGTACATAAAACAGGTTTTTTTTTTTTTTTACTGTGTAACATTATACACATTATCTATATAACTGTGTGCATGTATGTACTGGTTCTTTTCCTCCAGAGAACCTGGACTAATACACCTTCCTTGCCGTATCCTTCTCCAATTTTTTCTCATAAATATATATTCTTACGTGTATATTTATCTTTCCAGGACACTCGATCCGTCCTCTATCTAGTGTATTAACTGTCTTCAAGTCTTGACTGCTTCCCACAGGGAGCTACCTCAAACGCCAGCCCTGCGTCTCCTTCCCTATTCAAAACCTTCTCGCTGCCCTCTGGGATAACAGGATCAACAAAATAAAGGGCCGTCTCCTTGATTTAAGATTCAAGCTTCATTCCTCTCCAAGAGATACCATTTTAACATTGCCCTTACAGCCACAGGAGGCTTCCATGGTTTATTTTCCCCAAACTGAGGCCACCCAACTGGGAGATTGATTCAGTTCTCTGCTAACACCTGTGTTAGCCCCATATCATCTCAGCCTTCCAGAACTGCTTCTACAGAGTAAACCTAGATTATGAACAAAGTGAACAAAAGGAAAAGATGGGGTCAGGGAAAGATAGGCTTTCTCCTCTTCCCCTCAGGACTTGCCTTCACAACAAAACAGAATAGGTGAGGATAAATAGTGGGGCCACCCCCCAAAAGCAGGTGTGCTCAAATTGTATTTTAAACTAAACTTCTAGGCCAACAGGCACATGAAAAGATGCTCAATGTCACTCATCAGGGAAATACAAATCAAAACCACCCTGAGATACCACCTCACGCTGGTCAGAGTGGCTAAAATGAACAAATCAGGAGACTATAGATGCTGGCGAGGATGTGGAGAAACGGGAACCCTCTTGCACTGTTGGTGGGAATGCAAACTGGTGCAGCCGCTCTGGAAAACAGTGTGGAGGTTCCTCAGAAAATTAAAAATAGACCTACCCTATGACCCAGCAATAGCACTGCTAGGAATTTACCCAAGGGATACAGGAGTACTGATGCATAGGGGCACTTGTACCCCAATATTTATAGCAGCACTCTCAACAATAGCCAAATTATGGAAAGAGCCTAAATGTCCATCAACTGACGAATGGATAAAGAAATTGTGGTTTATATACACAATGGAATACTACTTGGCAACGAGAAAGAATGAAATCTGGCCATTTGCAGCAATGTGGATAGAACTGGAGAGTGTTATGCTAAGTGAAATAAGTCAGGCAGAGAAAGACAGATACCATATGTTTTCACTCATATGTGGATCCTGAGAAACTCAACAGAAGACTAGGGGGGAGGGGAAGGGGGGAAAAAAAGTTACAGAGAGGGAAAGAGGCAAATCATAAGAGACTCTTAAATACTGAGAACAAACTGAGGGTTGATGGGGGGGTGGGGGACAGGGGAAAGTGGGTGATGGGCATGGAGGAGGGCACCTGTTGGGATGAGCACTGGGTGTTGTATGGATACCAGTTTGACAATAAATTTCATATTAAAAAAAACCTAAACTTCTAGTAAATCAAAAATGCAGGTTTTCTTCCTCCTTCCCGAAAGCCCATTCTCCTGGAATCCTTACTTAATTCCAGAGTGGGGGGTGGGGGGGGCACTGGAGACAAGCTCAGTCATGACAGGTTCTTTTTTTTTTTCCTTTTTATTAAATTTTGCATACAATTATTAAGCCTCAAGAAGCTTTTCTTATTGTTCACCATTCCTGTATTGGTTGTGGAACTAAAGGGTTTCTGAGTTTTCTTTATAAACCGACTAGTAAACATTTGATTGCTGTCCATATTTCCAGGAAAAGAAAATAACCAAGCATAGATTTAATGAAAGAGTAAAATTGCCAGTGTTTCTGCCATTGGGGAGTAATTTAATGTTCTTGGGGAATTTGTGACTAATTAATTTCATTTGAATAATCAGCACTTTATAATCATGTTAAATAGCTATGGCTTAAGCATTTTGATTTGCTTCTTAATTAAATAATTTCACCAGAACCTATATAAGATTTTTCAGCTTTAAATCATATTGACAACCTGTTCTTGATGTATTTATTATCCAAATATGAGGGCTTTTAGAAAGTATATGAGCATCACAATTTTTTAAGTAAATATTTCCAATCGAGTACTGTTTCTCGTTTGTCATAACAGAAACCCAAATTATATAGCACAACCCACCCCAAAATATTAGCTCCTGACGTTCTGTATTTTAGTCCTGCAGGGTGTAAGTGATTTATAAAAGCTTTCAGGGATGTCTGGGTAACTCAGTTCGCTGAGAGTCCAACTCTTGATTTCAGCTCAGGTCATTATCTCATGGTTTGTGGGATCGAACCCCATGTCGGGCTCCACGCTGACAGTGTGGAACCTACTTGGGATTCTCTCTCTCCCTCTGCCCCTCCCCTGTTCTCTGTCTCTGTCTCTCTCTCTCTCAAAATAAATAAGCTTTAAAAAAAAAAAAAAAGCTTTCAGGAAAGACTCTGCATATTTAGTTACAAGACAGCAGAATGATCACCCACGGCAGGGGGGATATCTTGCTGCCCCTGAGATACAACCCTGCAAAGCACTGTTCTTCTGCATGTGCCATACTCCAGACATTCAGAATGTACAAAGAATTTCATGATGAAAACGGCTTGCTAGTTATCTTAGTTTAATAAACATTAACATCTTGCCGTGTTTGCTTTTGATATTTTATTTTAAAAATAAAATATTTCAGGGGCGCCTGGATGGCTCAGTAGGTGAAGTGTCTGACTTCAGCTCAGGTCATGATCTTGCGGTCCGTGAGTTCGAGCCCCACGTCGGGTTCTGTGCTGACAGCTCGGAACCTGGGGCCTGCTTCAGATTCTGTGTGTGTCTCTCTCTTTGCCCCAACTTCGTTTGCACCCTGTCTCTCTCTCTCTCTCTCTCTCTCAAAAATAAACATTAAAAAAAAAATAATAAAATATTTCAGCTAAAAGCAAAGACTTCTTTTTACCTCTCTATGACCTGATGACCTTCCCTCTCAATAAGAAACCTACTGTGTGTTAACTATTGTTGCATAACAAATTACCACAAAACCTAGTGACTTAAGACAGTAGACATTTATTACCTCACACAGTTCCTGAGGGTCAAGTGTCCAGGATAGACTTAGCTGGTAGAGAGACCAGCTGTCTCACAAGGTTGCTGTCAAGCTGTTGTCTGAAACTTCTCAGGGTCCTACTGGGGCTAAGAATCGTCCTCCACACTCACTCACGTGTTGGCAGACCTCAGCTCCTCGCTGGCTGGAGACTTGAGTCCTCACCACGTGGGCCTTTCCCTAGGACCGCTCACAATATGGCAGCTTGCTTTTTCCCACCAGCAACAAGTCAGAGAGAAATCGAAAATGGGATGCTAAATATGGGAGCCACTGTTGTTTACATCCTAATTTGGAGGTGACTCACCATCATTTCTGCCATGTACTGTTGATGACAGAGACCAACCCTGATCCAGTATGGGACAGGACTCCACAATGCTCTGAATACCAGAAGGGGGAATCATTGGGGGCCATCTTGATGGCTGGCTACTACAACTCCAAAAATGTTTTTATATTCTTATCACAAATATTTATAGCATAAGAAATATGTAACACTGCTTTTTTGCATGTTTTTGATCGTATAAACATCTTACTGTGTATATCATCCTACACACGCACTTACGTTTTTGAGCTGTTCCTATGTTGATATTATCTTACTCATCTGTTTTCTCTGTTGTATGGCATTCCACTGTGTGGAATACCATGATTTAGAGATCAAGTATTTAATGAAAAGATTGTTTTCATGTTTCACTATTGAGAATGAACTGAACGTTCTGGAGCATACCAACTTATGTATATGTGCAAAACTTTCTAAGGTATATATATTTGGAAGTGAAAAGACTGAGTCACAATGTGTATGTATCTTCAGCTCTCTTACATAGCTGCATTGTTCTCCGAAGTGGTTGTTTTCTACCAGCTACGATGAGGGGTCCCTTTATTCCGCACGCTGACCAACAGAGATCTATCAGACCTGAGTTTTTGTCAGTTTGTTGGTGTGAATTGTTGCTTTTGATATTTATTTTTCTATTTGCATTCAGTAATAATTTGTGGAGTCTATTCTTTATGTTTATTGATCATTTGAATTTCCTCTTCACATTCTTTGTTCTGTTTTCTATTATGTTATTTGTCTTATTCTTACCGATTAGATGGAAGTTTTATGTGTTCTGAATACCAATCATTCCTGGTTTATGTGTATTACAATAATTTTCTTCAGCTTCCGACTTGATTATCATTTTGTTTTTAGTTTCTTTTGATGAATCAAATTTCTCAGTTTTTTTAAAGGGTTTTTTTTATGTTTGATTTTATTTTTTGAGAGATGAAGAGAGACAGAGTGCAAGTTGGGGGAGGGGCAGAGAGACAAGGAGACACAGACTCCAAAGCAGGCTCCAGGCTCTGAGCTGTCAGCACAGAGCCTGATGCTAGGCTAGAACCCATGAATGTGAGATCATGACCTGAGCCGGAGTCGGACGCCTAAGCGTCCGACTGAGCCACCCAGGTACCCCTCAAATTTCTAGTTTTTTTTTAAATTTTTTTTTTCAACGTTTATTTATTTTTGGGACAGAGAGAGACAGAGCATGAACGGGGGAGGGGCAGAGAGAGAGGGAGACACAGAATCGGAAACAGGCTCCAGGCTCTGAGCCATCAGCCCAGAGCCTGACGCGGGGCTCGAACTCACGGACCGCGAGATCGTGACCTGGCTGAAGTCGGACGCTTAACCGACTGCGCCACCCAGGCGCCCCTCAAATTTCTAGTTTTAATGGGAGTCAAATTTATCATTTTTCTGTATTGTTTGTACCTTTGTATGTCTTGGTAAAAAACCAAAACCAAAACAAACAAACAACAACAACAGAACACCATCCCCCCTCAAAAGTCCATCCTTTGCTCACTTGTTTGCAATGAAATCAAAGTCATTTATCGAGTATCTATATGTATGTATCTGTGTACTTACATATATTTGAAGGCATGAGTTAGTTCTGAGACCTCCAATTCCAGCCCAACACCCTAGAGTTTATTCTGGCCTGCCCCCAACAGGGACAAACATGGGTCTCATTTTCTACAGTATATTTACTTTTTTTGCCCTTTCCTAGTATAAATAGTTTCAGTTATTCACCCACTTCTGTACAGTGCTGTCTTTAGCCTTTTACTCTATAGTCAAGATACTGTTTACCAGTTACTATATTTTCTTCTTCTCCCTTTGCTTCAGTGTGGGTATGTTACTCATTTGGAAAAAAAAACAAAAACAAAAAAACAAACAAACAAACAAAACAAAAGAGAAACCAGGCTCATTGTTTGTATTCCATGTTGAATTGCCTGTGCATCCCAGTTGGTTTCAATTATTTCTTTGCTTTAATGAGTGTGTGGTATATTGACATGGCTTGAAAAGAATACGTGAGAAAGTAGACTTGGAGAGAAGTGTCACTGTCCCTTTGTTCCTCCTATCCCATTCCTTTTCCTCATTCTGTCTACTTCATTCCCATCAGTGCCCTGGGAGGGGTGAGATTAGTTTCCGGTCCATTCTTCTTGTTACAAAAGAACAGGTACAGGTTTGTTTCCTTTTGTTCTTTCTTACCTGGAAGAGAGCACACTACCAGTATAGATACTCTTTTGCTCCTTGTTGGTTTTTTTTTCTTCATTTAGCAATGTATTCTAGAGCTCATTCCAAATAAATTTATATAAGTCTTCATTCCTTTTATAAAAAAATAATTGTATAGAACTCCCTTGTGTGAATGTATCATAATTTATGAAATGACTTTCCTATATGTGGGCATTTAGCTTATTTTTTAATATCTTTCAACTACAAACAATGCTATAATGAACGCAGTGTATTGTTAGAAATGCATCTTCAAAGTAAAATCCCAGATGTACAATTTCTAGGTCAAAAAATAAGAACATATACAGTTTTGTTAGGTTTTACCAAGTCCTCCTATAAAATATTTGCACCATGGGGCACCTGGGTAGCTCAGTTGGTTAAGCATCCAACTTCAGCTCAGGTCATGATCTCATGGTTTGTGGGTTCGAGTCCCACGTCAGGCTCAGTGCTGACAGCTCAGAGCCTGGAGTCTGCTTAAGATTCTGTGTCTCCCTCTCTCTGTCCCTTCCCTGCTCGTGCTCACTCTCTCTCTCTCTCTCAAAACGAAATAAACATCAAAAATTTTTTAAATAAATGAAAAAATAAAATATTTGCACCAGTTTGCATTCCCACCAGCCCCATAGGAGAGTACTTCCCAAAGCTTTGCCAATCACATATACCATGATAGTTTTCATTTGAACCAACCCAATAGATGAGAAATAAAAATATTGTGTTAGTTTGCACTTCTCTGATTATGAGAAACTTGGAACAATTTGCATATGTTTAAGGGCTGTTTTTTTACTCTTCATAAATCATTGACTTCCTGTTTTCCTTTTGGGTTTTTGGCCTTTGGTTTTGCGTTTTCGAAGCGTTCTTTGCATACTGGGGATATTAACCCTTTATCTGTGACACATGCACAAATGTTTTCTTCTGGTTTGTTACTGTTTTTTGACTATGTCTATGGTAGTTTTTACCACTCAAACTTGTAAAAAAAATTCATGCAAACTTACTATTTTATTTCCTCTGTAAATTTAATCATGGTTAGAAAGACTCTCCCACACTACTGTTATAGAGAAACCCACTCTTTTTTTTTTCTTTCAGAACTTGTATGCTTGATCTTTCTTTTAAATTTAGACCTCTGATACATTTGAAGTTTATTCTTGGGTATGACATGAGGTATAGATCTAATTGTATCTTTTTCAAAATGGCTACCCAGCCTCCTTTATTAAAGGTCTATCATTGTCCCAATGATTTGAGATGCCATCTTTATCAACGTTTTATTTATTTTTTTGAGACAGAGAGAGACAGAGCATGAACGGGGGAGGGGCAGAGAGAGAGGGAGACACAGAATCTGAAGCAGGCTCCAGGCTCTGAGCCATCATCCCAGAGCCCGACGCGGGGCTTGAACTCACGGACCGCGAGATCGTGACCTGAGCTGAAGTCGGACGCTTAACCGACTGCGCCACCCAGGCGCCCCGAGATGTCATCTTTATCATCCACTAAATTTCTATACATCCTTAGGCCTATTTCTGGGGTTTCTATTCTGTTCCACTGGTCTATGATCTATGGTCTAGTCCTATGGTAGTGCCACACTGTTTAATTATAGAAGCTTTGTAGTATGTTTTGATGTCTGATATGTCTAGTCCCCCGGAGCAGATTTCCTTTTTTTAGTATTTTTCTGGGTATCCTTGCATGTTTGTTTTGCCAAATAATCTTTGTACCAATGTGTCTAACTCCATAAAACAAAGGCTTGTTGGTATTTTTAATGGGATTGCATCAATTAACCAAGTGAGAGCTGACATCCTTCCGATGCTGAAACACCCTTTCAATCACATGAGATTCTCTCCATTTGTCTATTTTTATGTCTTCCTAGAGTAATTTTAAGTTTTCCTCATATAAGTTTTACATATGATTTGATAAGTTTATTCCTGTGTATTTGATCTTCTTTGTTGCCAATGTAGATTGGGGTTTCTCTTTCATATTTTCTCTAGATAGTGTTTGTGTATAGGAAAGCTATATTGACTTGTCTGTTAATTTTGTATCTTGCTACCTTACTGAATTCTTATACTGTTTGAGTCCGTTTTATCATTGACCATCGATGTTCTAGAGCTTTCCAGTTATACTGTTGTGTCGGTAAAGACAGAGACGGTTTTACTTCTTTACCAAATATTTTGCCTCTGATTATTTTATCGTCTCTAATTGCATTGGCTAATACCATTAGGACAGTGTTGAATAGTCGTGGAGGTACACATTTTTGCCTTGTTCCTGATTTGTATGGAAATTCTTGTTGTGTTTCCACATTTAAGTAAAATAATAGCTTTAGGACTAATATATATATTTTTTTATCATGTTAAGGTGTTTTAACACATTAAGAAAGTGTCCTTCAATTCCTGTTTTCTTGAGTGCTGCTACTTGGAATGGGTATTGAATTTTTGTCCAAGGCTTTTTGAACATCTATGGAGATAACCATATTTTTTTTCCTGAGATCTATCAATATGGATTTACTAATATAGAAACTACATTAAATTACTAGAATAGATCCCAGTTCGTCATGGTATGTTATTTTCTTTATGTGGTATTAGATTCTGTTTGCTGATATTTTAGCTAATCTTTTTTGCATCAATATTCATGAGTGACAATGGTCTGCAGCTTTCTTTTTCTTCTACTTTTTTGAGAGAGTCTTCATCAGGCTTAGGTATCAAAATTGGGGTATACTCAATTTATTAAAAGAATAAGGAAGTTTTCCTTTATTTTTATATTAGTATTTTATACTAGTTTTCTATTTACTGCTGTAATCATCACAAACTTAGTGGCTTAAAACAGTACAAATGTAGTATCTAACAGGTCTTGAGGTCAAAAGTCCAAAGTGAGTCTCAATGACCTAAAACTGAGATATTGGCAGGCTGTGTTCATTTCTGGAGGCTCTAAGGGAAAATCTGTTTTGCTGCCTTTGCCTGCTTCTCGAGGCCTCTCATGTTCCTTGGTTCATGGCTTCCTTCCATTTCCAAAGCCAATAGGGATCTAGTTTTCCTTTTATCCCATCTCCCTGTTGCTGAGTGTCCTGTCTCCCTCTTCCACATTTAAGGACTCTTGTAATTACATTGGCCCTTCCCATAATCCAGGATAATCTCCCTACTTCAAGGCCAGCTGATTAGCAGATTTTATTTCTACATACAACCTTAATTCCTCTTTGCCATGAATATGGCATAGTCATAGGTACTGGGGATTTAGATACAGACATCTTTTGTGGGGAGAGAGGCAGTATTCTGCCTGGCATAATCTTCACGCTCTAGAGCAATTTACAGAGCACTAGAATATTTGATTATTGCAGGTTTGGTAGAAGCTCATGGGCCTGATGCTTTTTTTGTGTGGTATTTTTAATAATTGCTCTGTAGGAGCACCTGGGTGGCTCAAGACCATTAAGCATCCGACTCTTGATTTTGGCTCAGGTCATGATCTCACAGTTGGTGAGTTAAAGCCTCATGTCAGGTTCTGCACCTACAGGGTGGAGCCTGCTTGAGATTCTCTGTCTCCCTCTCTCTGTCCCCCCTCCACTCACTTGCTCTGTCTCAAAAATAAATAAACATTTGAAAAAATAATTGTGTCTCTATCCTCTGTGGAAATTTGGTGCATTTAAATATTTTCCCTCTCTTAGGCTCAATTTTGGTAATCTATGTTTCTTTAGAAAATTATCGATTTAATGTAAGATTTCAAATTTATTTGTATAGAGGTGGGCAAACAAAGCCCCTTAAGACTTTTAATTCTTTTTTCCATTCACTTTTTGTCATTCCTTATTTTATTTGTGCTTTCCCTCTTTTTTATTGTTAAGTTAGCTAGTGGTTTGCTATTTTGTTAACTTTTTTCAATTAAGTCTACTGGTTTCCTATTCTGTATTTCATTAATTTCTGCTTTTGTCTTTATCATTTTCTTCTTAGTGCTTTCTTTCAGTCTACTTTGTTGTTGTTTGCTAGGTTTTTTTTTTCAGCTAAGTATTTGAGTCATTCATTTACATCCTTTTATTTATTACTTATGAAAGCATCTCCTGCTATGAGTTTTTCTCCAAAAACTGCTTTAAATGTATCCCATGTGTTAGTGTTTTTGTATTTTGTTTTAGTGGCTTAAAAAAAAATCCTTTGATTTCACTTTATGTCTTTACTGTTACCCAAGAGTTGTCACGTAGGAGGAGGCTTTTTAAATTTTTCAGGTGGATGACCCTTTTGTTTTTGGTTTGGTTAAGGATTTCTATTTTTATTTCTTTAGTTAATAATTTCTACTTTCACTGCATTGTGATCAGATAGTTTTGTTCATCATATTTTTAATTCATGGAACCTACTGACATTTTCTTTGTGACCAGTTTTTATGAATGGTTCAAAAGCCCTTGATAAAAAAGGTGTGTTCACTTATATTATCAAAATATAAAGTTCAATATATATCCATAAGACCTACCTAGCTGATTATGTTTTGTTTTGTTTGTCCATTTAATCTGTCTTGAATTAAGAGTGGTAAATCTCGGACATAAATTATATTGGAGCATAGATATTCATAAGTATTATATCTTCATTGGAGATTTGGCTTTCAGCAATAAAAGGTGCCCTTATTTGTTGTGTTTAACACTTTTAGGCTTGAATCAGGGTTGCTACTGCTGCTTTCTTAATGTTTCCATTTTCCTGAAATACCTTTACCCATCCATTTGTATTTTGTTTTTTAAATCTTTTTTTTTTTTAATTTTTTTTTTTTCAACGTTTATTTATTTTTGGGACAGAGAGAGACAGAGCATGAATGGGGGAGGGGCAGAGAGAGAGGGAGACACAGAATCAGAAGCAGGCTCCAGGCTCTGAGCCATCAGCCCAGAGCCCGACGCGGGGCTCGAACTCACGGACCGCGAGATCGTGACCTGGCTGAAGTCGGACGCTTAACCGACTGCGCCACCCAGGCGCCCCTAAATCTTTTTTTACATATTTAATGGAGATAGCATATAACTGGGCCTTCCATTGTGAGCAAAATTGAGGATCTTTTTGCTTTTGATTGGTAAATTTAGTCCATTACACTTATTGATACGGTTGATATGTTAGATCTCATTTCTATCATGTTTTATAATTGCATGTATTATGTTATTTAGTCTGTGTTTCTTTTTCTAAAGATGTGTATTATTTGCCCTTGAATTTAATTTATGGCCTCCACGGTAAGTTTAGTTGCCATCTATAATCATAAAAACTTATTATAATATTACTGACTATATTTCATATGCCACACATTGCATCCCCATGACTTACTTATTTTATGAGTGGAAGTTTGCACCTCTTAATCCCCTTCACCTATTTTGTGCACATCAAACCCCTCCACCCTGCGGTAACCCCCCATTTGTTTCCTGTATCTCTGAGTCTGTTTCTATTTTGTTTTGTGTTACAGATTCCACACATAAGTGAAATCATACAATATTTGTCTTTTTCTGTCTGACTTATTTCCCTTAGTCTAACACCCTCAAAGTCTATTCATGTTGCCGGTTCTTTCATTGTAACGAACAGAATTTAGGGACATTTTATTTTTGTTCTAACTGTTACCTTTGTACTTACACCTTCCTTGTTTTCTTAGTTACCCTTTGACCATCTGGTTTGCCAATTTAAAATTAGATCCTTAACTCCCACCTATTTTCTACCTGACAACCAATGAGCTTCTTTTACTTTCTTCATTCTCTCTTCTGCCCCTTACCGATTTTTAGTTGCATTATTTCTATTTGTTATGATGTATAGCATTTGTATATCCGTCTTCCACCCTCATTGTCTCCTTTGTTTTTGACTTAGATCTACAATCCACTTTATAAATGCTCACATCAGTCCTTCTGCTAAAATTTTCCAATTACCTCTTAGTCCAATGAAGCTCAACTCTAGGCTGTTCCTAAAGAAAGATGCATGTCCTATGTGTTTCCATGTTATCCTATAGCTTTGATCTCAAATTTGTAGAAAATCCTTGTTTCATATATATATTTTTTGATGAAAAAAAAATTTTTAATGTTTATATTTATTTTTGAGACAGAGAGATACAGAAATGAGTGGGGGAGGGGCGGAGAGAGAGGGAGACACAGAATCGGAAGCAGGCTCCAGGCTCCGAGCTGTCAGCCCAGAGCCCGAGGGACGCAGGGCTCGAACTCACAAACCGTGAGATCATGACCTGAGCCGAAGTTGGACACTTAACCGACTGAGCCACCCAGCGCCCCTCATATATTTTTTTAATTAAGATGTTTCTGTTTGTTTATTTTTAAGTGCTATTCTATTGTTGTCTTGCTTTGAATATTTATTTATTTATACTTCTGCCCTTGTAATTGGGTCATCTTTTTACCTAGAGGTCTTGATTTTTTTTTTTTTAATCTCTAAATTGTAACAGGTTTAATAGGATACAGCTTAGAACTGCTAAATATGGGTTCGTTTTCCCAGGACCCAGTGGCCCCTTTCAATATGAAGATTCAATTCTCTGGAAAATTTTCTTATACTACAATGTTAAAGTATTAGACCTGTTCCATTGTTTTGTTTTCCCTCTTCAAGGAGTCTCATACTGTGAGTCTTAATTCTTCATGATCTGTTTTCCATTTCAGTATTTTCTCTATGACCCACTTTACTTCTTTACTCTTCTTTTCTTAGTTTTTCTACTTCTTGAAATATTTCTTGTTACATTTTCATTTTACTTTTTCTTATCTTGAGCACCGTGTAATTTAATCTTCATTTCTGAAATAATTACCTTTTCTTCCGTTTTGAAATTCACTGTCTTTTTATTATTTCCTGTTCGTTGTCCATTTATGTTCTTAGGGCATGTATTTCTCGTTCAAAATCTTTTCTTTCATATTTCCAAATACTATTTTTTGGATATTTAATACAGCTTTGAGTGTTCTTTTATAGATTTCTTCTGTTTCGTGGCTGCTTTCTTGGAGGCCATTTTTTTTTAATATAATTTATTGTCAAGTTGGCTGATACACAGTGTGTAAAGTGCGCTCTTGGTTTTTGGGGTAGATTCCCGTGGTTCATCACTGACATACAACACCCAGTGCTCATCCCAACAAGTGCCCTCCTCAATGCCCATCACCTATTTTGCCCTCTCCCCCACTTCCCATCCACCCTCAATTTCTTCTCTGTATTTAAGAGTCTCTTACGGTTTGCCTCCCTCCCTCTCTGTAACTAGTTCTTCCCCTTCCTTTCCCCCAGGGTCTTCTGTTAAGTTTCTCCAGACCCACATATGAGTGAAAACATGGTATCTGTCTTCCTCTGACTGACTTATTTCACTCAGCATAATACCTTCCAGTTCCATCTAGTGAAGGTGTAGTAAGGATCGCTATTATGATCATTTGTGAGATCTTTGTATTTGCTTATTCATTGCTTTCTGTTCATTTTTGTCATATTGGGCTGCTTTTCAAGATGACCGGTCTAGTGCCTTCTTCCGTCAGTGTAGCCAAGTCTGGATTCTTTCATGGTTTGGGGGGAGTGAGTGGAGCCAGGGATTTGTGTCCTCTGGTTTCTGAATACTCTTCATCTTGCAGGGCCCTGAATTTCCCCTTAAATTTCTCTTCCCCTTCAACACCCAGTTTCCGTAGCGCCCTTCTCTCCCTTGTGCCTTTCTGCTTCCCCAGCCTTGCTTCGCTGCAAAGACTGCCGCTTCAGATCGCACATACCTTCAGGTGTCTTCTCTTTAGGCTACACTTGGCTCTGTATTCTTAAGTTATGCGGAGAATGCGGTTTTTATGTGTTCTGTTCTTCTTGTTATGCCTTGTCCATTTTGAAGAAACATTCGGAGATGTGGACATAGGCAGATTCTGTTGTCTTTCTTCTATCTCCCCTTTATATATCTTTATTGTATTGGTAGAATATACCCCCTTGCTTTTCCTAAAGATATTTATTTGTACTTTTTACCTCTTCTCTCTTTGACGTGAGCGCGTTTTTGGCCTTTAATCATTTATGCGTTAACCCAATAAACATTTATTCGGTAGTACTCTGTACTGCTCAAAGTGGCGAGTGCAACAGTGACACAATATCAAAATCCCAACCTAACTGGGAGCACGTTCTAGTGGAAGGAGATAAACGAACCAAGAAGCATGTTGTGGTAAGCACCTTGGAGAAGAAAAAAATCAGGAAAAAGAGCATAGGGAGTCCTGGGGTAGGTGAGGCTGTGTTGTGAATGTATATAGGTAGTTAAGAAAGGGCTTACCAACATGGCGACAGTGGTTAGGGGACAAGGTGTGGCTATCTGGGGAAATGGTTTTCCAGGCAGAAGGATCAATGGGGACAAAATGCCCAGCATGGGAAAATACAGCAGGGAGGCCAGCATGGCTGGAGTATGGTAGCTGATGGGGAGAGGGCTACATAATGAGATCAGAGAGGGCCATTGAAAAGACTTTGGCTTTCATTCTGAGTAAGAACAGAAGTATTTGGAGGACAGAGGATAGAGAGGAGACATACTATGACTTTTATTTCTCATATTTCTTTTAGTCTAATTTGTTGAGAACAGACTGGAAGAAGGGGCAACAATAGATACAGGAATGCCAATTGGGAGGCTGTTGCCATGATCCAAGTGAAATATGTTGGCAGCCTAGACCAGGATGCTTAGAAGTGTAGGCGGTGGTCACATGACTTACCTACTTTCAAGGTATAGCAAACAAGATTTGCCCCTGGATTATATGTGAGATTACGGTTCATTACACTATTTGCAAAGAACCGTGGCCACCTTCACTGTAAGCATAGGCTCTTTGTAAACACCAGATGTAATCACTAGTAGGGGGACACCTAACATTTCCTTCCCCGAAGTGGCAGCGAATTCGGGAATCTGGGTATATGGTGCGGAATAAAAGTTATGTGGTATCATTGGTTTGAGGCCATGGGGCAATCTAAAGCAAGCATTGCTAACGGTGTTATTTGGTGATAGACACACACAGATAAGTGGCCAGGGTCTTAGCATCAGTGGGATAAAGAAGAAAAATGGTAAAGTGGCTGTGACATCTTTCTTCCGCTCTTATATCGTGAAAGTAATAATGGAAAGCCGCACCCTTAAAATCTTGTACTTCTCAGAGCGCCAAAGCAAAAGAAGAGTTCAAGTGTATGTCAGAGCAGTTTTTCCATCTTTGCCTGACGATGTCTGCACAAATGGGCTCGAGGATTACTGTTTCTCAGAGGTTTTAAACACCTTCCAAATGTTAGAGCAACAGTTGTGTTATTGCATATTAGCAACGTCTCTGTATCCTGAAGTTCTTCGACTTAACTAGGGTAAATCCACTCAATCTTGTATTTATTTCAACATTTAATGGTACTCACTGTGTATCTGGCACTGTGCTAAGTGATAAGGATACAGCCGTATCTTTACGGGCAGATGCGGTCACTGTTCTCATGAAGGTAATGACCTAGTAGGAAGACAGACATGTAACAGATCGCATAACTTTTGAATTTCCCTGGTGAGAAATGCTACAAAGGAGAAACAGAGGTTTCTCTGAGAACCTCAACCTGGCTGAAGGGTAGGGGACCAGTCTTACCAAAGGTAAGAGGCCGTATGCTGAGAGCAGTGACACATTACTCCCCTTTATGCAATGATCCCAGTCTGTTCTTGGGGAGATCGCTGCTTCCCCGCAGTATAGTAAGGCGGATTAGAGGATTAGGGGGCTGGAATGGATACTAGATCGGTCACAGACACCACTCCAGTGTCCAGTTTCTTTCACCCGTTTTTTTAATAATGGCTGTTACATTGTTGGTTCAGCTCAATGTCCGCTGTGATCAGCCTTCTCATCTAATGTGTGTCAAATAATCAGATGTGCTTTGGAGCTTCGCCAGCTACTATCTATCTCTGTATCTGCTTCTACCCACCAGTTCTCCGCTCGTGTCCAACCTCTGTATCCAGCTAGTAGAGATCATTTTGGATGTCACTGCTTTTAGGAGCGTTGTCACTGCTTCTGAATATAACGCAGAAACTTAAAGGAGGATGCCTCGCTTGGAGTCATCCCCCTCACTGATTTAACAGAAAAAAGAATAATAAAGTTAAAGATTTCTGTTTTGTATTTTCCCTTTCCAGCCCATTCTCACCGCATCAAAATCTCTAGATGGATTGTGTTCAGTAAAAGCTACGCGTATTTTCCTGGCCATCCCCTTTGCTATAATCCAGTGCAAAGGCTCATATTTTCAATGCATGGGAAAAGGAGGGGCAGAGACGGTGGAACCAAAATAAACAGATGGTTGCCTTGACAATCTGTAAGAGGCTCTTTCATGAGCATTTTTCGTGGTTTTCTTTTGAAATAAACAGTGAGACAGTGATACAATTTTTATCTCGTCGACCTCCTGCAAATGGCCCCATGGCTTTCAAACTCCACAAAACACCAAAATGCCTCTGCCAGGAAGCCACCTTTGCTTAGCTTGACTCCTTCGAGGTCCCATCCCACATCCCTCAGGAAATGTCTCTGGGACCTGTTCTCCGGGCAGGTGTTGTGGGTATGAACGCGAGTGAGGCACAGCAAGGGGGCCGTGGTATTTGGGGGGAAGACAGAGAAGAACAATTATCATCACGTGAAGCAGAATGTCATTAGCAAGAGCAAGGATACAGAATGACATGATGGCACAGAGAGGGAGAAAATTCCCTCTCGGTGGTAGAATCAGGCAGAAGAAGGGAAGTGGCACTGACGGGGACAAGGGAGCCAAGTTTGAGCAGAAGACTTGGGTTGGACGGGGGTGATTGGGAGTGGGAGATGGGTCAGGAAGTCCAACTTTCAGGAAGATGAACAGAAATAATAAAATTGAACATTGTAACATTGACTTAGGCACATGGTTTCTACTTTGTCGGTTTAAATTTACTTTTTCAAAAAAAATTTTTAAATGTTTATTTTTGAGAGCGAGCACGAGCAGGGGTAGGGGAGAGAGAGGGGGAAACCCAGAATCTCAGGCATGTTCCAGGCTCTGAGCCATCAGCACGGAGCCTGATGCGAGGCTCAAACTCGTGAGATCATGACCTGAGCTGATGTCAGTCGCTTAACCAACGGAGCCACCCAAGGGCCCTTGTACTGTCAGTTTAAGGTTATTTGCACATTGGTTTGTAAATGTATGTTAAAAACAAAACGAAACAAAACAAAAAAACAAAACTACAGTAGAGGCTCTTGTCCCAAGTTCTGAAAATATTTATTTCATAAATATGTTTGAATATCCTCTTGTATTTTTACATGCTCAGATCCCTTATCTAGCTTCTAACATCGCACAAACTTGCAAAGGTGTAGGGCTTACAGATAATAAAGGCCCAACAAGTACAAAGCAATGAGTACAACTCAGTGGCTGAAGACATAAGCTTTGGAGTCAGATCTGAGTTGAAGACCCCACTCTATCGTTTCCTAACTTCATGTTCACCTGACAGGTTAGGTTGGGTGATCCTTGGTATTTCTTATCTGCAAAATGCAGGCAGTATTAGGACTTATCTTACATTGTTATTCAGTGTTACTCAAGGTCACACAAGCCATTGCACACAAAGTCCTAAGCACAGTGCCTGGCATCTGTTAATGATCAGGGAAGATTCATTATTAGTTATGGCTCCAAAACGTAGAGTGTTTGTAAGATTTTCTCTGGAGACACATATCAATAGGACTTCTAACATATCTAAATGTTCATTCCTATTCCAGTGCAAGAAAATAAGCAGGGAATTAAAACCATCTCAAACTTTTTAAAACATTGAGAACCATTAAAATGCCCCAGATTTCGGGGCGCCTGGGTGGCTCAGTTGGTTAAGCGGCTGACTTCGGCTCAGGTCATGATCTCACGGTCCGTGAGTTCAGGCCCCGCGTCGGGCTCTGTGCTGACAGCTCAGAGCCTGGAGCCTGCTTCAGATTCTGTGCCTCCCTCTCTCTCTGACCCTCCCCCGTTCATGCTCTGTCTCTCTCTGTCTCTCTCTGTCTCAAAAATAAGTAAAAACATTAAAAAAAAATTTTTTTTTTAAATAAAAAAAATAAAATGCCCCAGATTTCACCAGCTTGTGAGGTCACAGCTTCCTTTTATGCCAAATCACAGTAGTCTAAACCCCCGTTATATATGCCTTCAATAAGTTCAGTCTTGTTTTTCAGATATTCAGACACATTGCAGACTCCTTAGAAAATTTTCAGGGGAAGAGAACCTCCCTACCTAGCCCTTGGCTTGCCCTTGTGTTATAGAGTCCAGTTTATCTCCCTCAAAGTGAGTTTCACTGAGCATTTTTCCACTTCTAAATGCCCCAAAGGAAGGAGCCGTCCTTTTTCTCGCCCTAGCCCAGGGCTCCATCCCGATATCTTCAGTGACCTCTTCAGAGGACATTTTGTCTATAGGAGGGACCTCTTTCTTCAAAGGAAATCTCCCTCCCACCAGGTGGCCCTTAAAAGACAACAAACAGGTCCCAGATTAGGCCCCTAATTCTCATTCCCAACTAGAAGGAACCAGGGCTCCTGGAGGGGATGCCTGGTCCCAGATCTGAAGCAGGAAATATCCTAGATGAGCCGGGGATACTGTGTTGTGTCAGAAAGGAAGGAAGATAGACTTATGTCCAAAGGACCCAGGGGCCAACAAGAAGGTGCTCCCATTAGCCAGAGAGGAAATAAATGTAGCATCTAAAAAGAATATTGGGGGCGCCTGAGTGGCTTAGTCAGTTGAGCCTCCAACTCTTGATTTTGGCTCAGGTCATGATCTTGCGGTTTGTGGGTTCGAGTCCTACATTGGGCTTTCTGTTGTCAGCACCGAGCCCGCTTTGGGTCCTCTGTCTGCCTCTCTCTGCCTCTCTCTCTCTCTCTCTCTCTCTCTCTCTCTCTCTCTGTCTCTCAAAAATAAATATTAAAAATATTTTTAAAGATAGAATAAAATAAAAAGGGTAATAAATGCAATCGACTAAGACACATTGTGTACAGTCACGTAAAAGCATGTTTATAATGTTTCATAAAAGCGAGAGAAAGCAAAAACCTCCTTCGGTATCATCTCAACGCCAAGTCTCCATTCAAAACATTGGCACTTTAGGGGAAAGGATTCAGCACTGATCCTATCGTTCCTGTATAAACTGTATTGCAGGGAAATGAAATCACCCTGGTTGATGATGAAAATTTTTTTTCTTGCGTGGAAATGCCAGCTAATAAATGGAGAAGGATGACGGAACCAGAACATCCCGTTGTAAGTCCCAGTGAAATAATCGATTCAGGAGTCATCATTAACAGATGAAACCATCAGATGAAAGGTTGATGGGGAACACTATAGAGGAGGAGGTGAGGCTGTCACCTCTGAGCCATTCAGCGTCACTAAAAATGGAACATGGCGTGCTTCCCGATGGGATGTCACAGTATGCGCACGTCACAGCTCAGGTACCGTTGCCCAAATAAATCAAACCTGAATCTCATCCAGCCACGAGAACTACATTTCACTTACAGGCATGTAGGAGTGAGTCAAATGGGATCATGAGGAAACAAAGAGGCAAAACCAGAGTGTGGGACATTCTACAAGCCAGTCAACCCAGTTTCTGAACAAGTCAGCGGCAGGGGGGAGGGAGGGAGGGCAGAAGTGGGCATTGCTTTTGATAAATGAGGCTTCAGTGCTCGCTTCGGCAGCACATATACTAAAATTGATAAATGAGGCTTCAGAGGCAACATCAAATGTAATATGTGGACCTAGTTTGAGTCCTGACTCAAGAAAACCTACTGTAAGATATTTTTTTCTTTGAGACAGCAGGAAGAGTTTTTATGAACGAGGCATTAGATGCCAAGCTATACTGTCAGTTTTGTTCGGTGTTTCAATGGCATTGGGATTATATAAAAGTGTTCGTAATTTTTAGCAATGCACACTGAAGTGTTCGCGTTTTGCTTCAAAATAGTTTAACAAAGGACATAAAAGGCATAGGTGGAAGTAAAGTGATAAAATCCCCATGATTGCTAACTCTGGGTGATGGATGGACGGAAAGGAAAAAAAGGGCTTGGAAGAAGCATCCCCAAAGCTTGACAACTATTGAAACTGGAAATGGGGGGGGCGCCTGGGTGGCGCAGTCGGTTAAGCGGCCGACTTCGGCTCAGGTCATGATCTCGCGGTCCGTGAGTTCGAGCCCCGCGTCGGGCTCTGTGCTGACGGCTCAGAGCCTGGAGCCTGTTTCAGATTCTGTGTCTCCCTCTCTCTCTGACCCTCCCCCGTTCATGCTCTGTCTCTCTCTGTCCCAAAAATAAATAAACGTTTAAAAAAAAAAAAAAAAGAAACTGGAAATGGGTATGTGAAGGTCCTTTGTATTTATCCCTCTCTTCTTGAGTATGTTTGAAGCTTTTTAACTTACACAGAAAGAGATATGGCACAACTCTAGGACATTGGTGCCTCTCTCGACATCTGGGTTATCTGCACCGAGGGCTTTACCACATGTGAGATTTCAGCAACACTGCAGCGGATGGGCAGGGCCACCCCCACTCTCCAGCCCTTAGTGCCTTCTGCACAAGAAGGGAAGCAGAGTCCTGGCTTTCTTGTACAGCCTCCCGAGTCCCATCCTAATCTCTTGTGGGCCACTGTATAAGCAAGTAGGCTCATGCATCATCCAAGAACAAGAAGTAATGTTCTAGTACGGTGCGATCTAAATTCTAATTGAGAAAGAAACCTTTTCTTGTGGTGCAGAAAGACAACTGTGCCAAAGAAAGCATGCTTTACATCACTGTGGGGGAGACGTTTAGCTTCTTAGAGCCTCCCCAGTCCTGCTGGCTTCCTTCTACAATAGGAACTTTGCTTTATCATTAAAGTGCAGAACACAACACAGTATCCCCGGCTCATCTAGGATATTTCCTGCTTCAGATCTGGGACCAGGCATCCCCTCTAGGAGCCCTGGTTCCTTCTAGATCAGATACCTATATTGCCAGGCCTTTCTGTTTCCAGGGAGAATGCAAGCCACCACTTTTTTTTTTTTTTTAATTTATAATTGTAGTTAAAATACACCTAACATAAAATTGACCATTTTAACCATTTAAGTGGAAGTTCGGGGGCATCGATACATTCACATGATGTGCAGCCAATCTCTACAATTCTTTTTATCTTGCAACACCAAAACTGAACCCATGAAACAATTCCCCATTCCTCCCTACTACTCCCCCCCTCCCCCCCCCCCCCCCGCCCCCGTCCCTGGTAATCACCATCCTACTTTCTGTCTGTATGGATCAGACTGCTCTGGGTAAGCAGGATCATACAGTATTTGTCTGTGACTGGCTTATTTCATTTAACGTCCACGAGGCTCATGTGGTCGTCAGAATTTCCTTCCTTTTGTAAGGCTGAATAATATTCCATTGTATGGATGTACCACATTTAGTTTGTGCCTTCACCAGTCAGTGGACACATGGGTTATTTCCACCTTTGGTCACTGTGAGCAATGCTGCTGTGAACGTGGGTGCACACTATAGAGGAGGTTTTGCAATATAGAGGTTTTCTTCCAAGGTTGCAAAAGTCCCAGGAATAGCTCTCAGTCCGTGTTTCAGCTCAGGGTACCCTGAATTTCTCTCCCTCTGAGAGGAGTGCCCAGGCTCCCTGCTGAGGAGGACAAGCCTGTGTGAGAGGGAGGGAGCTGAGTGCCTCTGACACGACAGAGCTGGGCGGTGCTTGTTGCCTTCCACCAGTACACTTTGTTTTCAAACAATAAAAGTAATGCATGCTTGAAAGAGGGTTAAGGAAAAAAAAAAAAAAAAGCAGAGGGGCACCTGGCTGGCTCAGCCGGATGAAGGTCCGACCTCAGCTCAGGTCTGTGAGTTCGAGTCCCGCATCAGGCTCTGTGCTGGCAGCTCAGAGCCTGGAGCCTGCTTCAGATTCTGCGTCTCCCTCTCTCCCTCTGCTCCTCCCCCACTCGCATTCTATCTCTTAAAAGTAAATAAACGTTAAAAAATTTTTAAAAATAAGGGGCGCCTGGGTGGCGCAGTCAGTTAAGCGTCCGACTTCAGCCAGGTCACGATCTCACGGTCCGTGAGTTCGAGCCCCACGTCAGGCTCTGGGCTGATGGCTCAGAGCCTGGAGCCTGTTTCCGATTCTGTGTCTCCCTCTCTCTCTGCCCCCCCCCTCCCCGTTCATGCTCTGTCTCTCTCTGTCCCAAAAATAAATAAACGTTGAAAAAAAAATTTTTTTTAATAAAAAAAGAAGTGGAAATTTGCTCTCTCACTTCTATTTCCCATTCCCCAAGGGTAGGATGTTCTTATATGAACACTGTGCATTTTCCCAAAAGCTTTCTTCTAGACATATACAAATATGTACATGGGTATAGTTTTGCTTTGTGTTTTATAAAACTTTATGTTCTCGCTCAACAATGTATCATCTTTCCATACAGTGGACTGAGCCATCCAGGGGCCCCAAGATAGATGTACATTTAAAATTCTGATAGGAATTTAATTTAAATAAATAAACACAAACATACAATTTTGGTAAGGACAGCTATATTGCCTTAACAAAGAATTGCTCCAAGTTACGTGTTAGCTTTTTTTTTTTTTTTTTTTAGTATCATTGATATACAATGTTTACTTGCTAGCTTTGAAGAAAGGTTTAAGCTTACTGTTTCAAGTTTCAGGCAGACATTTCAGTCTGTTCATGTTTGATCACTGGACATCCTTGTCGTCTGTCCAAGCAAATTGAAATAGCCTGTGGTCCTTAATTAAAATCTCCTTGGGAAATCTCAAGTTAGTAAAATTATCTAATGTTACAACTATTGTCTGCTCATAGTCTTAGGCAAATTTCGTGGGCAAAGATGTGATTGTTTATTTCTGCAGATGGTACATTTCAGGATCAGGAGTTCTCCTTTGAGTTACCAGGAAATACAAAGTTACCTCCTAAACGTTTGCATCTTGTTCTTTTAAGATTACATTAAAAATTTTTTAAAAAGATTACATAAATATATTTTTAGATACCACGTCTCTTCTGAAAAACAAACAAACCTTTGTCTCCATCCCCTTCTCTTTTTGATTTTTAACGGTTTGAAAAATTCCGAATTGCCTGGAAAGATCAAGCCCTCTAAGGCTTTTATGCTGATACCCCCAGGAGACAGACGTGCCCCAAACCCCGATTTTAATTACTTAAGCCACTCGCGTGGTTTGTGAGTGTCGGCCTGGGCCAGCGACTTCACGAGTCTCTCTCCGTTACAAAGATTTCATCGAATCGGGCAAATTTGTTCGTGGCCCACGAATCTGAAACTGAGCCATCGGGGGGGCGGGGGGGGGGGGGTTCCCGGCGGCGACCGGTCCCGGAGACCAGGAGTCGCTGGAGGGGAGACCGCGCCCTGCACCCTGTAGATGTCTGTACTTGCCGGGAACGCAGAGAGCCGCTATTCGCGCAGAGCCAGGTCCCCCCGGGCCCCTGCCGTAGTGCTCAGCCCTGAGTACTCCTGGAAGACCGGGCTCTTCTTTTGTGTTGGCTGCGTCCTCTCCAGGCGTGTCTGCGGCGCGCAGAGGCGCGGCCGCGCCCGGGGCGGGTGGGAGCGGCGCGGCTCCCGGGAAGGGCGGGCTCGCCGGCCTCCGGGGGAGCTGGCCCCGGGAAATGCTCGATTGTTCTGCGACGACTGACTTGCCTCCATCGGAGGATTCCAGTGGCAAAGTGACCCTCCCTTCCCGGCTGCCGCCCTGCCCCTCCCCGCTGCGGGATCCTAACGCGGCCGCCGCGCCGCGCTCCTCCTCCCGTTCGTTCCCTCGGGCTGCGGCTTCCTGAAGTTATTAGGAGAAATAAGGTAGCCGAGGGGGCCACATGGAAGTTGTGACAGCTCCCGGCGGCGCACGCCTCTCGCCAGAGCCATCACCTCGCCTTAGGAGTCAGCCGCTGACACGCTGAATGAAGGAGGGCCCGTTGCCAGCCAGCCTGCCGGGATGGGCCACGGTTGCTGCAAGCCTTATAACTGCCTTCAGTGCCTGGACAAGACGGTACTTTGCCTTCCCTCTCCTCCTCCTCCCCCCTTCCTTTGCACGGGCAGAGAGGAAGCCTGAGCCGGCCGCCTCTGTCCCTCTTCCCTCGCGTGTGTGTGCGCTTTGTTGGTGAGCCCCAGGCTGCCCTTGCTGGTGCCCGTGTGCTGAGGTGTGAGTGCGGTCCGCAGACGCGGTCGGCCTCACCTACCCTGCAGTGCCTTACATAATTCCCTGTCCCTCCAGTGGCACAGGCAGCTGTTGCATATTCCCGAAACCCGTAGGGCTCCGCGCAAACGTCTTGAAACCCGGAACGCCGAGAAAGCCTTGGAATATTCTTAGTGCATTTTCATGTACCCGTGAAACCCCAGACGTTCCGGCGGGGAATTGAGCTTAGCTAGGCAGGCTTCTTCCGGCCAACTGCTAACTTCGAAAGTTTACCGCTCGTTTCTACCAGCGGCATCCATCCTTGCCATTTACACGCTTAGGGTCAGAGAAGAAAACACCGGTAGGCTTGTCTTCAGTGCGCTTCTTTGCGTGGCATAGGGGGGTGTCCCAGAGAGGTGAAACCTTAACGAGCCGGAGAGGCCAAGGGTGTGTGCAAGTCTTCACTGGAGGGAAGATTCACAGCCAGGGAACGGAGGCTAGAGCAGGAAGGAGCAAGCCAGAGCCGTGTGGCAATTCCAACACAAAGCCTTTCTTTGCTTTTGACATTTGCCTGTGAGCTCACAGAGAGATGGGGGAATGATGTGTTGTTGTTGTTGTTGTTGTTTTAACATTTATTATTGAGAGACAGAGAGACACTGAGCATGAGCAGGGAAGGGGCAGAGAGAGGGGAAGACACACAATCCGAAGCAGGCTCCAGGCGCCGAGCTGTCAGCACAAGAGCCCGAAGCGGGGCTCGAACTCACAAACTATGAGATCATGACCTGGGCCGAAGCCGGGTGCTTAACCCAGTGAGCCACCCAGGTGCCCCTGGGGGATGCTGTTAATTTCACTACTAGAAATATGTTGGCAGGAAATCTTGTCTCTGTGATTTTTTTTTTTTTCTCACACACATTTGGATTTTTCCAAGACGCATGAAATGGATTTAATAAGGGGTTGAAATTGCCTCTTTTCTACCCACGTGGGCAGCAGCTACATAGATAGCTTGAGGTATCATATATGACCAGGTGAAGGAAAATAAATAGCTTAATATAAAGCACATTACAAGGAGGCCACTTGGGAACATCTTTCTTATCAGCTCTGTTTGTGAACTTTGACCTAGGAAAATTGCACTGATATTTTAAAAGTTACCCACCCAGTACTTTTGTTCCAATAAAGAGTAACTATTTCAGTGGGTTTGGCTTCGACTACCATGAGTGCGAACTAAAATATTTATATGTACATTTATGAGCTTTTACCAAATAGAAATAAAAAACATTTGCACTCAATTGTCTACAAATCCAATATTGAAGCGATGAAGCCTTCTTTCAAGAGAAGCAGTCACAAAAAGGTGTTGAAGGAAGCTTTGTAACCATAGTTATAATAAAAGGGAAGGGTTTGCTCCATGCACGACAATATTATACTGTTCCTCTTCCTGAGTCGTGGTACAGAAGTTTTAGAAATAGAAGCTGTAATCTGCAGACCTTTGAGAAAATATAGTTTAAAGTGAACTCCTCCTCCTTTTTTGTTTCAAATCAATTTCTTGAAAGTAACTATCTATCCCTGTGTCATGTTTGAATGTGGAAATGTTGGGAGACAACTAAGTAATACTTCATCTCTCCAGCCAGAGTGATGTTTAA
Organism: Prionailurus viverrinus; assembly: GCF_022837055.1. Classification (NCBI taxonomy): domain Eukaryota; kingdom Metazoa; phylum Chordata; class Mammalia; order Carnivora; family Felidae; genus Prionailurus; species Prionailurus viverrinus. The sequence goes on from NC_062561.1 coordinate 8,818,752, forward strand.
GTAACTTTCAAATGTTTCAACTTTAAAACTCCAAACATAATACAGACTCTTCTTTCCTGATGAAAACTTAGTGTACATATCAACTTTCTCATTATGTGTACCCCCACATTTCTTGACTTGTCTTTTGCCATAGTTCAGAGTCTATTCCCCTGGGAGGTTTTGAAACTGTCAATTCACAGGTGCTCACGTGCGGAATTGAGGATTTCCTTTTTTAAGATTAAAAAAAGTCATTATTTTATTTAGCCGTCTGCTTTTCAGGGTACCTTCACAGGCAGTATGCCAAAATCACTTGCTTATTCAGCGGTCACCTATTGGGCCAGGCGTGGGATGCGGAGAGCGTTATGGGATTCCGCTCCAGTCTCCAGCCCCTTTAAATCCCACGGTAAAATCCATCAGTCTGTTCATGAGCTCTAACAATCCCAACACCAACGTTGAAAGAGGCCTGATAAAATTGTTGATAAAGTTGTTTCTGCTTACTTCAGACCAGCCTCATAAACCTTAAAAGAAAAAGAAAAAAAAAAAAAAAAAAGAATTCCTTAGAAGTTTATATGGATACAGGATTTAAAAACTCAATTTTGAGACCCTAATTGTGAACTGTTAAAACATTCTTAATTCTAGTGCAGCTAAAGATGTTCTGAAAAGAGTCAACGGACAATTAAAGATGCTTTTAAGTAATAGTTTCAGAGATAGGGCTAAGAGATATATATAAACCTGAGATGCTTTCTTAGCATATTCATTCACTGGGAGAAACTACAGAATCTTGTCTAGGGTTATTCAATGAATGAAAATGTGTTAGGTGAATAAATGGTTTTTAAAAGCCGATTGTGCTGTATGTATTTTCACCTCTTCAAAAAACCTATTCATTGACAACTTTCTTGCCGACTCACAGTATTTATAATACCTATCGCCCAGTTATGATGGGGGCTATCAAAGAATTCTCCGAAGGGCCCAACCTGACCTGTGGAGTTACCAGTTATTCCTTGGGTTGTACTTTCACCTTTTCCAGAGAAATTACAAACGGGGTAGGCAACAATAACACATGTAGAGCAATTAACACATTAGCGCAAGCCTGGAGTGTGAAAGTTATGTGGTACTGGCCGGACCTGTTTCTGGAATCTAGTGAAAGGAGAAATCCCTGCTGGAATCCTAGGCAAGGTTTCTTGGAAAAAATGGCACATGAACTGCACTTTGAGAAAGGGGGTGGAGTTTTAATGAACTGTGTGAGGAGCGGGAATGCAATTCTAAGCAGGGAGTGCATGAGGAAAGGTACTTTAGCCCAGTTTGATGAAAGATGAGCATAAACACAGTAGGAAATCCAAGCATAGAGGGAGTGTGGGGAAATATTTTCCAGGCTGAAAGCCAGACCCACGTTTTTGAACTTGAGTTGCAAGAAAGTAGAAATCCATCTTGGGATTTGAACAGAGAGGCAATCTGTGGAAAGACTCACTCTGTAGGTATTTTGGAAAGGAAAAAAGCGTGACCCAGAGAGGCCATTGGAACACCCCGATGGATTTCAGAGTCTGTTCACCTGTGGACTCGGCTGGTCCAGGATCAAGCCGGCCGCTCTGCACACACAGAAACTCCTTGCCCTTAACCTTCCAGAGCTAGTCATTCTTAGGAATGTTGAGTTATTGAGAGAAATAAATTAAATGTAAACTAGAACGCCAACTTGTTTTTTAACAGTGAGAAATGCAACTGACAAACAAATGGTAACAAGGCTGATAAATATGTATCTCTTTTTAGAGTCAACAGTCTAGCTTCCTAAGAGGCTTTGATAAGAATGGAATCTGAGCCAGCAAGTTATGGTCTTCAGGCATTCGGTGGCCTCAGAGCCTATATGTCCACGTTCCATCACCCCTCTAGCTAGAAATGCACTTGAGAAGGCGTGTATGATTGTCACTTGCCTTGGTGTCTTCTAAGGCTCCTTTTTCTCCCTCTGCTACAAGTCACTTAGTCTTGCTCCTCCCTTTAGGGGTTACTTTGCATATCTCCACCCTAACCTTACATGCATTGATGTTAATCTCCAAGGCTGGTTTTATTTACCTTTCCTCTAAATTCTTGGTGGGGGTGGCAGTTAGGAGAAGGCACCTCACTGTTCCTCCCAGGCATCTGGCATCTGACAGTGATAAATTTGGGAAGGTAATAAGAGAAAATCCGAGAAGGTCAAAGAACCTCTGAAGTGATAAATAAATGGATTGAAAATCATGGCACTGGCTAATCTTCCTTTGTTTTGCTTACTCTGAGATCCAGAATTTCCCAGCATTGCGTCTTTGGATTCACATTCCTTCACCTTGGGCCCCATAAGACTCTGTCCTTTCTAGTTGTCAGTTGATAATCCGGGTGGGTTATGGCATTGAGTTATTAAGTGCGGCTTCTTAGGCAGCTAGATGTTTTGCGATCGCAAATGCACAGGAAAAAGATCAGAATGATGCACTCTGAGTTTATTCCTTCTGATTTCTTTTAAAACAAGATGTGGTTCTGCTTATCTTTCATACAAGTAGACAATGACATGTATTTAAGAATATTAAATGTGAATGATACTTGCCTTGACCAGTCTCTATTAAATTGTACTGCAGAGGAGAAAAGCTGGTAGAAAAATACAGTGGCCTGTGTTAATTATATGTGAAAGAAATAATACTTATTGAAGAAGTCAAAGCATGCCGTCAGCGCTGCCTTAAAGCCACAATAACTGAAATGAAAAACAAAAGGTCAGTCCACCTCCCAAAGGAATTTTCCACGGAGCTATATTATGAATCTAGCCAAGCTTCACAGTATTGATACTGAAATTGAACGCAGCATTCACAAACGGTGGTCTGAAAACAACACAGAAGCCTTGGAGATGTCACCTTGTGGCTGGTTCATCTTGAAATACAAAAGAAAGTATTTCCGTATTAAAACAGGGTTCTGCCATGTAGAATTAAGCCCTCACCTGAACTCACAGAGCCATGAGTGAAAAGCAATATTGTTTCCAGGAAGAATGAAAAATTCCTTAACCCCTTTGTGGTTTCATGTGTATGTATGTATCTCACTTTGAATTTCCAAAAGTCACAATAAAAAGGATCTGGAAGTTTCTTCAAATAGCAGAATTCTGTAGGTTTCTTCTTTAATTCCCTGTATGGTTCTTTTGCTTAGCCTGTGAAAAGGTGGCCTAGCTTTGCACGGTTGAATTTTTTTTTTTTTTAATCTGCATTGACTCCAGGGCAGGCTAAAAAGATAGGAAAAATTAGAAATTTGTTGGGAGTCTGTGGACTTACATGTATGTATTTTTTAATGTGTGTGTGTGTGTGTGTGTGTGTGTCTCTCTCTGTCTATTTATTTATTTATTTATTACAATTAATTAATTTATTGCCAAATTACTATTTTGACGGTAGAGTACTGTTCCATTTATCAATTCATTTCTTTTCAACAAATATTTGAGGGCCCAGTACAAACACTCTTTCTTCTGACTCATCATATCAAAGTCACATCATCTTGGGCACGTGTGTGTCTTTTTAAAGGAAAATGTGGTGGGGGGAAGCGGGAGCTGATCAAAACACTTAGAAACTGCAGTGAAGTTTACAAAATTGTCATCAGTCCCCCTTGTAGCTGATCAAGTACCCCTTCAGGGTGAATCACAGACCAGAGGCAGGAGCATGGCAAGGAGAAGAGAAGGGCCCATATGATGGGGGTGACACAGGCTCCCAGAAATAGCCTCAGGTGCTGTTTAGGGTCACAGTTCTCTTGGCTCTTACCTTGGGTGCTCCCACATTCCTCCTGCTCCTTCTTCCTCTGGTCTCATAGTAACTAGTCTGTTCCTTTGGTTTCCGATTTGAGGAGGAGCTTAGGGAGCTCATGTCCAAGTGTAGAATCACGTGGGTGACGCTAACAAAGAGTGGCATTTTCACTCCCTGTTACCACCAAGTTCTCATGGGTGGCATCAACCAGCTGAACAGGTAACGCCCATTGACGAAGCATGTTAAAATGACAGAGTGTGGCAGGCCGGCTTCGGGCTTGGCCACACATCCAGTTACTTGAAGTCAATGGCACGATTAGCGGTTTGTAGGCTTTGCCAGGTTTGTGTAGCTAGGAGAGATTCATGGTGGCATTCGGCAAGAGTCGCTGAGCACCTTAGCGTGGAGAGCCATATGTGAGAAGTACAGGCTTCACTGTGCCAGACTTGCAGCGGTGTGTTTAGGGCTAGAGGTAGAGGGGGAGAGTTGGATGTTTCATGGGGATAGCTCATCTCGGATTCCATCTGTGAATACAGCGTATCATGCTAAAAAGAGTAGAGAACTCAGTGTGCAAAAGAGAGGTACGTGACCAAATAAAAGAGGTGCATAAGAAGACACAGCTGTTGGTATGGGGCTTGGATGAGTGTTCTCCAAGGGTCCATTTCCAGTTAAGCCTGTCCTAGAGTAAACAGTAATTTTAGAAGAATGGCCTTTTAGACTTTGCGATTTCTGGACTGTGTCACCGGGATCGTTTGGATGGTTAATACTGAGTTCTATTTTTAGACCTTTAGAGTGAAAGCAGGAGCTCGTGCTTGGCACCAGTTAGGAATTTTCCACTCATTCCCCATGTAGGGAAGCCCTGATCTCACACTGGGCCGTCAGAGGGGGCCGTGCTCATATTTCAGTCATCCCAACACGTCATCGCGCTGGACTGGCTTAGGTTGGGGAGCGAAGGGGAATCGTGGCATGAGACCCTTTCAAAGGGAGTCTTTGGGGCCACCTTCCTCCTGTGTGTTCAACAGAACCTAACGGCCTTGCGAGATCACCTTTGGAATCTGTTGAGCCATGATGGATGGCAGAGTAACTTGAGGCAGGAGGAGAGAATGGAAGGTTCCTTGAAGTTCACTTCTTGCGTTAAGGAAGAGAGTTCCTGCAGTCCTGTTGTTGTTGACTCACTCCACTGCAGGGCAGCACTAGTCATTCTGGTTTAGCTTTCAGGAAACAAAGAGTAACTTAATTGATGCAGAAAATTCATAAATCAGAAGGGTTGGTATCATTTCAAAAAGAAGCACTTAAGAAGAAAGGACTGTCGCCAACCCACACAGGCTGGCCTTAGCGAGCAGAGCTGGGCTGAGTCAGCATCTTCAGGAGGAACGGATTCACAGGGGTTAGGGATAGCTGATGGGGAAAGCTGAACAGCTACCCTCTCAGAAGTTACAGCCTCAGGCAGGCCATGCTGGAAATGTACTGGCGAGCGGCCAACAAATCCATACCATGGGCAAAGGCAGGTAGTTCCAACGGTGGGGTGGGGTGTGAATGCAGCCAGGGAATTTTTTTTTATTGAAAAGGTGGTGAGGAGCTGACACTGACCACCGATAAGTGCTCCTATCCAGTCTGAGAACTGGTGCAGTTTGGATCCTGAGGCTGTGTCTGTAATAGACTCTGGCTTCACCCCTTCCCAGCCAGTCGTGCACGGGCGGCTTGCTTAGCCTGGAGCTTCAGTTTCATCCTCCACGCAGGGAAATAGAACCCAGCACCCACCTGACAGCCTCACCTGGAGGACCAAGTGAGGGAAAGGGCCTACCCAGCTCTGTGCCTCACGTTCGCAAAGTGTTTGGAAATGTTCACACTAATATTAATGCTGTCATTAGCTAGACCTTACCAGAGTTTCGTTGTTTACCTTGACATTTAAGCCTTCAGGTTTGTTGCTAATGTTTAACAGCCAGTCTTTCCTCGGTAAGCCATCTGATGACTGTAGTTTGAAACTGCAGTTGGCTCTATAGGCTATGCTTGCGAAAGGTTGAGGTCGAGTTGGGTTGTCTTCCTTCACTCTTTCCCCATCACTGTCTCCCCAGATGGAGAGGGTGCAGGGTCTGTGGTCTCACCCGTCCCCTTCCTATCTCCCCTTCCATCTCTCTTCTCTTCCCATCTGCTCCCTTTCTTTCCTTGGTCCTTTTCTTTTATTCTCTCACTTGTGTCTCCCCTAAAGCGAGGATGGGTGGGTCCAGCCTGGCTGTCAGTATTAGCGGCAGCTTTTCACAACAGTGATTCAGGTCTGAAGGTTGCCCATAATCTTTACCAGAATCAGCACGGTCTCCTCACTGGGCCTCCAAGCCACTCCTTCCCCAAATGTCTCATTCTCCTGTGGCTGGAAAGTGTAGAGTGATTTACCGTGATCTGGGAGATCCCTGGGCAGGACACTGTTCACATCTGCCCAGGGCTTCTTTCCGGGGTGGGGGTGGTGGGTGTGGGGAGCTGAGGGAAGCGTTGGCTCATGTTAGAAATCAGAGTTGGTTTGTGGGGTTTTGTTAAGTTCTGGTTGTTCACTGCCTAACCTCATCTAAGTCTTTGCATCTGTCAGCACTCTGACTGTGAATACTTTAATAATGCTATTTTGAGACTGATAAGTACAGTACAGTTAACCCTTGAAGAACCAGGGATTGGGGTGCTCAACTCCTGCACAGTAGAAAATCTGTGAATAACTTGTGACTCCCCCAAAACTTCACCGCGAATAACCCACTGTGGACCAGAAGCCTTACTAAGAACAGTTGATTAACACATTTTGTATATTGTATTATATGCTATGTTCTTATAATAAACTAGGGAAAAGAAATTATTATTTAAAAAATCACAAGGAAGAGAAGATACATTTACAGTACTGTACTATATTTATTGAAAACAATTCGAGGGGCACCTGGGTGGCTCAGTCGGTTGAGCGTCCGACTCTTGATTTCAGCTCAGGTCATGATCCCAGGGTTGTGGGAGGATGAAGCCTTACATCGGGCTCTGTGCCGGGCATGGAACCTGCTTGAGGCTCGCTCTCTCTCTCTCTCTCTCTCTCTCTCTCTCCCACTCTTGCTCTCTGTCTCTCTCTCTCTAAAATAAATAAAATTTAAAACAATTTTGAAAAAAGAAAACAAATTGGAGTGGGAGTGGACACACCCAGTTCAAACCAATGTTGGTCAAGGGTCAGCTTTACTTCACTTCTCTGGCTGTGCTTAGGAACTGAGGATTAAAAATTATTATTCTTATATATATATACACGTGTATATATATATATATATACACATGTATATATATATGTATATATATATACATGTGTGTATATATATATATATACATATATATATATATATATATATATTTTTTTTTTTTTTTTTTTTAAGTAATCTCTACACCCAACGTGGGGCTTGAACTTAACAACCTCGAGATCAAGAGTTTCATGCTCTACCAACTGAGCCAGCCAGGTGTTTCTTGATAGGAGAAACAAGTTAATTTTTTCACTAGTTTAAGATCCTTTCAGGGTGAATACAGAAAGCTAGCCACTCTGGAATTCCAGGTTTTCATAATTTGTAGTAACACGTTGAAAGTCAGCCGGCCACATTGTGCTGTGTTGGAGCAAGCAGGGAATCCCTGTGGTCTATCTGATTAGAACGCTTTCCCAGGTATCTAGACTTCGAATTGAGAACAGAATCAGGGCAGAGCCAGGAAGGTATTTTCAAAAAGCAAAACAAAGCAAAGAATAGAGCATAAGAATATGCCATATTCCTAAACACATTTAGATCGTTAATGTGGATAAGACCCTAGTATCTATAGGATATTAGTCAGTTGCAAATAAAATGAAAGAAAAGACTTCTAAGAACGACTAACACTTATAAAGAGCTTGCCAAGTGCCAGATTGCATATATTACTTCTAATTACTAATTACTTTGCATATATTAATTTCTTCAACCCTCTTTATAACCCTGTGCAGTGGGCTTGGCATAGAGGCAGCATCCCTTAGTGATTAGGAAACTATCTATTCTCGGGTGTGATTGCTAGACTTCAGATTTAGGGAAGGCAAGGATGCTGAGGGCTGGGATGGAAGGAGAGAGCTTTATGAATAAAATGGGAGCCCACCGTCCCTCAAAGGATGCGTTATCGCTACATTATTCTTAAAAGAACCATGAGCTAATCCTTGTTGATGCCCATGACTAAAATAGCTGTCAGTTTATCACATAAATAGTTTTATTTGGGTACTATGAAATTATGACATTGTGCAGCAAATCCCTTTGGATGACCTGAGACCGTCCGTCCCATCAACCCAAAGTAGCACACGTGTTACCTAGATCTGCGTGTTACCACCACCCTGCCCCCATTTTTTCATGTTTTTTAATTGAGTTTTTTTTCTTCATGGCGAGTTTCGTGACTTCTTTCATCCTTGAGGTAGGTTAACAGGTTCTTTGGAGGTGCTGTAATCAAAGTCAAAGGAGGTTAATCAAGAAAGAACATTCACAAGACCCTGATGATATTCATGCTAGAGATCTGGTACAATTTTTAGCTTCAACTCCCTTTTTGGAAATGTTTGCTTTGGGAGCACATTCTAACCGAATGAAGAGACTTTCTTTGAAGGCCTACATTTTTGGTATCTCTAATGCGAAGAGAATTGATATAGCACACCTTTTCTAGTTATTATTAGTAACAATAAAATCATAACAAATGTAGCTATTTCTGGTGACTCAACCCAGATTACAAAGTCAGCATATCTTCAGGTACCTCTCTGTTTCATGTCATAGAATACATACGATCTGAAAACAACTCAGGGGCCGTGTGGTTACAAATGGTGTCCTTTGCCCTTAATAGTACCTCACGTGGGACTTTTCGTCTTGTTCCTTCTAGCGATGCACACAGTGGAACAAAAAAAACTTGGAAACCTTAAGTTTTGGTGTTGATCTCATTACAAAAAAAAAAAAAAAATGTTTCACATTAAGCTTTCTGCTCGTTACTTATTCGGTAGCCGACCACGTACATCTGGACAGAAGGGTACGTGTAAGGAGACAGTTGGTAAAGTTAGCATTCGCCCGTCAGAAGAAGGTGGTGTGGATGTTTTCGTGCTCAAAAATCTCACACTAGTGATAGTAATTAACGGTGTGTAATAATACATAACAGCGGATTACCATGCAGGGCATAGACGTGCAAAGAAGGGGTTGTAGGTTGATGTATAAACGGTGCAGTAGAGTGAAAAGCGAGCTTTGTGATTTGAATGTGATGCAAATGAATGAGTCGGACTTGGCTTTGTAATTTTTTTTTCTATGCTTCTATAATGAGAAAATTATCTCCTTAAGGGCTAGACTCATAAATATTTGCTTAATATGATTCATTAATTAAACATGTCACGGGGGCTTATCTGGCGTAAAACTAGGGGACTCTCGGTATCCGTTTTGTTTTTTTTTCAGAATGAAAGTGCCCTTGTGAAAGAAAAAGAGCTGTCAGTCGAACTTGCAAACGTCAGGGATGAAGTTGGTAAGTAGGGCATGGAAAATGAGGAACGCCAAGAATGTCTTTTCCTGATACCTGTGAATGTGCATCAAAAGCAGTTACGTCTCACGTAATCAGCCAGGGCAGAGCTGCCTGGAAAAATGAAGCATCTCACCCAGCACAGTGGTGCGTTGGTGTGGCCTTGCAGGGAGCCATAATTTTTACAGCTCTGTTGTCACAAAGACAGCTTCATAACAGTTCGCTAATCCGGCCTCGACTCCGCTCTTCGCAGATGGCGGCACACACATCCGTCTGCGTTGTGAGCCGTGACCACAGCCCCTCCGTCTCGGTACCCCCGGGCAGGCAGAGCTCCCAAGGAAGCAGCACAGCTTTGCTGGGTAACACGAGGCGCTCTCTGCACTAGATCTCTGCAGACATTCCAAGGCTTCCTGCCACCATAGGCCTCGCCATGAAACACTCTGTGATATAGAACAAGACCAGAAACACAAGCCTGGGTGGATTAAATATGCTGGGGTCTGTGTTGAAATTCCCACTCACCTTTGGCCGATAAAATGGCAGAGCTCAGTCTGAACATGGAGACCTGGCAAGTGATGGGATGATCCCCAGACCGGGGGGGTGTCATGGAGACGGATGGGCTTCCACACTCTAGGCCAAAGATCAGAGCACATATTCTCCACGTTCCAATTTCTCGATCTCAGTTCTCTCTTGAGGTTCCGTTACTGTGTTTCCTCAGGAATCAGTCAGCAAAGGGAACGTCAGCCTGGCCTATTCCCCCCCGGCCTGCTGTCTTCTCTTTACAATGAGTGTATCTCCTCCATCCGTTGTGGTCCTGGGGGCAGCCTGCCAAGTGCCGGTGGGGCTCCCTCCATGAGTGAGGGGACTTGGACGGTCCCAGCCATCCTTGGCAGGTGGCACAGCTCCTTTCCTTCCTGCCAGCCACGCAGAGAGGCTGTGGCTGGTCCTTCCGGCAAATAGCCGTGCAAATAGGCATGGAAGCTGAAGACCAGACTTCCCTGGGGAACATGGGTGCCGAGGATGTGCAGTGAACTGCAGAGTGATTTCCAGACACGGTACCCCCATCACCCCTCTCTGTTTTTTCCTTTTTGTTTAACTGAGTTGTTGGGTTTCTTTTCCTTCCCTGCAAGTTTTGTGACTTCTTTCGTCACTGAGGTAGGTCAACAGTGGGCTTTTCTCCCCTCTAAGGCCCCTGGGGGAAAGCAGTAAATAATGGTCCCTCCTTCCCAGCCTCACCTGTGAGTGGTCCGGAGCAGCAAGGTGGCCCCGTGCCCCTGGCCATCCCTGGATGAGGAACCCAGTGCATGAACCCAGGTGTAGGTTTCCCGAGAGAGGTCTGCCAAGAGCAGCAATGGCAGAACTTACAGAGGAGCTCTTGGGAAGCCGAGGGCCACGAGTGTGCATGAAATGGTTGGGTTTTTAAGCTGGGGTTGTTTTTTTTTTTTTTTTTTTTTTTTTTTTTGAGAGAGCACAAATGGGCATGCAGGCAGAGGGAGAGGGAGACAGAATCTTAAGCAGGCTCCGTGCTCAGTGTGGAGCCCAATGTGGGGCTTGATCTCATGTCTGTGAGATCATGATCTGAACTGAAATCAAGTGTCAGATGCTTAACTGACTGAGCCACCCAGGCATCCCAAATGGATGAGTTTTTAGATTGTTCTGAGAGTGAATGGTTCTGAGCATGGACTTTGCGGGCCAATGACACGGGTTCAGGTAGGGCCAGTTGGCTAACCTCTCTGTCCCTCAGGTGTCCTTTCATAAAAAGGAAAGTCGGTTAAAGAAGATAATGCTGATAACGCAGCCCGAGGAGGAGACTCTCCTAGTAAGGTGTGTAGCACCTTGAATCAGAAAATAGAGGACAGAATCTTCCATTGTAGCCTGAATTCCTCCCCGGAGGGATGTCTGCACCCCCGCGGGCAAGCTTTGGATCTGGGGTGTGCACCCTGACCGAACTAGATAGGGCATGCCAAATCCAACCCCGCTTCCCTCGGCCCTTTCCTGAAGCTTCTGAACGCAGCAGGAACCACGCAAGGATTGCGCTGAGTTTTTGTGTTTCGGTGTTATTTGAGGTCTGCATTAGTGTTAAGAATAGAACCAGAAGTCATCTGCCAAATGAATAAACCGCGGGGTGAGGGGAGAGGGCGGAAGGCCTTGGTAGCCCCAGGGCCGGGGCCATGACACCCAGCACTGATCCCAGCGGATGTTTTAGCAGCGAGCACCTGAGCCACTGCAGAGCCTGTGTTTGGGAGAAGGTGGACACTACACTGTGGGGATCTACTATTAACTGTAAAGGCCACAAGTTCTGCCCGGCTTAGCTTGGCCGGCAAGGAACACCCTTAAAGGGAAAAGAGAATTAAGCTTATAAAGCTGACTTTTGAGTGATCGTCTAGAAAGAGAGATGGGCGATCCTATCTCCTTCCCAGCATCCCTACCCTCATTTAGACCCCTGTCAGCGGAGTCAGATGAGGGCTTCCGGAGCTGGGAGCTATGAGGGGCTGTGAGGGGCGTGGTGGGGGGTGGGGGGAGCTAGAATTTCCACATGTGAACTCAGACATGGAAGAGGAAGACGCTGCAAAAATCAGAAGGGTTTAGCAGCATTTACTGTATATCCCCAGAACAGGGCTGGCCTGTTCCCCAAATCTAAAACCTACTGCTCAAACTTTTCATATGTGTTAAAATGCTGCCCTGGAATCTACCCGTATCTGCTGGTAGGCAGCCATCCGTTGTTTACATCCTTGCTGTGAAGAAATGCAATCAAAGGCTTCTAGCATCTAGCCAGAATCACCTTGACCGCGGGTTCTCAGCCCTGGTGCATATTAGAATCACCTGCAGTGCTCTTTAAATTAACGGTTCCCAGGACCTCTCAGGCAACAGAATCAAAATATTTGAGGTTGGGGCCTAGGCTTTTCTTCTTCTTCTTTATAAGTGTTTGTTCATTTTTGAGAGAAGAGAGCATGAGCGAGGGAGGGGCAGAGAGAGGGGGACAGAGGATCTGAAGCGGGCTCTGTGCTGACAACAGCCAGCCCGATGCGGGGCTTGAACTCACGAACCATGAGATCATGACCTGAGCTGAAGTCGGACACTCAACGGACTGGAGCCACTAGGCTTTTTTTAAAATTTAATTCCCAGATGTTCATGAAGTACAGTGAAATTTGAGAACCAATGAACTACATTGAAGGAGTGAGGATTTCGATTTGGGTCAAGGACAGGGAGGGGGCGGTAGGGAATTTGGGGTAGGTGTGGGAGGATGGGGTCCCCTAGTCGAGTGCTGTGGGCAGCCTGAGGGCCTCGGGAGAGAAGCCCAGGAGGGGAGGGGAAAGGGTGCAGAAAGGAAAGATGCAGAGGACATATCCCACCTGCTCTGACATTCCCCATGGAGTTGGCCTGGCTCCCAGAAGAAGGGAAGGAATATCATCTTCCTTCCTTCACCTCGGCCTGTCAGGCTATAGGGCTGTCAGTCTCTGAGTCCGCTCCCAGCTGGGTTAGACGGGCTTTCGGGAACCGACCACAGAAACTAATCCCCTGGTGTATTTGCTGACACACTTCATATTTACAGTACGTTCCCAACTGGGACATGTCTGGTGAAGGAGCTACAGCAGAATCCTGTAGAAGGTGTATTACCCCAGTCAGAGATTTTGATGTGTGTTACCCACGCCAACGGAGGATTCTGATTATAATCATTTTTAAGTAGAACTTGCTGGCAGTTGATTTCAAGGTAAACTCTGGGACCATCTCCTACCGAGCACCTACTGATGCCTGTTGGCCCACTGTGCGTGCACTGGGCCAACAGATGCCGTGACCGTTTTCTGGCATTAACCATTCTGCACATCTGTGGAAGGAACACTATTTTTTTCCCCTCTCCACGTATCAAAAAAACAATTCACAATGGTCATTTAATAGTGATAAAACATTTAACCATGGCGGCACACTAGAATAAGCCACTCCTCTCCTTTGAGCACTTAGATTTGCCCCAGTTTTTTGCTATTATTTGCAGTATTATGCAAATTACTTTTTTCCTCTTGTGTCATTTTCTTGGAAATCTAGTCTCAGAGTGTGGACAGATTTTGGATAGAAATCCACATTTGTTCTAAATTCATCTGTATGTGAAAGATCCTTGATTTTTACTCTATAAATCAAGATACAAGATGATGGTGGATTTAATCTCAGTGTAGATAAAGAAGAAATTCCATCACTACTCCTCTCTCCCTTCCTCCCTTCCCATCCCTTTCTCCCTCCCTCTCTCTCTCTCTCTCTCTCTCTCACACACACACACACACACACACACACACACACACACACACACACCTGAGAAGAGACACGTAATACCCAATTATGTACCAGGGTGCAGTTTGAGATAGAGCATTTTGTGGTCCAGGAGTCGAGTCCTTGGGGAGTGGCTAAAATTGCCATCATCTGTGTTACACCATATGTGGATGTGGAGACAGGGACCTCTGGTCATCCTCTTGAAAGCTTCTCATGCTTGAGTCACCCTTCAGGGAGGATGACTCTTACCTTGTGTTTGGAGTTGGCCTTAATTGGGTCTGTCCTTGGAAAAGCCAAGCTACAATGATTGTGGGATGAAGGGCATTTTAGGTCCCCAGGGGACCAGAAACCACCACATCCACGGGGAGGAGGAGTCAAGATGCTAGAAATAGATATAATATTTGATTTTTTAATCACATTTTTAAAAAATTTCCAGAAAATGTACTTCTTAAAATATGACCCTCAACTTTTGGATAGAGTGACATTCTCCAAATTTGGAAGTCAGGTATTGAATTATTGAAGGGTCCTGCTTATATTTGTAAATGCTGAAATGGGTTTATACGACGTTCCTCCTAGATGCAGGTTATTTTCTTTCGAGACCTTAGGCTTCGAGTTGTTGACGACCATCAGGTGGATGTTTATGGTTCTCTGTCCAGCAAAGCTGCCTTATTAGGAACACTGAGCCTTAAAAATGTATGAATTTAAAAAATAGTTAATAATTCATAAATAATAATGTATGAATTTAAATCTGAATTAGATGAGCTCCACCGGAGAAAAAAAACACACGCAGTGCATAGCTGTATCTAAATGGAGCCTTCTGGTTCACACTCCCAGGTGCACTGATGCTCTCCCAGCCAGACCTGTCCCAAGCCAGACACACGCATTTTATCTTTCTGCAAGCCTCAGACTTGTGATGGGCTTTGCTTTTTTCTCTCTCTCGAACTCTTTAAAAAATACTTAACATGAAATAAAGTTTTAAGACAGCGAGCGGCGTTTAACAAGGCAATCATTCTGGCAGAGTTTCTCAGGTATTATACAGAAAGCTAAATTATTAAATCCACATTTTGAGTATTGAAATCAAATATTGTTGAAAGCAAATCACATTCAGCTTATTGAAACAAAGCAAAAAAAACCCCAAAAACCTGGATATTTTCTATAATATCCAAAAAGAGATACTAAAGAATTCTGAGAACTTTGAGATATGTGTGTATATATATATATATATATATATATATATATATATATATCTGAGAACTTTTATATATATATATATCTAAGTTTGTGACAGTAAGCACTAAATTGTTATTTATTATGCTCTTAAGTTCCTCACTAGAATAAAATGTTCAATTTCATCTCATTTATAACTAGCAACACACACATACATATACACACCACTGGAAGGGTATTTGTGAGATGATTTTACCTTTCAAGGTTATATATAAAATGGCTTCTAGTTTTATGACCATAAGACCTTATATTTATATAGTGCTTGTACTTGCCAAGCTCTGTTATATGATATGTCTTATTTATTTATTCAGATGACTGAATGAAGTAGGTGTTGGTATCTTTATTTTATAGGAAACTGGGGTTCTGAAGGATTAAGGGACTCCCCTAAGTGCATACAGCTGGTTTGGGCAGAGCCAAGTCTTAGGCCCAAACCTGAAATTCTACATACAGTGTGTAAGTTTACCATGGCTTCCCCACCCCCACCACCATTTCTTTTTTTTTTTTTTCTTTTTTTTTTTGGTAATTTCTAATTTGAAAAATCAGGTAAAGTAGCTGCTTCTCCCAATTCCGTACTTTCCCACAAAACCATGATAGACGTTAGGATGAATCTGTCTAAACATGGATGACAGTGTAATTAATTACATAACACAGTGTGATGGTAATTGGCCCTAGGCTATATCCGTTAGGATTGAGTTCAGGACAAATAACAGATTCCGCCCCCGCCCCCCAAATTATAACTTAATCAAAGCAGAGTTTTATTTCTCTCATGTAAAAGTCAGGAGGTGGGCCCCCAGGGACAGGTATGGCTTTGCTCTACAACGTCTGCAGGGCGCCAGGCCTCTTACAGCTGATCATCCTACCGCCTCAAGATGGTGGCCCTTCCTTCACGGCCCAGTGTGGTGTTTGGTGCTACAGTCACCATATCTCTATTCCAGGTAGCAGGAAGGAGGAAGGAACGGACAAAGAAACCGAGAGAGTGGGTCAGCTCTCTTTGGGGGAAAGTCCCAGGATTTACACTTCGGTTTATATCTCATTGGCCAGAACGAAGTTCCAAGGCAAACCTTGCCATGACACAGACTGGGAAATGTGCTCCTTATTTTTTCTTGGTGACCTTGCCCAAATATTATTCTATCACTACGAAAGAAGGGGAGAGTGTATATTGAGGGTTGTTAGCCAGCCTGTGCTACGGGGCCCCCATTGCCTCCGTCAATAAGATGGAGAGAACAGTCCTGTCACAGCAGGCGAGTGAGAACAGAGGAATCTAGCAGAGTATTTGGCAGAATAGTGGGGGCTCAGTGTGTTATAATTACCTTACATGTCAGATTGGATTCTGTCTGCCTTCCTCGCACAGCTTTAAAAAGACCCAAGTCAAAATGCAAAACCAAGAAGATATCTCAGAAAAAATAACTAATCTCGGGATCACAAAAATATAATGCACACTTTCTGATTTATAAAAATATCTCTTCTAAGTACACCAATTAAAAGACGGTTTTGTCAGATTGGATAAAAAGAAAAAAGTAAGGCGCAGCGACGTGCGGCTTAAAAGAAACCTACTTCAAATATAAAGACATACATGACTTAAAAGAAAAACGGGAGGAGCACCTGGGTGGCTCAGTCTGTTGAGCACCTGCGTCTTGATTTTGGTTCAGGTCATGATCCCAGGGTCGTAGGATCAAGCCCTGTGTCTGGCCCCATGCCAAACATGGGGTCTGCTTAGGATTCTCTCTCTCTCTCTCTGTCTCTCTCTCTCTCTCTCTGCCTCTCTCTGTGTCTTTCCCAAAAATAAATAAATAAACTTTAAAAATGAAAGTAAAAGGATGGGGGAAAGAGAGGCTCCGCTAACACCAATGAAGAGAAAATTAGAGTGTTGAAGTATCTATCTTAATATCACACAAAAGTAACCTTCAGACCAGTAGTATTATCAGGAGATAGCGATAAGGGAGTTAGCTCACCAAGAACACATAATAATAGTAAATATCTATGTACTTAACAATAGAGCTTCAAATAACATGCAACCAACATGGATAAAACTGAACGGAGACAGAAACAAATCCACATGTAAGTTTAGAGACTTCCCTCTTCTCTCAGTACCATTAGAACAAGGAGGCAGAAAATCAGTAGGGATACAGAAAACCTGAATAACACCGTCAACCACCTTGACCTAACTGACCTTAATAGCACATTCCATCTGACAAGCAGAATATACGTTCTTTTCAACTTCACATGGAATACTGAGCAACATAGAACGTATTCAAAATGTTAACATAAACAACCTTAACAAGTGGAACCATAAAGAAAACCTTAATGAGTAGAATCGAAACCACGCAAAATGTTCTGGACTATAACTGAAGTAGATTGTGAATCAAACACGAAGATATCCAGGAAAACTCCAAACATTTAGAAATTAAACAGCGTACTTCCAAACAACCCACGGGTCAGAGAGAAAGCCACACAGTAAGTTAGAAAATGTGTTGAACTGAATGAAAATAAAAATCCAACATCTGAAAATCTTTGGGATGCCAAATTCCCTCTGAACCGCAGGGTTGGGATCTTGTTAAATTTGCTTGACAACTTGGAGGAGACCCAGTGTGGGCTGTCAGTGTCCTCAGCTCTCTGGTGGGGAGATGAGTGTATTTGAAAGAAGGTTTGATCTAGTAAATTTAATCTGCTGTCAGAAATTTGAGCATGACCATCTAGCTTCGCATATACTACTTTGTCTGCAAGAGGGACCCCACTCAGCATGACTGGGTTCTGGAATTACACACCCCTCCTATAGGGAGATGATATAAGGTCTGAGCTGGGAAAAATTCAAACCAGTAATGTCAGCTGCCATGGTTAGATTTTATTCCAGTGGATGTCATTATAGTTTTCTATCCCAAACAGGTGCCTTACCGATGCACAGTCTGTTTGTGACTCCCTAAAATGTATACTATTTTATGAATAAAGGTAATTTTCTTTCCTGATATGTGCTAATATTTTTCAATCTGTGGGCATCATCCTCAGCTAAGCTGAACTGACTGACTCGAATAGATCAGGATACCGTAAACGACCCTGTGGGCAAGCGGCTTCTTGAAATTCAGAATCTGCTGTTGCCATGTGTCTGTAAATGTAAAATGTAAGAGAAAGCTAATATTTATAAATCTAATATTTAAGGTGGGGTATGGTTTACAAAGCCCTTTCATTTGTTATTTAATTTGATCCTGACTAGGAGGTAGTAAGGTAGATAATACCACCACTGTTTTAACAATGAGTGAACATTGCCTATACAAAGTAAAAGCAACCCCAATCACATAACTGTGAGGAATAACAGAGCTGGGTCCTCTTGTCTTATCATGATCATAGCACACTGCCTTTGTGTTGTAAGATCTCAACTGATATCGAGGGAAGATAATTTAAAAGACAACAACAACAGAAAAAAAAAAAAACAAGAGAAAGACATGACCTGCTATAGCTTTAACCTGAAAATTGCTGAAGAGCATTTTGCAAAATATGTGTTTTAAATGACAGTCACATACAAATTGGGTGAGCATAATCGCTTCCCACTTGTGAATTTCTCATACATGGACTCTCTCTTCTTTTTCTTTGTATCTTGTTCCTTGGCTCAGGGCTTAGCATGGTCAATGTGGACCATTCACTGCTTCATTTTATGAATTTGACTGCACCCAGGAGAGGTGCCCATTAGCGTGCCAGGAGTAGAAGAGGAATCTGGCGAGGTCTCTGACTTTGGGGAACCCCTGTGCATTGGAAAGACAGACATAAGCAGCTAATTAAAATCCAGTGTAGCAAGTAAGATGCTCGAGGTGTGGGAGCTCAGAACAGGGGTTGTAACCCGGGCAGGGATCCAGGAAAGGCTTTTAGGGGTAAAACAGCTGAGCTGTATTAAAGGAAATGAAGGAGTCAGTGAAGAAGTGATTCTTCCATATACCTAATCAATTATAGGAACAGCATTAATGCCACCATTCACTCGGTCTCTCCTTTGGGAAATGGGAAAAATAGTGAAGACAGTTAGGTTTTCCATGTGGCCATCCCCAAGAAAAGGAATGAGTTTGTGTTTATGAAACTCTTAAAGTTATTTGTGTTTGTTTGGGATATAAAACTCAAGTGATTTGCCTTTCACAGATTTTTTTTTTAACATTTCATTTTTCTTGTCTAGTGCCACGATGAATTCTTCTCATTTATTCAAATAACCGCAAATGTCACCAGGGCAACCTTCAGGTATTCAAGAGTACTGTCAATCTATTTGCTTAATTTGGCAGTTTATTTAAACAAAGTAAGATAGGGGCGCCTGGGTGGCTCAGTCGGTTAAGCGGCCGACTTCGGCTCAGGTCAAGATCTCACGGTCCGTGAGTTCGAGCCCCGCGTCGGGCTCTGTGTTGACGGCTCAGAGCCTGGAGCCTGTTTCAGATTCTGTGTCTCCCTCTCTCTGACCCTCCCCCGTTCATGCTCTGTCTCTGTCTCAAAAATAAATAAACGTTAAAAAAAATTAAAAAAATAAACAAAGTAATATATAAATTGCAGTATATTGCGTACTGATGATTCAGGTCACTCTTTTTGATCAGAATTGCACTTTTTCAGCCAGGTTTTGGGGAAGTTAATTTTGGTGAAGAAGAGGAAAGCCAGACCAATTCAGCCCTGCAAGCAACCATGTAAGGACTTACTAGGTTGCAGTAATAATGAATCAGATCCTGATCTCAGATCTCCTAAACACAACAGTCTTTAAAAAACAAAACAAAACAAAACAAAACAAAACAAAACAAAACAAAACAGGGGTGCCTGGCTGGCTCAGTTGGTTGAGTGTCTGACTCTTGATTTCGGCTCAGATCATGATCCCAGGGTTGTTGGATTAAGCCCCGTGTAGAGCTCCACACTGAGCATAGAGCTTGTTTAAGATTCTCTCTCCCCCCTCCCCCCGCCCTTCTCTCCTACTTGTGCTCTCTCTCTCCCTAAAATAAAATAATAAGTAAGTAAATAAATAACAAAACAAAACAACCAACAACAGCTAGTGATAAGGAATGTGGTCGGAGTTTCGCTAATCAGAATGATGGTTCCAGGCGGAGGGACCCGGCTGGCAGCTGAGTCCGGGCGATTACCTTGGTGGATTTACTTGGCACAGCTTTTTTTGTTTCCTTTGTTAGTACACCAAGAAGGGCTCTGACTTTCAAGGAAGCGCTTTTAACTAAGTTCACTAGAGCTTGATACGAAAACAAAAATGCCAATTTGTCAGTTGACGATGACAAATACATCCCCCCATAGGCAGATCTAGCTAGAAAGCTAAAATTCTAATCAGAACACTGCATGCTGGACCAAACTCGATGTGCTGTAGATAATAATGGCATCTTGGCTGAGATAGCCTTGGGCAGTCATCTCCATGACTTGCGCTTTTCTGGGACCTCAGTTCTTAGAACCTCTTCCCGTGGGAGGAGACGGAGCCTCTTAGCATCCCTTGGGTGTTTGTCTGGACTTTTGCCTCCAGCCACAGTGTGGTACTGGGCTTCCCACTGTACACAGCTATAGGACAGACAAAATATATGAGGCACCTGTTTCCAAACACTGAGCAATAGACGCTACAGACCTGTGGTCCTTGGGAAAAGGGAAGCATACTAAGTGGATCCCACATTAGCCCCAGCTTTCTGCCTGGGGCCACTTCCCAGACCACGGCACAGAGAGGTGCTCCGGGTCACGGCCACCATCTTGCTAAGCTGAACGAGCAGATGCCAAAATTGAAGGGGTTGGAAATTGTGGGGCTGAGCCTGGCGAGGAGTAAGCTGAGCCTGGCGAGCAGTAAGCTGAGCAGAGGAGGGCCCCAGGAATTTGTGCCGGACTTCCCTTGTGTTTTTAGATGAAGGGTAGGCTGTGTGCACAGGGAAGTCTGGCAGAGGACGGCTACTACAGGGCTGGGAGCTGAATGGAGGTACCAGAGGCTGCAGAGTGCTGGGAGACATTGGAGCTCCAGCCCAGAGAGGGTGGGGAGATCTCTTGAGCAATCCATTGATCCCTGAGAACAGCCAGGCGTTAGGAGTAAGGGCCATGACCTAGATGGAGTAAGGGTCTCTCTAGGACCAAAGACAGACTGAAATTGACCCACACTAACAAGAGTGAAACCGAGCCTGACAGAATCAGTGGAGTCTGGTAGTTTATCTGCCGGCAAACAAAGCTCACCATCATCAAGGAAGCTCCTTAGAACATATTATCCATTACGTTGAACATATATATATATATATATTTAAATTAGACATACAAAGAAGCAGGACCCATAATCAAGGAAAATACTAGTCAATAGAAATGGGCATTGAAATAACTCAGGTGTTAGAATTAGCAGATCTAGCAGATAAGAAATTTTAAAAACTATTATAAACGTATTCAAGCATTTCTAGAAAAAGAAGAACGTAATAAGTAATCTGGTAGGGAAACACAACAAAGAAATGAAAACGATAAAAAAGGGCCAAATGGAGGGGCGCCTGGGTGACTCAGTTAAGCATCCGACTTTGGCTCAGGTCATGATCTTACAGCCCATGAGTTTGAGCCCTGCATCAGGCTCTGTGCTGACAGCTCAGAGCTTGGAGCCTGCTTCAGATTCTGTCTCCCTCTCTCTCTGCCCCTCCCCTGCTCATGCTCTGTCTCTCAAAAATAAATGAACATTAAAAAAAAAAAAAAAGAACCAAATGGAAACATTAGAACCCAAACGTATAAGCTCTGAAATGAAAAAGTCACTGGATAGGCCTCACAGCACATTGGAGACTGCAGGAAAAAGGGTCAGTAAATTGAAGAGAATCAGGAGATATTATCCAGTCAGAAGAACAGAGAGAAAGATTGAAACTAGGAACAGAATGTGCATGACAAGTGGGTAACAGGTGTGTAGTTGGATTGGCAAAAGGGAATAGAGAAAGAGAGAAATTGGGAAGAAAAAATACTTGAAGAAATGGTGGGCGTAGACATCCTAAACTTGATTTTAAAGAGCAACCCACAGGGCGCCTGGGTGGCTCAGTCTCTTGAGCGTCCAACTTCGGCTCAGGTCATGATCTCGTGGTCTGTGGGTTCGAGCCTCGCGTCGGGCTCTGTGCTGACAACTCAGAGCCTGATGCCTGCTTTGGATTCTGTGTCTCCCTCTCTCTCTGACCCTCCCCCACTCATGCTCTGTCTCTCTCTCTCTCTCTGTCAAAAAAAAATAAACATAAAAATATATATATTTTATATTGTATATAAACCCACGGACCAAAGAAGCTCACTGAACCCCAGACGGGATCAATACAAATAAATCACACCTAAGCACATACTAGTCAACTACTGAACACCAGGGATAAAAAGAAAATGTTGAAGGCAATCAGATAAAGGCACACATTACATACAGGGGAACGAGGTTATGAACAACAGGTAACCTCATCAGAAACACACAGAGGCCAGAAAGCACTGGACTGACATTTATAAAGTGCCAGAAAAAGGTGGGGGGGAGGGGCAGAAACCCATTCAACCCAGAATTTTATATCCAGATAAATTATCCTTTAAAAATCATAGAAATTTAGGGGCACCTGGGTGGCACAGTCGGTTAAGCGTCCAACTTCAGCCAGGTCACCATCTCGCGGTCCGTGAGTTCGAGCCCCGCGTCAGGCTCTGGGCTGATGGCTCGGAGCCTGGAGCCTGTTTCCGATTCTGTGTCTCCCTCTCTCTCTGCCCCCCTCCCCCCCCCCCCGTTCATGCTCTGTCTCTCTCTGTCCCAAAAATAAATTTAAAAAACGTTGAAAAAAAAATAAAAAATAAATAAAAATCATAGAAATTTGGATGTACACGACTGAAGTCAGGCTATCAAGAGGGTAAATATGTGGAGAAACGTAGAAGACCGTTCATTTCGTTGTTTTTAAACTTTTTATTTTCAAATGTTCAGTTTGATGACGTCTTGCTATGAATACGTTCACAGACTCAAAACGAAATCTAGGACATTTACCCTCCTTCCAGAAAGTTTCTTCATGGCTCTTTCCACTCAGTCCACCCCTCCCCTCTACAGCAACCACTTAGTCATTTCTGTCGGCATAGATTAGTGTTGTTTGCTCTGGGATTTCACACAAATGAGATGAGACATTTTATACCCTACCGTGTCCGGGGGCTTTTGTTCCACACGAGAGATGCACCCACATGGCTGAGTGAATCGGTAGTGTGTCCCTTTCTGTTGTCTGCCGTGTTTCACTTGCAGGAGCACGCCACAACGAATCTGCCCTTTTGTCTGCTGAGGGACATTTGGGTTGTGACTTTTTCGCTCTTACAAATAAGGCTGTTAGGAAGATCCTGGCACGATCTTTGGTTGTCATTCTCTCAGATAAGTTCCTACGTTATAAATTACTGGGTCATAGGACAGATGTGCGTGTAACTTTAGGAGAAAGTGCCAAACAGTTCTCCAAGTGCTTGTGCCATTTTGCACTACACTCAGCAGTGCGTGAGTTCCTATTCCCCCACCACCTGCCAACATTTGATCTTCTTACTAATTCTGAGTGATCCTGTTGTTGTTTGAGTCATTGCAATAGATGGGAAGACTCTCTCATTATGGTCATAATTTCCATTTCCCCATCACCAATGATGTTGAGCACTTTTTGTGCGCTAATTGGCTATTGGGATATCTTTCCTGGGGCGTTGGTTGCCCATTTTGTAGTGAGTTGTCTTCTTACCGAATGGCAGCCACCCCCTTGACCGTTGCACATGGGCCCTCTCAAGGTTACCACAGCCCCCCTGGCCCACCCTCATTTGTGTTTGTGACCTGTCTTCTAAATTGCAGCATTTCCAGGTTGACTCGGGATGGTCTACTGTCATGAATAGGAAAAACGGAACACAGATCTATTGCTAAGATATAAAGCATTTTATTTTTTTTTATTATTATTATTTTTTTTTTTAGATATAAAGCATTTTAAAGTGCTGTCTTCTTCTGCAGTTGTTCCCAGCAGGGGTGAGTTCACAAAGGGCTTCCCCTGTCACGTGGATGTGGTGTCATGGCAGAAATGGCAGTGAGAGGGACCAGAAGGTGCTAGATGGATGTACACGGTGCCTGGGAAAGGCTAAAAGTGTGGGGCTCCTTCTTGACATGTATTCAACATTTGTAGAGTCAGATCAGAGGATAAACTGATTTTTTCTTAATAAAAACTGTTCACCAGAACATCCATCATACGTAATGTAATCCCACTGCCTTTTCTTCAAGTCAACAATCTGAACAAAAATTGAGAAAGGTGTTTCCTGCTTGGCTGTAAAATCATCCTCTTCCGTGATGTTCTAACTCAGATTGCTTCTTAGGGGCCATTTTAAAGCACTTTAGGGGCCCCGGGGTGGCTCAATCGGTTAAGCGTCAGACTCGGTTTCTGCTCAGATCAGGATCTCACGGTTTTGTGAGCTCAAGCCCCACATCAGGCTCTGTGCTAATAGTGCAGAGCCTGCTTGGGATTCTCTCTCTCTCTCCCTCGCTCTCTGCCCCTCCCCCACTCATACTGTCTCTCTCAAATAAATTTAAAAAAATTTTTTTGTGAAGCACTTTATTTTTTTTATGTTCTGTCCTGTTATTTTGTTTATTTTTTTTAAATAGAATTTATTGTCAAATTGGCTAACATACAGTGTGTAAAGCGTGCTCTTGGTTTTTGGGGTAGATCCCCGTGGTCCATCGCTTACATACAACACTCAGTGCTCATCCCAACAAGTGCCCTCCTCAATGCCCATCACCTATTTTGCCCTCTCCCCCACTTCCCATCCACCCTCAATTTCTTCTCTGTATTTAAGAGTCTCTTATGGTTTGCCTCCCTCCCTCTCTGTAACTAGTTCTTCCCCTTCCTTTCCCCCAGGGTCTTCTGTTAAGTTTCTCAAGACCCACATATGAGTGAAAACATGGTATCTGTCTTTCTCTGACTGACTTATTTCACTCAGCATAATACCTTCCAGTTCCATCCACGTTGCTGCAAATGGCAGGATTTCATTCTTTCTCATTGTCAAGTAGTATTCCATTGTGTATAGAAACCACATCTTCTTTATCCATTCGTCAGTTGATGGACATTTAGGCTCTGTCCATAATTTGGCTATTGTTGAAAGCGCTGCTATAAACATTGGGGTACAAGTGCCCCTCTGCGTCAGCACTCCTGTATCCTTTGGATAAATTCCTAGTAATGCTATTGCTGGGTTGTAGGGTCGTTCCATTTTTAAGTTTTTGAGGAACCTCTACACTGTTTTCCAGAGCGGCTGCACCAGTTCGCATTCCCACCAACAGTAAAGCACTTTACTTTAGATAATAAATCATTTAATCTCAGTAAGCAGCCTCACAGTGTACACACACACACACACACACACACACACACACACACACAGCCCACACATATCCAGGCATAAAGTGCACATCAAAATACATTCAGCAGAGACCTGTTGGAATGACAATGGTTTTCCCTTCGTTCCCTTCACTGTTCATTTTGGGGAGAGCAGGATGATTGCCTTTGGCCACGTTGGCAAGGAGTTAGATCCCTGAGTTCACCGGACTGCCAGTCAGGGCACAGCCAGCAGGCAGAAACCACTCGTTATTTTACCAGTGAGAATTTAACACAAAGGATTGTTAGACAGGCAGCCAAAAAGGTAAAACAAGAACTCTGAGGGGTCATGGAGGTAGCAGCTGTAGGAGAAACCGCAGGTATTCAGGTTAAAATGATTAAAACTTAGAAGCTTGGATAAGGCGCTTCACGGAGCTGAGTCTCAGACCTCTGATGGGGGCCACTGGTCTCTGAGTTGCAGGAGGAGCTCCTGGGCTGAGATCCAGACCAAAGAAAGAGCGCCGGATATCTGGGGAGGAGCTGGGAGAAGAGGTTTCCATGCATAGGGAACTGCCAGTGCAAAGGCCCCGAGGTGGGAATGTGCCTGGACCAGCAGTCCTCCATCTTAGGCATTGGAACCACGGAGAAGGCTTGGGAAACAGATTGTAGGGCCCCGCCCCCAGCATTTCTGAGTCACAGGCAGGGGGTGGGGCCCGATAATTTGCATTTCAACAAATGTTCAGGTGCTGCTGACTGCTGGTTTGGGGATCACACTTTGAGAACCACAGTCCTGAAAGTGTTCAAGGAATGGCAAAGAGGCAAGTATAGCTGGAACAGAGTCAACAAGGGAGAGAAGAGTGAGAGCCAAAGTCAGGAGGCTGTGGGGCCCAGATGCTGCCAGGCCTGGTGAGCTGGCATGGGGGCCCGGCCTGTACCCTGAGCAGGATGAGGGCTTCATGCAGAGGAGCAAGTCCTGAGGTACAGTCTTCGAGGATTCCCTCTGGCTGCCGCCGTGAGACAAAATGGTTCAGGGACAGGCACTGGTGCAGCGAGAACAGCCCAGGGGTTTTCCAGTAACCTGGATGACGGGGACTGCAGCCAAGTCAGCAGCAGGGAGGAGGACAGAAGTAGCCACATTCCCAGACATATGCGGGAGGGAGAGCCCACGTTGCCTGACTGCGGTGATTGGAAAAGCAAACGGGAGAAAAGGGATTGGAGGCAGGGACAGGAGACTTGCCTCTGTTCTGTGGCGAGCTGGACTCTGAAGAGTAAGAAACGGAGGGTAGGGAGCCAGAGGACAGCATAGGAAGGACGATCGTGCATTTGTTCTGTTTGTTAAAGGTAAGAGACAGACATTTGTAGAGGCTGTGTGTGTGGAGCCAGAGAGGGGAAACCCTAGGGAGAGAGACAATAGCAGAAACAAGGTCAGGAGAAGCCAAGAGTGTGTGGCAGTCCCAGTGATGCCCCCAGAGATGTCCCTGGACTAAAGCCCAGAAGCTGTATGTCCCTCAAGTGGTAAAGGGACTTTGCAAGTGTGATTAAGGAACCTGAGTTGTGGGGGGGGGGGGGGGAGGAGGGGGAGGGCTTGTCCTTTGGGGCCCCAATGTGATCATGAGGGTCCTTAGAAGAGGGAGGTAGAAAAGATGTGACATGAGAGCAGGGGTCAGAGAGAGATTTGAAGATACTGTGCCATTGGCTTTGAAGATGGAAGAAGGGGCCACTAGTCAAGGAACGCAGGCAGCCTCTAGAAGCCGGGAAAGACAGGGACACGGACTGTCCCCTGGAGTCTCCATAAAGGAACACAGACCTACCGACACCCTTCTTTTTGGCCCGGTCAGACCCATTCTCGATTCACAGAACAGTAAGATGATACATTTGAGTTGTTTCAAGCCATTCATTTTGTGGTGATTTCCTACAGCAGCTACAGGAAATTAACGCAGGGGGTATAGACAGGAGAGTGAGGGAACTAGTCGTCAAGGAGTATTACCTCCGAAAAGACATAGCTTCCAAAGTAAAGGTTTGTCTTTTAAGTTTCGGAATAAGAAACAGTAGGGCTCCGTGCCCATTGACTTCCGTTTCCTCAGCAAAGTAGAAGTCAAGGCCGTACGCCCAGTTAGGGCCTTTTATAGATGAGGCAGCGGAAGGAAGCACAGAGTTAGGTAACTTGCCCTCCTTCGCACAGCCCCAAATAGCAGAGGCTGGATTCGAACCCAGGCAGTGTGACTCCAGAGCCCGCCTTCTTAACTACCTCCCCCGTAGCCTCTTCTGAGCAAAGAACTGAGAGCGTTGGAAGGGGACAGTGTTGGCCAGTGACAAAGGTACGTCGGAGCCATTTCTGGGACTCCAGACCCCAGTGAAGGGCACAGCAGTGACCACCGTGGCGGAGTGCCGGTGGAGGCTGGGGCTGCTGGGTCTGGGAGAGACCCGAAGGTCATGGCATCGGACGGGCCATTCATGGGTACGTCACAGGTAAATGGCGAGAGGCTGGAATAGGTGTTGAGAGGAGGCTACGAGCGAGTGCCGGGCTCCATACTGCCCGGGGTGCATGACGGGGAGGAGGGGGCGGGTGTCACTCTATGATTCCAAGTCCAAGGTGAGGAGGATGGGAAGCCACAGGCAGGAACTTTGAAGGAAAGTCAGCGCCAGACCCAGACTAGCCAGGAGGGCACCGCCTCAGAGCTAAGTTTGAACACACAGGTTCAGAGTCAGCATTGGTTGCTCGGGCCAGGTAAGAGAGAACAGGTAGGTGTGAATCCACACAGGCGGATGGCTCAGAATGGCAGCAAGGGGCAGGTCCCACAGCCAGAGGTAGATTCCAGGCAGGTGGCAAAGGCTGTGGGTCTTCTGTGCACCAGCGGAGGCAGGGCTCTGTGGACCTGAGTGTTGAGCACCAGGTCCGGGGCCTCGCTACCCAAAGGGTGGTCCCTAGACCAGCAGCATCCTAGACCACTGGTGTGGCTTGGTTGAAATGTAAACTCTCAAGCTCCACCCCGACCTTGAATCAGTGTATGCATTTTGACAGCTCCTCAGGTGATTTGTATTAACGTTGAATACAGAAGCACCGTCTGCTTACAGTGCTCGGACCAGCAGGGTCTCCATCACCAGGGAACCGTGATAGAAATGCAGATTCTCAGGCCCCACCCCAGCCCCACTGAATCCCAAGCCCTGCCTGCGATGGTGACGATCTCGCTGGCACGATCACGAGGTAGCATGGCCTCGACGTTGCCACCAACTTGGACCCACCCGGTTCGGAGAGACTTCATGAAGATCGGTAACCCTTCCCATGTAGAGTACTCGGCGCCTCAGCCCAGGAAGAGTGCCCAGTCCCTGTGAGCTGTGACGCCACCGACAGCGACTGTCTCAGGCCCCCTCTTTTCAGGTGTGCTTTTCCTTCCTTTCTGCCCGAGACCTTTTTCTGAAAAACTGGAAGAGAAAGAAATCGTTGCATCTTCTGGTACCTAGTGTGATAAGAACCCCCTCTTGCTTTCCATGTGATTATATTTTTTAAATGTTTTAGAGAGAGAGAGAGAGAGAGGGAGAGAGTGCGAGCAGGGGAGGGGGGGCAGAGAGAGATGGGGGACAGAGGATCTGAAGGGGGGTCTGTCTTTGCTGTTAGCACAGAACCCGATGTGGGGCTTGAACTCAAACTGTAAGATCATGACCTGAGCCAAAGTCAGACGCTTAACCGACTGAGCCACCCAGGTGCCCCTGTGTGATTATATTTTTTAAAAAAGACGTGTAATATTTTAACCAGCCAGTAACAAAAGGGGAAACTTGTCTTCTTGGGAGTTCTAATGAAGATCACTTTCACACTGGCCTTTGCACGATAGGACCGCCTTTGTCCACCCTTGTCCATTATGTAAGGTGGACATGACCATCTCGGACTTTGGCTTGGACCTAAGCAGTCACTTCCCAGCCTCTTGTGAGACACAGGACAGTGGCCCTAGGTCCTTATCTGACAACTGTGTCTTCAGACAATATGTGCTTATGGACGTGCAGCAAACCAAAACAGTAATAAACTCCAAGAAAATAGTATGTAGCTAGGTTACCTTCCACTGCCTCACTGAGTACCCAAGTCTTAGCTTCCATGGTCAAATTGCGTCCACTCCATTTAGATACGTGCATTTTTTATGCTTTGTCCTAGCCTAACATTCATGAAGGGTGGAAAATACTCCCATTTGTAATATTGCGATGATTCTGCGACCCCCCTCGAAAACAGTAAATGGCTAGTGTTTATCCAGTGATTGATAGAGACCAGGCACGATGCTAGGCACCTACTCAGAATCTGCCCACCGCAACCTCACACTAACCCTAAGACGTCATCTCTGTGTGATCCCCATTTGACAGATGAGGAAACTGAGGCTTAATGGGGTTCATCCCTTGCACGTGAGCATCAACCAAGAAGCTCAACCCCAAGTCTGGTGGACACTACGGTGCATGTTCTTGCCACCGCACTTGGAGGAGGTCTTTAACTCAGCGCTTTGTAAAGACAATAATGGGATTAACCAAGAATGACTGAGTCTCTTCTGTGAAAAAACTGAAGAGCTTCCTTAACTACAGATACCTTATAACCTGCCTTAAGAGCTACAAGGTGGAATGTAATATGAATCACCAGATGTCCCCTACTGAAAACACCTGTAGTCTTATTGACCCCCCAATCCAGCTGGGATCCTGCTGACCCAGTGCTAAGCCCCACACTGTCCACCCCTGTACCAGTGTGTGCCAGGACTCCTGTCTCTTCCAGGGTCCCTTCAGTGCTCTCTCTGAGTTTGAATTTGCTCTAAGTCACTTTAAGAACCACCTACAGCTAGCAGATGAATCCCACTGAGGCCTGTCGTGTATCGTCAGCACTGCGCAGGCTGCTCCAACCCGACTCCCTCCTTATTTATTGCCAGAGGTAGTAACCCCTTCGAATCGCCGTCATCAAGGAGTCTTCTGTCTTTCTCTAATAGGAGGGACTGTGCCCATGCACAAGGGTCCTCCACAGTCTCCGAGCAGCAGAGGGAAGCAGGGCAAGAAGCCAAGGTAACAGTACCCCCCTTCACATCACATTGTCCAGCAACACCGCTGTCTTGGTATTTTCTGCATTATACTATGAAATGTCACGTGAGGGGCAGGTGTCTCTGTTTGTACATTTCATACCTGCAAACAGGTCGGCGACCCTTAAACCTGTAACCTTTTCATGGTTCTGTTTGGCTCTTTTTTGGGATTGCACACCCAGCCCCTATTTCCTGCCCCAAGAAGGGGTCAGTGTGATTCATCATCTGGTCGCAGATTTGATTTTCTCTGACTTGCTGTCTTTCCATCCTCATACTCAGAAGCTCATCAGTCGCTCCTCCTTTTACCTGACCAGCTCGTGAAGCCAGACCCACCCCACCCTCCATGCTGATCCCCCAGCCCACCTCCCATCCTCCAGCCCCGGTGCAGGTGTCTTGGTCTAGCCTGGCTGCTTTCACACCACACAGCCTCACTGAAGGCTAACTGTGAGCAAAGGATGTGCTTGTAGGCTTTCAGCCCTGAGAATTTTGATTTTATTAGTAGTCTTGAAGCCAGTTCCTCACCCACCTAGCAGTTGTGTGCTCAGAGAGAGGAGAGCCACTGAGGGTGACATCTCGCCTCCCCCGTGCTGTCAGGTACCCCATGGATTTCAGACTCTGTACAGGAAGCTCCTGGGACCTTGTTAACATGCAGTTTCTGATTCAGTCGGTCTGAGCTGGGCCTGGGCTCCTGCATTTCTAACAAGCCCCGAGTGTATGGACCACACCGTGAGCAGGAAGGCCTCCACACACAGCCAGTGAGGGCTGGCCTCAAGCCAGCCAGACACCGTGCTGGTGCTTCATACACGTAAACACATATTTAATCCTGGCTCCACTCTGTGAGGTAGAGTTGTCTTTATTTTTCAGTCAAAGGTCACTTCTCCGAATGTTCTCTCAGTTTGGGCGACTGTATAAATAAATTACAATCGTCTGCATGTGGGCAGGAAGCCACCACCATGGAAGTAATGATTCCCCCAGAAGCGGTGAGGTGGCTGTTCTATTGGAGACACGGCCCAGGGGACACCGCTACTAATTCAATAGGGTTCGCTCCTGCATTGGGACGCAACTGTTCCTTGGAATTGTTCCTTGGAATTGATTGGATGGATTTGGTAGTAATGGAGAGAGGCTGAGAGGAGTTGATAGGGAAACGCACAACTTTGAAAACATCAGCTCCTAAAGATCTAAAACATTAATCCTCCTTTCCCGTGAAAAATTAAAAGCAGTAAACCCTTGGACAGGAAATGAAGGTAATCATAGGTCTGGGAAAGCCTCAGAGAGCTATCTCCCGAATCCTGTGGAGAACACAGAATACACAAGGCATGCCTGCATGTGACAACCTGAAGGAAGGAAGGAATATATTTAAACCTCCTACCACCAAATGCATTAAAATGTATTATCTAGCAGTCAGTTGGTCTCCATACCCACCTAGGATCAAATAAGAGGGACCGGGCCACCCACACTCTGGCACAGAGGATTGAAGCTAGCACCATGCTGTGGAATAGGGCCACTCCGTGCGGTGGAGCTTCCTAAATGATGGGGTCCTGGGAATTCGTTTTCTAGAACTCTCTGTAAGGCAAATTCTCCACCATGAACGGCAGCCCAGAGCTTCAGCTTATGCTCTATTGAAACGTTTTTCTGGATGTTATTAAAAGCCCCTTAAGCTCCTTCTAAAAGGGATGTTCAACACGGAGAGGATGTTACTTGTACCAATTAGGTAACAGGTGCTAAGTTCAGATAAAATTAAAGGGTGATCTTCTCAATGCCATTTTGCAAGGAGAAAAAAAAAAATTAAAAGCAATCAGTACTCACTGCAACCCCCACGAAGCCATGCTCTCTGTGCTGTCCGAAGCCTGGGCCTTCAGGATGGTCCCAATGGAATCTGAGACGAGCATGTGCCGTGGAGATTCATTTTAAGCTCCGCAAGCCCAAATTAACCCGGAGGAAAGGAAGAACGACTGTGCAAGACCATTTCCCCATCAAGCCATTTCCTCAATCTGGGCAGTGATGTTATTAGTTCTCGTGTGGACCACATCGTTTTGCTTTGCAAACCTTATGATTCTAACCATCCTCTTAATTCCATTTCCTCTCTCGCCTCCATAAATCATCCTTGTGTTTTTCTCCTCTCACACCCAGCTTCCTTACAAGCATTGCACATTATATTCACATGCAGGATCAGTCATTATCCATTGGTTGAAATGCTTGTCCTTTGTCTTAAAGAACCCGTAAAAATGGTACCAAGTATTTATTACCGTGAAGGAACCTCACGGGTTGGGATTTTTATGGTTTTTTTTTTTCCTTATATTTTTTTGTTTCCCTTCCAAACTGTAAGGCAGAATGGCAGCCCTATTATTATGGGAAAGAACACTACCAAGATCCACATGGACTGAATCCTGGCTGTCCCTCTCTGCCTGTGTCCACTCGGACAAGTGACTTCACCCCCCGAGCCTCTGTCTCCTCTTCTATAAAATCAGAGCAAAAATACCCATTTTGCCCCACTTGGAAATGTGCTGGGCAGATCAAACAAGGTAGTATTGTGTGTTAGAGAACTTTATCGTGAAAGCACATACCAATGCCAAGCACTGATTTCACGATGAATGTCTCAGGTCATGGGGATGACCGATGGTGCACATTTTCTCCGCAGATGAAACTGACCTCTTTAGGGGACCATTTGGGGTGGGAGGGGGATTGTAATTACACAAACGACATACGCCTCCCTGTCTTCTTCAAGGGAAGATTCTTCTTGACGACCTGTGCCGCCATGACAACATCCATTGCATTCTAGAAGGGTAGGACACGAAGGGGACGTAGCGCTCAAAGTGGCTGTAGGAAAACGCCACGGACGTGGGGGCTTAGACGACAGAAGCTTATTTTCTCAACACTTCCGGAGGCCGGAAGTCAAGAGCAGAGTGCCACGGGGTTGCCTTCTGCTGAGGCCTCTCTCCTTGGCTTGAAGGTAGACAGACATCTTCTCCCCGTGTCCTCTCTGAGCATGCATCCCTAGTATCTCTTCTTCTTAGTAAACAGTTTTTTTGAAGTTTTTATTTATTTATTTTGAGAGAGAAAGAGAGAGCAAATGTGAGCAGGGGAGAGGCAGAGAGAGGGGGAGAGAGAGAATCCCAAGCAGGCTCCACGCTGTCAGCACAGAGCCTGCTGCGGGGCTTGATCCCACGAACCGTGAGATCGTGACCTGAGCGGAAACCAAGAGTCAGACACTTGACTGACTGAGCCACCCGGGCGCCCCTCTCTTCCTCTTCTTATAAGGACAGCGGTCCCACTGGATTAAGGCCCGCCCTAATGGCCCTGTTTTAACTCAGTCACCTCTTCAAGGCCCCTTTCTCCCCAAACACTTACATCCTGAGGTACTGGGGGTTAAGATTTCAACATACTGTTTTGGGGTCAGGACCCAATTCAGCCCAGAACAGGGCCCATTCCTCCTAATTTTACAGATGAGACTGTTGAGGCCCAGAGAGGTTGAGTGAGATACTAAAACTCCCACAGCCCGTGTCAACGGGCTGGAGCAGAGGCCTGCCTGGAGACCAGTGCTCCTCCCCGCCTCCACCTCACCTCGAGGGCTCCCTGCTACCTGTGTCCTCTCTCCTTCCCCCTGGACTTTCATATCTCCCCCCCACCTCCTGCAGCCCCCACCATTCTCTTCTTCTGTCATGTGGAAACTGTACTATTCAGGAATCAGGGTGTGGAAAGAGTTATTTAATACCGGCCTGGGCGAAAGCACCTTTAGCACATAATGACCTCTGTTGGTCAACCTCTGTTGAAGTCTCCTATATATGGTCATCCAGTCTGGGGGGCTGTGTTCCCAAAATCTGACGAACAGCTAAGTAAAATGTTCGTGCACTTTAAAACACTCCTAGACAAGAAATATTTCTGGATCTGTGACGTAGCAGTCAAAACTCCTAGCATCTGGAAAATCTTTACCTTGCCACAGCCAGACCTTGTGCATTCTTCCAGAAACCATTTACACACCCACAGGGAGAAAAACACGTCTGTCAAACTGCCCCTGCTTTGCTGGGAGAGACTTAATAACTAGAGTCTATCCTAAGGTCTCAGGCTTTTGACACCTCAACACTTTAATAAAATAGATCACAGCATAGGAACCAATGCCATACAGAGGACCATCATTAATCACTAAGTGGGCTTGTCAAAATTCAGGAGTCCCGAGTTTTGTGTTTTTCAACAACATCCGGGAAAGCCCTTCCCGAGTACCATGGACCAGAGGAGAATCCCCCCATAGCATCTGTGAACTGTGGACCCTCATATGTGTATAAATTCACGTGTGAGTTCAGTAGAGGTTTGTTCGGTGCCTAATGCGTAGCATTTCTCCCCAGTGGAACTCCTAACTCTATGTTCCCGTTTCCTTAAATGGCAGACCCCCCCCCACCCCCACCGTTGCTCCGACCAGTATCCTGAGTCGTGCTTCCTGACTCCCTTCCTCTCCCTCCTCCAATCCACGAGCGCGTCAAGGTGGCTTTGCTTCCCAAATACAGCACACATCCATCGTTCCTCAGCCTATTATAGCCTTAGTCCCAGGCACCATGAGGTTCGCCTGGGCTCCAAATACATCCTCCTCACTGCTGTTCTTGTCCCGCCTCTTGCTTCCTGCAGTCTGTCATCCATGCAGACGCCAGAGGGATCTTGCAGAAGCTTACTTCGCTCTTGTTATCCCCTGTTTGGTACTATCTGGACATCCCCCTGTACCAGAGGAGAACCCTAACTCCTCCCCAGGGACCGTGGGCCCTAAGTGATCTGACCCCGTCTGTCTCTTGAACTTCACCTTCCCCCATGCTCTCCGTCACAGACACTCGAACCCTGGGGCAGTCTTTCTGTTCCTTCTGTGCTCCGAAAGGGTCCAGGCTCAGGACCTTTGCACTGGCGGTGCCTTCTGCATGAGACTCCCTCCCTCCAGCTCTCTATGCACTGCCTCTTTCTCGTCATTCACTGCTGTTCGGGTGCTGTCTTCCTAAAGGGACCTCCCTTGTCCATCGCAGCTCAAACTAACCTGCCATTTCCCTGGTCCTTTGCCAGCATGGCCCTTCTTCCACTTCTCTGCAGCTATTGAAAGAAAGCTTTAGCTCTCTAAAGTCCTGTGTAAAAGTCTTGCTCATTTGTTTGCCCCCCATGACAGTGTGTCTTGTCCACAGTGTGTCTACTTCTGGGTGTGGCAAACGGCGGGTGCTCGGTAAGTTCAGTTACTGCCTCTTGACTGTGGGCCTGCCTGTGGACAGGATTCTATCCCATGGGTGAGGGACACAGGTCAAGAGATGTACCGCAATGCAAAACAGTGAGTGCTTGAAGGGTGCAATGCCAGGGGCTTGCCTTACAGCCGAGATATTACAACCCTGGCCCCCCGGGGCTGCCCCCTCCAGAGGGACGGTGGGAATGGGGAGGCACCGGCCAGGGCTCCAGCGCCTGCTCTGTGTGGCCTGGCCCACTCACACGGTGGCCTTGGATCCGGTCGTTGACCTTTCTCAGCCCCCGCCTGGTCCCTTGCAAATGGAGATCAGGCTCCTACCAGAACCTATCCAGGTGGGGCAGGTGCATCAGGTGCTTGGCACCTAGGAGGCACTCCCTAACTGCACAAGCGCCCATTTTTTCCCCAGGCCCTGGAGATGCTGCCGGACCTGCAGAGATGACAGGAGACCCAGGACTCTCTCCCTTGTCTCCTTCTCTCTCATTTCTACTCAGTACCTGAACCCTTCCCGTTCCGTTTCCAGCCCCGCCTTTTCTTTCTCCAATACATTTTCATCAAAAGGAAGATCTTAGAGAGAAACCAAGGGCAGGGCCGTGGAGGGCAGTGTGGCCAAATCCCAGGCACCATGTTTGTGGACGGACCCTGTTTGCCTCCTGCTTGTCACGGTGATCTGACAAGTGTGCACAAAGGCAGTTGCCACCGAAGGGCATTTTTCAGGCATTATAGCTCCCCCTGGCGGGCACTGGTTTGTTACAGAATCACTGCCATTAAAAACCAACAACAACAAAAACCAAAAACTTCCTAGCATAACGATGCTCATAAACTTTAAACCCCTGTAACTGCCCTCCTGGGGATTTATCCCAGTGAAAAAATCAAAATAGTGTACGGGTGACATGAACCAAATTTCCAGCAATAAGGGCGTGTAAATTATGGTACATCACCATGAGAATCTGAGGTAGCCATAAAAATGTTGAGCACAAAGACAAGGAAAGCGCCTAACAGAATACGAAGAATTCACACCAGTGCAACAGCTATGAAGCGATCATGCAGTTGAAAATTTCCTCTTTTCTGTGTAGCGAGACGACGGGCAATTTTTCAGTTTTTTCCTTGGAAGTTATTATGTCCGTTTAATTATTCCCCACCTTCTGTGTAACTGTGGGATCTCCCTCCATCTATACGTAACGATAGTGACTACGTTAGTTTCCTAGGCAGTGACCAAGGCCTGTAGGCTGAGTGGCTCAAACAACCGAGATCAATTTTCTCACAGCTGTGGAGGCTAGCAGGCCAAGATCAAGGTGTTGGCAGAGTCGGTTTCTTCTGAGGCCCCTGCCCTCTTGGCTTCCCCTGTCACATCATCTTCTTTCCATAGGCGTCTGTGTCCTATGAAGACACCAGTCATATTAGATTAAAGACACCAGTCATATTAGATTAGCGCCAGCCCTAATGACATCGTTGTAACCGAATTACCTCTGTAAATATCCTGTCTCCAAACATGGCCACATCCTGAGGTCCTGGGGGGTTAACACTTCAACATATGACTTCGGTGACTATTATAATAGGAGCACTTATTTACATAGAGCATTGCCTCTGTATATTTAGATGATTTTACAAATTGTTCTAACGAAAGCACTCCCTATGATGCAAAAGGCAGGATCCTATTTTCCCTTAAGCTTTCATCATGATCTACAGAGCCAGTGCCCTAACTACACGTTTGCTCCCTCTTTGGCAAACCAGTAAAAGTTGTAACGAGTCGAATGACGTTCGGGGCAATTATTTAAAGAAAACTGATCTTGGGGAGGCCGCGTGGCTCAGTCGGTTAAGCGTCTGACTCTTGATTTCCGCTCAGGTCATGATCTCACAGTCATGGGATCGAGCCCCGCCTTGAGCGCCACGTTGGACGTGGAGTCTGCTTAAGACTTTCTCTCTCCCTCTCTGCCCCTCCCCACTCACACGTGCACGAGCGCTCTCACTCACTCTCTCTCTCTCTCGCAAAAAAATAAAAATAAAAACTGATCTTCCTCACTGAGTTTTTCCCCTCTCGGTGGATTTATGAACTGTGGTAAAGATGATGCTTGTTTTACCAATGGTTCCATGGCAATTTTACTCTGCCAGTGTCCCGGAGATCACTATATCTTCATGTGTTACGCTCGTAGGTTGATAGGTGGGTATCTGTGTATTATGTATGTCTGAGGATGTGCTAAATTCAGCTTTAATAATATAGTATATACGTACATACCATTATATATATTCTTACATACATATGTTCAATTATTTAAAGCTGCACAACAGACTCTAATCCTGCTTTTGCTTTCAAACTATTGCTTTATGAATTACAAGCGTTACATTTTCTTGGCCAACCAAAATCCTGATATTTTTGAAATTATTTTCTTATCCTCTTAGGTTCTATGGATTGATTATTACGGTGTTTGCGTCTCGCTGTAAAGTACCAACTACTTGCACACGAATAGAAAGAAAGAAGGAAGGAAGGAGAATGAGACTCCAGATGTTGTCTAAGGCTGCTAAATTAGCCGGCATTCATCTGTCTGCAGAATGCCCGAATAGGTACATTTTTGAAGATTTACCAGAAGAGAGAGGCTCTTTATTTCTTTAGAGACTCCATTATTGGAGCTGTCCCCCTTGGGCCCCCAGCTGTTCCTCCGAGTAAATATCTTCTGCAGGCCTGGGCCTTACAACATGGGGGCATGGAAAGAACAGAAGTCTCACCTCTTGTATGTGATAGCAACCGGGAATTTGGGGATCGGAGCTGTCTGTGAAAAAAAAAAAAATTACCTTGCCACTTTATAGACAGCAAAACCGAGGCCTTCAAAGCTCATTTATTTAAGGCAACAGTGCAGGTCAGGGACAGCCCTGGGATGAAAACAATCATTTCTGAGCCTCCAGACAGATTGCCAGGCCCGTGAATCATCCTGCCACTAATATAAATGAAATAGCAAGTAAGATCAGAGTCTTGTCAGTTCTGACCACTGGATACCATAACCTTTTCAAACCCCGTCTTTTCGTTAATTATGATAGTAATTTTTTCAACGTTTTTTTAACTCTTAAAACATGCAAACACAGGGGCGCCTGGGTGGCTCAGTTGGTTGAGCTTCCGACTTCGGCTCAGGTCATGATCTCGCGGTGTGTGAGTTCGAGCCCCGCGTTGGGCTCTGTGCTGACAGCTCGGAGCCTGGAGTCTGCTTCCTAATCTGTGTCTTCCTCTCTCTCTTGCTCCTCCCCCGCTCATGCTCTGTCTCTCTCTCTGTCAAAAATAAATAAACATTTAAAAAAAAACACGCAAACACATCATAAAGCTGTTTATTAAATGCATATTGGACAGTGAGTCCTATGATTAAGCACACAACCTCCCGAGGGAAGAGAGGTGGAAATACAGATACAGTTTCATTACAAGTAGGATTACACTCTCACATTATTTCTGCATCTTGCCTTTGTTTGTTTGTTTAACAACACGTTGCAGATATCCTTCGTAATGGCACAAAAAGATTTACCTTATCTTTTTGCTGGTTACCTATACCCCACTGTTCATGCATATCGGATTTATCACTTATCTAACTAGCCCACACTTCCTCCTAAGGCAAATCACGTGGTGGTAATCTTCCTTGATCAACTTCTTTTCTGCACTTGTGAAATTGTTGGGTTCAAAGACATGCTCTATTTAATTTCTTTTTTCCAGCGTAACTAAGGGGCTTCTGTTTCTTTTTAAAAAATTTTTAAGTTTATTTATTTCTTTTGAGAGAGAGAGAAAGTGCGAGTGGGGGAGGCACAGAGAGAAAGGAAGAGGGAGACAATCCCAAGCCAGCTCTGCACTGCCAGCATGGAGCCCAGAGCGGGGCTCCAACTCATGAACTGTGAGATCATGACCTCAGCCAAAGCTGGACATTTAACCAAGGGACCCACTCAGGCACCCCTCCTTTTATTTATTTCTTTACTTTTTGATCTGTTTCATTCCGTCGACACAATCTGTAGAGCCAACTTACTGCCTTGATTTTCTGGAATTAATGATACTGATATGACTATATAATATATAAACTTTTTCTCAAAGAAAGTAGTACTTTATCAAGGCCAAAATACATGATTAGCATTTCTTATTATTTTCATTTGAGTTTTATATGCTCAATCTATCTCTAGTTAAGAAGTGGTGAAAATGGTGAAGTTCTATTATATTCCACATGTATCCGGGTATGTGTGTATGTGTGTATAGGACAGCATAGTGGTGGGGTTTTCGTTTTCATTTTATTTTGCCAGCATATACCCTCATTATTGTTATAAAGAGTGTTCAAATCAGAGTATGACCTTTCCTTCTATAAAGACATCTACATTTATCCTCTAAGGTGTTTTCCCTGCCATAATATATATATATATATATATATATATATTTTTTTTTTTTTTTTTTTTTGAGAGAAAGGAAGAGACAGGGGAGGCGCAGAGACAGAGAGAGAGAGAATCCCAAGCGGACTCTGCACTGTCAGCCCAGAGCCTGACGCGGGGCTTGAACCCAGGAACCGTGAGATCGTGACCTGAGCCGAAACCAAGAGTTGGATGCTTAATGGACCGGGCAACCCAGGCGTCCCATGTTATATTTTAATTTTTTCCCTTTTTTTGTAAAAACTTCATCAACATATAATTTTCACACCACACAGCTCAGCATGTAAAGTGTATGATTCAGTGGTTTTGGTACAGGGTTGTGCACCTGTCAGCACGGTCTATTTAGAACACTTTTATCACCCCAAAAAGAAATGCCGTGTTCTTTAGCTGTCACCCCTGAGTGCTCCTGTCCCTCTCATGTAAAGCTGAAAGCGACGTTCGCCCTCCAAAGCGGCTAATCGATTATATTCCCACGAATGGTCCTTTGGGTGCCATTTTTCTCATACCCATCCTGTGTTATCAAAATATTTCACCTTTCTCAAGCCTCATAGATGAAAAATTGCATTTTACTTTGGTGTGCACGTATTTAATCCTGCATGGTGCTGGCCATCTATTTGTATATATTTTTTTTTT
Source organism: Prionailurus viverrinus (assembly GCF_022837055.1). Taxonomy (NCBI): domain Eukaryota; kingdom Metazoa; phylum Chordata; class Mammalia; order Carnivora; family Felidae; genus Prionailurus; species Prionailurus viverrinus. The sequence continues at coordinate 8,858,959 of NC_062561.1, forward strand.
TTTTGCTCATTTGGATCACCTACGTGTGCCCTGCTCTGTAGACCTACTTTAAATACAAGCAGCGTAGGGGCGCCTGGGTGGCTCAGTCGGTTAAGCGTCCGACTTCAACTCAGGTCACGATCTCACGGTCCGTGGGTTCGAGCCCCGCGTCGGGCTCTGGGCTGATGGCTCAGAGCCTGGAGCCTGCTTCCGATTCTGCGTCTGCCTCTCTCTCTGCCCCTCCCCGTTCATGCTCTGTCTCTCTCTGTCTCAAAAATAAATAAACGTTAAAATAAATAAATAAATACAAGCAGCGTATGGTCATTGCCTCATTTGACCTCATCCACGGGTGCGTGGTACGTGGGGCAAAGACCACCGTGAAGTCAGTTCATCCAAATTACAGAAACAAGAGAAGCCTCCAGAGAGGCCTCGTGCACCCGGACACCCACCCTGGGGGCTCATTACTGGGGGGCTCCCCGGGCGTTAGGTAAAATTATTGCCCCCCTGCTTGCCTCAGTTTGACTTTGTCTCAATCTACCAGCTACTAACTCTTATTAAATGCACATTCCGTGGTCTTCATCCTGTGCTATTAAAATCCAGTCACCCCAGGGTAAACCTGTCGTTATATACGCACCTCTTACCTAGCCCGTGGATCCTGATAGCTTTTTTCACCAGCTACAGTCCCCAGTGAGACCCCTAACAACTTTTCCCTGGCTGGAGGGTCTTTGGGAAAAGCTGGAGCTTTGCTAAAGCCAGGGAGCCAGACCTTGTGGGCGCAGGCATTGTCCCACTGCTGCTGAGCCCCTGTGGCTGTTAGTTACTGTCACATTCAGGGACCGTCGCCTCCAGTGAACCCTCGACCTTTTTCCACCACAGCCTCACTGCCAGGCACCAGAAAGCCTCACACTGAGTCTACTATTCATTCTCGTATTTATCGGCAAGCAGTCAAAGGCCGTCTTCGTCCCCGGTGGCCAGCCCAGTGCACCCCCAGCAATCTGTCCCTTAGGTAAACCTCGCCTAAAAGATCTACTCACAGCAGATGTGACAACAATACTCAGGGGCATCGCTAGCATATTTGACACCCTAGATGGGCCATTTGGAGTACGGCCTCCTGCAGAATCACTTGCAATGTAACCTTGCAATAATCAGTAATAAGCATTCTTTTCCTGACTCACTACGTAAACACTTCAAAAAGAAATTTCGTCTTAAAGATGATCCACATGATTAACATTCGCGAAGAACACAGTGCCACTTCTGTGCTATTTCTGCCAAACACACGTGACCCAAATCTAGTAGTGAGGAATCCTCAGACAAACCAGATGGAGAGACATTCTACAAAAGAAGTGGCCTTTCGTCTTTAAAAGTGTCAAGGTCCTGAAAGGCCAGAACAGACCAAGGAGTTCCCCAGACGGAAGGAGAGTAAGGAGACCATACAGCTAAATGTAACTCGTGTTTTACACCCAGATTCTTTTTTCTGGAAAGGGTTATTAGTGGGACAGTTGGTGAAATTTAAATGGGTCTGAGCATTGGATAACACTATCAGATCTGTGTTGATGTCCCGATTTTAATGATTCTATTGTGGTTATGGAGGAGAATATCCTGTTTGTAGGGAATATACATTAAGGAATTCAGGGTTGGTGACAGCAGGTCAGTGTCTTACTTTCAAATGGTTCAGCAGGAAGGGGCGCCTGGGTGGCTCAGTCGGTTGAGCGTCCGACTTCGGCTCAGGTCATGATCTCAGGGTTTGTGGGTTCAAGCCCCGCCTCAGGCTCTGTGCTGGCAGCTCGGAACCTGGAGCCAGCTTCGGATTCTGTGTCTCCCTCTCTGTCTCTGCCCCTCCCCCACTCATTCTCTCTCTCTCTCTCTCTCTCTCTCTCTCACTCACTCACTCAAAAATAAATAAAACATTTTTTAAAACTTTAAAATAAACTTCAAATGGTTCAGCAGTAAAAAGTCATTTATATAATAATGTATAATAACTTGTACTGTACAGCCAAGTTTTGTCTGTAATTTTTTTTTAAATACAAAACTATTTTTAAAAACCTCAGCAGTGAGGCACCTGGGTGGCTCAGTCGGTTAAGCGTCCAACTTCGGCCCAGGTCGTGATCTCACGGTTCGTGAGTTTGAGCCCCACATCGGGCTCTGTGCTGACAGCTCAGAGCCTGGAGCCTGCTTCAGATTCTGTGTCTCCCTCCCTCTCTCTCTGACTCTCCCCCTCTCTCTCTCTCTCTCTCTCTCTCTCTCTCTCAAAAATAAATAAACATTCAAAACAAAATGAAAAAGAAAAAAAACCTCCACAGTAATTGTAGCAATTGTTTAGAACTTAGGCCAACAAAAGACTTTTTTGAGGAGGATTATTTTTCACAGGCATTCTTCAGAATTGCTGGTATAAGGTAACAAAAAGGCTTTCAAAGTTGATTCGGTTATTGCTTTTAAATTCTCTAAGACAGCTTACACGATGGCACCCACCGACCTACCCTTGGTATACCCTGATCACGTTGGTAAATCGCGCAGACAGCCTCTCCAGATTGCGCACTGGAACCCTCCATCAGATGGCGGGATGTGGGAAAACACTAGAACAGGAAGGCCATGGGGACGGTGTTAGGCTGCAGGGCTGGCCAGATTCTTACACGTGGTTTGCACAGGACAATGTGCCTATGTGACCTCCAGCCAACTGCCACTCATTTTCCCAAGGAAAACACGTTTTGAAACATCTCCATGCTAGGAGCACCTGGGTGGCTCCTTTGGTTAAGCATCTGACTCTCGGTTCCAGTTCGGGTCATGATCTCGTGGTCTTGTGAGTTCAAGCCCTGCGTCTGGCTCTGCTTGGGATCCTCTCTCTCTGCCCCTCCCCAACTTGTGCTCACTCTCTGTTTCAAAAAAATAAATAAACATCTCCATGCTAATTAAATAATTTTTTAAGAGCCAAATGCGACAAAGAAGCCCTTGAATGAGCTGCCTTGTCGGGGGTGGGGAGGGACTTCTGATTCGGGCGTTTTCAGATGCTGTGTGACCAACCTTGGGTGTATATTCCTGATCCTAACCCACCCTCCCAGTTAACCCGCACACATACCCACTCACTCAGTTACAAAGTAAATGGCAGTGTTTCCCCAGCTTGCAGCGGGGCGCGGAGGGCACGGTCGCACCCAGTCTTTGTGGAAGGCACATGGGGTGCACGTGCACCCTGGCATCTGTGTGCACGAGCTGGGTGTTAGCGACTCCACTTGAACTGACCACGGTGGGTTGTCCAGGTGTTTTCTCCTTCTTGGAAGCCGTTCGTAGTCGAGGCAGCCGTCTTTAAAACGGAAGCAGTCACACCTGCCTGCAGCCCGGGGGAGGCATAGACGCTAAGCCAGAGCGGCTGCAGGGGCAGCCCATGCAGAGGGGTTCTGAGCGGTTAGTCCCTCCGGTGGAGAAGAATGGTGTCCGTGAAACTGCGTCACTGTCCCCCCCGCCTCGATCTTGCCTTGAGATAGTCCCATCGGGCAATGCGGCCTGGAGGGAACAGCCTTCAGGATCCGTGTCCTCCCTCGCCCCTGCCCTCACCCCACCGCCCCCTTCCCGTCCTGTCCTGTCTCCAGCCCCCAGGTACACCCTAGTCCCAAACCTTGATGGGCAGGAGAGTCGCCTGGGACCTTGTGAAAAGTTGACATCCTGAGCCCCTCCCCCTCGGGGTTCTAATCCACTCAGGGTGCGCCTAGCAAAATGCCCAATATGTTGAGGGTGCACCTAGCACTTTGAACAAATGCCCAATGTTTTGATGCCTCGGGTCCACGGACCCTCAGAGGAAGCCGGCTCTAGTGCGGGAACCCGGGGCTTGCGGTCGGAAAGCCCAGGTTTGCCTCCGCAGCTCTGTCTCCACCCCCCGAAAGGCCCTCGGGTAAGTCACCAGAGCTCCCCGGGGCTCAGGTTCGACCTCAACCCCCAGGGTTTGGGGCAAGGATCCAGCGGGGTAGGAGGCGAAGCGCTTTGCAAACCGCGGAGCTCTGCAGACGTTGACCTCGGTGATCCGCGCGGCGGGTATTAAAGACCCTCGGGGTCGATCCTTTTGGTGCCCCCGAACCAGCTGTCACAAAGATGTCATTCTCCCCCTCCGCACCAGCCTTCAACGCGGCCAAGTGTGAGAAACTACAAAAGGAGAAGGAGGACCTGGAGTGGAGGTTTGAGGAGCAGGTGCGCGAGCTGGGCTGGCGGCAGCAGGCGGAGCTGCAGGACCTGGAGGAGAGGCTGCAGGTGCAGTTCCAGGCGGAGGCGATGCGCCTGCAGGAGGGGCACCACGCCCAGCTGCTGCGGATCAAGTGTCAGCACCAGGAGCAGGTCAGTGTCTCGGGCTCGGGGCTGTGGCTGTGCTGTTGGGACCCGCAGGTGGAAGGTGGAGGGGAGCCAGCGCGGCCCCCGCGAGAAGTCCGCTCCGTAGGTGAGCTTTCCTGCGCGGTTCATCCTCCGACCTCGTTTCGTCCTGCCGTCCTCTCTCTCCCTCTCCTCCGGCCGCCCTGGCCTCCCTCTCCCTTCTTCTCAGGCGGGCTCCCCCCCACCGGGCGCTGGCGCACTTGCTGTGCCCTCTGCCTGGAATGGTCTCCCTCTGGACCTTCCGTGGCTCCCTCTTTCCATCTCAGCCAGCTTTTCCTCCAGTCGCTTTCTCAGTGAGGCCTTGCCTTGTCTAAAATTACAGCCCCTTCCCACCCCCCCCCACCTACACACTCTTCGTGTCCCCTCCTTGCTCTAGGGTTCCCTCAGCGCTTACCACTGTCGAACATACTAATTTTCCTTGGGTCTTCTCTTTCTCATCTGCGTATTCCGCGAGGGCAGCGATAATCACAAGCAGAGGCACGTCTAGCCCTCGTGAGGCTCCAGGGACTGCTCTTAACTCTCTACCTCTACTAACTCATTTAGTCCTCACACCAGCCCTCCGAGGTGGGTACCATTATCGTCCCCATCTTACGGGTGAGAAAACCGAGACCCGGAGGTCACAGTGCTGGTCACGGAAAAGCCAGGGTGGAACCCAGTCTGGCTCCAGAGTGCGTGCTCTCCAGCGCGAAATTAGAACTGTCTTCCAGGCTTCTTAGGCAGCGGTAGATGTCTGCCTGACCGTGCCTGCCCTCCACGCACCTGCTGAATGAAAGCATGAATCCCGCTGGTTAACCTCAGCCCAGCAGTCTTATCAGAGAGGGCAGTGCATCCTGGAGCAACTACAGAGGATTCCCAGGGTTGTGCTGCCCCCCGTCCCAGCCATTGCCCTCCCCTCCCCACTCCCAGGACTGCCTTTCATGCAAGGCAGGGGTCCTTTCATGCAAGGAGACATGGGGTCCGCTGTGCTTCTGGGAGCACCTGCACAGCCCCATTCTTTGCTCTTCTTTCCAAGTCCCCAAGGCTCTGATGCCCCAATGCCCACCTTCTAACGGGTGTGTTATTTCACGTAGTCTGCTTGTGACATCCCGAAAGTAAACTGGCATTTATGAAGAGCGCCCTTTCAATCTCGGGCGAGCGCTGAGTGGCCCTCCATTATTGCGAACGTTCATGATCATGAACATTCAGGCTGCCCTCCTCGGACTGCTTCCAAATAAACATCCTGGATGGTGGCGGTCCCCAGGGGCTTGGGGACTCAGGAGGCACCAGGCCCAAGTCAGAGTAATGATAAGTACTGTTGTTGTCCTTTAGACTCTCCTCTTGGACAGCACTTTAGTCAGCTTCTCAGGTTAGCATTCTCCTTTTCTGGAGGCCTGTGGAAACCGGACACACCTGCCTGCTTGCGGTGCTGTAGACCTTGAGATCAGGAAACAGAATAGCTTACAGCTAGAGTTACCCTGCTGCTGCTAAGATTAGAAACTGAGCCCCAGCGTCTTTCCTCCTAAGCTTGCAGAGCAGAGCTCCCGTGAGTCGACGTTTGCATCTGCTGTAGCCTTACCGATCTCCTGGCCCTTCAATACGTCTCAAACGTGTGCAGATATCAACTAGTTCTGTGCCTCTGTGTGGGCTGTTCATTCCCACTTTTACGCAGAGTGCCTTTGCCTCCATATCCACTAAAAGACTTCTGGTCTGAAGATCTGTGGTCACCAGCAGGAGAAGGTGCTTGGAGGGAGCCCCCTGAGCAAAAGCTCGTGTTGGGGTGTGGTGAATGGAAACCACGGAGCACAAGCCACAGCCAAGCGGGCCCGTCCACCAGCAGGGCGCCACCTGGGGCCTCACTCGAGTGTCACTGGTGCAGAGACACATGCCGGGAGATGTGCTCTCGCCTGGCCTCTAAGCTGGGCCATAGCAGCCTTGTAGAGATTTGATGCTGGGAATGACTGGAAAGAAAGAAAGGCCCTGACTTTCCCACTTGAGGACGAGTTACGTAAGCTACCTATGTGTATTTAAGAAGTGCTCTGTCTTATGAAGGCTTCTGTCCTTGATCCTTCAGAATAAACAGCTAGTGATTCATTTGTTTATTCATCTAGGCAGAGGATATTTAGCGAATGCCACGGTCCGCAAGGCATTATGGCAGGCCACTGCGAGAGATGCCAAGATGTGGAAGGTGTGGATTTACTCCCTCAGGTTACAGATCAGGAAAGTTCCGACACAAGTGCCCGAGAAGCTGTAATACTGGGTGAGAAATACGGAGGATGTGTTGAGGAATTTAGATTACTTCCAGCTGTGAAGATAAGGGACCACTTTATGGTGGAAATAGCGTCTCGAGACTTCACGTGTGAGCAAACCCTGCCTATGAAATTCCACTGGTGGGGGTGGGGGGGATGGGTGGTGATTTAAATCTGTGAATGATTCGGGTCCCCGATTCTGCTGCCGCATATCCCTTCCCCAGCAGACAGCAATGCAGGCAGTGAGGAAGAAGGCGAAACGCGGCCCAGTCCAGTGATTCCAATTTCCGGACAGAAAAAACGCTCGTGTGTTCAGGGCAGGGTGAGAGTCAAGTGTATGAGTGTGACAGAGATTTGGATGGTCCACTCCCCGCGTCAGTTACCCGTGCGGGAATCTCCGCGCTCTGTGGGTCTTCCTTATCAGGGACGATTGAGTTTGGCAGGGCTATCGCCACAGGTAGCGGCATCTCTGGGCTTCTGGAACCTTCAAAATCAAGCTAGCCCATCTGCCTTCTCCTCGTGCCCCCGTGCCCCACGGCGAGCAGCGGGGAGGCGGCGTCAGCTTTGCCGTGTGGGATTTTCAGAGGCTTTACTCAGGTCGGGAGCTCACTGTTAAGGCAGGCCGGCCTCTCAGTTCACCGCAGGGTCTCCCGTAGGACACATCCAGCCCTTCCGTCACCTGGAGGGGCAAAGACTGTCCCTGCCTACACACGGGAATCACTTGGGACGACTTGGGACAAAGCACACCTCATCGTCCTCGGCCCGCGTGAACTGAATCAGAATTGCTGAGTGGGTCCTGCCACGGGGTGGTTTGTGAAGGCTCCCCGGGGCCCAGCACCGCAGGTGTCCTGGGACGTGCAGGGCGCTGTCCTGCGGTCTCTGCTTCGGGGCACGAGCAGGGGGCATGGCCTTACCCCTTGGCTTTCTTCTGGGACTTCAAGACACGGCACGACTTTTACTTTTCACGTGGGACTAAAAGGTGTTTCATTAACATCACCTCTCATTCTGTTATGTGTGGCCAGCTGCACATTAACAGAAGCCAGCTTGCCAGAGCTTTCCCGAAGCACGCAAAACCGATTTTCACTGTAAACACACGTGCTTTTTCCCTTTCCGCCCCGGACGTAGTTCCTTCTTTGCCCAGCTTGCAGCCGTCCTCTCTGGGCTGCCTGTGGCTGTCGCCCAAGGATACTTCGCCACACAGTCCGGTGTTCAGGGATCGGATTTGTGACCTTTGACCCCCTTGCTCCAAGACCCTTTGGCTGTCTTACTCCCTGACCCGGCCCGGAAGTCTCGAGTCCGGGGCCGCTGGCTCCTACCTGCGTTATGGGTTGCGCTCCACAAAGCGGGAGCAGAGCCCTCCTTGAGGAGCAGTGGTGCTCGCCCTTTGGAGTTTCTGCCCGCTCTGTCTCGTGCCCAGGACATGCCTTCTGCCCTTTCCCGAAGAAATCATCCTCATAGGCTTGCTGGCAGGCTCAGCGTCCCCACGCTTAATCAGAACGTACAGAGGCCGCTTTGTCCATCATCTTGCATTATGTCTCTTTGGTCCTGCTCGGCAGGCATTCAGCTCCCATCAGCGGAAAGTACACTCTCCCTAATCAGACAGAATGAGGTCCCCGGGGGCCCTCTGTCTTCCAGCACCAGAGCCCCCACACGCCGGGGTGGGGGGGGGCGGTGGCGGAACCGGGAAGATAGGGGCTTCTGTGAACAGGTGCCCACGTGCTGAGCTGCAGAGGGACAGAGGCGCACCCGTGAACGTGAGGCTGCCCTGAGTCGATGCCCAGGACACTGTGGCAGCGATGGAAGGGAAGGGAAGGAGGGGGCTCCTCGTTACCTAGGGAGGAACATTAAGAGAGCCCTGGAGAACAGTAAACATGGCGTTTCTGCATGACGGCGACTGTTGGACGGACACGATGACAGACGCCCCTGTGGCACAGCCCTCAGCCCCCGCTCCCTGGAGAAGGGAGGAGGGTGGTCCAGCAGCGGTTCAAGGAGGCCCTACCCCGGGGTTCTAAAAGGAGAAGAAGGATGCCTCACCCAGCCCAAGTGTGCCGTGGGCTGTCTAGTTTAGCGCCTTTTGCCTCTGATTGGGTGGCCGGTGCATAAAAGGAGCTTGCGTTTCCCTCGGTTCAGCTGGGCTGAACCTGCTCACGTGCCTTGAGAAGTTCTCGCATCTTCTCAGGCTGAGAGCCCTTACTGGCTGCCTGGGACCGTGAGCCCGTGCTCCAGAAGGCAGCCAGCAGCCGTGGGAAATGTCACGGGGATTAATATGACAAGAGGGAGGATTGCAAAAGCGGGCAGCCCCTCCCTCGTATTCTTCAAAACCCGTAAAGACACACAGAAACCTAAATTACTGAAGAGTAAGGATTACTGTGCCCACATTTGGGCTCAATGGCTCTCCTTGGGTTCTTTCAAGACTACTGGGCTTTCCTCTCATTGCATGTGGGCTTTCAGAGTTAGGGACTTACTAATTCATTCATAAAAGCACCTCTGAGGGGCCGTCGCAGTTAGATCATGCCCTTCCACCGTTCCTAACATGTTGGGGGCAGTGTTTTATCACCACTAAGTCAAAGACCTGCCTTCCACCTGACCAGAGGGCCACGTATCTGGCCACAAACATAATGTAGCCTTGCCAGTCAGGGCACATCCCCCTCCAGGGATGCATGGGACTCTTCTGGAACTCAGCCCTTCCATCCATCTCTCTTTCCTGAAACCACCCATGGCAGTTTCTGGAAGAGCCCGATACATTTGAATCACACCAAGGTCTGATGAAAGATTTTTCTTTATACCGAAACGGGTCACATCACTCCAAATAATGTGTGGGTACTTGTTTCTACAGTGTGCTATGGGCTTCACTGGCATCAGTAATAAAGCAGAAAGAAAAGATATTTCCATTTTTTTTTTTAAAGTCAGGGATTTATTTCTCCAAGAGACTAAAAGGCTTTGGACAATGATGCCATAAAAACCTCATATAAACAGGAATTGGACAATTAAACACTGTGGTAATCAGCCTTTCTGCTGATTGGCTTCAGAGCTCTGAGCCTTAAGGAAAATATTGTTTAACCAAGAATGGCCAGTAAATAAAAGAGAATCGTTGTACACCATGTCCGTTTTCCTATGATAAGGCAGCTTTCCTCACACAGCGGAGTTCACTGTTGGTTTTGCCAGAGGTATTTCTTTTCTAGCGGATGAAGTTTTCATTTTCCGCAGGGAAGAGAAGTCAGGCAAATTCTCCTATGCGATTATCGTATCCAGAACAGGAATCGGTCCCATTTAAAACTAAAAATACTCCAATGCCTCCACTTCACGAGTGGGCTTCCTTTCTTGTGCAGAACCCTTCCTCCCTTCAGATCAGAGGTCGGCTTGTGAATTATCCGCAGACACATGAGGGACCTAGACTCCCCTCTTAGCAGGTGCTAGAAGCAACATATTCGCAACTGGTCCACCAAAGAGCTTCAGGACCCGGGCCCATTTCCCGGCCCAGTGTTTTTGAAATGCCAGGTTTTGACACAGTAGGTTGTGAAATGAATTTAGCGGTTTGTAACTGGCATTTTGGAACACAAAGTAAGGCAGAAATGTTAAAGCCAGATTATTGCAAATAGGAAGGGAAGGTGCTGTTTTGTGGAACTTTGGTTTCGCGGGTGCACACGCCCACGCGTGATGTAACACACTGTGCTGTTTTCTACCGGTGGGTCACGGACCAAGAATTCAGAAGAACGTTCTCCTGGTGTGCTAGGAGGAGAGGCGGGTTTTTTTTTTGCAATCGCTCCTGAAAGCCGTGTATTTGAAGTTAAAGCAACCACCACACCGATAACAAACACAGTAAACGTGTGGGAAGTGCTGGGTTGCAGCGATCGGGAAGGGTGAAAATAAAAATCCTGAACCAGCTGCACCACCTGTGAGTACATTCTGGAAGTGTGCCTTCAGCCAGAGAAACCGGAGCAGCTGCACATTGCCTGGGAGGTCCAGGTGGTAATCAGGAGGGCACGGTTATGGGGAAGCAGGTGCAGCGAGCACGCACAGATCTGCCGGCCTGCCTCGGTGCTGGTGACAGGATCCCGACGCATTCGCCGCGGTCTTGCTGGGGGAGGCGACACGGTGTGTTGGAGAGAGTTTCGCCTGTGGCGTCGGACGGACTGCGCCGACTGCCGGCTCTGCCGTCTACGAGCCCTTGGCAAAACATTTCAAACCTCCCTAAGCCTCGGTCTCCTTGTCTGTTAAATGGGCATAAAAATACCTGGTTCGTGATGCTGCTGTGAGAGCCCAGTGCAGTAACCAATAGCAGGTGCATTAATAGAGGTCAGTTCACTTAACGTACCTTGTGCCTTCACGCTCCCGCCTGTCACTGGGCAACAGAGACCAGAGCACCCAGTAGAGGACCCTCTTCTTTTCCTTAGGCACCATTACCTCATAGTGATTGGTGAAGGGGGAGGAATGGGAGGAGGAAGGGGATGGGCCGGAAGCCAGGCCCAGGGCAGTGAAGAGATGACTCGGGCAGCCGTCCCCCATGGGGAGCTGCCATCTTCCTGCGGACAGCCGGGCTGTGGCGGTGACTTCCCTGTGACCTCCCCCGATTCCAGGGCTGCCACGTCATCACCGGACCCTGGCTCTCCTGCCTCGGCACGAGGCCGAGATAGCCGTCATCTCGGCAGAATGACCTGTCCTTGGCGTTTCGGGCCACGGACCTTTCTAGTTGGGATTCCACCTCTGTCCTCCAGGCAGCAAGGACACTGCTGCCACCCCTCCCCCCACTCTGTGTGTAACCATAGCTGTGGCCTCCTTCAGGTAGAAGACATCACGGCCAGCCATGAGGCTGCTGTCCTGGAGATGGAGAATAACCACACGGTAGCCATCGCGATCCTGCAGGACGACCACCACCACAAGGTCCAAGGTAGCTACCGGCCGCCATATGCGCGGCCCTTCGGGGTGGGTCGTGTGAGCCCAGCCTTTCCTGCCATCCTTCTTCTCGTGCTCCTCTTCCCATTTTCCCTTCCTTTCCTTCCGGTCTGTCTTCCGTGTCGCTTCCTGTGGCAAGAAGAGCTAGAAATCCAGGATCCATCCAGGTAACCACTTCTTTCCTCAGAAGCAGCCCCCCTCAGCCCTGCCTGGATACGAGAACCCTAGGGAGCCGTCCCAGGGGCTCACGCCCAGCCCGGGTCCCAGCTGGGGCTCCTCGGTGGCTGTTCTGGGGTGCTGCTGCTGGCCGTCGCACTTGCTCAGAGCTCCTGAGATGGTTCTGATGGGGTCTCGAATCTTGAGAAGCAGTATTCCCAAGTACGCCTGGAAATCCTGGGCTTTACCTTGTCTCGTCGCCTCTCAACACAAAATGGCAAGCCGCTGTAGGTCCGTACACTTGCCCACACTTGTGGCGTGCTCAGGGCCACAGCAGCGCCCCTCTGGATCTGCGTCTCCACACCTCATAGTCACGCACCATATGCCCCGTGGGCTAAACAGAGTTCCAGACGGTGGGATTTCTTTCTACATTTTTGTAACTTGAATTATCTTCCAATACGTAGAGGTTTTTGTGGGTCGTAACAACAGTAACAACATTTACTAATTACTACCAGGATTTTGACTTTGCCAAAGAACCTTTTTTTTTGACATGCATGTACATTAATATTTACACTTCTTTTTCGATTTCAACCCCCCTCCCTTTTTTTCTCCTAGTCCGCTGACTGTGAAAAGTGTATTAAAAACAATGAAATGTAATACATAGGTTAATAAATTTTAAGAATTTGAACGTTAAACATTAGAGTTTAAACTTTTTTTAATTTTTAAAAAATATTTATTTATTTTGAGGGAGAGAGGGAGAGAGGGAGAGAGAGCAAGTGGGGGAGGGGTGGGGGGAGAGGGAGAGAGAGAATCCCAAGCAGGCTCTATGCTGTCAGCATGGAACCCCACATGGGGCCCAATCTCATGAACCATGAGATCGTGACCTGAGCCAAAATCAAGAGTTGGATGCTTAACGGACTGAGCCACGCAGGCGCCCCTTAAAATTATTTAAGGCTATTGGGTTGCCTTTTGTTTCTGTATTTGCATAAAAAATAGACCTGTAGATTTTTGTGATGAATGAAATCTCACTTAGACACCATATCCAAGACCTTTGAATTATGTATAAATGTGGAGGCAATGTAAATGTATTTAATGATAGCCAAAAATCTGTGACTATCGTCAGGATGATACTTTCAATGACTGTTAAAACTAATCATGTAGACAGAGCCAGGTAGACCAGAAGGCTACATGGCTTTATATCAATGAAATCAGCCCAGACTTTTTTTTCCTCCCCAAATGCAAATTTCAGCTATAAACAACTGGATTTCTTAGAGACTTTCGCCATCCTTACTTAAAAGATTTGGGTCAATGGAAACCACAAAGTCTTTCCTAATTGCAGCTCATGCCAGCCCGAATGATAATTGCTGGCCTCCAGTGCTCTCCTGTTCTGAGCATGTGATCCTGGCTGATTAATGAGACCTTTCCTCACTGCAGTTATTACATGAAAACAAATTGCTTGTGTAGCCAGAATGAGATGCGCTTCACCCAGCTAATAAGATTCTTTCCATCTGGAGGCAAATAGAATCCATTCGCTTAATAACTCTCACATGACATCTCTTTCTGCCTAACTTGCAAATTATTGCCAGAATGACACTTTTCACGGGACAGAATTGTTCCATACTGTCTGACAGGAACCAGTCCGATTAGTCCTTCCTTCTGTCTGAGCTTCTTAATGTTGAATCTTTGCTCAAGCAAATCCTAGAGATCGGTGGCTTCCAGAGTATGGCCCAGGAAAGCTTGGAGAATCAATGAGTACTGTGCGTGGAGACTCCAACTTGGCCAGGGTGGTGGTAAAGCAGGCTGTAGGAATCGTGTGTGTGTGTGTGTGTGTGAGTGTGTGTGTTTCGTGCGCACGTGCGTTTATGGTGCGTGTGCGCGCACACGTGTATGGGGACGTGTGTTCACGAGCACGACTGTGCTCTTTGCTTCCCTCGCTCGTTTCTTTGCCTCTTTGTCTTTCTTTGTCCTATCCCCCTGCCCCCTCTTTCACTGTCTTCTAAATGGGACTGCATATCGTTTCCAAATAATGGAGAAGTCTGTTTAGGCTTCCGCCTGCTATATACCAGTGTCCCTTATTTACCTGAGTCTGTCGGAGTCTTGTTTGATCTTTTTCAAGAGACCACATTAACTGTTTGACCTCTTCTCTCCAGAACTGATGTCTACCCATGAGCTTGAAAAGAAAGAATTGGAAGAAAATTTTGAAAAGCTGCGGCTGTCGTTACAGGTTAATATTCATTCTCTTAAAGGTGCATTTGTTCTTAAAGTTTATTTGTTTTGAGAGAGAGAGTGTGAGGGAGTAAGGGGAGGGACAGAGAGAGAGAGAGAGAGAGAGAGAGAGAGAGAATCCCAAACAGGCTCCACGCTGTCAGCACAGATCTCATGAACCGTGACATCATGACGTGAGCCGAAGTCAAGAGTCGGACCCTTAACCAGCTGAGCCACCCGGGTGCCCCAGTATTCATTCTCTTCACTCTGGTCTCAAGATGATGGCGGTTTCATTATGCCTGTCCACAGACATTTATCTAGCACCTACTGTGTACAGGATCCTGTGCACAGCATCGGGATGTAGAAGTAAATGAGACATATGCCCTGCCCTTTGGGAAGTCACTGTCCACTCAGACAGCTGTGACCCGAACAGTGACAGACAACACAAAAGGTAAATACTTACACCCAGTGAATACTACCATTAGTGAGTGCCACAGAAGTTCTGAGATGACGGTCCCCACTTGCCATGGTCTGACCTGAGCTGTGTCTGAGGAGAAGGGAGTGCTTGAGGACGGTATTCTAGGCAGCGGGAATGGGGTAACGGTATCCCGTTGTGAAGGATAGATGTCATAGGACATGTTCTCGGAATTATCGAAGGGACTTTAATCACCTGGAAGTGGGTGGGATGAAAAGAACCTTCTTTGCCTTCCACCACCAACCTGCAGAAAATGTGGGTCTCCGAGGCCAGGGAGCCGCCTGGCTTCCTGCTGACCTCTGCGGGGAGAATGAAGGGTCTCCCAGACTACGTGCATCTCCCTCCTGCCTTCTAGAGACCCAGGCCACCCCAGCCCTAAGGCAGAGCTGCCTAGGAAGCAGGGGTGAGGTCGGCGGCCCTGCTTCCCTTCCCAACCATCACAACCAGATTATTTGTTAAATATTAGGGACACTCACGTGGGGAAATTGTGGGAGGTGATTACCAAAACCGCAACACAAAGGCGGGGATTTTGCTTCTTTGGTGGCACGCTTTCCCCTGGCAATGTTCATTGACCAGAGCCTGCCCCCCAAGAAGAGCATCCAGGATTGTGCAGATAGCCAGTCTCACAACTACTGAGCATTCTGTTCAGAAGTTAAAATGGGAAACCGCCGGCTGCAAGCCGACCCCCGACTCATCGATCCATCGATGGTCGCCTGCGCGGTCGTCACGCGGCTTATCCTCGGCACGTGAACCCCAAACTGCCTTCGGGTACCCCGCATCCCACACCATCAGGTGCACGCCCCCTAAGGTGCACAAACCAGGACCATACTGTGATGTAACAAAAACCCCATCCGGTCCACAACCAAAAAGAACTGAGAGTTTAGTTTCATATGTGGGTCCTCACGCGGCTGCTGACATTAAACCGTCGTGAATTGTGTGTATTTTACTTGTGATTCTCCATGGGCAGACTTCCTTTGGGCTGGAGATTATTTGGTGCAAAGGGATGGGATTGTCGAGCCCCCCCCTTTTTGGGCTTCTGGTGGCGAGAGAAACAGGTCTGGGGCAAGAGATTGGAGCTTTCACTTTAAATCCCCACTGTACCCCCTCTTGCTAGCTTTGAAATTGTGGACAGTTACGTGAGCTCTGTAAACCTTACTTTCCTCATCTGTAAAATGGGGATGATAACGGGACCTCCCCCAAGGTGTGAGCAGATTAAGGGAAATGATGTATGTCTAACATGAGGTGGGTTCAAGGTAAATGCTAAGAAGTAGCAGCTATTAGGGGCGCCCGGGTGGCTCAGTCAGTTGAGTGTCTGACTTCGGCTCAGGTCACGATCTCACAGTTTGTGAGTTCGAGCCCCGCGTCGGGCTCTGTGCCGACGGCTCGGAGCCTGGAGCCCGCTTCGGATTCTGTGTCCCCCTCTCCTTCTCGTGCTCTGTCTCTCAAAAATAAATAAGCGTTAAAAAAAAATAAAAAACAATAGTGGCTATTGCTATTATAATAGTTTAAAGCATTGCTGCATTTACTGTTATTATTATCATGCCCTTGGTTAACTCCTGAGTGGCCCGTGCTGGGCCAGGTCACCAGCTGGGCCTTTCTGCCTCTTAGCTGGACGAAAAGGAGCAAACCCAAGTTGAAAGATAGTCCGTTCTGTCTGATTGCTGTGGCACCATTGTGTGCCTGGCGGTCTGTTTTGAGTAATGGTGAAGAAGGCAGAAAATACACAGTTTGACATTTTAGACCTATCCTAGGTGGCGTTTGCCTGATGCGTCTTTTCACGTTTTTGTTTTTTTAACGGACGGGGAGAGACTTGAAAGAAATGCTTCCTCCGACAGCGCGGACGGGTTTGGGATAGGAGCCACGTAGCGGGACGTTTTTAGAGTCAGGTTCTAGAAGGTGACCGGGTGCCCAATGGCTGTGTGCCAGGGCCCAGCCGGGTTTGCCCGGGGCTGTGATCTCCACTCACCAGCTCCTGTGGGTACAGACTCCCACTGATAACTATGTTGCTCGAATGTACCAGCATTTGCATTTAATGGCACCGTGGGGGCTTTTATGCCTTAAAAATGAAATTGGAAATAACTGGAAACCAAAAAAAACAAAAAACAAAAAAAGAGGAAAAGGAAGCCGCCAAAGATGGTTTGTAAAACATGGTCCTCTGGCGAAATGAAGAAAGCAGTCAAGCCAGCGTTTCATACGTTACGGTATTTTCATGTGGAATCACATCATTTACAATACCTGGCTCTTCGTATCAGTGGGGTGAGGTCACTTCTCATGCTGGCAGAGTTCCTGGGGAGACCCTAGTCCCTGTGTTTTAATGTTACAGAAGTGGCGTCACTGGGCAGAGTATCTTGGGACACGCTGCGTGGACGAGGCCCCGTCGCTCACTGCGCTGGGGCACGGCGAGAAAGCCCACTGCCCTGCACCCTTTGCTCGCCTGCCGTGCTCAGGCTGGGGTTGCAAGCGAGGTTGAGTGTAGTCGCATCTGCCCTGACAGCCGGGGGCCGGGAGCCTGGGTCCAGCCAGGGAGAGGCTCTCCACAGGGGAAAAGACTCCGCCCACACAGCAGCCCACGCCAGGGACATGCAGTCCGGCCCTGAGGCCCGGGAAGGCCAAGGGGAGGAGGCCAGAAGCGAGCAGAGCAGGAGAGGGGGCTGGCCAGTGGAGGCACCCCTGGCAGGAGGGCTGGAATGAAAGGCGGGGCTGGAGGGGGCAGGGAGATCTGAGCGAGCCGGGAGACAAGAGAGGCCGTTCGGAAGATGCACGGACACTGTGTAAAGTCCGTGCTTCATCTTGATGCCAGTGGGGTTTTACACGGAGGGGGTGACGGGGTCGGGTTTGCGCTTTCGAAGCCTCCCCCTGACTCCACCTTGAGGGCAGAAGGGTCCTACCCCAGACGCCAGGTGCAGGAAAGGGCCAAGCCCGTGGCTGAACTTCAGGGAGAGGGACCAGGAGAGCTTGCGGACCCCAGGAACATCACGCGGGTGGAATTGGCGGGACTCGAGCCTTGACCCCGAAATTAGTGCGTTTGGTGGTGGGAGGAGGGGTCTCAGGCAGACGGGGAAGGTCAAGGATGGTTCAATGGCGTAGAAACCGGGGCAGCTCTCCGTTGAGGTAGGTGTCTTGTTCTTCCTGAAGTCAGGGACTAGATGCCTCCCTCTGGTGGTAGTTTGCCTCTGTGATACTGAATCAGATCATTGAATCAGATCTTAAGTAATAATTAATAGTAATTCAATAATGAATTCAGGTATTAGATCACGAAATGCCTCCCGCCAGCAGGCTCCTTATTTGGGGACGAGGGGCAGCGTTCTCATCTTGGGAGGTGCTCGGAGTCAGGCTGCCGGCCCCCAAGTTCTCCCCCGGGGTCGGGGCCCTTCGTGTGCAGCATGGGTGCCACGTGACCCCCTCTTACCACGTGGGACAGGCAATCCAAGCGGCCCCCACCTTGCGGCCCGGCAGGGTGGCCGTTGCCTCACGGCTTCCCCGGGCCGCAGTGCCTGCGGCGGACCAAGCTGGCCTTCTTGTCATGCCTTGCAGGACCAGGTACACATGCTGACCTTCCAGAGCCAGTCTCTGCGGGACCGGGCCAGACGCTTTGAGGAGGCCCTGAGGAAGAACACCGAAGAGCAGCTGGAGGTAGTCATACCCTCCCCCGTCCCCCCGCCGACCCGGCCTTGTGGCTCCCACAGGGCGCGCCCCCCCCCCAGGAGTCACCTCTGCAGTCTCCCCCGGTGACAGGACCTCTGTGTCGATCCACTGCTGGAGCGACAGCTGGCCAGGACACGTCCCCGTCAACGCCTCTCTCCTGACACAGGGGACGGCTGTGGGGTTCTCCGCTGACATGTTATTTTTGCCAGATTCCACTCCCCAGCCACCGTCCCTGACCTGGGCTCCACCCCGCCTGGGAGCTCTCCCCGCCCCCCCCGCCCCCCGGCTGGGACCCACCCCTCCACTCGTTCTCCCCCAGCCGTAGTTTAGGCCCGCACAGGAGGTACCCCCGATGGCTGCGTTGGTAACTTGAGGGGAGTTTTTTCCAGGAAAGCTGGCAAAACTCCTTCCCTCTGATGGAGGGTCGCCAGATAACATACATGACACCCAGTGTAGTGTGAATTATAAATAAGTGAATTTTTTTTTAGCATAAATACATCCCATGTGATACTGACACTTAAAAAAAAAAAAAGGCGGTGTATCTGGAATTCAACCTTAAGTCAATGTCCTGTATTTTGTTGTTGAGTTATTGCATCTTGGCAACCTTACTCTAGCGTTTGTTTTTCTGAAACGCCTTTTCTGGTTTCAGAACCACTTTGCTCACTTCCTATGCAAGAATCCCTCCCTCACACACACCCCCAACTCCCCGTGGACACAGGGGAGACCTGTGACTCCTGACCTGTCTGCTGAATGAAGTGGTCTGGGCCAATGTTAAAAGTCAATGTCGAGTTTGCTCTTTTTCCTCCATGAGCTCCCTTTGGGGGATGGGCTGGCAGCCTCCAGCCATCCCAGCCTCCGGGCTGGTCAGTGGATGATGGCCTTACCTCTCTCATTCCCCGGGGAGCTGGGTCTCTCGTGGCATTTCCAGGGGGAGAGCAGTGGGCGTCTGTATCAGGGAAGGCCGTGAATGCGCCCATGCTGACACTCCGGGGCCTCCTGGGAAGCTTGTTATGGAAGGCCAGATTTAACCGGATTCACGGCACCGGTGCATACTGGGCTGTGCTGGGACCGCTGGTGACCGGCTCTCGCTCTCTGCCGTTGTAGATTGCACTGGCTCCCTATCAGCACTTGGAAGAAGACATGAAGAGTTTGAAGCAGGTGTTAGAGATGAAGAATCAGCAAATACACCAGCAGGAAAAGAAGATCATTGAACTAGAAAAACTGGTGAGTCGGCCTGCGTCCTTGGGAGAGCTCCAGTCACCTGAATGGTATGTCTTACTGGCATCATGGATTCACAGCCTGCAGACGGTGGGCCCTTCCCTGTCCATTGCTTACACCTGAGCAGAAATGCCACGGTTGGTCTCCAGGCCTTCCTTAGGAAGCCAGGAGTTTCTTTTATTTAATACGTGTGTGTGTGTGTGTGTGTGTGTGTGTATGCACATATGTATATGTAAATATGTATTTTTTTTTTGAGGGGGCGGGCAGGGGCAGAGAGAGAGGGGAACAGAGAATCCAAAGCAGGCTCTGCACTGAGAGCGGTGAGCCCGACTTGGGGCTCAAACTCACAAACCGCGAGATCATATACCCTGAGCCGAAGTCCGACGCTCAACCGTCCGAGCCACCCAGGCGCCCCTGGGAAGCCAGGAGTTCTAATAAGGGAACTGAAGTGACTTCATTCTGTGCAACTGGGAGCCCTCCTGATGGCCTGTCTCCAGCCCCCCATCCGGCCTTCCTGCCCTGGGGGAGTGCTGCTTCCTCCCTCCTCCCTGGGGGGATGGGTGGCCAGACTGAGCAGAGCACTTTCCATATGTTGGTTCTTCCACCCACTGGAGCGATCCACTGGAGCGGGTGTTGTCAGGAGCCTCATTTCGCAGACGTATATGCAGACGTATAGGAAGGGGGTGTATCTCACCCAGAGCCTGTAAGTGGCCCACCCAGGCGGGAGCCCTGGCCCCAGGGCTCCCGTCCCTGCCCTCTGCCTCCCCCTTCAGCCATGGAACTGGCAAAGGGGCCCGCGGGAGAAACAGAGCGCCCCAGAGCTCACTCCCCTCCCCTGCAGGCACAAGGGTCATACAAGGGCTGGAGCTGGAGACAGTCGTCAGAGTCACTAAGCAGAGCAGCCTGCTTCCAAGGAGACACCGTCTTGAGGTGGAGGTTGGCCTCGGGGGTCTCAGATCGCTGTTCTTCCTTTTTGATTGCTATATTCAAAATTAACTTTGACGCTGTAGAGAGAAAATACGGGCATTATAAAAAAATTATGAGATAGACGCGAATAAGGAGATTAAGATATCTTTCCCACCACGGCTAACGCTTTCCAGAGTTTTTGCTCTGTACGGTGTGCCCCCCCCCCCCCCCCCACGTGCAGATGGTCGTATCCTGCTCTCTTCTAGCGCGCAGACCTTTAACTTGCCATCTCGGGGATGGATCATCTCATCTCACCTTTGAACGTTTGTCCCTGTTTGTCTCTGAGATATCCCTTGCCGCCCCTTTTCCCACACCAGGGGCTGATCTAGGACCACGTGCCGTATTCGGCCATCATGTCCTCTCTTTCTAGCACCTCTGCTTTGTGAGGCGTCCCTCGCTGTATGGCGTGGGATGGGGGCAGACTGGGGTGTGACTGTCCATAGCCAGCATCCTGGGCGATGGTGACCACGTGGAGCTTCCCGGCAAAGTCAGAGCCCTGCCCTTCCGAGCCGTGCCATGCAGCCCGGCTCATGCGGAGACCCACGACCCTCCGCCCCCAGGCTGGGCCATCCGCATTCAGTTGTCTGGTCACCCACCAGCCTCGGGGTTTATTTGGCTGTTCTTAGCCATGTGCCAGGCATTCTGCCAGCATGCGTGACTTCTCCTTGCAGAAACCTTTCAGCATTTAAAAAAAAAAAAAAAAGACCAATTTAGTCACTTCCCATTCATTGGGAGCACAGATGCAGGCTGAAGGTAAGGGCCTGACTAAAGAGCTACGACAGAGCCCGGCCCGTTGGCTCTGACTCCCAGCCCTGTTCGCGGGAGGGTGACAGTTCTCTTCCGAGATCAACTCCCCAGCGGTGAATCTGTCATTTTCTTTTCAAAACAAAATTTATTTCTGAATTTATCTTAGAATGGAACTGTACTTCAGCAGGGCCCTGGGGGGACACACGGACAGAGAAAAAGGCGTAAGTTGCAGGGTGATACTAACCATCGATGGCGTTAGTTTCTGATAATGTACCGAGCCAGTCTCGGGCTTTGGGTTCCTGGCTGCCCGTACCCTCAGAAGGAAAAAATGCGTCCGTGCTATTTGTATTCGCACCCCTCCGCTAATTCAGAATGTCATATTGTGCAAACATGCTGGGCCAGGGATTGTGATGTAGGGCAGTTGACCTGTCAGGAAGAACCCGGGGACCCGTCAGCCACCCTAGGTCCCAGCGGTGTTCGCAGCTCCCCTCTGACAACAGGGACACTCCCCACGAGAAGTGTATTCTACACGGGAACCTGATGTACGCACACACGTGCACAGTAGAGGTAAAAAAATGTTTATATCTAAAATACGTGTAACAATAATAGTTTTATTACTACGTATGGTTTGCACTCTGGTATTTTCTGTCCTGTTCTGTTTAAAAGACACAGGCTGCTCACACCCCTCTAACTTGATTCTGTGATCACTAAGGCATCGCAAACTGCAGTCTGCCAAGCACTGTTCTTGACAACCAAAGCCCAGAAGCCTTGCTGAGAACCTCTTAACACTGCGTCTTTTATAGGCGGAAAAGAACATTATTCTAGAAGAAAAGATCCAGGTTCTCCAGCAGCAGAACGAAGACCTCAAAGCAAGGATCGACCAGAACACCGTTGTCACAAGGTAGGGGGGCCCGGGTGTGTGAGCTTCCTAAAGCGTGTGTCACCTACAAAGTGGCTTTGCCGTAGCACTTCTTTGAGGGCTCTGTTTTTGTCCCAGCATCCAGTTTGCCCCACTCCTCCGAGCTGTGAGGCCTTCCCCACGCAGGCTCTCGGCCTTTCTCGTATGAAGAGAAGGACAAAACACACCACCACGTATGCCACCCGGCCTGTGCCCTGGGTCTGCATCTCGGTTGTCCCCACCTTGGGGGGAACGAGCGAAATCGGCAGAGATGCGTGGCAGGGGTCTCCAACGCAGCTGGGAGGTGGAAGGTTCCTTTCTGGGCGTTTTGGAGAGACCTGCCAGCTGAGCGTCCCCAGGGAAAGGAGAAGAACCACCTAAGCAGCCCCTGAGCCGCGTCAGCCGAGCTGGGCAGACCCGTGGGGGGCCCTCGGCCGCTGAGCCATTCTCCTGGGCCGGCCCGGCCAGCGGACAGCAGGGGTTGCAGAAGCCAGAGGGAAGCCGTGTAGCCGAACGCGGCTAGCTATTCTGGGTAATAGCGTTCCCCTCTCAGTCCCCTGCTCGGAGGTGCTCCAACTCTCAAGGAAGGACGTGGAGTAAAGCAGGGTTGGGGCTCGGTCGGCCCGCGGGAGGTTATAGGCATACCTCGGAGATACTGTAGTTTCAGTTCCAGACCACCCCAAGACAGCAAGTGTCGCAGGGAAGCAGTCAAATGAATTTTCCCCAAATGAGTGGTTACCCAGTCCGTATAAAAGGGAAGTTTACACTCTCCTGTAATCTGGTAAGTGTGAAATACCATTGTGTCTAAAAACCCAACCTTAAAAATACTTTATTGCCAAAAAATGCAAACCATCATCTAAAGTTTCAGTGAGTCAGAATCTTTTTGCTGGTGGAGGGTCTTGCCTCAATGTTGATGGCCGCTGACCAATCAGGGTGGGCTTCCTGGAGGCTGGGGTGGCCGTGGCAGTTTCTTAAGACGACAGTGAATTTTGCCTCCTTGATGGACTCTTCCTCTCATGAACGACTGCTCTGTAGCCTGTGATGCTGTTTGATAGCATTTCACCTACAGTGGAACTTCTTTCAAAACTAGAGTTAGTCCTCTCAAATTCTGCTGCTGCTTTATCTACTAAGTTTGTGTAATATTCCAAATCCCTTGTCGCTTCAACAAGCTTCACAGCATCTTCGGCAGGAGCAGAGTCCGTCTCAAGAAACCACGTTCCTTGCTCAGCCTCGAGAAGCAGTCCTCACCCGATCACGTCCTATCACGAGATCGCGCAACGCCATCCACCTTCAGGCCCCTCTTCTAGTTCTGGTTCTCTCGCTGTTTCCACCACATCCGCAGCGACTGCCTCCACTGACGTCCTGAACCCCCCAAAGTCATCCCGAGGGTGGGAATCAACTTCTTCCAAACGCCTGCAAATGTTGACATTTTGACCCCTTCCCACGACTCGTGAATGTTCTTAATGACATCTAGAATGGTGAATCCTTTCCAGAAGGTTTTCAACCGATTTTGCCCAGATCTGTCAGAGGAATCACTCCCTATGGCAGCTAGAGGCTTACCAAACGCATTTCTTCAAGAATAAGACTTGAAAGTCAAAATTACTTCTTGATCCATGGGCTGCAGAATGAATGTTGTGGTAGCAGGCACGGAAACAACATTAATCTTGTTCGACATCTCCGTCAGAGCTCTTGGGTGACCAAGCGCATCGTCAACGAGCAGTAATATTTTGAAAGGAATCATTTTTCTGAGGGGCAGATCTCAATAGTGGGCTCCAAATATTCAGTAAACCGTGTTGTAAACAGATGTGCTGTCATCCAGGCTTTGCTGTTCCATTTGTAAAGCACAGAGTGGATTTAGCATGATTCTGAAGGGCCCCAGGATTTTCGGGACGGTCCATGAACGCTGGCTTCAACTTGGGTCGTCAGCTGCGTTAGCCTCTTACGAGCACGTCATCTGTTCTTTGAAGCTCTGAAGCCAGGCACTGACTTCCGTCTCTGGCTGTGAAAGTCCTCGATGGCCTCTTCTGCCAACAGAAGGCTCTTTTGTCTACACTGAAAACCTGTTGTGCAGTGTAGCCACCTTCATGAATTGTCTTAGCCAGACCTTCTGGGTAACTTGCTGCACCAACACTTGCTGCTTCACCTTGAACTTCTAGGTTATGGAGATGGCTTCCTTCATAAGCCTCATGAACCCACCTCCATAGCTTCAGACTCTTCTTCTACAGCTTTCTCACCTCTCTCTGCTTTCACAGAATTGAAGGGAGTTAGGGCCTTGCTCTGGAGTAGGCTTTGGCTTAAGGGGATGCTGCGGCTGGTTTGACCTTTTATTCGGACCACCCACACTTTCTCCGCATCAGCAAGAAGGCCGTTTCACTTTCCTATCGTTTGTGTGTTCGCTGGGGTGGCACTTCTAACGTCCCTTCAAGAACCTTCCCTTTGCACTCACAACTTGGCTGCCCATTTGACGCAAGAGGCCCCAGCTCTCAGCCTGTCGAGGCTTTCAACGTGCCTTCCTCGCTACCCTTTTGACATCAAGTGAGAAATGTGTTACTCTCCCTTTCACTTGGACACTTGGAGGCCATTGTAGGGTCATTCTCTGGTCTAATTTCAATACTGGCATGTCTTGGGGAACAGGGAGGCCCAAGGAGAGGGAGGGGGACAGGGGAGTGTCTGGCTGGTGGACAGAACAGTCAGTACGCACGAAACATTGGGGCGCCTGGGTGGCTCAGTCGGTTGAGCGTCCGACTTCGGCTCAGGTCATGATCTTGCCCTCTGTGGGTTCGAGCCCCGCGTCGGGCTCTGTGCCGACGGCTCAGAGCCTGGAGCCTGCTTCGGATCCTGTGTCTCCCTCTCTCTCTGCCCCTCCCCTGCTCACGCTCTCTCTCTGTCTCAAAAATAGAAACATTAAACAATAAAATAAAATAAAAGAACACACGAAACACACACACGCACGCACGCACACACAGCGTCCACAGCTGAGCTCCTGGTGCTGGCATTTCATTACCACCGCAGAAGCTCACAGGGGAGACTGTGCAGGGAGCAGGTCTGTGACCTCCCCTCCAGCAGAGGCGGCAAGACCCCACTGCTGACAGCCTGAGCAGGGGAGGGGTGGGGGTGGGGGGAGCCAGAGCCTCCTCCCCGCCTGGGCAACCCCGTGCCTCCCCTGCAAATCACAAAGGCACCCCGGTCCAAAGAACAGGTCTGGGCCTTACGTGAGCAAGGTGACTTCCCGGGCTCAGTCCAGCCAGCTGCAAAACACCTGTGTCCTTATCCCGGTCAGGTCCTCAAAGGCACCGTCAGTTTTTAATGCCACAAAGCAAGCAACTCACACTTCCTGGCAGACGGCACAGACCGCATCCATTCATTCTTCATCAGGCATCCCTCATCAGCAGACGTTCACGGAGCGTCTGCTGTGGCCGGGCCCCAGGCTGGACGCCGGGGACTCAGAGAAGAAGGCTCTGGCCCTTGTCCTCGAGGGCGCCTAGCCCAGCAGGCAGGCCGACGCAGCGAGCGTTTGCAGCAAGGGAAGGCAGGTTGCTCTCCTGGAGACCCAGGCCAGGGGCGGGGAGGCCGAGATTTGCCCCGAGGCAGACAGCACCGTCCCTGTGCTGTCCTTGTCGGTCGCCACTGTCTGTGAGCCTCCTGGGCAGCACACCCACACAAGCCCCCCACTCCTCTCCCGTCCTCTTCTGCCTTGGCATCTGCTCTGTCTGCCGGACAGCCAGCGCCTCCCCCTGACCGGGCAGAGGGACTGGGAGCCGACCGGGTGTCGACGGAGAGACTCTGGGAACAGACGTGTCGGTGGGATGAGCGGAACTCACGTTTCAACCCGAGGTTCTTGGTCACCGTGGTCCCCCTTGTCCCTGTCCCCCCACGTACAGCCCCCTCGCTTGCCTCAAACCCACTGGCCTGGCGGATCTCAAGGTAGGTGCCTTCCGGCGTGACTGCTACTCGATCGTTTCTTACTCTCTTCCCGCAGACAACTGTCGGAGGAAAATGCCAATCTCCAGGAATACGTGGAGAAAGAAACCCAGGAGAAGAAGAGACTGAGCCGAACCAACGAAGAGCTGCTTTGGAAGCTCCAAACCGGGGACCCGACCAGCCCGGTTAAACTGTCCCCCACATCCCCTGTTTACCGCGGCTCCTCCTCGGGGCCCTCCTCTCCCGCCAGAGTCAGCACGACGCCCAGATGACGCCGCCGCCACGCCGCCTGCGGGAGCCGTGGCTCCTGTCCACCCGGGGCTCCTACCTGGAGGGAGAATTGACCAGGGGCCAGCCCGGGGCTGGCCCTGCACGCATGCTCAGTAGCTGCCTAGCTGCATTCTAAGCCAAGTCCTCTTCCGATCCTCATGTAACACTGTCCTGGCATTGGCACTTAGGAGAGCGTAAACGGTAGTGTCTGATGTGCAAACGTTTGACCGTAGTTAGAGCCAAAAGAAAGAAAGAAACTCCAGTTGTTCCCGAGCAATGAACTTTCACTGCAGAATTTCAGGTTAGTTACAAATAGCTCAGTTTTGAATATACATTGAATAATCATTGTGTACTGCACCGACCTGTGTGTATATTTAGATACACGTATATACACATGCAGCGGTTCTGAATTGCATTTTTTATAACACGAAGTGCTGACATATTTTGGTGAAGGTCAGCAGTTTTCTAACTTGTGCCTAAGAATTATTGGGAAATGAAAATGCATTTCTATCTAGCTTCCCAGGAATATTTCTACCCAAAATAGAAAAAGGAAAAAAAAAAAAGATACAGAGAAGAAGCGCCTTGCAACCTACCACCAAGTGGTCCTCTAACACAAACACCAGCGATCTGTGAACGGTAACTGCCTTCGGAACAGTCAGCTTCGTAGTCAACATGATGTGAGGTCACTATTATCCCATTCACAAGTTTTAACTTTGACTACTCCTGTCGTGAGTGGCGAAGGGTCGGGGAGGGGGGAGCCCCTCGGGGGTTTGGCTTTTCTCGTGGACGGCACTCGTGACAGTGGCTCATCTACAGTCTCATAAACACGAGTTTTGCTTTTTACCCAAGCGGCATCTTGGAAGCCGTCGTCACGCTCTTGCACCCTTGGGAAAATGTGGAAGAGCCTGACCTTCTAGAGTGAGGGGGAGGATGGCCTTGGAGTTGGCCAAGACCATCCGCACTCCATCCTCAGGAAGGAGAACCGCTGGTACGATCTGTATCTTGACTGAGCACAGAGTAGGAAAGCGTCCTCTAGCACCCCGTGTCGTTTGCTCTCATGCGATTCCATAAAGGGTCAACCCACCGAAACGGGCCCCCGGGCCCCCACGTCATAGGCGACCTTCGGTTCTGTAACTCAACCCCCTCACCGTTCATTGAGGTGGCTCAGGGGTTCTGGCAGGAACTTCCAGACAACCAGCCCTTCCATCCTGGGGGATCCGTTCCAAGCTGTGCTAGACCGTCACATGACCTCCCGCAAAGCCAGGCGTGTTTTCTGCCGGACGACCAAGCAGTACCACAGCCGACGGCGGTCCCTTCTTAGGCCCAGGAGGTTCTTCCCAATGGAGGAGCCCACTGAAACCGCCAGCCAGCGGTCCTGGCTCCTGGACTGGCATGCATCTCGGAATCGGTAGACTTAGACCGTGCAAGCTGTCCCCGTAAGTGCTATGGAGGTATAGGAGCAGAATACACAAAGAAAGACGTAGTTTTGACGGTCGATACGGTGACGGCAGTGATGCCTTTGGTTCCCGTTGGTGACAAAGACCCTGCGCTTTCTCCCGATGGCCCCTCAAAATCGTCCCGAGCACAGGGCTGCCTCTGAGCCTGCCCCAGGCCAGCAGACTCACGCAGGGATGCTCCGGGCCGGGAAGAAATGGCCTGCGGGGGGGGGGGAGGGAACCTGCTCGGCACGCACGCAGCCAGCCTGAAGACAGGCCCGTCCGCGGTCCTTGCGTGAGTTGAGGCTGGCCCGCCTCGGCTACATCTCATTTCTCGCAAACCTCCAAGGGTCTCTGCCCATCCTAGGGACCCACACGATGGATCCCCATTGAAGAAACATTTCTTTTTTCCTTTGGTGGCTCTGCATGATGTTGTGATATTGAGTTGGGCATTCCGTTAGAGTAGATCCTGCCACGTTGACGAAAGACACAATTATTTATTCTATTAGCAGGCGCCACCTGCAGAGGACGGCTCAGCAGCCCCGCGCTGCCAGTCAGGAACTGCTTCCATCACGACACCTGCTAAACGCAGTTACTCGGCAATACGCGTTTCAGTGTTACATTAGAACGTGCGACGGACGGCGTGGTAGCCTATTGCAAAGTTGTAGAGACGTTAGAACTAAGTAATCCCTCGCTAGGTGGACTAGAGCTTTGCCCTAACCAGCCCCGACCTCGGGTACTTGAGCGAATTCCCACGTTGCTCTGGCCTCCTTCCTTCATCGTGGACGCCCGTCACGTGTCGCTCCTATCCTGAAACGTGGGGGGCGGCAGCCGCTGTGCCCCGTCCCCTCCCCCCACCCCATCCCTCCCACCCCGTTAGGACTTGGACCTCTGACATGGAAGTCCCCCTGGCGCCCCCTCCCAGGCTGGAATGGTTTCCACATACGGATGCTGCAGCCTTCCCCGCCTGCCTCATACCCACCAAACCTCACCAGCCTCTTCCCGGTGTTCGGGAGACATGTCCGTGCCCTTGCACCCACCCCCGCCCACCACAAGTGGGATGAGGTTCTGGGGGGGGGGGTGCGGTGTCAGGGGAGGGGAGGGGGCTGACGGGCTGGCACACTTGCTGAGTATTTGATGGGGCCACACGCTATTTATCTGGCCCCTCCAGTTTCTGTGTTGCATATTTGTGTTTGAAGCATATTAAAATTAACTTGAGGGACCTTCTGTGACATGCACTTGATGTAACCGTTAGCCCTCTCAAGCTTCGGGAAATTCAGGCCGGGGATCCAAGGCAGGGAGGCAGGGAGGTGTTTCGTAGGCTGGGTTCCTTTTCGGCGTGTGCCAGGGTCAGCGGACCGTCACCGAGAGCCCCTCTCCCCAGACGCAGCAGGTGCAAGGTGCCCACAGCTGTCTCCCAGCCCCGATCTCCAGCAGCCCTGCCCTGGACTTGAGAGAGCTCGGAGGCTCTGCTCTGCAAGGCCATCTTCGGTGGGCTGGGGGGGGGGGGGGGGGGGTGCTGGAGTGAGTTGGAAAGGGACACAGAAAATTGAGTATATAGTCCCCCTCAGCATTGATTTCAAATTCAGACCCAGACGGGGGTATGTTTCCACCCCACAGACGGTTTGATGTGTCCTAAGTCCCATCCAGTTTTATCTGGATCCTCACTGACCTTTCCCTTGAGTGGCAATGTCCACAGCTACAGCAATTCCCTATCCTGGGCTTTCTTCCCCCAGGGGGGTGGGGGCGGGACACAGGACCCTGGAAAGTTCTGCAGCTCTCCCTGCAACATCCCGAGGGCAGCCAAGACACTCTCATTTCAACCTGAAAGCGCTTGCCCCCACCATCCCCCGGCCTCAGGCTGGCCAGCCGGACCCCGGAGTGTCCACGGGGGCCTCCCCCTTCTTGGGGTTACAAGGGAGCCCCCCCGGGTAGGCCAGCTCCCCGAGGAGGTTTTGCAGGGCATGTGGCAGGGACAGCTATTTAGAGAGACTTCGAGTCTGCTCTCCCGAACAGTTGCTGAACCAGAGACTTTTCGCAGGTGATCCATCCCGAGTCACTCGGAGACCTGAGAGGGACACCACAGGTCCCCTCGGGGTCACCCGTGCTTCCAGATTGTTGAGGACAACTGCCTACTTATTAGTGATGGACTTGTCAACCGGTCCTAACCTGTTAGTTTCCTCCGGGGTGTCTTGGGTCTTCCCCTTTCAGAATAACCACGTCCCCAGTGCCCTTGCCCCTACACATGAGGTAAGCAAAGGAAAAATGGATCATCTCAGAGAAGGGAGGGATGGAAGAGCTCACATCGGGTGGAAACCTCAGAGCTGGATACTTCCCACCTGCCGGTGGGAGCTGCACACTGTTCCCACGCCTGGTGCCGCATCGTGCAGCATCAGTGGCCGGCCACCAAGCGATGACTCGAGGACCACACCCTGTCATTGCCTCTGGGATCATCGAGAGTCAGAGTCCCGGAGACTTTGGGTCCAATACTTAAAAAAAAAAAAAAATCATGAAAGGCTGGTAAGCTGTCCCCGTTGTGAAGACGGAGTTAATTCACTGAGGTTTGCTGAGTCACTTATTTAAAAGCCAGGTGGCTTCTCTTAAACTCCTGGAGGCAACGGCAGGACAGCCGGGGCCCATTCTTCCCGCTCAGCCTGGAGGTTAGACGTGCTCGGGAAGGGCAGGTGCAAGTTTTGCCAGTGTGGGCACCACGGGGTGAGGGGGGGGGGGTGGGGGGTCGGGTGGTGCGCGGCTCTCAGCGGGGACCACCGGGCTGCACGTGACCGAGGGCCCCCGCCAAGCGTCCTGTGCGTCCTGCCCCCCCCCCCACCCCGGCCGCCTGCCAGGAGCACCCACACTCCCAGATCCCCGAGCACAGCACGCTGCCCCTGCACGCCCGCCCCCCCCCCCCCCGCTGTGCGCACAGTGGTCTCTTGGGTTAACTGCACCCACACTAATGTGGCAGGGTCGTGTCCCGGTCCCCCCCTCTCCCGCCACCCTGCGGGGGGCTGCCATCTAAGCAGGCGCTCCGGAACGTCATCGTTCCAAGGAGTAGAATCTGAAACCTCCACGGGAAAGTCCAAGCTTCATAACTTCTCTCAGCCCCCACTCCGTCCTGGAGCCACCGCGGTTTAGGTGACAGACGCAGCGACACTTCCGCCCCCCCCCCCCCCCCGCCACGTGGCACTGTCGTCAACAGCGGCGTCTCCGGCTCGAGGGGCAGCCACACTTTGTAAGACGAAACTATTCCCTCCGGAAGAGGGCCGGACAGGGCGGCCCACGGTTGGTGGTCCAGCCGTCGCCGGCTCTGTTCGGTGGCCGAGCAGGGCCGCGCTGGAATAGGCGGCCGCGGCCCCCCCGCAGGCTGGAGGCCGGCGAGGAGTTCGGAAGGCTTCCTCGTGGCCGCCGGTGCCCAGCTGTTCGGAGGCGGCTTTTGATTCGCCGGAAGCGTCTCGTAACCAAACCGTGAGAGGCACGGCTTGCTCCAGGGGGCTCCCCCTCAGGCGTCCCGAGTTGGAATCCCCTGTGGGCTCAGGCTTTCCTACGAAACGACTGACGCCCGGCTGGGGACTCCTCGGGCCGCTCGCCCCGCGCCGTGCCGGCCGCTAGGTGGCGCTGCGGCGCCGCGGGAACGGGGCTCCGCCTGGCGCTCCCAGGGGCGGCCTCTCGGCGGCGGCGGCGGCGTAAAGGAGCCGGAAGGGACCGGCCCACGTGGCCTTCGCCGGGTGCGGGACCGCGGGGCGCTCCCGCGCGGCGCTCCCCGGCGTCCGCAAACTGTCAGCAGAGCCTTTGACGGAGAGAGCGCTCGCCGGGAGTCGCCCGGGGGACGACCAAGGGGACTCCCGCCTGCCCGCGGCCGGGCCACACTGCACACCCCGGGTGCGGAGCGGGGATGCCGCACAAGGTCCAAGCTCCGTGGCCTGGTGCGCCGTGTGGCGGATGGGCCCCGAGATGGGCCGGGGGTCTTGCGGACAGATACTGTGAAACCAGCAGCGGCCCCCTGGCCCTTCCTCTCCTAGGGTGCAGGGTGTCCGCTGAGAAGATGCCAAGGTCGGGCCTTGTCTTCCCCGGGCAACACACCTCCCAGCGTGATCACCAAATCATTGCATCCTAGTGTCTGAGAGTTAAGGCCAGTGGACCGAATCTGTCTCCTGTGCAAGCAAATGCTTCCTTCCTCAGGGGGGGAACGGGGGGGGGAGGGGCAGTTCCTGGGAAGTGCCAGGCTAAGGTGCGCAATGCAAGGCGGTTGGGCCACATTGGCGCCAAGTGCTTTGGCTGATGAGCGGCTTTACGCCCTGGCTGGCGGAAACCTTGGTGGGAAGCCTTCCCCGCCCAAACTCAAGCCAAGTGTGGAAAGAGTGGGAGGTGGGGAGATAGCGCAGGGGATCCTAAATGAGTGCTGGGGGGAGGGGGGATTCCCTGGTTGAGGTGCTATTTCATGGAATGAGGCTTTCCACCAAATGGCCGAAGGAAAACGGGGCATTACAACATCCGGCTGTAGGGAAACGGGAAAATACTCAAGAAGCAAAGGGCGAGATCTGGAACTCTCTATGGGGCACTGCCAGGCTTGGGGACCCAGCCAGGAGTGGCCACAATGCTTGAGAACACACTGTAGCCGTAGACAGAATTTATTAGAGTTTGCAGAAGCATGAGATAATGTACCACAAAATAGTTTGACTTTACAACATATAGTAGGAGGTTGTCAACATACAGTGTTGTCAGCAAAAATGGGATACAGAGCAGAGTTTCACATTTTTTTTAAAGGTGATGGATGACCTATACGCTTGTCCTTAAAATAAAACCAGGAGGGGCCAGCAGAGACAGGCTGCTTTGCAGTTGGGTGTCAGAATCTTAATCTAGTATCACAATTGTAAGAAACTATAAGAAAACTATTAGAAAAATAGAACATCAAACAAGCAAAAAACATTATACAATTTACAGAATAAGAAACACAATTCTTTTAACAACGGCTGCACGTTCAGAAGAAGAAAAAGTTTACTGGAGAAACCACAGCTCTTCAGGTTTGATAATAAACCAGCCCTCACCAGGATCATCACCCTCTGTGCTTCTTAGATCCATCGACGCTGAAAGGCACAACTTAAGCGGGAAACTTATTTTAAATACATATATTACAACTTCTCAAATGGGAAAATAAATCCCAAACTTTAAAAAAGAAAAAAGTCTGTCATCAAGAAACACAAAGTCATATACCTTGTTAATAATTTAACAAAGTCTTAGCGCGTCTTCCTGACCCTGTGGGACATGCTCATACCCTGAGAAATTCAATCTGGACTTCACAGCCAAGGTCTTTATTTCATGTGGGTTTTTCAGCCGGCAGTTCAACACACTTACAGGGTGATCCAGGAGGGGTCCTTGATAACTGTGCCCTGAGACCCTTGGCTGGTCCCGGTCCCTCTTGAAAGAGAGCACTGCCACTCAATGAAGCGACGGGCACATAAACACTCTGGATTCTAGTGATGAATATAGTATCAAAGTCAGTTAACTTTTTTTTTTTTTTTTTGCCTTACAAACCCATTAGGCATCATAACTCTGATGATGAAATACGGAGTGTAGCCTCTTGCACCACTGGATAAAGCACTTCATTACCCCAAAAAAAAAAGTCCACAAGAGTCCAACAAAAGGTCTCTCACTCTCCCTAAGGAGCCTTACTTACAATACTCTCGTGATGATGGCAAACACCCATCTTAAATTATACGTGACAAATATACGTAACACATATTCAGTTCCATCTGCTGGTTAACTCTGTAACAGTTCCGCACACAAGCGTCGCACACCTGTGCCCGGCAGAGTGCCGACGTGCCTGGAAACACTTCTCCATCCGTGCCAGAACACCTCGGGGATGGGGCCTGGCACGGAGATGGCCCTAGGGAGCCGACAGAGCAATCGGCTCGTACTAGATGTGTGAAAGCAGGACACGTGAATCCAGAAGATGGGTCCTGGCGCAGAGCCAGCAGGTTGGCGAGGCCCCTGAAATGCCCACGAGCCCACCCAGTTGGGTGGGGCCTTTACGAGGCATGCCCACACGCCCCCAAGGAGCCCAGATTCTGCCCCTGTGCTGTACCGGTGTTAGGCTCGGGGCCATCCTGGGCAGACTGCAAACCTCAGTCAATTCAGAACGCCCGCTCAGTGGTGGGGATGGCAGGGACGGAGGGGCGGGGAGAGAGCAGAGCCCAGGTCGCGGCCACGGCCACGGCCACGCAGGAAGCCCCACGAACGACCGCCAGATGCCTCGTCCGGGTGTGCACACGGGAGCGGGCCAGGGCCTGAGGAGCTCGGGGTGGGTGAAGCCCCCGCCGCGGTGCGGTCACCTGTGGGCACGTGGCAG
Source organism: Prionailurus viverrinus (assembly GCF_022837055.1). Lineage (NCBI taxonomy): Eukaryota > Metazoa > Chordata > Mammalia > Carnivora > Felidae > Prionailurus > Prionailurus viverrinus. Next base: position 8,892,689 of record NC_062561.1, read on the forward strand.
GCAGGGGGGCTGTGATACCCGAACCACAGCACCAGCACCTGGGACCATGTCCTGACAGGGGTGACTCAGTGGAGCAAAACCACGAGTCAGGGGGCCGAGGGGCTCTGGCAACAGTATCCGTTCAGCAGTCCTTCCGAAACAGCCTGGGAAAGATGGCCCTATCACTCCCCGCTATTGGCTTGGAAAAACAAACGGGGCCCAGAGTTGGGCTGAGGGGTGTGAACCGGTGGGGCGGGCTGAGGCGTGTGCAGAGGCCCAATCTCCTGCTGACGGTCCTCCTCCTGGAAGCGGGCTCGGCCTCCCCCACCCACGGAGCCCGACTGCCTCCCCGGCGACCCCTCGCACCCCTCGCTCTTCAGCAGAGGTCCTGGGGCTCCACGGCTCGCTTCTTTGTGAGTCTTCACGGGGTCGTGAGAACACGTAGGGCGGGGGGACCACGGGAGGCAGGAAGGGCTGCTTACTCAACACAAAAAGGTCTTTCCAACGTGGGTTGTTTGGGGCTGGGCCACAGATAAAAGCAGACACAACGTCCCCGAAGGGCATCTCTAGAAGTGTGGAATTTCTGATGATGTAGGAAAATAGTGGCCAAGACATGACACCGAGAATCAGTCTTGCTTGGACTGGGGAGGCGGGGGTGGGGGGGAAGGCCAACTGTCGGGCGCTTCTGGTGGTTATTTCTTGCCTGTGTGTGTGTGTGTGTGTGTGTGTGTGTGTTTGCGGGGAAGGCATGAAGGCTGGGGTAAGAAAAAGCCTGTCCACACGGGGGAGGCTTACCCCAAACGGCGCTCGCGACATCACCGTCCTCGTGTACAGGAGAGGAAAGCTCTGGCAACCGCACAGAAGCTACTCTCAACAGAAGCGCGGTGACCTCGCCAACTATTTATCCATGCCCCCTCAGGTGTCCTGTCCTAAGCGGGAGGCTCCTGGCCCTGACAGGGGAGGCAGCGGGGGCTTTGCACCACCGCGCGGGTGAGCCTTGCTGAGGCACTTGCCGGCTTTGGGGTGAGGAAGGGGGAGACTCACGCGCCAGGAGGCCCTCACCCCGCGGCGTGTTGTCTGTTATCAGGCAAACACACCTTGTCGGTTGCTAGAACGATCCACGATGCCAGCTGAAACGTCAACTGTATACACAGTCTGTTGTGTGCTCTCTTGCACAGACATTTCAGAAAGAGAAATTAAAGTTAAAAAAAAATTTTTTTTTCTCTTCCCTCCGCCTTCCGTCTTGGGCACTCTCTTTCCCTCAAGTTCTCTTTGCCTATGTGGAAGAACAACAGACGAATCAAGCAAACAAATAGCTAACAAACCCTACAAGACAGCAGACAAGAAGAACCCCCCAAAAATAAGTTAATATTTATCAAAATATTGTACAGCACCAATCTACATAAATTTAAGTATCTTTCTTTGGAAACCCACGCTTTGGGCTCTCAGGCCCCTCCCTCTGCGACATTCACAAATGATAATTTAGAATAAAGCTTCCGGCACGGCGACCGGGGCCTAGAGCAGAGGCGGGCCGCCACCCCCCACCGACTGACCCTGCCATCTGGCCACTTCATGAATTCCTGCAATTCTCTCCAGGAGCTACCGAGGGAGAGGAGACAAGTGCCGCCGATTTATCAGGCTTCATTCTACCATACTTGTGTCAAAGGCCAGAAGGGGAAGAAAATGGGAGGGAGTCTGGGCTTCAAAAGCAGCATCTACATTTTCCGGGGGATCCGCACGCCCGTGTCCCTCACCGGCCATCAACAGGGGGCCCTTCTGGCTCCTGAGCCACACTCGAATGGGAAGGAAGATGGAATCCGTGCTCGGGTTTCCTCGGGCTCCTATCCGCAAGAAGTGTGTGAGCCACGGAGTGCTCCAGTGCGTGGGAGGGGGCACGCTGTGTACAGGGACCCCAGCTGGCTCTCCAGCTTAAAACTTATGTGGACAGGAGGTCCGCGCCCGGGCTGCAAACCCATATACAAACCTGCAGCATGTGGACAATAGATACACGACAGGGACAGCAACAGGACCCCAAATTCTCACGCGCGGACCCCACACCGAGTAAATATTTGGCCATTTTCCAAGTTAATACTAAGCGCCAACTTAATTTGGAGCGATTCACAGATGCTAACGGGACTCAGCTCGATTACATAGAAGAGAAGGGCCAAAGAGATCACCTCAGGGGCCAGAAGCAGCTGGGAGGACCGGCCACCGTCGCGTCAGGAGGAGCAGACGCCTGCCTTGGGAGCCTGGCAACACTCGAGAAACGGACCCTCACGCGCCAGAGGGAGGGAGTCAGCGCTTGGCAGAGACCCACAGAGAACAGCGCTCTAAGCTCTGCTGATCTCAGGCCAGGCCTACGTAAACGCAGCGTCACGTTCCGGTTGCTCGGGACACGCCGCCTTCGTGCAAGACGCCAGAAGCAGCAAGAACTGGCCTGGGCCCGGAGGGAGTACACCTGGCGGAGGGCCCTGTGCTCAGGCGTGAGGAGCGGAGCCGGCCAGCCCTCGGTCCTTCCGCCTGGTTCCCGCAGTGGCCTCGGTGCCACCGTGGAGCGGGCCGGGTTCCGTCAGCAGTCGGGGCAGGGCCGCTGCCAGGAAGAGGAAGTGAGGGAGGGCTCACGTTCCTCACGACCCCTTCTGGCAGCACAGAGGACAGGAGTGGGAGAAGGAAACCAGTCCCGCTTCTCCTTTCTAAGCTGTCCTTTGGCTCCGGGGGTAGCACTACTGGGGACACACTGTCTGGGCGACTCATCCTGCGTGTACAGTCGGCCTTCAGGGTTGGGCAGGGAGGTGGCTGCGGAAAGTATGGAGTATGCACGTGTTCAGTGCCAGAGCGGTCCTGCGGGGGGGGGGGGGGGGGGGGGGGGGGCTGGACTCCCAAGGTGACGAGAAAAGGTAGCCGCCATTCTGCGGCCGCAGCAGCACGGACACAGAGCCGGCGAGGACGGGAGCTGTTCTCTTTGTTCAGAGGGATGTCAGGAGACACAGTGGAAACCACAGCCAAATGGCCCCAGCCGGGGAGCTGAGAGAGGTGACTGGGACCTGGTGCCACCTGCCACGGGGCAAGTCTGTGCAAGACACACGGGCTGTGGGCCGAGGCTGCGTTTCAAGTAGCTGCACCTTCTGCTGCGGTGGGGCTTGGATGTGGGGGGGTCCTGACGCACTGATGGAGAGAGCGAGGTGCTCCCGGGACCTCTGCGGGCATCCCTCGGGGCTGCTGCCACCTCTGGGGGCGGGGCTGTGTGTCACTTGCAATGGTCCAGATTGCCGTCAGGAGTCCTTGCTTGCTCGGCGGCCAGGGACGCCTCCTCGCTGTGCCACAGACCGTAGCCAAAGTAGATGATGAAGCCTGCGGGCCAAGAGCAGAGACCGGGCCCTGACTGCCTCTGTTTCTCAGTCCATTCCAGGGTTGGGGGCTCCAAAGGTCTGTGGTGGGGCCCAGAGATCTGAGCTTCTAACTGGCCACCTAAGGACTGGGGCCCATGTCGGGGACGCAAGGAGAGCGGGCCTTAAAGGAAGGGCTCAGCCACCAAAAGCCCCGGAAAGAAGCCAACGGCTTGGAGCACATCCCGGGAGCTCACGTCTGGGACGCGGGAATGAGCAGCTCCCCCTGAGCCGGCTCTCTCCCAGGAAGGCTCTGTGGGGCATCTGTGGAACCAGCTCAGGCTACACCGTGCAGACAACGTGGGGCCTGCAGAGCACGACCGTGAGGCGGCAGCTATCTGCCCCTAAGTGTGGTGACGCAGGGCCGAGGGCTTTGGCAGAAAACACAGGCCTAGAGTCCCTGCTCTTGCCGGGGACGCCAAGGGGCGAGACAAGGTCCGCTCCCCAGGTATCAGTCCCAAGGACGGAGTCTGAGTCCATTTTCCGTAGTCCCTGGTGTCAGACGCTCAGGGAGGGGGAGGGCCACGGTCAGCCCCCAGCAGGGCCAGCAACCACACGGTCACCCCCAAGCCTCCCGCAGACCCCACCAACACACACAGCCCACGTGGGCCAGTGGGCAGCTACTGGCCGGGCCGGGGGAGGCACGGTCCAGGCCTTCTCGTGTCAGAGGGGGTGAATCGGTGCTTTGTCAACAGCAGACTCACAGCCTCGCTCTTGTTACCTTCCACTTGTGCCCAATGACGTAACTAGTTCAGGCAAGAGCTATTACAATGAAAAGCATCTGAAGGGGAGGGGCGGACCCACAATCTACTAGGAGGTCCTTTTTGAGAGAAAACCGCGGACGATGTGTTTTCACTACGTTTTGAAATCTGAAGGGAAGGAGGCTCAATGACAAGAGGCACCCAGCCAAGTTGGAGGAAAGAGGACTGAGCAGCACAGCACCGGCTCTGGGGACTGGTGTGGGGGCGGGGGGGCTCTGAGAGACGCTGTCACGGTGCGATCCAAGATCTCACGTACCTATTAGCATCCACACCGCGAACCGGACCCACGTGCCCTGGTCCAGCTGCATCATGAGATAGACGTTCACAAAGATACTCAGGACGGGAAGTACGGGCAAGAAAGGCACCTGCAAAGATACCAGGTGAGTGTCAAGTCTGCAGGGAGAGGAGCACGTGGGGACGACGCCTTTTGAGTCGTTTAGCGAAACTACCTAGGAAACGATAGCGTCCCCGAGATTCGAGATTCGGACAGACTGTGCGATTTACATGGGGAGGAGGGAGTGAGCATAGCCCAGCCCACTTGCACACACACAGACGTGCCCACACACGGGCAGCACGGGTGCCCACACATGGGCAGCACGGTGGGAGTCTGGTTCTAAGCTACTAAGTGCTGAAGTGAGCTCTATTCTGATTTCCCCCCCCTTCCTATTCTCCTGCTAAAGAAAGGGCTAGAAGAGGGACTTCCACTTATCTCCAACAGTGGACTGCTTTATTATTTGTGTCACCTCCAAGGCTTGGTGATGCCATGCGATCCCGCTGGATCCATGGATGAAAAGCCCCCGCGGAGAGGTGTGCTGTGACACCTGAGAGGCAGGGCAGGGAAGGGTGCCTTCCTTCAGGACCGGCCCCCCTCAGCAGGTACTGTCTGCGTCTCATGTTTTCGGAGGCTGGCCAGCAAGCCCCCCCTCCGCAGATACCTGAGCCTGGCAGAGCCCACGGTCCATGGCACATGTGTGGGAACCTGCCAGGCGGCTCCCTAGGGGCCCCTTAGAGCTGCTCACCTTAAAGGAGAGCTTGGTCTTGCTCTCAGGCTGCCTCCAGATGATGACTGTCACCACTGAGCAGAGAAGGGCAGATACGGTGAGCATAAAGATTGCCCACAAGTCCCCTTTTGTCAGCGCCTCCTTTCCAAGCACAGCCACAATGCAGAAGGTGAGGATTAGAATTGCTAAGGAGGGGGGAGAGAGAGAGAGAGAGAGAGAGAGAGGCACAATTCAATCTTGTTTCAAAACCCCACAGATATCCTCAGTTTTCCCCAAAACCTATGGAGAGGGAGGCTGTACTTCTGCAGCCATCAACCACCATCACGGTCCAGCAGCAAGACACAGGCTTATCCTTTCCTGCACTTGCCTCCACCACCAGCGACAAGAAACCATACAATGCCAACGAGCAAGACCCCAAACACCTTACAGGGAAGGGCAGGCTCTTACCTATGAGGCTGGTTGAAATGTTCACAATTAGCCCGGAGAATTTGGAAGGCTCCGTATTTCTGGGTGAAAGTATGGTTTTCAAAGAAAACCTTTCTGCTTCTGGTAAAAAGCCTGTCTGGGAATCACTGGTGCTCACCAATTCATTCTGGTCCACGTGATCTAGCTCATCGGTGGTTCTGGCCATCTGGTATACCATGTTAGGCTGCTCTGGCTGATACCTGTAAAGAAACGCGGTGCATGACCGCCAAAATGTGCTTTAAAAGGGCAGGAGGACACACACTAACTCAAGTCCTAAGTTGCCCAGGACACAAAGCATAAAATGGGAAGAAGATGGTCAGGATGATGCATTCTCTGACAAAGCAGATCCAGAGGAGGGGAGCTGAGTCCCCGCCTTCTGTTCCCGCTTCTGGGCAACACCCTCCTTGGCGTCTCGGATTTGAGACAATTTGACCTCCCCCGTGAACCAGCCCAGAGGAATGTCCTGACATGGCTTCTCTTGCTCTGAGAAGTAGCACTGGCCCTTGGATGCTTAAGATATTAGGCCACTTCCAACAGAACCATGGCTGAAGGGGACTAAAAATACAAATGGAAATAGAACGCAGTAACATTAGGATCCTACTTGGTCTAGAGAGCCAGAGAAACGTGTCTGCATGCTGACGGATTTGAGAAATTCTGTTTGTGAGACCTAATTGGATCAATTTATTTTAAAACTCCAAATGCCTTAGAATAAATAACTTTATACAGCTGGCTAAAGGACTGAGCCTGTGGCCTGATTTCCAAGACACAAGCTTCCTGCAAGTAAAGCATTCATATTAAATGAGGCTCCTTATCTTCCACCCCAAACAACAGAGCTCAAATCGTTTCTACCAGCTGTGAAAAACAAGAGTGCTTGCGAATTATTTTGCATATAATGTAAGAGTGAACATAAAGATACTTAACCAGTTTTTCACTGATTCACTTATGTTAACACCAGTCAATTAAGAATGTGAGGGGACCTCGGAAAAGACGCCAGTGTTGAGCCCTTAGGAATAAGTGGTCAGAAAACTAGCAAACTAGTTTTAGCTGATTCTACACAGCCGCTACTGAGGCTCAACTGAGGCCTGACATACATTAGATGCTAAGCACGTTAGAAATGGAATTAACGATCTTGCAAGTATTCCAGGTGACCACCATTGAGAGTCTCCATGACTCCATATTCCCATGCTAAGTGCTCCCTTGAGCCACTCCTGGTAGTGAGGAAGTAGAGCCCTGTCCTTTCAGAGCAAGGAAAATTGGAGCCTGGGGGGGGGGGGGGGGGGGGCGGTGCTCTGGGAGCAGGGCACTGCAGCAGCTGGGAAGGGGACACCAAGCCCAGGCCCAGAGCTGCTTTATTATGGCCATCCTGGGGGCTGGTCTGGACCACACAAGGCTAAAGCAGCCAGAACCTGGAAAGTCTTATTGAACATCATCAACCTTGGCCGCTCCACGCCCTACCCAGCAGCTCACTCCTCCAGTGGTAGTGCAATGCTGCTGGAGAAGCACCACACTGACCTCAGTTTCACAGAACTTGGATTCCTCCAATTCCCTCCAATTCCCACCAAGACTAGTCCCCCGTGCCAGTGCCCTCCGAACTAAGAACCTGGACCGAACCGAAACCATTACCCTAAGCCTTCAAAAACTCTGTTCCCTGGATCCAGGCCCAACAGTTGGGCGGAGAACCTGTCTCTATCCTCCCAGTATCTCACCAGAAAAATGAGGGCACGTAGTAGTGAGAGGCGGGTCCCCTGACTCTTCCTCTTCAATGACGTTCTCTGTAACTAGGCTCTCAGCCACCAAATCCCACCCTCCCCAGGAGAGTTCCCAAAGGAGCTATCAACAACCTAAAATTTACACTGTATAAACCATTAACTTGATCTTTTAAAAGGCTAACAGGGGGCACCTTTCTACCACGGAACCCAGAAGAGCCATACGTACCGTAAGACCAACACACAGGCAGCCACCAAAGAGTAAGCCAGGAGAGTGCCAATTGACATGAGGTCCACCAAGTCCTTCAGGTCAAAGAGAAAGGCCATCACAGCTGGGGAGGAGACAAACATCAGGATCCATGGATGGCCCTCTACACACACTTACAGCCAGAACCACCACCCATCCGTGATCCAGGCCACACAGGGGATGTTGCTTTTACTTGCTTTCTCACCCCAGCCCTTTCCATGCAAAGACATGGTGATATTGCTTAAAAGGAAGAAAAGCTCAGAATTAAATCACACACACAGTCCTCAGCAGACAGTAATAATAATTAACATTTATATAGAGAGTACTTTGATCAACATGACCTTTATTGATCCTTACGGCAACTTTGCAAGCTATCCCTACTCTACAGATGGAGAAACTGAAGTCAAACACGTTGGGAGACTTATCTAAGGTCACACAGCCAGAAAGTGGAAAAGTCAGGATCTCAGCTAGGTGCTTGTGGCTCTGAGTCCGGTGTGTCTTTCTCTATACCAAGCAGACTCACAGTCAGGTATATCTATCCATCTATCTACACACCATCCATCCATCCATCCATCCATCCCCCATCATCTATCCATCTATCCAGCCATCCAACCACTTATCCATCATCCATCCACCCAGCACTCATTGAGGGTATGCCAGTCGATGAACACTAGATGTACACCAACAAACAGGGCAGACCAGATAGTCTCTGGCCTCCCTGAGTGTATCATCTAAGACTTAGGCATCAGCAGGCAACAGTAATGAGCAGGTGGGTGAAGTCAAGTCCAGTGCTCTGGGAGGACTCACAGGGGCTCCTAACCCAGACAGATGAGCATGGAAAGCAGTGTTACTTCCACAAACAATAGCATTAGCTTTACCATGACCCGCACTTAAAAAAACAAAATACAACATGCATGCTTATTTGAAAATCTTTTGTAATTTTTATGAGAGTATATATATCTCTATTTATGTGGGTATACATGTAAAGTTTCCCATTTAAAAAATAACTTGGATAGATCTACTTTGGGATATTTTCAAATATCACATGCAAACAACGCAAGTTAAAACATAAACACAAAGCCATGACTTTTCCAAATACTTCTCAAGCCCCTATAGATCACTCCGACTACAACAAATTTGAATTGGGGCTAAATAACAGGATCAAAGAGCAATGCTGGGCCTCATGGACAATGAGAATAGTACCCGACCGTGCATGCCACAGATGCCAACGTTCCCACTCACACAGAAACTCAAGCCATACTTTTCCCATGTGGGGTGGTTTTCGAAAACCAAACACTTATTTCCCACCCCCGCCAAATGAAAAGAAGGAGCAAATCCCTGGTTTGGTGAACGCATGTGCTTTCCAGTCACTTTAAAGATTATAATTTGATCTCCCTTGATCAGCACAGGAAGGAAATTAAAGGCCAGTCTTCAATATAATCAAATTGCATGTAAATACTGAAAAAACATTTGCTATTTCCAATTCCTTAATCTCTTAAATATATTGGTCACATCCTGACGTACGGTGTCCCTTAACCTAACCACTGAGGTCACTGTCAAGATTGTACAATGACACAACAAATGTGTTAAATAATGAAACACCGGCTTTCTTTCATTATATAACATTAATCCACACGACTAAGCACACTTTGCTAAGGGCATAAATACTACTAACAACAATTCATTCATGTAAGGTGGTCAAATGTCTTACCAATGGCTATATGGCAAGTCCCCGCAGTACAGACTGAACGTGTCCTGCTATACCAAAAAGACCCACTGCGCCACTCACACCCTGGAAGGAGCCAGCCACTTTGGCAGAAAGACAAACCGGGAACCAAGAGCCAGATCTACTGGGTGTGGGTGTACCTCCTCACTTCGCATCTCTGTGCAATGGGATAGTGCCTGCCCCATGGGGCTAGGAGGAGCCGTTATTAAAGGAGAAAATACAGAAAACTCAACAGCATAGCGTATATGCACGTAAGTCTCCTTCGAGGCTCCCCATTTCTTTATCAGGAGCCCCTGGAATAGCACATCACTCCAAAGGTTCTGTGGGCACTGATTTCAGCTTCAAAACTGTCCTCTTGGTGAGGAACCTGATATTTGAGAAGATAACCTGATAACCTCCTCTGAGCCTCTGAGGCTGCAATATTTATAAACTCATACGGCAATTGACCCCAGCAACACCCTCAATATCTCCTGGAAAATAGCAGCACACTTCATAAGACACTGATACTAAGGGATTCTCATTTCCCCGAGAATTCCCAGGCGAAGATACCCGGACAATGAATTTCCAGGACTAAGAAAGTCACCTGGCTTATACCATGCACGAAGATGTCACTCCACCCAAGTCTACTCAGGGACATTCAGCAAAGGGGCAATGTGAACAGCTCTGAAGAAACAGTACGTGTTCCACGCCCTGCCCAATCAGAGGACAATAATAATAAAATAATTCAACTTTTTGAGAATTCCATCACATCCTCTGTACAACCGGCCTCCCCCTTAAGTCAAGAGGGCAGTTATCTGGCAGTAATCCAGGTTCCAACGGTGAAAACCAAACATGAAAAGGGCCAGTTCCAACTTCTCACAGACCAATGCAACTCAAGATATTTCCCTGAGGACTCAACAGTTAAAATACTGGCATGTGGAATTCTTACCAGCAATGGCACCTGAGGTCAACGTGGCGATTATTGGTGTTTTGGTCCTATCGTTGATTTTGGCCAAAAATTTAAACAGCAGTCCATCTTCAGCCATGGCATAGATAACTCGAGGCATGGGGAACATGGAACCTAAAAGACTAGACGGGAGGAAGAGGCAAAGCGCACCTGTGACACCAACTCATTGGGAAAAAAGGCACCATAACGTGACCACTATGTGGTTTGCCATGACGCACACCCCCGAGAGGGAGCCCTGAACTTCTCGCCAAGAGCTGCCACCCTCCAAACTGGGTGAAGTCCACGGCTACAAGACAAATTTCAATACATCAACCCCGGAAAAAGCACTTACGGTGGCTGTGAGTCAGTGAATGGCAAACGTCTAACGTAAACGAGGGTAGGGTCTAGTCATAATTTTTATGAAAGGGAAATTCTGTGCTCATTCCCATGATAACTCTAATAAAATAAAAGGACTGCTGCGTTCACGAGGATCTCTCTGTGGTTAATCAATGTTTACCAAATATTCCCTACATATACAGGCTAATAGGAATTCCAGGGGCAAAATGTTTATTAAAAGGCAATTCCCTTTCTCAAGGGAGCCTCTCCCCTATGGCCAAATTACGGTGTTCAATGAGGTAGCCTGGTCCAGGGGCCAGAGCTGGGGACAGAAAGCCAGCCTTGCTGAGCAGATGATGTTAGAAAGTGGGCCCCCGACTCTCCAGAATGAAAGATCAATAACAGTTCGTGGTTTGGTTGATAACAACAAGGGGAGAAACCACATCATCAGGGTTGGGTGCTGGTTCGACTTCAAGGGAAAAGAGTGACGTGAACAGCACCCCCCGTGCGTCGGGCCTCACACGGCCCGCTACAGCTTACCTTCCCAAGAGCTTCAGAGGCCTCACCTGGTAGAGAGGGCACAGAGGGAGCCGACAGCCACCGCATACTTGGCACCTTCCCAGCCCACGTGCTTGAAGGCATCGGGCAGGGGGCTGTCCTTGTCCAGGCAGAAGTACGGCATCATGAGTGTGAGGGCGGCAGACACCCCGAAGTAAGCAATAAAGCAAATCAGGAGGGAAGCGACAATCCCCACGGGGATGGCCTTCTGAGGGTTCTTGACTTCTTCACCTGGAAGCAGCAAGGAGTCAGGCCCAGGAGGGCGAGCCAGCGAGGGGCATCCCCACGAACCCAGAAGGCGCCTGAAGACTTTCAGTGTCCAGAGAGCCTGTCCCCCCCACGAACGACTACCCCACAGTGCTCGGCCCAGTGGGAAACACGGTCTTTCGGGCTTCTGGGACCCACGGGGCGGGGGGGGGGGGGCTCTCCCAACACAGACCAGAAGACCCAGACGCCCAGGGATGGCGTTCTAGGCCTTTACTCCGTGGTTCAGCCAAGGAAAAGACTTGTTTTCTTTGGCAGAGAAAATTCAGGAGGCCTGATAGAGCCCAGCCTATTCAATCACAAGAAGAACAATATTTTTAATGGCCTCATTTCTCCCGGATGATGCACAGATATGAAATCAGGCTGCAGCTACGGCTGTCATGATCCCATTCTGACGGCTGAACGGTTAGTCACGTTCATGATGCAGACTTTCCTGTCAGGCGCTGCCGCTTGGGGAAGTGATAAAGGGGGGGGAAGATTAGCAGGAAGCTACAAATCTACACGTTACTCATGTGTGAAGGAGCTGCAGCCGGCACATGCCCGCAGGAAGGAGAACAGCAACCCGTGGGTAAAGTCAGTCCAGCCCATCTGACGAGAAAGGAGGACCCTCCGCCCGGGCTCCGGACGGCGGGCGGGCAGGCGGGCGGCGTACCTGTGGTGGCAATGCAGTCAAAGCCCACGAAGGCGTAGAAGCAGGTTGCTGCCCCGGACAGGACGCCAGAGAATCCGAAGGGCATGAATCCACCATCACCAGGTTTCCCTACTTTCGTGTCACTGGAAGAAAAGAGCCAAAGACCATGAATACCCACTTCACGGTCCTGAAGAGAAGCCATTCCGGTCACCCCACCCGCCGCTGGGCAGGGGCGCTCCAGACCCTTAGTGAATGATTCCCGAGACAGCTGTCACCCCACCGGTCACCCGATGGGCCACGGGCCTCTGCGTTGTGAGGCCCAGTCACAGGCGCAGTCGCTAAGCCCTTTCCAGAAGCACCTTCTAAATGTCAGCTTCGGGGAGGGGGTAGGGACTACGAGATGGGGGTGCCCAACAGGAAAGTGGGAAGAAACCAGTACGTGAGGCCTCTCCCCCAGGACACTCAAACAAACAACATATACTTTAGAACACAGAGCTGCCAACTGGGTGCAGGGCCCCCCACCCCAGGAACCAAATGTGTAAAGTTTCCCATATTTACCAGTAACTCAGGTCTCAAAAGCAGCAGAGATACTGAGGTTAAAAAAAAAAAAAATGAACTGTGTTATTAGTCGACAAAAGCGCCTCCTAAGCCCCCACACGCACGTGGTAAGCAGGGACGCCTACGTGGGTGCGGACCAGCGCCTACATGGCTCGGGCACATGGGCGGGGCTTGGGACATATCTGCCAAGGTAACAAATACCCAGTCCAACACATGTTGTAAGTCCTTTAAGATTCAGAAAATAGTTCCAAGGAAGTGAAACGTGAGTCTCTAAATAGTGTGTCCAGGCCCCAGAACAGCCGCACGGAGCCCGGGGCTGGCCATCCCTCAAATCATTCTGGATGGCTCCTCCAGGCCCTGCCTGTCACCAAGTGATTCTAAGCCTCATACGCCCCGGTCCTCTGCCACCGCCCGAAAATCAGCAGAACTCCCAGCCCCCCTTCATCAGCCATACGTTTAGCTGGCTGCCAGGCTGCAGGCTTTCTGTCACATGGTCACCTAATACAGAGTCCCAGAGGACAACTGTCCAGCTCTGCAGAGCAAGCTGCTCCAGACCACTTGACTTCCAAACATAAGAGGAGGAGCCATATAGAATATTCCAGTCCTACAGATGTTACAGTTGGGTTAGCAAATTGTTGGCCAAATTTGCTTTCAGAGGGATTTATCAACTAATAAAACAGACAGCCACTTTGGACCCAATATTTCCTAATAAAGACTGAGCCTCGTACGGATTCCTAGAGGGTTCCTGGTAACAGAACCTGCCACTGAGCCACTGGAAGTCAGAGCGTGAAGCCAGTCCTCAATCTGGCACCTACTACCGTTCAGTAAGTAGCAACGTGAGGGAAACCCCAAGAAACACACAAGCGATAGACGCAGGAAAAATTGTTCCTGCCAGACTCAAAGGGAAGTTGTCAGTTTAAGCTAGGACTAAAATAAACCCACGACCCAAGTACAAGAACGGCAGCCCGGGACAAGTCAGTCAGAAGCCACAGGACGCACCCACCGCATCCACACGTCACAAAGAACATAGAATGCCTTGGTGGGCTGACGCCTATTATAAAAAATTTTAGGCCAAAGCCCAGAACAAAACCGCTGACAGCCAAATCCCTCAGGAGAGAGGGAGGAGAAGATAAACGAGGGGCACTCACCATCGAGAGGGCTTCTGGGGGGCTCCTGGAAGACTCTTTCGACTTCCGAACATGGCTAGAACCTCAGGTCTTCGTCAAGACCCAGCTTCCCTGTAACTGCCGGGACAGACAGACAGGCGTGGAAGGCCTCCAGGTGCCTACCCGCCTCCGCGGAGCCCTCTAACATCAAGGGCTATGGAACAGCCGCGAATAAGAACAAATGAGCACCAGGACTGACGGGTTTGCTTTAACGACCGTAAGGCAGAGGCACCCACAAAGGTTTTAAGAATTCCATTTGAAGGGAAGAGGAAAGTGCAGGACATTACAAACATCAAACCCTGGAAAGAGGCCTCGCAGAAGAGGGCTAGGGCCAGAACGTGCCTTTGTCACGCGAACAGGTGAAGCGGTGACCACCGAGCGCGGAGCTGGGGATGCCTAGCAGAGCACAAGAACGGCATCCTCCCTCCCCCCCCTCAGGACCGCAGCGGGGCAGGACTCCGATGGAAGGGGAGCGACACAGAAAGTCTGTCCCTGCATAAACTCCCGGGGCCACCAGCAAGAGTAACCAGGTTGCCACCGACTGTGTGTCCCCTCCAACCGGGGCCCTTCTCGACTCACTGGCCACACGGGTGCTCGGACACCACGTATCGACAACAAAGGACAAGGTCTTCGCATACAAAAAGCCCTACGGGATATGCTAGCGAGGGAAGCACTCGAGGTGCAGAATGTACCTCCCTTTATGTGAAAAGAGAGGGGAATATACATATAAATTACGTATATGAGTTACAAAATAAATGTAACTGTATACTTACCATTGCTTGTATTTATACCAATAAAAGCTAGAAGCTTACACAAAAAATAGTAAAAATGATCACCTATGGCGGGGGGACGGTGAGGTAGATGAAGGAATGGGACAGAATTTCTCAGTGTAAACCTTTTTATAACATCACGACATACGAACCCCGTGAAACATTATCTACTCAAAAAATTAAGTTCAACGTTTAAGAACAGTGTGGGGATCCCGCTCTCGGTGGCAGCCTATCGCTGGGAAACCACCACAGAGCCCATTCTACTTTGCCTCGAACCAAAACATTTTGCAAAGGCTCTTTATATAGATCAATAATTAACCCGTGATCTGCAGGCGGTGGTCGTGCCCGCTCGGCATCTGGCAACTTACACACGAAGAAATGGGGAGGCAGGATCGTGCCACCACGTGGCGAACGTCGCCTGGCGACAGAGCAGGCTGAAGCCAGATCTCAGATCGGTGTCCCCTCCCCTGCAGCCGGGGTGACCGGCTCCTGTGCATCCCACTCAACCGGTTACCCAGACGTTAGCAAATAACTGGCAGAGGAAGGAAGGAAGAAACGTCTCGTGTTCAGAAACATCCCTGAGCCTGGGGTGAGGACTTGAGAGGGAGCCTCCATGGTGGTGAGGGGGGTCCTCCCCCTGTGTGGCCTTTTCCCACGACATCAGTGGAAAACATCCTTCACCAAGACTCAACCGCTGTCGCTTCCACCCACCAACCCTGACATAAACTGCTGGTTGTCCCCAGAAGCCACACCCCCTTCTTCTCCACAGTCCTAAAACTGAATTATTCTAGCTAGACATGGGAACACCAGGAACAAAGACAACATGCTTCTCAGATTCTCCAGCTACAAGGTGTAGCCACTTGATGTAAGCAGGCCTGGTGTATACAAGTCCTGAGAAACATCAGGCAAGTGAAGTGGAGAGCGAGGCTGCTCTTCTACTTTTCCCATTTTCTTCCTGCTAGTGGGAGCCATCTTGGACCCTGGGGTGATCTTGGGAATGTGGGCCGTGGACAAAGCCATCAGATGGAAGAACCACCAAAGCAATATGCTGGACTGCCTGCAGATGTTCACTTAAGAGAACTACGCCTTTATCTTGTGGAAGCCAATGTTATTTTGGGGTTTTCATCCCAACTGAAGACAGACTATCCAACCAAACCTTCTCAGTAGGTTTCTATGCAGTGCTGTATCTTTACACTTACTACATCTGTTATCCATCTACCGGACTCTGGAGAAGAAAGCCCGAGGGAGCACGTGGCAAAGGCAGCAGGGAACCAGCCAGACTGTCGGATGACATTCCCATTTCAGACCAAGAGACAGACTCCAGGTTCACGGGGGCCTTTACAGCCAGTCACGGAGAGAGCATCATAAAATCACAACGCGATGTGGTCAGAACTGCCACCAAAGCCACGCAGGCTGAAGCTCCGCCATGCTTAGTGGTTTGGTCAGGAAAAGCCCTATTGTTTCAGAGAGACAAGCAATTTCATGCAAGGCTACATGGCCATGGTCAGAAGTACAAATCTACGGCTGGTTGGGGGGGGGGGGGAGCGGAGAAGCAGTTTAGAGGTTTTAATAAAATGAAAGAGCAAGCTACACCCGAGACCCGCAGCACTCTACTGCAGAGGCAGTGTTCCCGAGGCTGGGGCCAGCACAGTTCATCATCACCAGGACACAAAGTGTGTGAGGACAACCAATGCTAATAAATACCATCAGCTGGCGCAAACCATCTCTTCGTAAACACAATAAAATTACATCTCGATCGACAACCAGGAAATAGGACCTGCCATCTATATTTAATTCCTGATCTGTAAATAGCAACCAGAAAGATAGTCCCCCACGTCTCAGAAATCTACTGTTACTTCCAAGCGTATTTGGAACTGGCTTCACTCCAGGCTGAGTTAATGAGCACCAATAAATGTGGCATAAATGTGGCTCAGGAATGCTACATTAGAAATCCTCATTTCTCAGGGGTGCCCGGCTGGCTGAGTCAGTACAGCATGTGACTCTGGATCTTGGGGTCATGAGTTCAAGCCCCACACTGGGCAGAGAGCGCACTTAAAAAACAATTAAAAATCCTCATATCTCTGTAATCGATTTGAACCATTAACCACATAGTATTTCATGCATTCAATTCAATAGTTTCCTGTAGTGAACTAGTCATGCATCAATGCCTGTCCAGTGACCAGACCACTGGAAGATATGACCCGGCCCTAACCGGAGACCAAGTTCCCCATGACCGCTCGGATCCCCAGCATGGGACCTCATTTCTCTGCCTCCCTTGCAGCTAGATGTGGCCACCTACTGGATTCCCACCAGTGGAATGTTGGCAGAGGGGACACGTATCTTCCGGATCTGCCCTTGAGAGCCCTGGGCATGCTCTCTTTCACCCCCTTCCTCCTCTGGGACAGCTGGAGCTTGCCTGTGCCCACAGCCCAGGTCTGACCATGCAGAAGAGGACAACATCCTAGGGCATGACGGAACAATCAGGTCGACAACCAGGGTTCCTGAAAGCCTGTGTGCAGACAGGATGGCCAGTCAACCTGGTGTGCTCATGTCAGGATCTGAGACATCCTTTTAAAACCACTGCATTTCAAGAGGGTCTCCTTATCAGAGCAGTTTAACCTTTGGTCATAATTAAAGTAGAATCACAGACAAAACCTCACTCCCCCTTGTCCATCCTAGAACCCTAAGATTTACCTGAAAAATCTGACAAAAAAAAAGATCAAAAAGAGAACATTCTAATTGGCTGGCTTTTCTTTCCTAGGTAACCTGAGCTTGCTGACGAGGCTTCACTGAGGGCCCTGAAAGAGCACAGGTCCGAGAGCAGGCCTGTCACCTGCCTCCCATCCCGGGCATCTTGAGTCAGAGACTATAAGGGAGATGGGGCCACTGGCTTTCAGGGCTGGTGTACCCCAAGTCGAGGGTGGGAGAAAGAGACCATTATAATCACATTTCAACACTTTAGTCATTCTGAAAACCTCTGATAAAAGCCTGTGATAAAAGTTTCACATATTTCTTCCCTCTGCATTATTAATAGGAAGACATTTCAGGGTCAAGTGACATCACCATGGTTTTGCAGAGAAAATCTTCTCTGAATGTAAAACTTAGAGGTTGGTCATGAAACAGAATGTGAGGAAAAACAGATAACTTACAGAGTCTGACAAAGATCCCCAACTATGTGTAATTTTAGAATTAGAATGAAATTTGTTTTCCTGAATAGCCTCATCATACAATGTTCTGTCGAGTTCAGAGAAATGAAACCTAACAAATGTCAAACAAATAAAACACTCTCAGCTATTTTACTGCAAAAAAAAAAAATTAATTCAAATTCAAATTATATTTGTTGAAAAGGCATATACTGTTCTGGCCGATTACATGCCCCCAATGCATGTGTGTATTGTTAAGTACGAATCAGTTGTCACATGCTGAGAGGAAGACGAACAACTCACTTGTTCAGGCAGAGATGATGGGATGTGTTCTTGAAATCTTCCTCCGTGAGCTGCCAGTTTTTAATCGATCCTTTCACGAATCCTGACACCATTATGAAGCCCAAGACCAGAACGTTGATACAAGTGAATATTTTGTTGACCATGGCTGACTCCTTCACACCGAGAGTTAAAAGTCCTGAAAAACCACACAAACAGGAACATTTTGCCTGAGGGTGGTAACTTTGGGCCAGGCGAGTCCTTCCTGGGACAGGAACAGGGATCGGACGAGAAGGTGACTTATAAGAAGAATCCAAGTGGCACCAAACCTCCCAAGATTTCTGTGAGCCTCTGGGAATGGGGCTGAGTCAGTAATCTTTCTAGAGGTAGGCATCAAAATAACCAAAGTCCATGGGTGGTTCATAAAGCTGTCGAAGTTGGCCTTCCAGGTCAACTCCCCTCTGGAGTTGAGGATGTCACCCAGGGGGCACCAAAGGACTGCAGAGATGGGGAGCACCACGGCCAACCACCCTGGAGAGCAAGCCCCCCACCCAGGGAAGAAGAGAAGGCCTCTCCTGGCACCCTCTCCCCCTCACTAATGTACTTTCCTGGGACTCCCCTCAGTGGGGCAGGAATTTTTTTCTCCAAGGAGGAGACACTTTGCTCAGTTTCTTGGTAGAATGAAGGGAGTTCTTCAGATGAGAAAATTATTCAGACTCACTTTGGAATGTTAGCAATGACAACTCTTGATGATTAGGGAACCACGGATCATGTGGTTCATCATCAGACTCAGTGCATGTAAAACAATGTCTAAGCTAGACTAATTATAGCTCATAAACGCACATCAAAAAAAAAAAAAGGTAAGTGATAACAATACACAGGAACCATATGACAACACTGTCTCTGAGGCTTATAGGCCACAGGATCACCTTGGGGTGAACGTGCCATTTGGGGACTTCTGTGGTTAAACTCCTGGCTAGCTAAGAAAAGCCTGGAAAGGCGTCCAGGTGACAGGTGACCACCACTTATGACTTGAGACTGTTGCCCTGCCATGTACACCTTTTACACTTAAAATATAAAATGCATTTCACAATAGATTGAATTCCGAAGTGAAGGCAATAGGAGGGAAGTGAGCAATTAATCACAGCGAATACCGCATCGTGTTCTGCCCTGTTTTCTCTTTGGCGTCCCTCCCTCTCATGTTTATGAAAATCTCACTAGTGTGAACTTGATTTCTGATACGTGTTTCTGCCAGCTGGACCAGAATACTGCTGAGACTGGCCTGTGCAGGATGATTTCAATTACATGGTGCGTAAAATAAGGCATGTTGTTTTTAAAACCCACCCAAGGGGCGCCTGGGTGGCTCGGTCGGTTAAGCGTCCGGCTTTGGCTCAGGTCGTGATCTCACGGTCCGTGAGTTCGAGCCCCGCGTCGGGCTCTGTGCTGACCGCTCAGAGCCTGGAGCCTGTTTCAGATTCTGTGTCTCCCTCTCTCTGACCCTGCCCCGTTCATGCTCTGTCTCTCTCTGTCTCAAAAATAAATAAACATTAAAAAAATAATAATAAAACCCATCCAAGATTTTCTAACCTCAAAGGGGAATTCATCTGCATTTAGTCTAATGCTTACACCGTAAATGCCACATAGAACAAAACTCCCATCCTCAAGGCTGAGACACAGACAAACATCACTAAGAACAAGCTGCCATCCGCTGCGTTCAAGCAATATTTGGAATTTTAAAATTCTGGACCCACAATTCTGTCAGGAGACTTACCTATTTAAAGGGCGTTTTGACAGCTGTTAGGTGTAAAACCATCTAAGACTTCTCCAACACCCAAGGCACACGGTGGTGCTCCAGACCGACCTCACCCCCTACATCTTCCGGGCTGAAGAATGCCACTTTCCTTTCCAAATGTTCATCCGCTGAATCAAGGGAATTTGCACTCCTAGGTCACTTGTACAAAAAGCTTGCGGCCCTCACAAAATCCTACTCCACAAACCACTACACAAACACCCGAGACTCCCCTTTAATTAAATGACATGTGGCCTTGACAGCTATTAAAGTACCTTATGTGTACCAGAAGCCATTAAGACAAAAAAGATGTCTGTATTCGTTATAGAAAGAAAAATAGAAAATGAGGGAAAAGGAGAAATAAAAAGGGAAGAAACAGACCTAATGGGAGCCTGTCTTACCCCTCAGGCCCCTCACTGCAACCTGACGTGTGTGTGACTGTGGAGCTTTACCTGTTAAGATAAGAATTATGATCACAGCGAATATGTCTGGGTTTTCGGCCAGCACTCCGGGGGCATTCAGAGCCATGTGCATCCGTGAGAACTCCCCGATGGGTTTGCCAATCAGCTCGTCGAACGTCGCACTCCAGGCCCTCGCTACGCTTGAAGTACCTGCCACGAAACACAGGTACCAGAGGAAACTGAAGAAGAACGATTAACAGTATTTGTCATCGAGCTCAGCTCCACCTCCGTGCGGGGGTCACAGATGACGCGCTGGAACTTGGCGGCGGCAGCCGGACCCCGGTCTGTGCTAGCTCGGAAATGAGACTCGATTAGTGTCTGCAGTGAAGTGAGAAGAAAGGGCAGGTTTCACGGGCCTAGAAAGAAACACGACTTCCCATCACAACCCAATGTGAGCACATATACTGTGTCCCAAATCTACAACTAACAAACGTTTTACAAAACAGCATTATGACCCTTATGGCCTGAGACATGCTCTGATGGTATGTATTCAACTCTACATACTTTATTTTGTTACTGAAAGAAATACTGGTGGCAAACCACAGCATCAATTTTGAGATCCACTCACGGGGTGCGGTCGGCAGCCGGGGACACCTGGCTCAGGAAGCTCCTTTTCCAAGACCCTGGGACAACAGAGCTGATGGTCCCACAGGTCCCACAGGTGAACGCTGTTCTCCCAGCAGGAGGGGGCCGACGAGACCCACCCAGGCTGACCCTCACGCTCAGCGACAAAGTCACCGGCTCACCCCGGAGCGGGCGTCAACCCGCCTCTGCCACTTGTGTGCCCAGACTGGACTCGCACCGCCTGACTCGGGGGCCACGGGTCCCCAGGTGTCTGACCACAGACAACGCCAGCTCCACGCCCCCGCCATGAAGAACACAATCAGATGCAGCCCCACAAATGCTGACGACTGTTGACTGCGCTCTCCTCCTATCAACCTGAGTAAAGTCACTGCTTTTCCAGGAAATGTCACTAAAATTCCAGTACTCACATAGAGCATTTTCCTTTGTTTCCAAAGGGGGCCTTGTTGGTGACTGTGGTCTGGATCATCCAGAGGATTTGGCCAAAGGGAACTACAGAGATGCGATGTTGTTATTTGCTATCTTGCCGAGTATTTTTCCATCAACTCAAAAATTTAACCATGTTTCTTCATCCTCAGCATCCAGCCTATTATGACTTCTGTCCATCAAGGCCACAGCCCCAGTGAAGAAAACTGGTCTCCCCACCACCTCCCCGACAGAGGCCAGCTCTCTGCTGATCAGACTCTGAAGCCTGCTATGCAGGGTGAGGAGTTGCCCAGCCCTCCTTCCTGGCCTACCCCACTCCCTATCTCTGAAACATGGCTAAAAAAAAAAAGAGAAAGACACACACACACACACACACACACTTGCTAGGAAAAACTGCCCTTCCCTAAAAGCTAAAGCTGAGAATCACCCACAAGGATGCATGCATGAGTCAGTCCCCTACAAGCAAACAGCACTCTGGCAAATAATCTTTCATTTGTCAGTGTGGAAGCCGTGGACAATTCATGCCTGTGGTTTTGCTTTAGGACCAGGTAAATCCTCTGGGAGCATAACAGCCCAATTCAGACAGCTATGTTCCCATACAGAGACTTGAGCTTGTACGAGCATTTGCGGTTGTAAGTTTTGCTGTTGTACTGAAGAAAAAAAAAAAACCCACATTATTAGGAATTTTATTTTTGAACTTAGAAGCGTGAGCTATTGTGGCTGTCGTTAGGCACCACAGTCACTGAAAAGAAAGGGAAGGTGCTGCTCAGAGAGCCTGGTGGGAGCCCTCTGCCAGCTGGCCTGGGCAAGTGGCAGTGGGGGCCGAGGCGAGCACCCAGAGGGCAGCACACGGCCCCCTGCAACATTCCCAGTGCGGGGGACACAGGAGCAAGCCAGGACCCACTCACCACATCCTCCTGTGTTTTGATGATATTACAGAAAGCTTGCTGAAACATAAGTGGAATGTTTAGTGGCTATTTATATTTCTACTTTTAGGAACTGGCCATTCATATCCTTTGGTTATTCTTATATTCAGGTGTTTGTCTCTTTTAAGTTGATATGTTCAACCTGGTTGTATTCAAAATACAAACAACATAAAGAGAAACACCTTCTCACCTACCAAATTGAGAAGACTTTGTATTTTTAGTGTCTTTGTTGGTTTCTTATTTCTAATGCCAGTGCCCAGAGTCAGCAAGTACGTGAGGAAAGGGGCCCCTGGCCATCTGGAGGATCACAGATAACACGGGCCTTAAAAATATATAAGCCTAAAGGGCGCATGGGTGGCTCAGTTGGTTAAGCACCAGCCTTTGGCTCAGGTCACGATCTTAGGGTTTGTGAGTTCGGGCCCTACATTGGGCTCTCTGAGCAGAGCCCTCTTCTGATCCTCTGTCCCCCTCTCTCTCTGCCCCTGCCCCACTTACACTCTCTCTCTCTCAAAACTAAATAAATTAACTTAAAGGAAAAAAAGAACGGCTGACATGCTCAACACCAAAGAAACATACACAGGCCTGGGGCACCTGGGTGGCTCAGTCAGTTGAGTCAGCTGAGGTCATGATCTCATGGTTTCTGGGTTCAAGCCCTGTGTTGGGATCTGCCCTGGTAGCACAGAGCTTGCTTGGAATTCTCTCTCTCCGTCTCTCTCTGCCCCTCGCCTCCTTGTGTTCTCCATCTCAAAATAAATAAACATTTTTTTAAAATATGCAGCCCACTGACCTACACACTCTGCTTCTTAAGACCATTTTAAAAGAAAAAGAAATCATGTCTATGCCCGAAGACATTAAGTGATTAACTGTTTACAACAATAATAACACAACTGGAAACAATCTAAATACCCTACAAAGACATCTAAAAAATTATGCTATATAGAGAAAACTATATAAGGATATACACTCATTTGGAATAATACTGCAGAAAAATCCTTAATATTGTAAGAAATGCTTACTATACATTGCTTTATGAGTCAAGAGAATACTGGACAAAAGAAATACATTTCTGTTTACAAAAATATTAACAACAGCTAGATCCCTAAACTCTTATGAACAGAGATTGTCTTATTCCTCCCTTGGGTCCCTAATATCTAGCATAATGTCTGGCACAGGGGATGGACTCAATGAATATTTGTTGAAAGAATGAATGAATAAGAATTAATTTCTCTGGGTTGTTACACTGGGCAATGTCTACCTTCTGCATCGCGCTTTTCTGTATTTCCCAAATTTTCTCTATCAGTGGTATGTTTATGCCAGTAATTGTAATCAAAAACACTAAAAGGGACTATGCTCTTTTAAGTAACAACAGCTTCCCACTGATTCTACATCTCTTGTGTTAACAGGACTGACCTCCTGGTTGGTCTGGCTTATCGTCACTAACAGTCCGATGCGCCTGATAGTTAAAAACAGGGGCACAGACCAGAAAGAGCAGCGATACCCAAAGGCTGCCCCCTCCTTTCATAAAAGGGAAAGGGAACATGTACAACAACAACAGTCAAGGGAGGATGCTAGACTCTTCGAGAGGAGTTAGACTCAGTCCATTTGGGGAGCAAAGCAGAGTATGGCCCGCCGTTTGGAGGTAAAAACAGCACAGGGGTAAGGGAGCGGGCTCCAGGCCTCCTGGGACGTACCGATGATGTAGGAGAGGATTAAGTTCCAACCAGTGATGAAGGCCCAGAGCTCCCCGACGGTGACGTAGCTGTAGAGGTAGGCCGAGCCCGTCTTGGGGACCCGAGCCCCAAACTCTCCATAGCAGAGGCCGGCCAGCACTGAGGCCAGCGCTGCGATCAGGAAGGAGATGACAATGGCAGGGCCCGCGTCCTCACGGGCCACAGCTCCGGCCAGGACATACACGCCGGCGCCCAGCGTGCTGCCCACCCCGAGCGCCACCAGGTCAAAAGTGTTCAGGCAGCGAGAGAGCCGGCTCTCTTCCCGGCTGCAGTCCACAACCTTCCGGCGCAGCATCTGATGGCCAATGCCGAGCAGAACTTTGCACCCCATCGTGCTGATCAAATCTGCGGGAGAAAGAGAATGGAAGCGCTTGTTACTGCCTTTCATTCCACCCGTTAACCTCATCTTATCACAACACAGACGGCCACCATGTCCTTCACTCTCATTTACTGCTAAAATGTTGTAAATCTCAGAATTCCACAGCTGGCTGTCAGAACATCCATCGGCAACTTGGCCCAGTCTCAGGCTTACCCAGCATGGATAGAAATGCCCCGGAGGCCAGTCTACCCAGCTGCCTGGACTCTGAGGTCTCTGAGCTTCCACATTTACTTCAGTTCTCAATTGAGAGCCTTCTATGGACAGAAATTACACGGTATGAGAAACACAAATTAATGGCATTGTTCTTTTCCTCACTAATCACACAATGCACCATGAAAAAGAAGATATTATTCCAAGTGGAATGCTACGGAAGGCAAACCGATCCAAACCCAGAGGCCTTGAATAGCAATGACGATGCCTTTTCAGACCTTTCTGAGATCCCGAGGGCAAGAACCAAGCTGCTTCCACTTTTAAGTTAACACAGAGTTAGGTACAGAGCAGAAAAAATTGTTGAATTGTTACAAGTTAGGGTTTTTTTTGTAACTGCTACCACTCCAAGAAGCCCTTTTCTTCTGGGCCAAAATATTGGCCAAATGTGCTACGTGATAAGCTTCTGAGCACAAATCAAGAGAGGGCACGTGTTCACCAATGGCTTATGTCCCCCAACCTATTTCACCCAGAACAAGCCCAGTGTGGGGCCCCAGGATGAGTGCACATCATGGACAGCATCCCAGGCCAGCATTCCAATGCCTCTCCTATAACGCACAGGCCAATTCTGCCTGGGCAGCTCATCCCAAGGGGGCGAAGAGGGCCAGCGGGCACTTGGCCAGGATATTAGCGCCCACCCTCAAACACATGGAACGTAACCCCCCAGACTTAAGGGGGTTGCCCACAGGACTTCCCTCCATAGAAGGCAGTCTGGAAAGGGCAGAAAAGAGTGGAGAAACCTAACCAACACTACCTCGGCCAGGGGGCCACGGTCAACAATGATAAACATTTGATTAGGTGATGTGACGGGAAGGGCACTTGATCTCTCTGATCTTTCTCCCCAAACCCATCACCCCAGTCTAATCGTGAGAATAATACCAGAACGGTGACAGATACGTTCTATAAAACACCTGACCAGTGTTCCTCGTAACTGTCAGGTCCTTAAGAACAAGGGAAGGTCAAGAAACTGTCACAGCCAAGAGGAGCCCTAAGGGAGACATGACAACTAAATGTAATGTGGGATCCTGAAGTAGAAAAAGGGTAAGGGGAAAACTAAGGAAATCTAAATAAAGTACACGTATCAATATCGCGTCATTAGTTATAACCGATCATCCACATGAAGGTAAGGTGCTAACAACAGAGGAAACAGACAGAGGTGTGGAGTATATGGGAACTCTTTTTTCTATACTCACAATTTTTCTATAAATCTAAAACTGTTCTAAACTGAAGAGTTTATTTTTAAAAAACACCATGTGCAGAGAGAAGCTATCATCATGACTTTTAGCTACTGAGGTACAAAAAAAATATCACTGCTTTTTCATCTTTATTATCAATTGGCGTTTACTGACCCAACCTTGCTACAATTAAGTCACCGGAAAACAAAATAACCTAAACAGAAAACGGCAGACCTAGCAAAGTCCACACCTAACCACCTAGAAGACCTGACCTGCTCACCCACACCCTGTGACCTCAGCCTCCGGACGCAGTTTGGTCTGGCACCCTCCCGGCCCCAGCCAGGACCCTCTGTGTCGTCACACAGGAACAGGGGTGGGCCTCTCCATACTTCATCTGACCGACCAAGAGTAAAAAAAAAAAAATGTTGATCTCAGGACTCAGGAAGTTTTCAGGTAGGATGAGGAGTAACAGTCACGTGTTCTGATCCCCTTGTTCTAAAGATGAAGAAAAATGACTCAGAGAGCCAAGGGTCAAACAGGGTCATGGCGCTGGGAAGGCACAGTGGCCCAAGTGCTCATCTAGGGCTCCAGCATTCCAGGTGGGAAGGAAATGACATCACTGTGCAGTGAGGTGGGGAGGATGTGGGGAGGAAATGAGGAAAGACGACATTATTTGTGGAGCCACAGTGGGGCAGGAAGACCCCAGACACCAGGGTGTGACAGGAGCTGGAAAGGGCACGGGCTGCGAACAAGGGAAGAGCAGGCACAGAGACCAGTGGCTCACCAGTCTCTTTCAGGCCACATGCTGCTTCCAAGGGGCCTCGGGACAGCAGCGAGCGATACCCGGGCAAGACAGGTTTCCCAGACAGTCAAGATGAGGCCCTCAGTGACCTCAGGTCCTGGAGAAGGCCCCAGCTCTGCTGAGAGAGCCCAGGGCGTGATTCCTCCCGACCCACCTTTTCTTTTCCTCCTTACAGGATTTAGCTGGATTTACTCAACTCGGTTTGTAAATCACAACAAAGCTTTTAGGAAACAATTGCTCGGAAAATGAGCTAAAGATGCACCATTTCAACACCACCGCTGGCAGAAAAAGCAGCGCTTGGGGCTGTGCAGAATGCCTGTAAAATAACTTCTCGCCATCATTTTTGGCAGGGCGGGGAGTATGTGAAGTAGACAGGAATCTCAAAGGGAAGCGGAGTGTGAAAGGTCCTGGACTGTTGTGCACTTGCGTGGTTTTCAAGCTGATCGGTAAATGCAACTGACATGTAGAGGGCGCCTCCCTGCTCCCCACCCTCTCCTAGATGTAGTCTGGTTAATAATAAGTAGATTCTCTCCCCCAAACAATAAAAGCCAGTGCGAGGCAAAGACGTACTTAAACAGCATCCTCTTTCCTCGGCCTCGCACAGCAACCCGGGGGCCCAGAGGGCTATGACGAGCCTGCCTTCCCCTGAAGGACAGACACATCTGTCTCCGTAATTTACACTCCGTTCTCCGAAGCTTGTTGTCTGGAGCAGAAGGAAAGGCTGCTGGAGCCCAGACACAAGCCAGGAGCACACTCTGCACCTCCTTAGGACGGAAGGCGAACGAGAGCCCGGGGATCACCTCAGGCCGACGTGACCCACCAAGACGTGCGGAGCCGCGCCCGGGGCCCTGTGTGCCTGCGTGTCGCCAGCGGGGGGGGGGGGGGGCGCCCGCCAGCCAAACACCCGCTCCAAGAACTCACTTCCTAATGCTGGGAGCTCAGCACCATCTTCAAAACAAAGGGGGCAGGTTACTGCACACAGAAATTTAGACACAGACATTGGTTTTCAAACATCATGTGGAAAAAGAACTCTGTTGAGAGTACAAAACGTGACCAGACAGATGCAGTTCTTTTCTTTTAAACAGGCACGCAGTGGCTCTTTTCTCTGGGGACAGTCCTCAGCTGTTCCTCGCCCCCAGCAGTCCTGGGGAAAGTGGTCTGTGAACCACTGCGTGGGGAGCACAGCGTGGACACTGACAGGACACCAACCTCCCACTATTTTTACCTTGGTTACTTTGCTTTGCTTTGCTTCTTTTTCAGTCTTTATTACTGAAGGACAGTTGACACGCAATGTTCTATCAGGACCTTGGTTATCACTGGAAGTACTTACTGCTTGGTTACCTGGGGAAAGGGTAGTAAGCTCAGGGAAGACACTGGAATAAAAATGCAGTCAAATGCTGCTGGGGGGCCCAGAGTTGATAGCCCAGGGAAGGAAGGGTCTCCAGTTAGTTTCTACTTTCCAGGGTAGCTGAAAATGAGATACCCACCATGTCCTGGGTTTTTTTTTAAGAAATATCCTTCCTATCTCCTTGGAAGTAGCATAATATTACATTCTCCAAGTGGCATCATCTGTCAGGATTTTGTACACATTATGCCACCACTTACGTTCGTGCTGAGACCCGAAAGCTCGCCATCCAACCAACAGTGAGACTAAATAATACTTATCTGTACAAAACGAATCTAGCCATTCAACTCCCTGCAATGGGGGTTGTCATGGCCTTCCTGCTGTGGGGGCTTAGACAGAAAGTTGCCACAGTGCTTGGAAAGCATTACCTGAAAATTAGGCTATCCTTTCTGCGGGGAGGAATCTGCACAATGGTCAACACCTACACTTTTATTTGAGGTTTTGACAGAAATCTTGCAACAGCGAGTCTCAGATCTGTCTTACCCCCTGCTCACTTGTTACTAAAGAGCACTTACCTCAGGTGGTATATCCCCTAATAAAAGCAAAGAAAATGTGTCTCTTTCCCATGGAAATTTCTCACTCCAAGTTGTATTCTAGTAATCACTGTGTAGCAATAGGAGTAAAATGATCCAGTGGGTCAGGATTGTGGACATAAACACTGTTTTGAAGAGGTCCGATAAAGGTGGGCAGATGGGAATGTATGCCTTTTTTCAGTCTCAAACTTAATTAAGGCTTGAGGCAGGGAGGGAAGGGATAAGATATAGGCCTTTATACTAAGTTCGTAAACGCCGTCCTTTGAAGAAAACCCTAGCACTGAAATCTTTACTAGGTTAATGCTTTCACTGCCCCTTTTCAGTGGTCTTCAGAATGGCCCGGGCCCCAGATGATCTGCTCCCCCCCCCCCCCCCCAGGGGGAGCCATCCAGAGTGAAATCCATGTGAAATCTACCACTCCCACACCACCTACACACACTGGGGTCTGCCTCCATTGCAGGCTAGAGGCAGCAGGTCCTTGCCAGGTGCTGGCCTTGTGGGGCACCACTAACGGGTGGGCACACAGAGCCCATTAAGTGGCTTCAGCTTCCCTAAAGCGTGAGCAGCTGGCCCATCACGCGGCGGGGGGTGTGGCTGCCCCAAGGCACCTGGAGGGCCACAGAGGGCCTGCAAGTCCAACATGGAAGGGAACGGACTGCTCACAACCATGACCTGCAACCAGGCAGCAGAAGAGGTCCAAGAAAAGAGCGTTCTAGGACGCGGGCTGTGGTGGGAGAAGATTCCCAGGGAGGAAAACAACCTGCTTTGGAGGAAGTACTCTTGCTCTCAACGTCGGATCCACATCCCCCAGACGTTAGGAGACCCAGAAACAAGAAGTTAAATTAAAACAAAACAAAACAAAACAAAATCAGAGTGTAAACAGGACCAGCAGACCACTAAGGATGGAGATGTGAAGAAGCACGCATGAAGCCATGAAAGGAGGTGCAAATGACAGAACCGAACCGGAAGTATGGGGCCGGGTGGTGGGTCAAGAGCGATGCAGCAAGCAGGCGACGGTCAGGGTTTGCCCTAGGGGCTGACTCACAACCACGCGTCCTCCTGGGGGAAGTGGGAGTCCATCAGCCTGCGGTGAGAGATGACGTCAGAACCTGGACTCTTCCAAAGCCCCCAGGCAAACAAGGGACATGCTGGGGATCTAACTAAATTCCGCCAAAGATCACTGATCTCACACTGTTTTGATGCCCTGTGCTCAACCCAGTCAGGGTTTATGGAAATGCAGAAAGCCATAGTCCTACCCCAGGAAGCAGAGTGTGGGGGCAGGAAGAAATGAGCACACACGACGGCTCCGGGAGCTGGGCCCACAGGGTGACGGGACTCCAGAGGAGGTAGAAATGTACCTCAAAGGCCACTTCAGGTTTCCCCTGCTATCCGTTCCTATGGAATCTTTCGTAAGTGAAATGGGTTAAAGCAAAGAAACAATAACCATTAATCTTTACGGAAAAATTTTTGAGCATTCCCAGACCCAAAAGAATCACCTCTGTTAGTCTCTTCTGACACCCTAGCTAGGACACATCTTGCTAATGGATGCACAAAGTAGATCGAGATAAAGCAGAGATGCTCACAGACACAGTTCAGAGCTCTGGTGAGGCTTGATGCAGGGGACAATTCCTGGGGAAAGAGCGTGGCTCTGGGCATTCTGGATCTGAGCAGCCTCTGTAACAGCTCGCTGCAAAACAAATGCTGAATGCTGTTCTGGCTTTTCGCCTTCTTTTGTATAAGCAAAAATCTTCCGATTACTTACGGTTAACAAAAACCAGGTAGCTCCTCGTAACGGCGAAGCATATGCACAATGCAAACCTTCAAAGAGTGTGGGACACCTGTGCTTTCACGGGAAAAGAGGTGTGGTCTCATCAAGCAAGGACAGAGGCATAAAGTCCACAGGTCCACCTACGAGTGTGCTTGCTTCCATCAGAAGCTCAGTCAGAAAGATGCTTCATGCTTTTCTATCACAACCCACAGCTAATGTGGCTTCTCACTGGCACGGGCGGGCACAAGATCCAAGGTGATCGCCGAACCTCACGGTGCCCAACAGTCCTCCAGACCCTGGTGACTTTAATACCTTGGCCATCTCAGAAAAAGCCCCAGCAGCCCTGCCGCCCATGGCCCACCTCCTTCTACTGATGCAACAGGGCTAAATGCAGAAAGCTGCCAGAGGCCCCGTCAACAGCAACGTACACAGCCCGACACACGGCCATAAGCTCTAAGTCTGCGGAGTGGAGCTTCTGGACAGAGGGGTGGCAGGGGGGCAGGAAGGCAGAGGTTCTGCCTCAGTGCCGACTTCCGGGCAACAGGGGGACAGGCCCAGGAGGAGGAGGCCACGGGACCCCGCTCAGGTGCACGCCGATCCGGGCAGGACAGCTTCCAGGCACAGGGCGGGAGGCAGCCAGGGAACAGCACTCTACTCAAGGAGCTTCCAGTGCAGAAACGGCAAAGAACAAGGCAAACGAGGAGGGAGAGACTGACCGTGAGCACAGCACCAGCCTCGCAGCCCGCCGGGAAGCACTAAGGAGCGGGGAACCTGGCTCCACGGTGGCCATAAGTGGTGTCACCACCCCATGAGCTCGCACCTCACAGAGGACCAAGCAGATAACCCCTGGGGCTGAGAATGGACAATGCTGTTAATCAAAGAACTAAAACAAGATCTGTCAAGTACAAATCTGTTGCCGAAATGGTGTGCAGGCAGAGAAGTGTTTTTGATAAATTTAATGTCCTGGGAAAACATCAAGCAAACATCAAGCGAGTATATTATTATGTATATTATCCCAGTGAGTATGTTGGGGGGGAGAGGTGTATGTGTAAAGTACCAAATTACTGAGATTACCTTTCAGATTATGGGTTGTTTTCTTCTTTTCTGTATTTGCCATACTATCTGTAATGAGATGTGTTACTTTTTAAAGCAGAAAATAACAGTAGTAATAACGACTAACGTTCAGGGCACTGGCCAAACGAAAGGTCCCTTCCATAAATTCACGTATTTCACCTTCACACCACTTTATCTGGCCAGCAATACTCTGCATCCCAGAAAAAAGGGAACCCAGCATTACCAGACTCAGGAATTCTCAACCCTGGCTGCACAGGAGGATCACGTGGGGAGGTTTTTTAAATAAACCACGCCACCTGGCCTACCACAGATCAAGTCACTTCTGTCACATTCCCCCAGGTAACTGGCCCAAGGGCACGTAGTCAGCGAAAGATGGAGCCGGGGCTCGAACCCAAGTCTTTCTGCCCCAAAGCCCCGCACTGTCCTCTGAAGCGGGCTCTCCGGGTGTAGGGGAGGGGCGCGGAGGGCGTGGCGAGGTTGTAGACAAGTGGGGACAGATGGCCCAGCTGACTGGCGGACAGGAGAGCCCCCGATGTGTCCCACCTGAAGGGCCGCATCCTAACCCGCCTCCGTCCCCCAGCACCCAGGAGGCGTCATGACGTGCAGAGCACCCACAGGGGACACGCGGGAAGCATCGGCTGACTTCAATGGGAAGAAACTGACAGGAAACTTCATCGTAGGTAATCACCACCATAACTATCAATAGCTTATGAGGGTCTCTCAATCAAAGGAGATTTTGTTGGCTGAAGAGTTCATGGTTTCACTTGCTAAAGAGCACCTTTCTGTTTCTCTAAATGAATATAAATGCAAAAAGCTGCCAGTTGGGTTAAAATCCACCCTAAGCAGCACAGTCTTGTCTACTAAGATTTGAAACAGCTCCCGTTTTCCTCACAGATACTTTCTGCTATGCGGTGTATTCTATCTCCCACCTCCCTTCTCGCCCCAGCTGAGGACAGCTTTCCCACTCCACTGGGGGACAGCTTGAGTACCCGTGACACCCTCTGCCTAGGGTTTTCTGAGGTCCAAATTCATATCTTTAAGTCGGGACTTGGGGTCTCTGTTTCCACATCTAAAGATGAGGCAGTACTGCTGTCCTACTGTCGCAGGGTGCTAATGAGGGTCAAATGAGATGATGCATTAGGAAACACACTGGAAGGCCAAATTCATTCTTCTTCAAATGCAAAGAGCTCCTGTTTTTGCCACACTGGTAGGCACTAATTCCTCATATTTCTAATCTTTCTGCAACATCTCGGTTTGTCAGCTGTCTCTGCCTCCGAAAGCAGAAGCAGACAACCCTATCAGTGAAGGGCTCCCGTCACGACAGCTGTCGTGGTCCCTCTTGAGCGGAAGCTGTGCCACAGATGCTGTTGTCTTCTTCACTAGGCTCAAATCTTTTCAACATTGTCCACTCAACTTGAAGAAGGACATAAAAAACAAGAAGCCAATGGGAGAATTGTTAGGGACATTTTCACAAAACCCAGATACGATCTAGAAATGCTCCTTCTTAAGCCAGCAGGATGTGATTAGACAGTATTTGGGTCTCTGGACAGTGTTTCCATCACTCAGGAAGGTTGTGCTGTATCAGGAGAGATGCCCTGACCCTGTGTACAGAACTGCGTTACAACAAAAACATGTGTTCTCTCGGGAGGTCAGAGCTTCTTTGCCACATGCCTTTAATCACACTTACTTCTGTAGTATGTAACGAAAGTGTTCTGGATCTGCAATCTGAAGCCAGGTGACCTACAAACTCTGTGGGCAGGTCCAGGCGGAGACCTGCCATTGCCTGTCTAGTACAGTGTTGATTAACCAGAACTAAACAGGAGCCTGGTCCTAAGGAGTGGATTTCATAAAGTTGGCTTTATATGAGCTGTAAAGCACTTCATTTGGGCCTTAAAAGCTGTTGTACATTTGGCTCTCGAATGGAAAAGAAATATCTTAAAGAATGTTTCCCTGAGATTAGAATTCAGACTTACTACCACAACATTGCCTCTTTAATTCTCTAGGCCTCTAAGGTATCCTGAAAGACAAGAGTTTTCCATGGCTCTTTCCAGAAGCATCCTCTGTTTCCAAAAGCACAAGGAAAACTGGCATCTGGAACCACCACAAGGCAGAGGATTCTACACAAAACTCATCTTTCTTTTTTTATTTTTATTTTTTTTTTAATTTTTTTTTTTAACGTTTATTTATTTTTGAGACAGAGAGAGACACAGCATGAACGGGGGAGGGGCAGAGAGAGAGGGAGACACAGAATCGGAAGCAGGCTCCAGGCTCTGAGCCATCAGCCCAGAGCCCGACGCGGGGCTCGAACTCACGGACCGCGAGATGGTGACCTGGCTGAAGTCGGACGCTTAACCGACTGGGCCACCCAGGCGCCCCACAAAACTCATCTTTCACCGCATGTTCACACAGACCAATAGTTTTCCATTTACTAATGCATTCACCCGACAAAGCCAGGCAGTTCACTGATTCAGACCCCAAGCTCCTGTAATTTCCGCCCTCCCCCATCTTCCCATGGTCACAAGCAACTGTGTGAAAATAACCTGGAATTTCTAGAAAACGCACTGGTTCCAAAATAGACAAAGAAGCTGTGAAAAACCAGGTCCAGCTCCCTGAACTGAGCTGGAGAGCAGCCGTACAGGGGACTGGGGTCCGCTGGAAGCAACCAACATTCTACACCAGCTCCTCAAAAGACACATACGCACGAGTTCATTTAATCCGCATCAGAGACCATCAATAGCAATTGTTACTCCTCTCATGAGAGTAAGAGTGGAGTTCAGGCGGCAGGTCCTGTTGCCCAGTCACCTAACCTGCATGCGGTAGAGCCAGGATTTGGCCTAGGTCACCAGATTCCAGAAGCCCTACTCTATGCCAGCTGCCAAACGGATTCCACTTTGACCAGGCCTATACCCCCCTGCTGTCGACGATTCTTCATGTGTCACCTGGTCCTACAAATAAAAGATTCACAAGAGTTAAGGGACACCCTCTTCCTGAATGATAATTCCTCTGCAAAAATTAAGTCAGTTATTCACATGCTGGAGTGAATCAACGGACTCCACCCATTGGCCAAGACCCACCAGCTTCGAGTCAATAAGGAGCTTTATCTAAGGAAAAGTGAGTAATTTGGGTTGCAGGGCCCAACAAGGGCTTCAGGCAGCATTCCAGAAAGCACACAGACAGCAAGGCTTAGAAAAGTATGAAAGGAAACAACCAGCCAAAGAAGATGGATTAAGCTTATGCTGGAGATATTACATCCTGATAAAAGTGGAGAGAAAGTGTCAAAAAAAACTCCCACAAAAACCCATGTATAGCATCCCTGAGAAATAATAACATACTGAATATGAGTTTTTATAAAGAATGGTCTAGAAAGAAAACTGAAATAGGTCTCTCTCAACAAGGGACTTAGGGCATTTTTTTAGATTCTGCATTTTGACAATTTTCTCTAGAAGTGTGGTACTGCTTCTGAGTTAAGGAGAAGGAAATATTCTAATAAAACCAACAAACAAATAAGTGGACAAAAAGGAAGGCATAAGGTCCAAAGACAAGTTGAACCATGTCAGGGGTCTATCTGGAGATGTGGACAATTGAGTACATGGGGTTTCATTATGCTTTCTCTCTACATTTGTGCACATTTGGAAATTTTCAGAAATGAATGTGAAAAGAAAGGAATTCATCCAGGGCTGACCCAGAAAACAAAGAGGAAATTCTTCAACAACCTGTATCAGGGCCAGGATAGCCCCTCAGCACTGTTAGCCATGGCCACATATTAGTTAAATAGTCTTTTATGTAGGATTAAGTTGAAGCATATAAAATCGTCAGTATTCAGCTATGTTTTACATAAAAACAGCCTAGAGCAAAGAATCCGTAATAGGCAGGCCTGGTCTTACCTCTTACCAGTCTCGTTCCTATACAGATTTGTGTCTGTATCATACACGGGGAATTAGACTGAAATCAGAAAAGGTAACACGAGTTCCAAAGAACAGTTCCAAGAAAAAAGGAGTGATTCATAGGTTATTCAGAAGCTGGCAGCTGCTGAAACGGAGACACTTGTAGGGAAAGAGAGACACTTGTAGGCACGCCTGTGTTTGTGCTACACGCTGTGAGGGACACAAGCACAGTGTTGTGGTTCATCTGTCACCACTGGGCGGGCTGTGGCCCCACAGGGGAGGTAAGGCACGGGCCTGCAGAACCGCCGGAACCACACAGGTGAGGCTGGCTGTGCGGAGCAGAGCGGGAGGGCAGGGCAGGACGGTCCATTTACAGGAGTCTTACACGGCCAGCTGAGGGATTTATACTCAGACCTAAAAATTTTAAGCAAAAGAAGCACATCAAAAAAAAATATTTTCTTGAGAGGCTTGATCTGGTCTTATAGTGAAGGACAGACCAGAGCGGGAAACAGCACCAGGACAGCTCACTGCTCATGGCTCAGCCTTCTTTCTTTGGGGGACAAATTCAATTATATTTGTCTTCTGAGCATGATATTTTAATTCAACTAATAAAGCACTTTTGAGCAAACAAATGCTATAATCTTTGATATTTACCTGCCGTTTGCTCCCTGTTTTTTCCCCAAAGAGCCCTGAAATACACACGCTCCTCACACCCAAAGTTACCATGGGAATTATCTATGTGGTGTATGTCATGCACAAATAATCCCTAAGCAGGAAATGGCTTCCTATACCCATATCTCACAGGCAGCCAAAATTTCAGGCATTCATCCCCAAAGAAAAGCATGTAAAAGTTGAAAGAAACACCATAGCCTTCTCGTGTCATTTGCCACCTCACGTGTCTTGGCTCCAAACAACTACCTGCCGTGCTTTTCGACCACGAGGTATTTTTTTTTTATGTCATATGCTTGGAGGAAACACCCTAGTGCGTGGTGACAGAACAGTCTCAGCAGAGACAGCACAGCAGAGAATGTGCTTCTCGTGGCCTGAAATGACTCTGAGGCACCAGAAGCAAATGGCCAGTGCCGCAAGGGTGTGTGCGTACCAGAACGCTGGACCGAACGGTCAAAGCCAGGGGAGGCCTGGCAGAGGGTCAGGCCAAAGTCAGAGGTGGACAAAGCAGCCCGCAAAGTCGGACCAATGTAGTTACTCCCACTGGGCAAGAGAGCTGGACGGCAGCATTAGGTGTGCAGGGGCTCTTTTAGCACGTCAGACCACGGGTGCATCGTCCGTCACAGGCAGTGCCACCTGCTGTGTTGTAATGCAAGACCCCAGTGCAACACCATAACCGCACTGTCCTACAGAACGCTACCCGAATTCAACCCCGGCGCCTGTCAATACGACAGCATCCAATTCTCCAGGACCACATTCTCCTTTACAAACAACGCCAGAAAACTGCAGCTGGGTTCCGAAGCGGGTCACAGACAGCAGCAACTGAACCCAACACTCCTGATGTAGAACCACGCCCTCTGGGCATCCACCACCCAGCAGGGACAGTGAGGGCAGGAGAATACCCAAATTGGTTAGAAGAATAAATGGACCCTTTAGGGTCGTGATCCTTTAACAGATTTAAAATCACGGATCACCGTGGAAAAAAGAAAGGAGCAAAACAGTTTCCCACAAAAATGGATAGCAGACGGGAACCACTCCTCAAGGAGCAAGGAAAGGCAATCAGTGGTACGCAGCCTCTGAGGAGGCCCCGTGATCCACTCCCGGTATCTCCTGGAGTGTGTGTAGAACTGGGACTTGCTTCCGGTCAACAGAACATGGCGACGGTGCTGGCCGTCACTCCACGGAGCTTACGTTACATGAGCTCCATCTTGCTAGCGTCCTCCTCGTCAGCTTAATGAACCCGGCGGCCACGCCAGGAAAACCCATATGGCAATGAACGTGGCCTCCAGGTCGGCCAGAGAGAGGCCAGGGCCCCGGGTCGTACAATCATGAGGACATAGATCTGCCCAACAACCTGAGGGAGCGTAGAAGCAGATTCTACCCCAGCCATGCTTCCAGATGAGAACCAAACCCTAGTCAACACGTTGACTGCAGCCTCGTGAGCCAGGCCGGGCCCTGACTTCTGACCACAGGAGCAATGGAACAATAGATGTGTGTTGTTTTGGGCCTCTACGTTTGTGGTGATTGTTGTGCGGTGACAGAGTACTCCTCCGTGGCCCCGTCATGAGACAGTGAGTGGGTTTGCATTCGTTCTCTCTTACACCTTCAAGGACTTAAAACCAGAGCCCAATATTTCTCCTCCTCTGTTTCAATGGTGGAGTTAACCTTTCCCGGACCTGAAACTGTTTTTTCTTGGTTAAGGATGAACGATCTGAAAGCAATTGCCTCCTCTGGAAGCATGGTATGCACTAAATGACTATTATTTCATTTTTTACAAAATTGCGTATTTGCCCTGTGTCACTCTTCTGGGAGTTACGGGAGCTACAAAGATAAGCAGCGCACCGTCCCTGTGCTCAGAGTGCGCACCGTCTGGAAAGAAAGACTAAAGCAACCATCTACCCATTCGACAAATATTTACCTTAAGCCTACTATAGGCCTCCCCCGCTTCTAAGTGCTGATGAAACAGCAGGGAACGGAACAAAGCTGTCCGCCCTCTGGGCAGGAAGACATTATGATAAACTGAAGCGCACAAACAAGTACGGCAGAGACCAAAAAGCCTCCAGGGGATGCACCACCTCTGCCGCCATCTGGCACCTGGTCTGTATCTCTTCACTCAAGAAGGGGCAACCTCATGGTGGTTTCCAGTAGGTCGCGAATTCCCCTGATTTAGCTGCAGTTCAGGACTTGTGCCGGAGGACCGAAGAACCGTCGGTGGCTTCCCCACACATTCGGTCACAGCATCCTGATCCTGAGAAACAGATCTGATACAGACTTTTCATTCCGATGTGAACACTCAGCACCACGTGCCAAGCCCTGGTATTAGGTAACAGGAAGGGTTTCTAAAATAGTCTGTTAAGATAGCAGAGACACATCTGACGACTGCAGGAAGGGGAGGAAGAATGCAGAATGAATTCACTCTAAGCACTCTTACTAAACAGGCCCCGAAAAGAGGAGGAAAGAAAAGGACGCTCAAGGTTCACAATGGCTTCTGGCACCACACAGGATGTTCCCCCCTCCCGGCCGCACTTCCCTGCCGGCAAGGATCCAGTTTTACTGTCTTTTGGGAAAGTACACCTGGTAACTGTGCACCTTGGCTTCTGACATTTACACAGTTGCAAGGGCCTCATAAACACGCGGTGTACTTCCAGCCGTGAGCCTCCCTCTGAACTATGCGGTAGGAGCTTTGGGGAGTCTGGCCCCTCCTGCTTATTTCAAGGTCACTGCTCAAAGACGCCTACCTGTGGCAAAGGCCGCTGGCCATATCCCCCATAAAGTTCCTCTGATGAAGGATGGCATGGGCTGCTGACCCTGATTATGCGTGCATTCTTTTTTTTCAACATTAAAAGAAAAATTTTTTTAATGTTTATTCATTTGGGGGGGGGGGAGGGGCAGACAGAGAGGGAGACACAGAACTCAAAGCAGGCTCCAGGCTCCGCGCTGTCAGCACAGAGCCTGACACAGGGCTTGAACTCACAAACCATGAGATCATGACCTGAGCCGAAGTCAGACGCTTAACTGACTGAGCCACCCAGGCGCCCCTACGTGTGCATTCTTAATACAGCTATTTTTGGAATTAAGAATAT
Source organism: Prionailurus viverrinus (assembly GCF_022837055.1). NCBI lineage: Eukaryota > Metazoa > Chordata > Mammalia > Carnivora > Felidae > Prionailurus > Prionailurus viverrinus. The sequence continues at coordinate 8,931,483 of NC_062561.1, forward strand.
GAATGGCCGCAAAGGACAGTAAGAATGTGAGAGGGAGGGAGAGAAGTCAGGGCAGGTTCTTTTGTAAACACACACACCTGAAAAAACTGCCTCCTTTTGATGATGCATAAAATAGCAACAATAACAATGAAGTGCCCATACTCAGTGAACTTGTTATTTTAATCAAAAGCTAACAGGAGTAATAGCTTTCAAGTATTTTAATAGTAAAACAACCCATCTTTCCCAAACCACATCTGCCAAACCCAAACTTAAGAATCAAATAAAAGTGGAGCCTCTCTTACACAGAGAGATGGGAGCCACTGAGCCCCGCTGGCTAGCCCTGACCTGCCCCTGCCCTCCCTGCCTGGCTCCTTGGCCCCCCTCAGGACTCTGCGGCTCCAAGGCCCAGCCTGAAATGCACTGGCCTATAGTCACTACATATAGCCATACATATGGCACTACTGGCCATAGATCACTACAGCACCTGAACCTAAGAATAAGCTACGGAGAATCCCTAAGCAAAAGGGGGGAAAGCAGAGGAATAAAGAGACAGGAGCAGGAGGAAAGGCTTGAGAGCAGGAAGGACACTGGAGCCAGCCCTTGACCCTGAGAAGCACCAAGGCTCCAAGAGTCAAAGGCAGCACCACAGTGCAAACCATCAGTGTCACGGCATTGCACACCAGCACGGACAGGCCAGGGGCCGCTGCCCAGAGCGAGGGCCACCAAGGGCTACACACCACGCAGCAGCCCCGCATCCACACCGGGAGTGAGCGGCGGGCTTCGGCAGATCCTCTCTCCACAGCTGCCCTGATGGACATAGATTTCACCTGGGATGTCGGTCTTTCCCCCCCAGTTCCTAAGCCTTGCATTGGGAGTTCTGTCTCAAGGAAATGCAGAGATTTAATAAGCCCGCAAAAGTGAAGGGGCGTTCGCGTTTTCTGACGAGGGGATGGGCCTGAACTGCTAAGGGCTCTGAAGAGGCAGAGCAGTGATAGATAAGCTTTAAAAGATGATGACGCAGGGTGTAGCTGTCAGTTAATTTATAAAGTCAACAGTCAACTGAAGGTCTAAACGGACAATCCATTCTAGTGCCCAAGAGACCGCCCTGCCAGCGTGCAGATGGGCAGACTGTACCTGGAACAGGATGTGAAGACTTGTCACCTCGTCACCCGAGGATCGCCTGGGTCCTGGAGCAAAGACGTCTCAGGAGGGATGAGATGGGCACTTCCGGCTCCTGCGAAGCAAAGAAGAGACGTTAGGCACCACCCACCTGGGCCCCAGAACCTCCACGCCTGTGGCTGTGAGGCAAGGGATGATTCTGTTCAGCTCGGAGTCAGAAAAGACACCCGACCTATAACACCAAGCAAAGGTAGGTGGCATCAGACACCAGGCAGGTAAGGGTCCCTTCACGGGGACTGAACAGGCATATGGTGAAGCACCACTGGGCAGGGGACAAGACGGGAAACTGGACGAGATGTCCTCCGAACCAGAGATCTTACCATGTGACCTCCACCAACGAGGACCAAATCTCAAACAAGCATCACCCAGACAGACTCCCTCCACAGACCTAGGGCACAAAGGTAGATGGGTGGTAGGTGGGAAGGCACAAAGCCGTGTGGGGAGAGAATCCACCCCCCCCCCCCACCTCTGACAACCGCACTGAGAACTGAAAGTGGCGGGGGCAGAAAGTCTTATCTGGGTCCCTCAGGAAACAGTCAGACTCCACCTGTGAGTGGCCATCTTGCCAAAGACTCTCTGGACCAGCTGACAGACGGGCACAAACGTATGCCTGCCCTGGAGACTTCAGGATGGGCCAGGGTGCTCTAAATGTAGAACGCGCACTGTCACCATGAGCCTAGCGGAGTGGCCTGCAGTCCCACGAGGAATGGGATCGAGTGGCCGGAGCCCCCCCATCCGAAAGCAAGTTACCTCTGCTGATATAAAGTCCTCTGTCTCCTCAATCCTACCACTTCTACTTTGCACACACTCGCGCGCTCACCCAGGAGCTGGACAGGTTTAAGTAAAGTCTCCTGGCGTGATCTGCACTAACGAAACCCAGAGCGGATTATCGTTACACCAAAGATGCACATCAAGACGCTAATCAACAGAGTTTTGGAACTTCCACAGCAGCAAACCAGATTTCCAACCACGGAGATCCTACTCTATCCCGACCCACACCTTTTGTACGCTCATTGTACTCAAGCTTCGTTCTCTTCCGCTTTCGATTTGCAAAATGTGAAAACCTACAGAAACACGAAAGGAACGTTTACATACCCTTCACCTACATTTACCGACATTTCTCATTTTGCCGTGTTCGTTTTATTTTTATATAAACTTTTCTCGTGAACCATTTGATAGTGAGCTATAATAGCTACCGTGACACTTGACCTCTATTTTGGTAACTCCTAAGAACAACATCTCTGGCAAAACTGCAATGCCATTATCACACCGAAGACACTGAACATGCAGTCGATGGCATCTAAAACACGGCCCAGAATCAAATGCCCCAAATTGACAGCGTGTTGCTCTTTCTCTATCATATGCCAGGTACCACAAGGGCACTGAGAGGGTCACGGCCCCACGGGGGAGACTGACCCACAGATGCCTTACTGGGGACAAGGGCACTGAGGTAGTGTGGCTCATATGCGAGTCTCTGTCTTGGCTGAAGAGAAAGTGGTTGGCCCCACCTGAAGACTTGAGGAAAGGCCTTTGCAGTGAAGCCCTAAAGGACAAGTCTAGCCAACATATACACAGCAGGAACTGAACTGTGAAACTAGACAGGCTTGAATGTGGCTGCCAGAATAATACCATCCCCCCCCCCACCCCAAACATCCAAATCCCAATTCCAGGAATTGGTGAATATGTTAGGTTACACGGCAAGGACGAATTAAGGTTGCAAGAGGAATAAAGATGCTAATCAGCTGACCTTGAGATGGGAAGATTTTCCTGTGGCGAGCCTGATGTAGTCACGAGGGTCCACCAGGTGGAAGAGGGGGCGGGAGAGTCAGTGTCAGGGGGATGCAATGTGACAAAGACACCATCAGCCACTGCTGGCTTTGAATGTGTCAGGGGACCAGGAGCCAAGGAAGGCAGGCAGGCTGGGAGGGACAAGGAACTAGACTGTCTCTCAAGAGTCCTCAGAAAGGAACACACCCCTGCCACCACCTTGACTTGAGCCTGGTGAGATGTATTTCGGACTTCTGACCTCCATCCAGAACCGTCAGGCAATAAATGTGTGCTGTTTTAAGCCAATGGAAAAACAAAAACAAACACAAAAAAACACAGAGGCTGGAAACAAGGCTGGAAACTATCAAAGTGCTGGGAGATGGGGGCAAATTCATCCGAGTCCTTGTGGCCAAGCCAAGAAAACTACACTTTGTCCTTCTGGGAAGGGAGAGACAGCCAAGTGCCATGATCGGATCTGTATCTTAGGAATAAAACTCTGAAATAAAAGGAGCAGAAGCTAGAAGGAAAATAACTAACAATGCTTGCTGCCAACGATAAAATTTGAGCTTTCAAACAAAAAAACAAAAAAAAAAAAAATAGAATTTTGGAAAACTTGCATCCGTCACCAAGAACTCAAAAGATTCCCAAAACTTAAAACAGTTTTCTGATGACACTGGTGATGTTAACAAATGTGATTTTTAGAAAACAATTACATGATGAAATCTGTCAACGTTTGAAGATCTGCATAATTCAGTAAGACAGTATTTCACTGAAACATGGACAAACGACTGATTCAAAGTACAAAGCGTAATTTTTGAAAAAAGTACAAAACAAGACACATTTTCAAGTACAAAAAGCCTGTCAATATGGTTTTAGATTCCACTGTGGAACCAACTACCTCCTTTCAAGTTTTTGTGCAGTATCGAAAAAGAACACTCAGGGGCGCCTGGGTGGCTCAGTCGGTTAAGTGTCTGACTTCGGCTCAGGTCATGATATAGAGGTTCGTAAGTTCGAGCCCCGCATCGGGCTCTGTGCTGACAGCTCAGGGAGCCCGCTTCGGATTCTGTGTCTCCCTCTCTCTCTGCCCCTCCCCTGCTCACACTCTGTCTTTCTCTCTCAAAAATAAATAAACATTAAAAAAAAAAAAAAAAAAGAACACTCATAATTATCCAAAAAGGCTACTATCCTTTTCCAAGTATCTACCTGAGGCCTATTTTCTTTATATATTTCAACTAAAACAGACATCAAAACCGACTGATGCATAATTAGACATAACAATCAAGCTGCCTTCTATTAAGCTGAGCATTAAAGAGATTTGTAAATATGTAAAATGACACTACTCCCATTAAATTATTTAGCAACTAGTTATTTTTCATAGAAATGATACGTTAACAGAAAATGGCTTGTTATTTTTAGATGGCTTAGTACGTAAATATTTGAAGCTGATCCCAACTCAGATTTGTAAGATGATAAATGTTGACACATACCACCCACATAAGCAAGAGTTCCTTCGAGTCCTCAATAGTCTGTAAGAGCACAAGGCGGTTCTGGGACCGAACAGCTTGAGAACCGCTCCCTTATGGGCTGCCCAATCAAGTGAACACAGCACCAAGCTGGGTATATGCTCACATCGCACAAGGTCCTCTCCTGCTTCTTTGGGCATGATGAAGCAGCCTAAAGGGGATCCCCACTCTGCTCCCATTCTCCTGTCAAAGTATACAAGCAGTTAATGCTCAAGCTGGAAGTCCAGAAGAAAAGCATGCCATACGTTAATCCAGGCTGAACTCATCAGGATTAATGGGGTTGGAATGCATAGCAAATAAACTCATTATAACTGCTTTTCTTTAATCCAAGAATGTTCCAACCGATCATTCTACTCCTACAGATCTGGTGACTCGCTTTTTACCAAGGAAGGAGAACGCTACATACACTTCAGACCTTAAGGATTCAATTTCACTTGTGTCATAAACACAGCAAGCAACATTTCAACACCACCCCTGACAAGCTTCACTGAAAGGGTGTGGCTATGACACCATGTGGCTCTGGGTAACGGGGGGCACCTGGCACACTGACGGGAAATATGTACGTAAAATAACATGGAAACACCAGCAAACATACTTCCACTGAGTAATTTACACATCAAAGGGAATCAGGTCTTCTCATTAAGTACACTGATGAACCACTAAAAATGCTTTCCCATTTATGAGACACAACCCCCAGCTCTTTGGCAACTTAAGTACCTGCTTTGCCTGTGACTGTGATTTTATTCCATTCATTCCACAAATGTCTTGGGTGCCAGATACAGTTTCAGAAACCAGAGAGGCGGCAGTGACCTTTATTGGACCCAAATCTCTGACTTCTTAAAGTCTATCACTGGAAATACCTCTTTGAAAACTAAGGATGGACGAAATATTCACTGGAGGAAGAACGCTTCTGGTTTCCTAAAGCAACTGCATGAAATTACCAGAAGTAAGATGAGCCCCAACTACACACGGGAAGGTCAGATGTTATGGTTACTGTAAGGAACAAAGCTACAGACAGCACAGCTCAAGGCGATCGGGGGATTTCTGTTAAGTCCACGGACTCTTGCCAAGAACACTGGCAAGAACGGAGCTCCTCTGGGAAGGCCCAGCAACCTATGGGACGCCCGAGGCAGTTCCCCAGCGGATGTGTGGGCTGTCAGAATCCTGAAAGGGGAGCATCTGTGGTTGAAAAAAGCAAATCATAATTAATTGTTTTCTTTGGCATGAATAGTTTTCAAATTTCAGGATAAGATTTCTGTCGGTTAAAAGGGAGCACAGGCTAAGAGGCTGAGTAGTTAAACAGAAACCACTTTTCTGCTCCAGGAAAGACGGGGAGGATGGAACCAAAGCCCCAAGTACAGGAAGGAGCCTGCAGTGTCCCCAGAACCAGCAGGGCAGGCTTCCAGGCATCACCAAAGGATCCAGAACTGAGCTCAGAGGCTCTCATACTTTCGTCTCCTGGTCCCTGGGGAGCCTGCTGTGTGGGCACTGTAGGAACAGCATCAAGAACAGTCCGGACTGTCCCAGCTGCACCTGCAACCCGCTGAGAGAACCACAGGAATATGGGAGTGATCCCTTCTCTCCTTCGGCCTCCCAGCCTTAACCCCGCACTTCAGATCTACCCAGAAATGATCAGACCCTTATTAACTGAAACAACATACCCTCAAGGGGCAGATCTGGAGGGTACCAGCATCCAAAATACTATGTTCTCCTATGTTTCCACTGGACCCACACTTCCTAACTTCCACAGCTCCACGGGAGCACAACACACACTGGCTTGCCAGCTCCTCAACGGTAGGGGGGTGTCTTCTACCCGTGACCATGGGCTTTACAGCTGCTACTCAGCAGCTCCCCAGGAAAACTCGCAGAATAGATTCCAGCGTCCATCTCAGAATGTGAGTAACTCACCTCTTCTTCCAATTTCCAACGTCCGTCCTAATCCCTCCTGTATTTGGGACCTATACCAGTTTCTGTCTACTCCCTAAGACGGCAATAGCATTTAAGCATAAATGCTGTTTGAAAGACCGCACACTCTGGTTCTACAAAACTTACTGGGGGGAAAAATGACAAACTCTAAAGGAAACATGGTCAAGGAAGTAACAGCAGGACATTTATCCTACCCCCTATCCTTCGATAACTAAAATTACTCCAGCCATTCTGCACCAAGGAAAAGACTGCTGGGCTCACAATTTGATGACTCAACCTTCCTCTGAGATGCAAAATACTCGCAAACCCCTTCTCTGCTCTGCGCTGCAACGGGCCAGTGAAGGGTGCTCTTCCCCATCGGCCCGTGTCTCCTGGTGATGCCAAGGGAAGAGGAGGGGTGGCAGGAGAAGCTAGCGGGGGCCAGTCAGAGGTCGCGGGATGCAGTTCTCAAGCAGGGGTGACTCTGCTCCCACCAAGGGGCATCAGGCAGTGCCTGGAGACATTTCCGGCGGCCACAGCCGAGGGAAGCAGGTGTTGCCATCTAGTGCTCAGAGGCCAGGACTGCTGCACGGACAGCCTTCCAACAGAGAGGCTCGGGAGCACTGGGGTGGAGAAAGCCTGCCTTACGTGTGAAACTGCAGACCACAAAGTGTTCCACAGATTTTCTTTTTTAAGTAAACTGGTTTAATAATTCTATCAAAAAAAAAAAAAAAGCTACAATATCTGAAAACAAGCACATATTCAAAAGAGAGCAAAACCTTGTCACCATATCCCTGGAGAACCCTCCCGGGTACCCAAACCAGGATTGAGAATAACTAAGAGGCAAGGAGACAACCGGAAAAAGTAAACGATTAAAAAACGCCGTGTGGACTAAGACATGCTCCCGTTATTAATCTGAGTTCTCACTTCTGAGGGTGAATTGGTATCTTGTAGAAGGCTTGAGACCCTCGCCCTCTGATGACTCTGCCTGGAAGGTGAAGGTCAAACCTTGAAGGGCTGAAGGGATGGCCAGGCAGGGCCCCTGTGAGGGAAAGGAGCCAACCAGCTAAGCCCCACCACGCTCACAAGGTCCCCCAGGGAGAATGCCTCATCCCCAGGTCACGGGGCAGGCACAGAAGCTCCGAACAGCAGTGACCAGGACAACAGAAAGAGCCCACGGCCACTTTACTAAAAAGTCCTCTTGTTACACCAAACACACTGTTTCAGTGTCTGAGTGGGAAGGACATCTCCACCCTGTGGTTCCGAGAAAGCACAGAGATGAGGCAGCATCCAGCCTATGAGGAAGGTCGTTTCTCCCTCTCCCAGAAATGTTCTGCCCTCCAAGGAGCCATGGACATCTATTTTTTAATGCCTGAGATTCAAAAAATGAAATCACGAGTTCTAAGAGTTGGAAGGGACCAACCCAACATCTGATGCAGAAATCCTCCCAGGCTGTCACAGGAAACACTGATCAGGGCAGGAAAGAGAGGGGAGAATGGGGGAGGGAGGAAGAGCCAGGCTACTGAAGGCAGGCATGAAGAAGTGACGCTCCAGGCAGCCACTCCCTTCCACCCCCTTCCCAGTTGTCACCCACCAGCCTCTGAATTCTGCCTCTGAGTCTGGAGTAATAAACACGCATCTGAAGCCAGCCATACCCCTCATAAGCAATAACAACAGTAAGAATGGCTAACGTTCATGTTAAACGTCTGCCATGTGCCGACACCCCCGTGGAAGGCACTGTATGTATGTGTACAACCTCATCTAACACTCAAACCAGGCCTTGAAGTTTACACAGCTGTCACACCCCCTTCACTTAGGGCAAGCCAGCTGTGTAAAGTAGTTATAAAGCGGAGCCTTGGTTCAAACCTTGGCGCATCCGACTCTAAACCCACCTGGATGCTCCATTATGTTTAATGCTACTGAAACGCTACATGAAGATTATAATAGGTCCCCCAGGGCAATGGGCCATAACGTAATTACAGCAAAACTTTAATTAGACACGAGGAGGATCCCCCACTTAACAGTGACATGCAAAGGAATGAGGACACAGAGGTTTTCAAGGAGACAGACTTTGGTTTGAATCTCTGCTCAAATGCTGACCAGGTGAGTGAGTTGGGGCAAATCATTCTGAATCTTAGTTTCCTCACTTCTCCAAAGAGGAAACTACTGTGAGTCTCATGCAATTGTTTAAAAACAACAATAAATATATTTATCCACATAAATGTATCATGCATTTTTGAAAGTAAATACATTCTTGGGAGACTGTCTCTGAGTAAGTGACATATTTCAGAAATACTTTCTCTTCATTTCATACTGTTCTTCAAATGCACTGGTTCCTACGTGGCATTTTGAAATTTCTCTGCCAAACAGTTAATGAGCTACACAAATAGATAAATGCAGCCGGGGGAGCTGCTATTTTAAGAAATTCTCCAGTTCAAGTGAACAATTGTTTGATGTGTGAATAATCGGCTCTTAATTACATGGTTTGTCAATATTTTAAAAGAATCATCTGGTTAACAAGCTGAGGGGGTAGGCTGTGGCACCTACCCTGACTTTGGTCATTCGATGTTTCTGTCTGCCAGTAACTGAACCTTAAGAGTTTAATAAAATAGTCTTTGCCAGTGAGCAAGTGACGTATTATTTAAAAAAAAAAAAAAAAGAGGTGAAACATACGAATACAATACAAACATTACAGGGCATTCTCCAAATGGGCAGCAGAGAAAGGGGGCATGGGGGAATTTCGGAGCAACAGACCCAGGATGGAGTGGTCAGGGGAGGCAGCGGACAAGGTGAAGGCGTGACAAGGCTGAGGGAAGAAGGCAGGCACTCCTCAGACAGGGGGTGAGCAACATGCAAGCTGGAGTCATGGACGAGCACAAGGGGGTCCCGAGAGAGCAAGGGGGCAGGCCTGCCAGGGCATGGGCAGAAGGATGTCGGGGCTCTACTGTCCATGGCCTACACAAACCTTCTCCAAGATCTCTTCTAGTTCTATGATGGATCCCCGGAAACACACACACGCATATATTTTGGCCCTACATTGGTACACTCTCTTGAGACTCGGTGAATAGAACTCGTGATCGCTTACGTTCAGGATTCCCTGAGGCCACCTGTCAGAGCCCAGGTAGATCTGTTGATCCACTAGGAAAATAAGCCTCTTGTACTCCTGCCGTGTGCCCTGGAGAGGTACCTGGGAGGCACCCCAAGGATGCAGGCAGCAGCCCACCTCTCTAGCCCCCTACTCCCAGTTCTTGGGCAGCTTCTTCAAGATACACACCCCCTCCCCGCTGCTGGTCTTAACCAACATTTTTTAAAGCGGTAGCATCCATGCAGAGGCAGACCCTACGGTTTGGGGCCAAGGACCCTTCACCCATTCTAGCTCTCAAAAGGAAGTAACAGTGACTAGGCTTTTTACTAATCTGTCCCCCTCCCTTTGCCAAATCAAAGTTAAAGTTACTTCTCTTCGGGGGGCCAAGAAATGGTGTTGCTTGTTTCCTAAAAACCTAGGAGGAGGAATGTGGCGATGGCCGCACAGCATTGTGAATGTACTTAATGCCACTGAAACGTACGATAAAAAAATATTCATAATTTTTTTTAAACCAAGAAAATTCCTCAAAAAACAACCTACTTACCATATGACCTGGCAACTCACCCCTAGATCTATAACCAAGATAAATGTGTACACAAATGTTCACAGCAGCATGACTGAGAATAGCCCCAAAATGCTTAAACAACCAAAATGCCCATCAAATGATGAATAAACAGAACACAGAATATCTATACAATGGAATATTATTCAGCCCTTAGAAGGAGTGAAGCACTGACACCAGCCACCACATGGATGAACCTTGAAAACACCATGCTAAGGGAAAGAAACCAGGCACAAGAGGCCACGTATTGTGCTCTTCCATTTATATGAAAGGTCTCAGATAAAGGCAGAAAGTGTATTACTGGTTGCCTAGGGCTGGGGTAAGGATGGAGGAGGGAATGCGGAGTCACTGTTACTGCATATGGGTTTCCGTGTAGGGGTGAATAAAATGTTCTGTGATTGTGCTAATGGTTGCTTAACTCTGTGGATATAATCAAAACCACGGAATTTATACTTTAAATGGATTAACTTTATGGTATTAAAGTATATTCAATAAAGCCGTTAAAAAATAATAAAAGCTAAGAAGAGCTCAATCCGCCAGAGACCGCAGCATGGTTTTCTATTAACGGCACCTGGGCCGATTCCAGGACTTCCACACAAGTTCTGTGCAACAGCAGCATGTTCTCTGTGTACTTTTTTTTTTTAATTTTTTTTTCAACATTTTTAATTTATTTTTGGGACAGAGAGAGACAGAGCATGAACGGGGGAGGGGCAGAGAGAGAGGGAGACACAGAATCGGAAACAGGCTCCAGGCTCCGAGCCATCAGCCCAGAGCCCGACGCGGGGCTCGAACTCCCAGACCGCGAGATCGTGACCTGGCTGAAGTCGGACGCTTAACCGACTGCGCCACCCAGGCGCCCCGTCTCCGTGTACTTTAATTCCGCTTCAAGTCAAAATTCTCCCCCCCCCCGCCCCGGAAATCAATAATTGTAGCTCCGGTTGCAGTTGTGAGAGGAGCTCCACCTCCTTGCACAAGCCACTTATTATATGTAACAGTCATTTTGCTTTGAGCGTTTCACCAAGGTGAAAGTGACTCCTATTAAATACACCCTCCCTGCAAGCTCTGGGTCTTTTCTTGTTCTGTTCCACTGCAAACATAAGTTCCAGGTTTAACACACAGCAAAGATCCTTCATGGTGACAGGGCACAGAATAATAAAGCTGAGGAAGAGCACAGCATTTGTTCGTTTAAATGACACACTTAAAGCTTTTAACTCAAGATACAGGAGACAGGAAATGCCTCTCTGTGCGCAGGATCTCAAGAAAATAGGAAGGCTTTAATAGGTAATCAGAAGTAAAAGATCATCAGGCGGTAAAAAATTAAGAAGGTCTCTTGGCACTAGCAAAGAATTTCCAGAGATCATCAAGGTGCACTCCCAGGACAGAGAAGTCACCAGTGAGGCAGGGAGAAGACATGCCCAACTTGGGGAGCTGGAAGGAAAACTGTCTGGGAAACAAATTTCGGGATACTTTCTGCACTGAATGTTCGGAATGCTCGCGAGGCTTGGTGGCGGCATTTTGTCTGCCCAGGCACACTTGACAGGTGAGTTCATGCTACTCTCCGGGGCATTTACAAGCCCTGGGTACACAACTCCCTGCAGGCAGGTGTCGGCCCGCCCCTACCCTCCCACGGATGTGTCCCCAGCCCTACGGCAGCGCTGAAGAAGCGTATGAAGACAAATGAGCCTTGCATGTGGCCAGGAGGGCGGCCCACATCCAGGAGAGAAGAGCCTGCCTGCGCCAGCCCAGTGATTACCAGAAGGAATTAAGCAAGCACTTGCAAGCCTCGGCCTCTGAATTTCTTTCTGTACTTTGATAGACTTAATTTGTTCTCCTGGGGCTAAATAGCTGGCTGTGTCGCTACAGTCCTACACAGGAGCACAGTTAGGGAAACCTAATGTGCAGGGAATGATTTATGACTCCACGGGGCTCCCACCCAGGAAACCGTTCTCCCCAGGAGAAGCGGGGGCCAGGCAGACGGGTCACCAGACACACCTGCCATGTATCAGTTGGGACTCCACTTAAAAATGGCTCTGTTCTCTTTCCTCCCATAAACTTAGACGAAATTTCTTGAGGCACTTCTTGAAAACATTTTCATCTGTGTAAGATGGTCCCCAAATAAGACACCATCAAGGAATGCCAGTGCTGGGAAAGAGTCACAGGACCATCTAAAACATCCAAACCAGTCTATTCTCACACCTGCTTTGGGAGTTTTTGCTGTATCTTTGTAGCATGCATATTGTTACTTATAACATTGTTTGTTAAAGGAATCCAGGGGCGCCTGGGTGGCTCAGTCGGTTGGGCGTCCGACTTCAGCTCGGGTCACGATCTCACAGTTCATGAGTTCGAGCCCCGCATCAGGCTCTGGGCTGATGGCTCAGAGCCTGGAGCCTGCTTCCGATTCTGTGTCTCCCTCTCTCTCTGCCCCTCCCCCGTTCATGCTCTGTCTCTCTCTGTCTCAAAAATAAGTAAACGTTAAAAAAAAATTTTTTAAAGGAATCCACCTCTTTATAAATCAAATATTATTTTGTAGAAAGCTTTGTATTACTCCCAAATGGAATACCACCAAAAATGATCTGAACTCAAACATTAAACTCAGCTCCATTACCCAATGAAAAGTGCCATCTGTTTCCTGCAGGGCCCCTGATGGCTACAGCCATACAGGTAGTGAGCTCTGGACACATCAGGTCTCTAGTTTTTCTAATCTATGTTACCATTTAACATACCTATTAATATAAAAATGTCTGTGCACTCCCTAAAATTGCTCACAGGGCACATACATGCTGCACTTCGAAAAACAGCAGCCCAAATCTATGACTTGGCAAACTATGGCACTTGGCCCACTTTTGTATCAATCCCAAATTAAAAGTGTTTTTCACTGGTAAGTCTGTCATTCTCTCCCCCACCCCTCTCTTTTTAAGGAGGAGGAAGAAGAAGAGGAAGAGAAAGATTATTATTCAAAATACCACATCTGAATGACTTAGAAGCACCTGCATGCGGGTCTTCAGGATTCTATGTAACTGAAGGAATCTTACCAAAGAAGCCAGGAGTGTAAACCCTTTCAAAATGGGCCTCTGTCTGATCACTTCAACTGTATTTTAAGAACTGAGCCTTGTCTAAAGCAAACTAAAATGTAAGGATGCACAGCTGACCTAAATGGTCTCTGTCCTCCAGTGCCTGAATCACTTCCTCTTCTGTTTGTCCCAGAGCCACCCTCCACCCTCCTCCACCACACCCTGGGAGCCCACCTGGGTGCACCCTGAGCTCTCTGGGGCCAGCAGGAGGCAGGCGGCTCTGTGATGGAACATTCCCCCCCACACAGCCAGCTGTGCTCACCAAACCCTCTCCTGCCCCTCCAAGCCTAGGGTGCTGGGCCACTCAGGGCCCCCTCACAATCCCAGGCCACTAAAACCGTCGGACCACCCCTAACCCTGGCCTTGCCTTTATAAACAGTGGCTTTACTACACTCGCCGCCAATTACCCAGCTTGAGATGGCCATCTGCTCCCTGCAGGAGCCCTGATGACGCCAGCCTTATGGGCAGTGAACTCCGGGCGACTGCAGCCGCTTCTGCCACCTCGGGAATGTGGGCATCCAGGCCTACTCCAAGCACAATGCCTCTGTTCTAGAACTGCACAGCTGGACAGAGTCACGGACCACCTGCGGATTCACCCTCCTCCTCCAAAGCGAGCTGGACCCGAGCTGTCCAAGACCTTGTGTGATCTCAAAAATGCCCAGAGAGATTCTAGTGATTAGTTACAACAACACGCTGCATTATAAAAAGGCTTTTTTTCTTTAAAGTCTTCAACTTAATTTAATAAAATCTGAGCAGCTGCTATGTCACAGACACTGTCCTCGGCGTTTCACACACACAGAAGATCAACAATCAATCCTCATGTTATAAACGAGAAAACTGAGCCTCAAAGGGAGTCTGTGGTACTTACCAGAGCTCTAAGTGGCTGATGTGAGAGTCGTCCCCACCTTCTTCACCCAGCCAGGCCCCGACCTAAACCCACAATCAATCCTCATGTTATAAATGAGAAAACTGAGCCTCAAAGGGAGTCTGTGGTACTTACCAGAGCTCTAAGTGGCTGATGTGAGAGTCGTCCCCACCTTCTTCACCCAGCCAGGCCCCGACCTAAACCCACCTCTTGGCTGGCCAGCAATCCCCTCCCCGCCCCCCCTACCATCCCTGCCCACACCAGGAAACACAGCAAGGCCACCCTCCAGTCTATCCGCAGCCAGCCCAGTCACATTACACAAATCAGGTTACAAGAAAGACAAGGTCAGGACCAGGGTCAGCACCTGACCTAACAGGGAAGCTCCCTCACAGCCCCATATACACAATCACATTCCCTGGGCCAGCCAACAGGTGAAAATATCTGGTACCTCCCACCTGAGTGTGAATCCGTAGGCAGGTGCCTTCACGATGTCTCTGTGGTATAAAATGAAACGGCTGCCGTGTGCAGTGGTCCCTCTTCGGAACATTCTCTGCCCACAAACTGGGCTTGGAAGACAATGCCAGGACTCTGTGCACCTGGGTGGGAAGGCCTGGCAACTCCTATCAAGCTACATTACTGACTTTAAGTCAGTCACACCGAGTGGAAGGTAATTTTCCTATGTCCGATTTTATATCTGCTCACTGATCTGAGGAATCAGAAGGCCTGCCTGGCCCTAGCTGTGTGATCTTGGGTAAGTCACTTGACTTCTCTGTTTCAGTCTTATCATCTGAAAACTGGGATAAGGATACTACTTACCTCACCTACACCTCACCCCATCGCTGCCTCTTCTCTACTGTGAAAAATCAAGGAAGACAGAGGCAAGATAGAAATGAAAATCTCAGATGAAACTGGATTCAAAGTTTGGTAGGCAAGTAACTTCTCTGAGCTTCCTTCCTCCCCTCTGCAAGATGAAGAGAACAGTAATAATAGCTACTTCAGAGTTTGAGGAGGCCCAAATGAATTAAAACATACAATGCACACAAGAGCACCTGGCACATAGTAAGTGCTGTATCTTTGCTATTATTATGAGTTCCTTAATTTACAAGAGGTCTCATTAAGAGCCAACTCGTGAAGCGATGTGAAGATTAAGTACTCAGAATAACTGTGCATTTATTATATGAAGGCATTTGGTAATTGACAAAGCACTATTCAAATATATAGGTAAGGGGTGCCTGGGTGGCGCAGTCGGTTGAGCGTCCGACTTCAGCCAGGTCACGATCTCACGGTCCGTGAGTTCGAGCCCCGCATCGGGCTCTGTGCTGACAGCTTGGAGCCTGGAGCCTGCTTCCAATTCTGTGTCCCTCTCTCTCTCTCTGCCCCTCCCCTGCTCATGCTCTGTCTCTCTCTATCTCAAAAATAAATAAAAACATTTTTTAAAAATTAAAAAACAAAAACAAACATATAGGTTAAAACATACAAATAAGTT
The DNA here is from genome assembly GCF_022837055.1 of Prionailurus viverrinus. Taxonomy (NCBI): domain Eukaryota; kingdom Metazoa; phylum Chordata; class Mammalia; order Carnivora; family Felidae; genus Prionailurus; species Prionailurus viverrinus. The sequence continues at coordinate 8,946,905 of NC_062561.1, forward strand.
GACAGTCTGATTTATTTCTATCTATCCTCTAATTCAGATGCTAAAAGACTCCAGAGCTATTGCTTAGAAATATGTAAACTGGCTTAAAACTATTAAAAATATAAATATATTGGGGCACCCTGGGTGGCTCAGTCGGTTGAGCGTCCGACTTCGGCTCAGGTCATGATTTCACAGTCCGTGAGTTCGAGCCCCGTGTTGGGCTCTGTGCTGACAGCTCAGAGCCTGGAGCCTGTTTCAGATTCTGTGTCTCCCACTCTCTCTGACCCTCCCCTGTTAATGCTCTGTTTCTCTCGGTCTCAAAAATAAATAAAACATTAAAAAAAATTCTTTTAAATATTTATATATAAATATATTAAATATATATATATATATATATATATATATATATATATATATATATGAACAACATAATTAACAATGACTGGGTCTTTAGCCACTCGCTTTTATTTTAAAATACTTCAATATCCCGGTTTCTGCAGCACTAAGACCGACGTTCTCTGCAGCGTGTGTGTTGGGGGCTGGCAGTGACCGTAGCCGTTGTAGATCTCAGTTGTGTCATTGAGGTGCCAGGAAATGCTCAGTGAGTGCCCCTTGAGGAGTGAGCAGGTCACATGCTTCAGGCCGTGTGTCACTCCCCCTGGACAACGCCACACCAGCCAGAGACCTTTCCGTCGGTTTGGCTCTTGGGCCAAACCTGGAAGTTTTCGCCTCCATTTAGAAAAACAAAATGCTTTCCTCCACCTGCTCTACCACAGGGGCGGCTCCTGTGACTTCTTCCACTCTGAACTCAGGTGGGAAAGAATGCCCAGTCAAGAGGCCACTTTCCTCCTTCCAGGAGGTCTGGACACTCACAAAGCCCAGTTATTTGTTTTGCCAAACTGTGTGTACATTGAATGGAAATGTTTGTTTTCCATGTCCCACTTTACGTCTCTAAAGACAAATGATTAAAGAATATTTCAGGGACGCTTTTTTTTTGCTCATCCCCTCCAACCTGGTTGTATCAAGCAGCCTCGCTTCCTGCCTTTTAACTCACATTCTGTCGGCACATCATCCACTCTTCTTTGTTGACCTTTACGTGTACAATGTTGCTTCAAAACCCTTCTTCAAAGGAAAGGTCAAAGTGAAATGTCACCGGGAAGGATGCCAGATGGCCAGAGGCCAGGCGGGCACCGGCTCCCGGCGCTGAGGTTACCTGTGGGGTGTGCAACAAGGTGCCAAAGGCAGGTAAAGAGGCACCACAGCTGGACCACCTCATCTAATGCCCCAGAAAGCCCTGTCCTCCAGCCCTGGCCCCCGGCCCTCAGGGCAGAGTAGGACCCTTCATCCAAGAGGCACTTCCTGAGCGTTCCATCACACGTACACTCTGTTAGGAACGGCACGGTACAGAGAAAGCTACGGGGTCCCTGCCCTAGGGGAGGCCTGTAATTTAACAGGGAAGAAAGGACATATGAAAAAGCGTAGAGAGAGAACACGAAGGTGGACTTCAGAAGGACAGAGGGCTGGGGAGGTGAAAGCCAGCACTGTGGAGGGGACTGCCAAAGGAGAGTGGGACTAGAAAGGAAGATGCAGGTGGGGGGAGGGGGGGGAAGGAAGGGCCAACGGGATGCAATGAAACATTGAACACAGAGGCAGGAGGTGAGAGCAAGACAGAGTGAACTCTGAAACCACAAGCCTACTTGACAAGGAGACTGAGGATTCCTCGAGAAGCGATGTCAAGAAACAAAAGTGGGCAGCGAATCCCAAGTCTGGGTTTGGAAGCACCGAGGTGAGGTGAGATGAGGTGGCCCTGACAGTCTGAGTCTGCCACTCTCTCTCTGCTCTGGTTCATAATATACTAAGGGGTTAGAAGCATATGAGGGAAGAGAATTAGCAACACAGTAGACCAAGGATACCATCTAGAAACAACTGACACGGACACACAGAAGCCAACTCAGTGAGAACTTCAACTCTGCAAACCATGATCTAGGAAAAGTCAGACGTGGATGGAATGAGATGCACAGAACAAAGAGGGGCGGAAGCTAAACGGAGTGAAATCTGCTATAGATAAGGGCTGACGTGTGCAGAAAAACCTTTCCTGAAAATGGACATGGAAAATAATTTACCCTGATGAGAATAATTTCTGAACACTGCAAAACTTAGGTGGCTTATCTGCGCTCCAAACAAACATAACTGACTTGAGCTGAAGCGCACTCAGGGAAAAATTTTCATCAAAAATTTACCTGGGATGATACTGCTGATAAAATGTGTACACTCACAGAGTCAAAATAACCTCAGATCAAACCTGTGTGTCCAGCAGAGCCCGGAGGCCTACCCGCAAACAGCTGGACGTGTGCAAGTCCGAAATGGAGGCCTCCCTGTGAGAGGTGAGTGTTGACAGGGAGAGGCCTTGTCCCTGGGAGACAAGGAGGGAGCATCACACCAGTGAATAGGAAAAGAGCAATTCCAGAAAGAGTTACGGACCGAGTGCGGCTCCATGCATCTCTCTGCCGGCCACACCATCACCTTGTGGCCAGAAGCCACAACGCAGAGGAGGGTATTCATGCCAGCTTGGCAGAGAGTTACTAGATCAAACATAGGACATCCAGTTAAATCTGAATTTCATGCCAACAAAGAATAATGCTTTAGTATAAGTATGTCCCAAATGTATCATAAGTGTGTCCCAAATATGCCAACAAATACTTTTTGCGGTTAAAAAAAATGTGATACTAAAAAAGTAGCCAGTGCTTATGTATAACCCAAATTTAACTGGGCGTCCAGTATTTTTATTTGCTAACTCCAGGAAGCCTAGCTTGGTGTTGACGGCTCAGGTCTGAGCTCCTCACCTTCTTGCCTTTAGCCATCAGCCCTGATTTCCAGGACTACCTCTCTGCAAAGGCTCTTCCACCGTCCTAGCAGAGAGGGGGGACTCCCCCTTACATACTGTGAGTGCAGGGAGCCTGCTGCAACAGACCCAGAAAAGGAGAGATTCTGCAGGAAAAAGGAATGACCAACCATATTATATATTTCAGAAAGACAACATGGCGTGAGCACTGACGACCGATCACAGAATCTAACTGGAAAAAAGAGGCAACGGAAAGCAGTTTTAGTATAATAATAAGAGCCTACTTTTCAGGTGAAAGCAGGTGGTGAGAACATGACATTCACTCTAGTTAGCTTCATCATTAAAAAAAAAAAAAGGGTTGTCAGCCAACTGCTTCCACCTTCACAGCATCTGCAGAGAACCCCAAGAAATCACGCCCCAGAAGGGCAAGCACTTGGGTCACTCGGTGTTAGCACCCACAGGCACGCAAACAGCATTTGCTGAATGAATGAATGAATGAATGAATGAATGCATAAACTCTACACTTCTCAAAAAGCTTGTTCTAAATTTGGAAATCTTACGTTTATAAAAAACGCAAGTCTAGGGTAAATCTGAACATTTCATGGCAGTGTCACCACAGTGGCCAGCTAATATTCTTTGCTCTTTGATTGGTCAGCTGAGGATTATCTGCACTAGGAATCACAAGGGTCTGTGCTGGGCCTACACCAAACAAATGAACAAAAACACCTGCTACTCCACCTGATGAAGCACATGTTAAGATTCACATAAATCAAGCAGAGAAGAAAGGCCACCACCTCCTAAACTGAAGTGAATCTGGTTCAGAGCGCAATTTTTTTTCTAGGCCCCTTTGTGTAACTGTTGCAACTGTTTTCTTCAGTTACAGGAGCGCTTAATCAAACAAACATCTAAAAACAGCACAATTTTCTTATTTAAACATAAAAGTATTTTCAACCCTGCACCAATTTCCCTTGATCTGTGTTGGAAGGAATCCCAGGGACGCCTTACCAAAACAATAAACTTAAAAAAAAAAATGACATATATTTTCATAAAGAGTACTGTATGTATACTGCTTCTAACTTGGGATAAATCCCCAGTATATTCTGAATTTTTAAAAAGAACGCTTTATTTGCTTTGCTACTGTGGAACTTTCCATTCTGCTAAAAGGCCCCAAATTTAGAATTTACAAACAAACCTTGCCTGGACAAAGTGAAAGCTGTACTTAGCTTATGGATATGCTAACTCCTGGCATAAAACAAACGCTCAATAGCTCTGCCGCCAGACTTCAGGTATTTAATGACAGAGTTAGAAGACGTAGGCTCGAAGGAAGTTTATGTACAAATTAAACCAAAGGTTTTTCGTACCAGCACCTGAAAGGTTTAAATGCCAGACGGAGTCTACGTTCTCAGTACTAATCTTTTCAAAGTTGGTCCAAAGGAATAGATCTGCGTCCCGACACGGAGGACACTGGTGCCAGCTCTGGCCGCCTGCCACTGCCTTGCGACTTCCAAGCAAGGGCTCCAGAGCTCCCCAGGCAGAGCTGAAGATACGTTTTCTGGTATTCATCTTCACCAAACATCACTGACGCTTAATGTTGCCTACTGCAGCCGTAAACGAGAGCATTAACTCGTGAGCCCGGCAGAGGCAGGAAACGCTATGCATTCTGCAGGTGGAAAGCACCGCCAACTGCCTCCGACAGATAAGACTGACCAGTTCTCTCACAGCTGGGAATTAATGCAACTGACGTGTTTCCCAGGGTCCCAAACTCGCCCTACTTCCCAAGGGCACACCAACAATACCACCTTTGACAAACCTGTACTTTGTGGACCTGCACAGTGTCCACGCTGGAAGGGAGCTGAGCTGCTCAGGGCCGTCTGCCACACACCTGCACTGACGGGCTGCCGTACCCATTCACTTGCTGGGGAGCCTTGTTGGAGGAGTGGGCTGGGGTTTTCCTGGACAACAAATGCACCATCTCTACCACCGTTAGAAGGCAAACAGAAAAATAGGGAGTGATCTACACCGGGAATGAACATCTACTGCCCGACTGCTAAGTGTGCAGCTGAGAGCACGGGTCAGCCACTGCCTGGGCTCTCAGACGCCCCGGGAGCTGGGATCTGCCTGAAGGATGAGCAGCACGAGGCTGGGTACAGGTCCCCGTGTCTGGAGCGAAAGTCGAAACCCAGGTCTGTCTGGGACCCAAAGTCATCCAGGAAGCTCTAGGTCAGAAGAGTCCCTGCCCTTGTATCCACGGCTGATCTTTTAAATTAATGACCTAAATTTAAATGCCAACATGAAACTTTATAAACTATCAACAGTGAAACACAGGTCAATTCTAGAACTCCAATAAAGTTCCAAACATAATGTAGCCTTTTTCTTTTCTTTCTTTCTTTTTTCTTTTTTCAAGTCTGCTTTGGTTAAAGGTACAGCGAACTCGACAGTCAGATGGGGCTGAAACCTCCCCTTTGCCTGTGCCTCTTCTCTGAGGCCACCCTCCCTCCAGGGCAGACCACTCCTGATGGCATCCTGGGCTTTCTCCGCAGTTCTGGCCAGTGAGCTGGCTGCACTCCAGCTCTAACTCCATGCTGCCACCCAACTGGGTCAGGGTTAGTCGGAGCAGGGCACCTCTCTCAATGGCTCCCACAGTCAGAGCCAAATGCAGGAGCCAGCAGCAAGTACCCCACTGGGGGTGGGAGAGGGTATGGAGGGCACGGAGCAGCCAGAGGAGTGAGGAACAGGCACTAACTGCAGGGCAGCGGTGCCTGCATGGGCGTGGCCCTCTGCGGTCCCAGGTAAGGGAGGACAAGGTGGAGAACACCCAGGAGAGAGCCAAGGAATCTCCTGGAATTTGGTTCCAAGAGGGGGCTGGGTCCATCTTGGGGCTGCAACTCACTTTACAAGAACCACAGAATGTAAGTAAGACAACTCAAGGGGGAAAAAAGTTACAGAGAGGGAGGGGGGCAAACCGTAAGAGACTCTTGAGTACTGAAAACAAACTGAGGGTTGACGGGGGGTGGGGAGAAGGGAAACTGGGTGATGGGCATTGAGGAGGGCACCTGTTGGGATGAGCACTAGGTGTTGTACAGAAACCAAATTGACAGAAAATTATATTTAATAATAATAAAAAAAAAAAAAGACAACTCAGATGGGCCTCCCAAGCACAAAGTCCGTCCTGCTCCTGTCCAAAATGCCAGGCAGCCCAGATTTGGAGAACCGAGAACATGAGAAATAACATCTCAGTCAAACTTGGCATGCTCTGGACAAGAGTCCTGTCTTCAGAGAAGCTCACAAAGCAAGCTTTGTAAGCAGGCTCGTCCCACGATAGCATTTGCAAAAGATCGGTGATAAACCCCAAGCATCCCTGGCTCCATCCAACTATCAAGAAGGACATTCTTCTTGAGCCCACTGCCCTTTTCTGCCTCTACTACCTCTGGTTCTGTCCATTTGTTACCAGCGGCAGAAAGTACTATTTTTTTTTTAATTTTCTTACTGAAGAATAATTTTTTAATTTATTTTTTAATTTATTTTTTTAAGTAGACTTCGCACCCGGCACGGAGCCCAACGTGGGGCTCAAACTCACGACCCTGAGATCAAGACCTGAGCTGAGATCAAGAGTTGGACGCTTAGCCAACTGAGGCACCCAAGAGCCCCAAGCACTATTTGCTTTGTACTTATTCTAAGACATTTCGAAGTCCTGACAAGGGACAGCCTCTGACTTCCAGAAATGGCTGATAAATCTGCAGGCTCACCTTGCCCTGGCCTACGGGAGCTTCAAACTCTGGTCACACCTCTTTTTCCTGGTATTGCCACACTGGGCAGTCCCAAATCTTCCAGTAAACCCTCCTACAAACTCTCCTCCATTCTCAAACAAAGCCAAAGCCTTTGGAACTCAAAGACTAAAAATTTCCCCTCTTCTGTAATACAACCCTTATCGGATTTCTGTCCAGAGGGCAGATATTTAAGACTTCTGAACTTCAGCTGTACAAGTGAAATCTTTTTTTGCAAATTTGACTCTTTGCCATCCTTTGTCCTCCTTTGAACCTTATATGAACCCGGTGGCACAGCGGAGTGTGCTCTGTTTGATACACCGGTGTGTTATTTTTATATACGCACACCTGCATACCTAAATCAGAAAGCTCTATCATCAGCCGGATCACGTCCACTAAGGCAAATCTAAAGGACTTTGGACAGAATGCCCTGAAGAAGGGGAGGGGGGTCCTTGAAGTTGAAGCCCGCGAAAGGTGCCCAATGTCCCGCCGTCTGTCCCCAGGTGGGTCTGCCCCAGGAAGCAGCCACCAAGGGAAAGCTGCCCCAAGCAGAGACAAACGCGAGTCCGGGACCCTCCGCCCTCCACTGCTATTTCTCCCTGGACGTCAGGTGCTCCGTGCAGTCTGAAGACCCACCACCGGAGAAGCGGTGACCCTTCGATACCCCCCATACTGGCTCCCTGTCACAGCCTGTCAAAAGCAGCATGAAAAAGAGTCATGCGTGCCCTTTTCTCTGCATGTGATGCGAGGAAGCAGGCAAGAACCTGTCCCTTCTCTTTCAGACTTTTTTCTTCATTCCACTAAGGAGAAATACGTCTCTCAGAGGAGGTGGGGGAGAAGCAGAAGCAAGAACACAGTGAAGGGTTTTCCGTAAAGGCTGTTTCCGCAGCAGAAGACCACTGTGTGGAGACGACAACACGGAGCCTCAGAGGGGCTCTGCGTCTGCTGCTGCTGCTGCTGAAGGGCTCACCCTAAACTCAGACAGGGTGGCTTAACGGGGGACTTTGCTTTCTGTTTCCTTTGATGGGGGCTGTATATATTTTGACGTGTATGGCTGGCGAGTCCTGGGAAAAATCACGTCTCTCAAGCTTCCTCCCTGGTGAGATAGCGTGGGACTGGGCTGCTCATGACCTATCCCGACATTCCAGAACCTCCGCAGGAGACGCCCCGCACAAGAGGACACTGCTGCCAAGGGCCTGACACCGGTGGCCGGCTGCCCCTGCTGGAAAGTTCTTGCCCTTGCCCAAGGGTAAACATCCACAAGTGCCGTGCAGGACCTCGAAACGCTTGGTCCACACTCCTCACTCTTTCCTGAGATGCACTTAGGGAACGCACAATTCTGACCAGCACGGGCTCTTCTGGAAGACTCCTAAGGGGGAAGGGGTGAGAGTGTGGTGGACCGTGGGGATGCTGGTTACCAGGTCCTTCTTTTTTTTTCTTACAGGAGCCATTGTGTTCCCCCTGGCTGCAGTAGTCACCCGGCTCATCATTTCTGGACTAATACACACAAGGGGACACTTCTTAGTCAAGACCTCTGCACCAACTTAACACCAAACCATCTGTTTTCTACTACATCAGATTACTACCATTCCCACTCCACACCCACTTTTATGGTATGGACACCAAGCCGCATGGAGCTCTTTAGTAGCTCCATAATCATGGAACGTCACTAACTTCCTGCTTAAGGCCGGAAACCCCAAAGACAGTCTCCTAGTCCAATCTCATCTGAATGCGAAAGCAGAAAAGGTGGCCTTCCTTGGAGAGGAAGACGTGATAAATCCCCAGGGGGACCCTGTGGCTGGGCAGCAAAAGACAAAGGACCTTAGGCGCTAACCACCTCTCATCAAGCCATGTTTAGAGCCCGTGCTTCCTCTCAACCACGTCTGACGTCCTTGCACATTCAGAAAAAAAAACCTGTATTCTGGGGCGCCTGGGTGGCTCAGTCGGTTGGGCGTCCGACTTCGGCTCAGGTCATGATCTCACAGTTTGTGAGTTCGAGCCCTGCATCGGGCTCTGTGCTGACAGCCCGGATCCTGGAGCCTGCTGGATTCTGTTTCCCCCTCTCTCTGCCCCTCCCCTGTTCATGCTCAGTCTCTGTCTCTCAATAATGAATAAACATTAAAAAAAAAAAACAAAAAACAAAAAACCAAAACCGGTATTCTACAAGTTACCCCTTGTATTCAGACAACACACAGACAGGCATGGAGAGAACATGCGCTGGATGGTATACACAGCCTTCTCCTTTACAAGGTGTTTTTATACCTTAAAACATGTCTTAATTCCCTTACCTGGCCGCTTTGCTGAACTATAAAGCCCTATCTCTGCCAAGGCGATGAGTGCTACAGAGCCGATTGATTATTCACAGGCCCAACTGCAAAGTTTCCCCCGGGGAATTCATTGCTCATCTTAAGGCCTGGTGAGACAAATAAGCAATGTGCAGGTTTCTACAGACTGGAAAGTGTAAACCGCCCTCTACACCCCCGTATGAGATGCCATAAATTAAGGCTGATTTTCGCAAAGAAACGATGCCGTCATGGGATTTCGTGCAGAAGGCAAAATGCAGAAGGTACGAGAGGGCATGGAGTGCGGGGCAGCGGTCAGTCCCCTCCACACCCTGACCGCACCATCACCACCGCCGTTCCCGGACCTCCCAACAAGGTCCGGTCTTGGCTCACGAGTTTTTACAGAAGCGATTACAAGCCCCAAATTTAGAGAAAAAAAAATGTAAAGGATGCTTTTATATACCATTTGACAGAAAAATTTCTAATGAGCATATGAATTAATGAACCAGACAACACAGCAAAAATAAAACTCACACTCGCTGAATTTAATACCATTTAATTCCTGTTGCTTCTTCCTCACGCCTCCCCCCGCCCCTTTTGTATCCTTGTGAAAAGGTATCAACACATTTTGGAGGGCTTCTGGAAGTTTTCACCCCATCTACAGTGAAACATGGAGAAACAGGACCATATCAGAGCTTTTGGAGAAACCGTTCTGCCTTGCTTTCTTTCCTACTTTCAATGTCCCAGTGCAAATACGTGTACTAAGCACAAACCTTCTAACTGAAAGACTGTCAAAAGCAGGTAAGTTCTCCCCCAACTATTCCAAGTCTCTCCCCTTGGCCAAGCCAGCACTTCTGGGAGGCCGAAGGCGGATAGGATTCACGGACAAGCACCCCTTTCCCCTTCAGCCATCCATTCCTATGACTGCCTAAAACCAAACACACAGAACCGCAAGGGGGCTTAAACCCCCGAGCGTCCGCCCAGACACGGGCCCTCCTTTGCCAAGTGGCATCCTGGTTTAAGGTCTTCCGAGCAGGGGACGCGGAACCTCGCCTCCTGCAGCCGCTCGGGCACCGCCATGCCCCGTCCCTTGGCACGTCTCCCCCCACCCCTTAATTAGAAAGCGCCTGACATCCATCTCTTGCATGAAGAATTTCCTGACTAAGAGAAAACAAGTAGCAACCTCTCCTGAGCCCACGTGCACCACTCCCCAGCCTTCTGGAGGAATCACTTTTGAGTGTTAATTTACACCTCCTCCTCCACCAGCAAAGTAACAACACATGTATGTGCAACCTCAGGAACTGGATGTTTCACTTGGCAGGACCCTCCCACGCCTACTGCAGCTTAACCCTTTATAGGCCAGCCAACCCTGATATAAAATACATAGCTCACATTTATTGAATACCGGGCAATGTTCCAAACTCACTTTATCTCTTTGATCCTCAACACAGCCTACGACGTGGGGGCTGTCACTTTCGCCATTTTTCAAATGGGGGAAACTGAGGCACGGAGCTGCAGACGGTCGTGCACACAGACCTCCTGAAATGGGGTCGGGTTGCTGGCCACCTTGCGGAAGCATCCTAAACCACAGTGGGTTTTTTTTTAATTATTTTTTTAATGTTTTTATTTATTTTTGAGACAGAGAGAGACAGAGCATGAGCAGGGGAGGGGCAGAGAGAGAGGGGGACACAGAATCTGAAGCAGGCTCCAGGCTCTGAGCTGTCAGTCAGCACAGAGCCCGACGCAGGGCTCGAACTCACAGACTGTGAGATCATGACCTGAGCCGAAGTCGGACGCCCAACCGACTGAGCCATCCAGGCGCCCCTGTTATTTAGTTCTTGCATCTCCTTTCATGTTGTGCCGTCCCTCTCCTGCTGCCAGGGCCTCAGCTGCCACTTGTCCCATGGTGAGGAGCCCCACCTCTGCTGGCGATTACCACTTCCTACCTGCAGTGGGCTGTCAACAGATAACCAGGCCAGTCAGACCTGAGTACACCCCTCCCGCCCCAAGGGCACTGAAGCATGCAGCTCTGTGACAGGCGCCTCAGTTCTTGAAAAGGTGTCTTCTGAGCATCTGCTCCACACCAGGGACCGCTCCAGGTTCTGGAGCCACATGTGCCCGGGCCCTGTCCCGGGGAGCTGGAGGTCTCCTCGCTTCATTCCAGGTTCCGGCAGTTTTACGGATGCCTGCTAGTCCAAGAGATCCCAGGAGCTGGTCAGACACGCTCACCCCGGACCTGCTTTTCAGGGAGACTCCCCAGGGGAGGATCTCTGTGCACGTACTGGGCCGGATGGTTAAAGGACACCTGAAGTTTGACTTTAAGCTATGAAAGCCTCTATTTTATTTCACTTACACGCTTGCTGAAACGTATTCCTTTTCTCTGTCTTTAATGCCTGCCCCATCACATCTGCCCAATCCATATGTGTGTACCTACTCCATGCTTTCTAGATAGTGACGGAGGAGTACAAGTCATAACGAAGGGAGCGTATCGCAAAATCCAGTGACGGTGGAAGTCTCTTGCTTTGGGTACTACATTTCCAGAAACAAAATACTACATGCTTAGTCTCAACCCCAGGTTCAAATTTCTATTTTATTAGTGTACAACCGCATCTGTAGGTGCAGGCCTTCGGTGAAGTCTAGGCCTAGCAGGGCTATGGCTTCAGACCATGGAATTAAAATTTTTTTTAATGTTTATTTTTGACAGAGAGAGAGAGAGAGACAGAGCATGAGCAGGGGAGGGGCAGAAAGGGCGGGGGGGGGGGGGGGAGACACAGAATCTGAAGCAGGTTTCAGGCTCTCGGCTGACAGCACAGAGCCCAACGAGGGCCTCGAACTCACAAACCGTGAGATCACGACCTCAGCTGATGTCTGACGTTCAACCAAGTGAGCCACCAGGCTGTGGAATTTTAAAGGAGCCTACATCCATGCCACACACGTAATAAAGTGGACCACGCAGTCCTGCCAGCTCAAGAGCAGCTGTTGTCTGGCAGCAAGAACAATTCTAGGGAGAAGGGGAGGGAACCAGTTTCTGAATCACTGCTCATTTGAATTTGGGGCTGCATTGCTTGTTCCCACAACGCATCAGGATGGAGGGATCACTCCCATCCCTCTCTCCTTGCTCCCGTCGGCGCTCCAGGGCAAATAGTATTTCCTTCCTGTGCACAGCCACATACCTAGCTGGAAAGAGACCCCTCCTGAGGTGCCAACACCCCTAAGCCCTTAAGAGGCCCCAAATCTCCCACCGGCTCAAAGGCTCTCCAGGGTGATTCAGCAAGAGCTCCCTTGCAGATCCTCAAGGCAAAACAGTCAACAGGCAGCCAGGAGCAACGGGGAAGTGCTGGCCTCCCCAGCCTCTGCCCCCATTCGAAGTCACCCAAGAAATCCAGAATGGCAATCCCCCTGCCTTGACTCACCAGACATAGACCTGAGAGAAGCCTACCACAAACTATACCTGATAACTTTCCAAAATTCTGATTGTAACCAACTCTGACACTAGGAAGACTTTCTTCTCAGTTCAATTCAGATAACCCAAAGAATTAATGAATGGTCTTGCCTGATATCATCCAAAATTGCCCTCTAGAAAGAAAGAAATGTCTTCCAACAAAAGTATTTTTTTAAAGCAAAACTAGCTGCTACAAATTTGAGATTATAGATTTATGGGGGATGTGTTAAGCAACTGAAATCATAGATTATCCCCTAATTCGCATAATATTAACATATCTAAGATCATAAAATCAAGTTCATGATGATTCTTCTCAAATAGTATCAACAGTGGTGGTAATATCTGCATCTTGCAGAAGAGTTTTTAAAAGACTGTAAACTAAGTGCTCTATATGCTTTTATAGAGGAGCATAATAAATAAAAGAAGTTTACAAGAAACAAGGACAGATATTTGTACAATGTTTCAAGAAAGTAGGCAATTTATCTTCTTCTGGTTCTGTTCTTTTACTATGCTTTTGTTCCTACAATCAATTCCCTTGATTTACAATTGTTTTAAGGATTATATACACAGGCTTGTCCTTAAAAATATTTATTTTCTAGGCAAAAAAAAAAAATTCAAACAATTCTCAGGTAAGATTTACGTTTATGTAAAACCCATTCTAACTTTTCAAGGAAAATTAATGGCACGATTGCTATTGCTAATATTATAACACACTGTTCAATTTTAATCCATCAGACTTAAGAGTCCAAAAATTAATATTTCTATTAGAGTATCTTTTCTCCCTCTTCTTCCTATAAATCCTTAACTCTAAAAGGCTCATTGTTCAGATAGGTTCTTCCTCAACTCATAATGAATACAATAAATTAAAAAAAAAAAAAAAAAGGCTTTTCAAAGTGCTGAAACTAACAAACTCTGAGCCATCTCTGAAAATTCACACACAGCCTGACCAGGCCACCTTCAAAACCACCAGCATGTGAGGTCAGCGAAGGCAAGAGCCATCTAGTTTGCATCAGCAGGAAACCACACCAGGAATTCATACAGGTCTTGCCCTGTGTCCCCATTCACCTTCTTGGGAATCGTCACAAACAAGAAATGTCCACTTCAGTTAGAAACTCCCACGCCACCACGAAAAGAAACCTCTACCCTCTGGCTGTCTTTGTCCAAACCAGTCTGGACAGAGAATTTCGCCCAGGCCCAAGCCCAGGGAACCTGAAATTCAGGACATCAAGGCGGAGTGGCAGGTGGGTTCGCAGGCTAGCGTGCCCAAGCCTAACAGTGTTTGCAAACTGCGAGTTGCCACCAGCATTTTTTTTTTCATGCAAGAGAAACAAAAAGTATCGGAGTGCACCGCAGGTACAAGAACGGGTGCTATTTCACAAAAACTTTCATTTAAATCTATAGACGTGTATGTGCCTGTGTGTGTACTTGATCACAGGATACACTGATTTCTTACTGTGGATTGCAGCCAGAGGAGTCTGAAAGCCTCCACCCTCCGGAGAACCACTGTGCGGGCACGACCAGCCCTATCCCAAACACAGCCTGAAGGAAGCCTTCCCAAAGACCAGGTTTCCAGAACCCTGTGTGGAGGGCAGGTGGAAAGGCAGCCAGCACAGCTCTGAAAACTAAGTACCTGTGTCCTTCTGATAAGAACGAAACGTATCACCAGAGAGAGGTATGGGCAGCTGGAACATTCATCCTCCCTGCAACAAAATCACGACATCAGGGCCATTTTCAAAGCTAACCTACCTTGCAGGTAAGAATGCGACGCTGTGTCGTTAAAGAACTTATAAATTAGAAATCAGGACATCGTGTAGGTGTCTCTTGGTAGGACTGATGCTCAAATATGAGACATCCTAGACAAATCAGCTAAAAATTCTCAACAGGACAGGACAAGCCACTCTGATGGTACATCAGCTACAGAGTATGTAAAAAGATGTTGTAATTTTACCCCATCTGTGAAAGTGCCTAATAGCCAACCCAGGAAAAATTTAATATTCTGACACTCTAATTTCAACACAACAGGATTATTTCAAAACTAGAAATGTCAAAGTCACTCATTCGTAGCCGGATTGGTACCGAAGTACAAAATGTGGCACATATTTGTACCAAAAAAAAACCCAAAATAAACCCCAAACAGAGATGCCAGGGCAGAAGTACAATAAAAATTTAAAATATTTATTATTCTTTCCACCTGCCAAAATGTTACTATTCAGCCCAAAGACATTTCCTCCTTTAGAACACTACTGTTTCACTAATTATGAAAATATTTATTTAACAAATATTTGTGGAGCACCACTTTAGGTGCTACATACAGAGCAGTGAACAAACCAAAGTCCAATTTTAATAGTGTTTTCTTTCTGCGCAAATACATAGACCTCAGATAAGATAACGCTGAACACAGAAAATTGTATCCAGACTTCACTTTCACTTTCGACAGCAAAGTTTTTCCATAACATCAAATATTCTTTGAAAATACCATTTTGGGGAGCACCTGGATGGCTCAGTCAGTTCAGCGTCTGACTTCAGCTCAGGTCATGATCTCCCGGTTGGTGAGTTCGAGCCCCACATCGGGCTCTGTGCTGACAGCTCAGAGCCTGGAGCCTGCTTCGGATTCTTTGTCTCGCTCTCTCTCTGCCCCTCCCCTGCTCACCCTCTGTCTCTGTCTCTGTTTCTGTCTCTCTCTCAGAAGTAAACATTAAAAAAAGAAAGAAAGAAAGAAAATACCATTTTTGGGGCACATAGACGGCTCAGTCGGTTAAGCGTCCAACTCTTGATTTCGGCTCAGGTCATGATCTCACGGTTCATGAATTCGAGCCCTGCATCGGGCTCTGTGCTGACAGTGCAGAGCCTGCTTGGGATTCTGTCTCCCTTTCTCTCTACCTCTCCCTCTCTCCTGTGCTCGCTCGCTCTCTCTCTCTCTCTCTCTCTCTCAAAATACATAAATACATAAAACACACACACACACACATTTTCATTGGCTACGTAATATTCCATCCTACATGGTGTCATAATTTACCAAAAGACATTTCTAAATGCTTACCACAAGACAAAAATACAAACAAGAGACGCAGTCAAATATAGCATGTAAAACCTAGATTTAGGACCTTAGGTAGGGGAGACAAATACAATCTTACCAACTCACAGACCCCGGGCAGTGGATGTCGACACCTTCTTCACCTTGCACCATATGAAGGTCTAATTTGTGAATCTCCCTTTATAAGCCTCACTCCCTCTTTGATCCAAGAGAACATTGTCTGCACAGAACAATACGTTTTCATTTCAATTTCCCTTCTTTTCAGGAAAGGAAATGTTTGCACTTCAAAGGGCTTCTTTGAAGAGCAGCCCTCCGGGTCCTGGCCCATCCAGGTTAGGAGTTCCGTGGCCTCAGCGGGGTGTCTACTATCTGGGCGTCTGCCCACCCTGTCACCCTCAAGGCCAGCTCCTTCAAGGAGAGGGTCTGGTGCAGGAGAAGAAAAAATAAACACATGGAAAAATACTTGAGGCTTTTGATCACGCCCTTCAGAAGCCCTTTTTCACACATAATGTAGGTTTACAGCTCAGGGAAACTGAGGTCCACAGGATGGGAAGCCGTGGACGTCGCAGCTTCTTGGAACAAAACCACTCAGCAAAGTCCCCTTCGGGGCCAGGAAAAAGTGAGCCCCTTTCAGTTACTGCTGGTGATGACTAAGGGCGTGGCCTGGATAAATGAAATGCGGGAGTAAGATCCACCCTTCACATGGAAGTTTTGGAACTTTCCCCCAGAAACTCGAGGGCAGCACAGTTACTAACAAAGAGCAAAATTCACAATGTAGAATTTCACCTCTGGGAGCATAGGTGGCTCAGTGGGTTGAGTGTCCAACTCTTGATTTTGGCTCAGGTCATGATGCCAGGGTCGTGAGATCAAGCCCTGCATCAGGCTCCACACTGAGCACAGAGCCTGCTTAAGATTCTCTCTCCCCCGCCTCTGCCCTCTCCCCTGTCCGTGCACTCTCTCTAAAATAAATTAAAAAATAAAAAAGAAGAAGAATTTGGCCCGATTTCTCCACTGGCCCACTCGTGGGGGCCCAAGAGGTTCAACAACAGGCAAGCCTAACAACCATGTTAAATAACCACAAATTATCTGCCAAGCGGCCAGTGCCATTTCTTGGATCGAGGCCCTGTGCCCAACCTCCCCTTCTGCCAAGTCTAGGAAGTCAGGGGTACATAGCGGACAAGAGAAGACCTGCAACATTTCTTTTCAAGTCTTGAACAAGTTCTGGGTATATGCTAAGGATCTCCACTCTTGCCTACCCCGAGGTGGTTCAGTTCAGCTGCTCAGGGGGGCGACCGCCCAAGAAGTGGGCAGGAGCAGGAAAGATTCCACTCTGCCCAGCTCCAGACAGGGAGCCCGCTCCTCCTCACAGCCCAAGGACGCCATGGGCTCCTGCCCTGGATGTCTGGGGTGCAGGTCTGGGTGACCAGGTCACCCTGAGTGGAAGTCTTCCACTCACCTTTCTGCAAGCCCCTTACCTAGCCTGGAGCTAAGCTCCTGCGCTGGAATAACAAATGGTTTTTGTTTTCCTGTTCTCTTCTATTTTTCTGGTTTCCAAATTTTTCACAATCAGCATTCTAACACTCAGAAACAATTTTTCTTAAAGAGCCTTATGAGATTGGAGTGCCTGCGTGGCTCAGTCGACTAAGGGTCAGACTTTGGCTCAGGTCATGATCTCATGGCCGGTGAGTTCGAGCCCCGCATCAGGCTCTCTGCTGTCAGCAAGAGCCCGCTTAGGATCCCCTGTTCCCCCCCACCCCAGGCCTGTCCTGTGTGCACTCTCTCTCTCTCAAAAATAAACAAACACTTTGTAAAAAGAGTCTTATGAGAAATTTAGACCACAGTTCCTTTGAAAGATCCCCTCCCATACACACTAAAGTCATATATATTTTTATGCATCTACACGTTAATTATATGTAGAGAGAGATGGCTATAAAGGACATAATCTGGACAAGTGAAAGTTGAATACGGACCGTGGACTAGATAGCAACGTATATCAAATGTGTATCAATGTTCAGTTTCCTGATTCAGATAACATACTGTGGTCATGCAAGAAAACATCCTTATTCTTAGGAAATACACACTGAAGGATGTAGGGGTAAGGTAAATAAAAGGCCTGAGGTCTTCAGCTTACTCTCAAATCACTCAGGAAAAAAAAACCGCATATAGGTGTGTGCAGACAGATCAATGGAGATAAAGCCATAGATACCTACATAGAAGAAAAGAAGGAAAAAGTTAAAGAATGGGTTAATTTAAGAAAGGGGTACACAGGGCTTCCTTGTACTACTGCAACTTTTAAGTTTGAAACGTTATACAAACAAGGTGGGGAGAGCACAGGAGAAATGGAGAAAGGCAGGAGGGGGTTGGAACACTTCCCTCCCTCCACCTGCCAGCTTCATGGCCCTGGCTGCTACCCTGCCTGGGACAGCTAGCCTCAGCACACTAATCAACAGAGTCAAGACCTGGGTCTCCAGAAGGCGGCTGACTTCGTCCCACACGCCGTCCCTGGTTCCCACAGAGGGCTCTCCTCCCTGCAGAGGGCTCTCCTCGAGCCAAGACGGCTGGACGTGCAGGAGTAAAAGAGGGCTCTCCCGTGGCCTGGGCGGCAAGTCCCATATCCATTCTGCTCCAGTGACGAGGATGCCAAACTGCAACCCAGGGAGACTGCGGCCCTCCTGATGTCCGACACCCACGCCGGCTCCCCGTCTGGACACCTCCCTGCACAGCCGTCCGGGGCACCAGAGCTCCAGCCGTGCCACGAACACAGGGCTCCGCTCTGGGCACAGAGGGGGGAAAGCACTGTGTTCCAGGCCAGCAGGAGTGGAGGAAAAGCAGGGCACCGTCCAGTGGCACGGCGGGCTCCGCAGCTCCGGGACTGGCTCAGAAACAAGCGGGGTGTGGGGCTGAGCGGCCGCGGGTGCACGGGCTGAAACCTCAGGCCTGGCACTGCCTGCTGCGTGTGCGTGCCAGAACGCGGTCCCAGGAGAGGCTGGGGCCCGTAGAGGCTGCCATGCACAGCCCTAAGGCACACTGAAGGTCGGGACTCTGAGCCGGGCCCCTAGGGGTCCAATCCTCACTCTGCCACCGACTGCCCAAGCGCGTGCCTGTGGGCGACTTGCATCACTTCTCAGGGCTTCCGTTTCCCATCTCTCAAAATAGTGGCATCAACCTCACTGGGCGGCTGTGAGGATTCCGTGAAGACATAAAATGCCAAGTACACAGTGAGTACTCACTACGCGCTTGTGATTCTTCATCTTACCCTGCCCTGGGCCTCTCCCTTCCTTCCTATTTGATGTAACAGACTCTGGCTAATGGTACTTGGTAGACAGATAAGAAGACACAGAAGAAAAGAACATTTCCAAGCTGACCTTAAGATGGGAAGACAACAGTTACAACACCACGATGAAGCAACAGTAAGAGCGGGTAAGAGCGGGTCTGCGCCCTTCCCTCCCACTGCTGCCCCCCCCCCCGAAGCGTCCACCACGTCCACCCCAAGGCACTTAGGGGATCCCACGTTGCCACCTCAAGGAAGAGAGGAAATAAGGTGGAAAACAGAGATGGCTCTAACTGTTTGGCCACGGTTTTCAAACTCAAAGCCGTCAGGGTAATTTGGACAAAATATGTGGGGGATCAGGATGACTGACGAGGGCAGGTCACCCCAGCACGCACGCGCACACACCCCCACACTGTTACTCACATACGCGTGCATACAGACACACACCAGCAAGCACCAAGAGTGAGGCTGTGAGCTCCGCT
This sequence comes from Prionailurus viverrinus, assembly GCF_022837055.1. Lineage (NCBI taxonomy): Eukaryota > Metazoa > Chordata > Mammalia > Carnivora > Felidae > Prionailurus > Prionailurus viverrinus. Next base: position 8,966,001 of record NC_062561.1, read on the forward strand.
TTCCAGAGGGACAAGGAGTGGCTAAACCCAAAGTGCGTGGATCTGACATCTAAAGGAACCTGACCTCCAACACACCCAGAGCAGTCCCTGATCCCCAGAGGGCTTATGGCTGCAAGGTCACCGAGGCAGGCAGAGCCAACACAGCCCCAGAGACCGTGGTTCCTCCCCGCCATATCTCCGTTCCCCATTGTAGCAAAAAGGCCACAGAATGACCTCAACTGTAAAAGGACAGTGGTAGAGACCGCCCTCCCGGTCTAAAGGGGACAATGATACAGGAACTAAGGTCATATCCACAGATCCTAGACCTGGGTCAGCAGATGCCTCAAAAGCTCAATGTCCCCCCAAAACCTTGGCACTATGTCCGAGCCCCGCAATACAGACACAATTGCAAGGGAAAGGGACTATGTTTTAACCCCCTGGCAAGGTGGGAGACTGAAACAAACTTGTCTTAGGAATTACTTTCCTCCACACCTAAATCAAAGAACTGAGCTTTCTTTCCAGTATAATAGTTACCATTTATTTGAAGCACTTGGTATGTACCAGAAGCCGTGTCAAGTACATAACACAGATTACCTCATTTAAATCCTCTCAATCCTACAAGGTTGGCACTAGAAGCCGATTATTATGCCAACAATATGGAAAAGACTTTAAGTGTGAAAAATACGATAGGAAAGGCACTTATCCTGTAAGTAGACCGCACTCCAGGACCCAGAACTTTCTGCCTGACAAGACCCATGGCATCTCCTTTGACCCCGCAGTGCATGGCCCCGTGGGGAACTCAGGGTGGCCACGCAGAGCAGAGGCTACCCCCCTGCAGCCAGAGTCTCTAGACCACCTGCTAAGTGGTCTCTACAATGGAGAACTCGCTACGCATGGAGAACACAGCATGCAGGTCCCATTCCTAAACAAACGGGAAAATATTTAGTTGTTCTCACAGTCAAGAACGTTATCTGAACAAATATTCTGGAGAAAGCACTATAGCAGAAATGTGGAATGTTAAGGAAACACAACTGCCCATGCCCTGTGCGCCTCCAGAAAAAGGGAGAAAAGGCTGACAATCCACTCAGGAAACAGGGAGAGAGGATACAGAACTACACACGGCCCAACTAAGGGACACTCTTTCTTCTACCTCCAGAAAAGTCCACCTGGCAGCACCCTTTGAAGGCTTCCCTGAGCTTGACTTCTGGTTCCCATAATCAGAGTAATAGACTGGTAATAGAAAGAACTTACTCCACGGAAGAAATCTAAATGTATTGATTTGGGACCTTTACTCTTCTAAAGTACACCATGGAACTCATAGTTTGTGAGCTTCTTTACTGGGAGGCCGAGGAAAGGCTTCCCCAGTCTGTGGATGGAGCAGGTCTACAGAGTTGGGAGAGTCTAAAGGCTCTGGGAGCTGCACGCAGAATAGCAAAGCGAGGACTCCAGAAGCCTAGGGTTGGTACTACTCGTCCTGGGCTCCCCAAAGCAACCTCCTTCGGGGCACATCATCTCAGGCTCCACTGAAGCTGTAAAAGCCTCTAACCACACACGGCTCTAACGTGTTTACACAGTTTGTTCACCAAATGTACGATCTGGTAGTCCGAACAGTTACTGACAATCAACAGAGGGGGAAAGCCAAAGAACAGACACTGGGTGTGGCAGGATGGGTCAACTCTATGCCAGAATCAATCCTAATGTCCAGAAAGGTCTTTCCTACAGCCTATGCTTCTGGGAGGAATGAATCCAGACCAATGGGTAAGGTAAAGGGCTTCACTCACAGCTCTGCCAATGCGTATCTGAAGGAATGCCTTTAGAATGGAATGAACACATTTAGCAGTCCACCAAATCGTTTTACCAATCTGTCGCCCATTCTTCTGACCCACAGGTGGCAAATGCACTAAACCTCCCGTGATAAATCAGGGCGCAGTTTGAACAACTGCAGGGGTGCTTATATTCAAAGCTTCTTTGGAGTCAGCATTGGGGATGGGGGGGGGGAGGGTGGATTATGGAGAAAGAGAAAAGAAAAGCCCCTAAAGTTTACTACAAGGCTGTTAATCTGCCACGAAAGATGGTACTACTCTATCCTGTGACTGGAAGAGACCTAAAATCGTTGTGCTGGATAGAACCTTGGCTGGGGATCCGATGCCAGTGACCCAAGGCACAAGAAACCCCTGGAAGGCAGGTGCCCTGAAGACCCAAGAATGAAAAAGGAGGCACACCCCACGTGGCAGGGGTCCCCATCCCGGCAGTGGGACGAACCCACGGCCAAGGTGTCCACTGGAGGGTGGTAGGGAAGCACAGGGAGTCTGCAAGCACAAAGAGATCCCCCAGTTAGGTGTGAGCCAGCAAGAAAGCTAGGTGAAAAGGAAGATGGTCACCAACCTGGGAGAGGTGGCTGTGACACAGTCATGCATTTGTGAGAAGGGGCCCCAAGAGGACAGATCTAGTTCAGCTCTGTCCCTTGAGGATGGAAATATCTAAAAACGGTCAGTTGTATCTTAAGGAAAAAAAAAAAAAAAAAAAAAGGTCCTTCCCAACATGCTCTTTCCTCTACCTTCCCCGTCCCGTTAATATGGCAGTTCTACTCCTTGGAATTGTATTTAACTTTTTTCACACCACACATGGAAGCCACTGGCCAAGCCTGTTGAGTCTCCCTTTAAAATCTACAGATGGAACAAGGAGATAAGTCTAGAGATGGGGCAGAACTCAACTACCTCAGGTTTCTACCATCTCCACCCCGGTCCAAGTCGCCACCACCTCTCAAGGAAACGACATATGGCCACTCTCTCTTCTGCACAAATAACCTGCAGCTGGATTTTATTCCAGACCTAAGTTACACAAGTCTCTGAACTGGTCTCCAGGCTTCTATGCCTGCCTACTTCCCCCCACCTCTGTCTCTTCTTCACAAACATTTCAAGTAATCCTCTGATGGTTCCCCGCTTCATCTAAAGTAAAAGCAGAGTCCTCATGGTCCATGAGATCTGCCCTCGACTGGAACAAGGCAGTGGTAGAGACAGCCCCCAGGCCCAAAGAAGCCAATGACACAGAAAAACACTAGGGTCCCGTCCACAGGTCCTGCTTGGAGTGAGGACCAAGAACCAGGTGGAATGATGAATAACTACATGATGCCTGTGGGTTAGAGGAAAATGTTTCTCTCTATAACAAGGATGGACTTATTCCTATTTCAAATTCCTCTCTAGGATTAATAAACCAGTACCTCCAAATACATAGTAATGAAAAAGGATTAATCCAGTTAGACACAATGCTGGCCTCTCCAACATAGTTACGTTATTTTTACTTGCCTTAGGCAAAAAGAAACTCCAGACTAGAACAATCAATAAACATGTATTTTTACCGAATATAATTAATATGTATCTTAGAATTCAAGCTCCCCAAGGTCAGCAATCTTGTCTTCCAAGCCTTTCCCGCTACAGCAAATAGTTATACACATAAGAGCACTCAGGGGTCTCAAATCCAGATTCAAACAACCGCGTACATTTCTGATCTCTATGAAGTTTCGTCCTGTTAGTCAGAACTCCTTCAACACTCTTTAGATTTCTTTATAATGACCAAATCTGATCTTAATATGCTAAACCTTTAGAAACTATTTTAAGCCATTGTTGACTTTGTTCCCTAACTTCTATTCTGATTGTGTGTGACTTAAATGAGACCTTTTGTTTTAATGACAGAGGGTGTGTTCATATAAAAATAACGATAATTTCCACTGAGACCAACTAAAAATATCAGGGGAATAAATGTATCATGGTTTCCTATTATCTGAACCAAACATAAAGGACAAGAAATGTTACGATAACTCCCTAATAAATTATAATTCCAATTAAAGACAACGAGGAAATGCAACCACAGGCCAAAAGTACACAGTTCTGCCCGGTCAAATTTTAAAGAGCACATTTTTAGGGAAATACACCAGGGACTGAAATCCCAACCCTCTCCTCCTGTAACTAAACCTGCAATAAAACACAACCGTAGGTTAATTCTATAGGAGAGCCTGACCCTGTGTATTGGGAGGTGTAGTTTTCTTGCTGAAGGCACATGTCTGTATCCTAATCTTAACAAGTCAAACAGCACTCCTATCTCCCACACCCGCTGAAAAGAGGAAGGAGCTAAAATAAAACAGCACGCTGCTGTAGTACTACAGCCTCACGGCTGCTCTGTGTACACACAGGTTTAGAACGCCTGCCTGACCTGCTCAGTCTGGGACGTTTTCTACTACGCAGAAAAGGAACACACTGCGAATAGGTTGTCTTTATTAAGCCGGAAGAACTTCCTCTCGCTCCAAACCATCTGGAAGGCTTGAAGAACTCAGCCTTCGCAGGTCAAATCTAGTCACGAGGAAGCCCACCCAGGGGGGGCGGAACTTGCCCGAAATAACCCTGGAGACTCAGACAAGAGGTGTAGACGGGCCGGGGAGTGACACGAGGTCTAGGGAAGAGAGGTGGGCGCCGCAGGCAGGGTGCGGGGGTGAACCGCTATCCCCGGCCGGGCCACCTGCCGCGGGACCACCCCCCGCGGCCGCAGGGCGGGCTCCCACCGCTGCGATGACACATCGCGGACCTCGTGGCGGGGCGGGGTGCTCCGCTCCGCGCCATGTAAGGGCAGGCCTCCGGATGCCTCCCGGGCCGGCCCGCGTGCCCGCTCCGGCTCTCGCCCCCTGCCCACCCCGACCACCCCGAGCGTCCCGGCGCGGGGTCGCTGGCCGGCGCGCGCGCGGCCGGCATCACGGCGGCGCCGGGTCGTCCACGCTTACTCACTCGGTGTTGCATCATGCACCACACCGCGCCTTCAGGGAACCAAAATGGACTCCGGTGGAGGAGACAGCCGCATGGGCACCGGCCCCGCGCGCACAGCCCCGCGCCCGCCCTGCCCTCGCCCACCCCGGAGGATGCCGGCGCCCCGGGCGCCCGTCCCTCCCCGCTCCCCGCGCCGCCCTCCCGCGGCCCCACGCGGCGCCGGGGGCCCCTCCAAGGTGACCCGGACCCGGGCAGCCGCCCTGGCGCCGGCGGGGGCCGGGCACTCACCGCGGCGGCGGCGGGCGAGCGGACTGCCGGTGGCAGGATGCGGACCAGTCCTCCGAGGGACTCAGGCACGCGCGGCCGGACGACGGCGGCTCGGACGGAGGCGCGGCCCGCGGGGAGCGGGAGCGGGAGCTGCGGTGAGCGGATGCCGGCTGGCCTCGCGCCCCGCGCGGCAGATGACCGGAGGCTCACACCTGCCCGCGCTGACTGAATGGAGCGTGGAGGGCGGGCGGGCTCCGGCGCCGGGTTTCATCAGCCGTGCGCCCGGCCCCCCGCCCCTAGCGCCCGCCCCCGGGCCCTGGCAGCCTCGGGCCCGCTCGCGCGCGTCACCGCCGGGCACCAATGGGAGTGCGGCGCGGTGGCGGCGGCGGGCCCGGGGCGGCGGCCGGGGCGGGGCGGGGGGCGGGGCGGGGCGTCTTCGCGCCCTGCGCCCGGACCTGGGGTTCCCCCGGCGGGCGGGCCGGCCGGGCGGTGCCTCCTGGAGCTTTCGCGGCTGCCCCGCCCTCTTGTTGCCATAGCCCAGCCAATCGGAGCCCGCGGCGCGACCGCATCCTCCCGTCCTCTGACAGCCCGTCCGCGCCGGCCAGGGCTAGTGCCGCAGGCTCTGCAGTGCCACCCCGAGCGGAGCTGACACCGAGCTCGAGTCCAGTGTTCCTTTTCCAGAAATGAAACATCTGAGAGGCGCTTCAAGGTTTCGTTTTGTTTTTAATAAATCTTCATTTCTTTGTCATTGGATTGTTTTATCATTTGCTATTCCTGTGTTTTTAATAAGCAACTTATCCTCACCCTCTGCCAGGAAGCCTGAATCTGCCTGGGTCCCTTAGCAGTAGGACAAGCACACCTGACCGGGTGGCTTGATCACAGCGGCTTACTTCCAGAGTTACTCTTCCGGAGATGGCAAAAACTTTAGAACCGAACCCCACAGTGCTCACCTAACAAGCTCCCTGTTTACTGTCTCTCTTTGCTGCAAAAACCCACGAAAGAATCACAGCCTATAAAGATCCAGTAATCTGTGACACGGGAGACATGAACGGGTCAGAGAATCCCGCCAGCCTCCTAACTTTGTAAGAAAACAGAAAAACGATAGCACAGTGTTCATGACCTTGGAATCCTTTCCACACCTTCTAAACACACCCCCTTCAGAAAGGTTTTAATGAACACACAGAAATGGGCTAATACTGGTAATGCACTGTGAACAGTGTTTGGTGTCCTAATAAGCAACTAGGTGTGTGTTGTTTCAAAATGAATTTCAGTTTCAGCTGTACGGTGCTGAAACCATCTGCTGGGGTTGCATTATGGAGGTCTCCCGTGCTGGAGCTCTTCCTGAATCCCACACAGCTTCCTTCACTTGCTGATAATGCCATCAAAGGATGTCCCCTTCCCACAGAAGGAAGCCTGGTGTGATTCAGGGACCATCCTCTTTGCCTTTGCACCAGATCTGGATTTGAATCTGAATTCTACCATTTGCTGTGTGCTCTTCTTTGAGCTATTCCACCTCTGTTTGGAGCATCTAAACCTTATGTTTTTTTGTTTTTTTTAAACCCTATATTCTTATCAGAAGTCTATCCCTTAGTGTTTGAAATATGACTGTGGGATTTTTTTTTTTAAGACTCTTGGCAGTAAAATAGAATTTTGAAGGCTGTAGAGGTGCCCTGCTTGGACAACACAGAGAGGGTACATACAGTTAAGACGTGTACATTCTAAAAGCAAGTATTTCAGGCCCTGATGGGGAAGAACTTATCCAAGGGGATTTTTAGCACTGTGCTCAGTTTAACAATCCAACCCAGCAGGCTTTGTCATCAGGAGGACAATAGGAGACCCTCAATGACAAGGCCCATAAGCAAGCAACTTCCTGGCAAAAAGGATTCAGTGTGAACCAGGGAAAGAACAAATATGCTCAAGGTCTCAGCAAAAAGGGGAAAAGCGTTAAAAAAAAAAAAAAAAAAAAAAAAAAAAACTGGCTGAATGTTTTCAGTAAAGCTAAATTCCAGGCAGGTTAGGAGTCACACAGCAGGCCCAGAGGGACCAATGACAGGCAACCTTGATTAGAATCAAGGAGCAAATAAGCCATGATTTCAGAGACCATTAAGGAAAGGAGATGCTTGAATTTAGGCCCTGCAAAGCATCTTAGAAAGTTAAGCTTGACAGACCAGGTCCCAGCCTAGCACCATCAGGCAGCATGGAGATAAAGAAAGTGCAGAGAATCAGAGTCAGACAGATGGGGTTTTCACGTCTACCTCTGCTTCCTGCTAGCTGCTGGCCGGAGGAAATTGTTTGTCCTCTCTCGGCCTCAGTTTCCCCAACTTCAAAGTAAGGATTTTACCACCTGCTGGATACGCGCAACTTTGTGGTGAGAATGAAAAATATGTATTCAGGAAAACTGGGGGGAAAAAAGAAAAATACGTATAAAGGTAGAATGGAAAAGAGATCCCAGAAATAGATCCACAAAACAGTCAACTGATCTTTGACAAAGAGGCAAATGCAATCCAATGGAGAGAGGATAGTCTCTCCAACGAATGGTACTGAACAACTGGACAGCCGCATGCAACAAAAAAAACAACAACAACAATCTAGACACAGACCTTACACCTTTCACAAAAGTTAACTCAAGATAAATCATAGACCTAAGTGTAAAATGCAAAATGGTAAAACTGCTAGAACATAACAGAGGAGACAATCTAAGTGATCTTTAGGTTCAGTGATGACTTTTTAGGTACAATGCCAAAAGCGTAATTCACAAAAGAAAAAATTGGGAAGTTGGACTTCAGAACTAAAATTAAAACCCTCTGCTCTGTAAAAGCCACTGTTAAGAGAATGAAGAGACAAGCCATGGGCTGGGAGAAAATCTTCGCAAAACACATACCTGATAAAGTACTGGTTCCCCACATATACAAAGAACTCTTAAAACTCAACAATGAGAAAACAACCCAATTTTAAAAATGGGCAAAAGATCTGAACAGACACCTCACTGAAGAAGATATACAGATGGCAAATAAGCATATGAAAAGATACTTAACATTATACGTTGTTGGGAACTGCAAATTAAAACAACAATGAGATACCACTGCACATTCATTGACTAGCAAAAACCCCAAATGCCAAACCACCAAATGCTGGCAAGGGACAACTGGAATAGCGACTTTGGAAGACACTTTGGCAATTTCTCACAAAACTACACATAGCCCTGTCACGCAGGCCAGTAATTGCATTCCTTGGTATTTACCCAAGTGAGTTGTGTCTACACAAAAACCTACATATGAAAGTTTATAGCAGCTTTATTCGTAATTGCTAAAACTTGGGAGCACCCAAGATGCCCTTCAATAAGTGACTGGATAAATAAACTGTGGTACATCCAGTCAGTGGAGTACTACCTCTTGACAAAAAGAAATGAGCTAGCAAGGCATAAAAGGACAAGGAGGAACATTAAAGGTATATTGCTAAGTAAAAGAAGCCAGTTTGAAAAGCAACATGCTGTATGACTCCAACTTCTGGAAAAAGCAAAATTATGGTGACAATAATAAGATCATTAGTTGCCAAGGGCTTGTGGGGGGAAGAGGGGAGAGGGGTGAATAGGTGAAGCACAGGGTATTTTAGGGCAGTGAAACTACTTTAAAGGCTACTGTAGTTGTGGATACATGTTATTATACATTTGTCAAAATCCCTAGAATGTACAACACAAAGGGTAAACCTTAACATAAACTATGAAATTTAGCTAATAATAAGAGTTCAAATATTGGCCCATCAACTATAGCAAAAGTCCCACACTAATTCAAGATGTTAATAATAAAAAACTGAATGGGGGGTAAGGGAGTATATGGGAATTCTCCATATATTCCCCTCAGATTTTTGTAAACCTAAAACTGTAGTATATATAGAAATACTGTACATAGTGTGTGTATATAAAAGTAAATTTATATAAATACCATGTATTATATACAGTATGATACTATGTAGTATAGTTATATATATTATTTATTATACATATAATTAGACTCTACCATTGACCCTTGAACAAAATAGGGGTTGGGGCACCAAACTCCCTCCTCCCCCACCCACTGTACCCCCACACAGTCTAAGATATGTGTATAACTTTTGCCTCCCCCAAAAACTTTACTTATAGCCTACTATTGACTAGAAGCCTTACCTATAGCATCAACAGTCAATTAACATATATTTTGTATGCCCTATTTTCTCTAGCTTACAATAAAGTAAGCTAGAGATCTATTGGTTAGCTGACACTTAAAGTAAGCTAGATAAAAATGTTAGGAAGAAAATCATAAGGAAGAGGAAATACATTTTATGGGTACTGTAAAATATCCATTATGTGTGGATCTGCACTATTCAAACCTGCGTTGTTGAAGGATCAACTGTATATTATGTACATTTATATAAAATATAATTAAGGATAGATAGATAGATAGATAGATAGATAGATAGATAGACTATATATAAAGCACCTGGTATAGGTCTACACACAGAAAGTATTCAGTTAAGGGGCGCCTGGGTGGCGCAGTCGGTTAAGCGTCCGACTTCAGCCAAGTCACGATCTCGCGGTCCGTGGGTTCGAGCCCCGCGTCGGGCTCTGGGCTGACGGCTCCGAGCCTGGAGCCTGCTTCCGATTCTGTGCCTCCCTCTCTCTCTGCCCCTCCCCCGTTCATGCTCTGTCTCTCTCTGTCCCAAAAATAAATAAACGTTGAAAAAAAATTAAAAAAAAAAAAGAAAGTATTCAGTTAATAATTATTATTAAGCAGATCAAGGAAACAGCCCGTTCGTTTTCTAGCGTTTCAAGACTGTGTAATGGATAGGTTAAGCATGTGGGCTCGGCAGTCAGAGAACATGGCTTCGAATCCTGGCTGTGCAACTGCTAAGTTACATATACTTAGGCAAATTAGTTCCTTTTCTCCCAGTTCTGCCTTCCTCATTTCTAAAATAAGGATTATGGTTCTGGTAATGAATAAACGATGATATGCACGCAAAGCATTTAGCAGCACAGCCGGCCCATAACGAATGCCCAGAGAACATCGCTATTCACTTCAACAACTAGACTGATTTGTGGGGTCAGGCAAAATACTAAATTGGAGCGTTTCATCTTCTGTAATAAAGGACTATTCTTACAACCAGACACTTTGCAGGAAAAGGCTGTCAGCTGGCCCTTCAAGAACCGAGGGGTAAACTGTCACCGCCCTGGTTCCCTGGGGGCCCGGGTGGGGAGGGAAAGGACACAGTTATTACTGCATTCTTCAGAGGACTTCTACTGTTACCTAGCCAGCTCCTTTCTGTACTTCTGGAACCAGCATTATCTCCTTTTCTGGGAGATTCTGCTCTTGTCCCTCCCAACCTCCCCTGCTATTGTGTCTTCAACGGGCACTACCATCTCACGGGGTTCACCTCTGTCAGCACAGAAATGTTGTTGGGGTTGGGAGGCCCCTGATCCCAGCCGATCAATTCCTCCCTGGCTACAGTGAGGACTCATAGCGTGGGGGACCGATGACATGAATTGAGATCACCTTAGAAGCCGTCCCAAGCCCTTGAGGAATTGGAAGAAAGAGAAGTCTCTTTCCTCCTTGTCAGCAGAGCTAGACAGGGGTCAGCCAGGTGGCACCAGCAGCCACAGCAGCTGTGTGGAATTAGCCGGTCTGAGATGATGAAGTGGACACAAAGAAGTCTAAGGTGAGGGACGAAGTGAGTGCTAATAGTCCCCGTCCCGGTGCTCACTGGGGCTGCCCATCTGGGTAGAGATGCTCCTTTTTGCCAAAGCCATTTGTGTTGGGTCTCTGTCACTTATATGCAAAAGATTCCCAATTAATACAGCTTTCCTATCCTCGGGGCTTTCTACCCTGGGCCACATGGGAAGAATTTAGAGACACCTTGGCAAAATATTGCCCCTCCAGAAAAGACAGAGACATGCCTGACGCCCATTAGCATGGAAAAGTCAGGCCTTTGGGCTTAGAGGATCTGACTGCTGGTTAGCTGACAGAGAATGAAATCAGAACTCTGCCAAATTTTCAGGAGACCTTTGAAACCAGCTATATGCACCACTGTGTTATGGTAGAAAGTGCTTCTGTTCCACCACAAACGCAGTGTGCCTACCCTCAAGCAGACGCGTTGTCTTTCGCACAATGTACATCTTTGTAAGAATATGCAGCTGTAAGAAAATGGTGAGAGATGCCACACAGGTTTATGCCCATGTATATTTATCACGGGGTTATTGGCAACAGCAAAAGAAGAAAGTGCACAGAGGTCCAAATACAAATAATTGGTTAAATACACCCTGTTCCATTCATAAAATGAAACAGACTATTGAGCTGCCGTTAAGTATCATGTTTTCAAATGGTAGTTAATGGTGTGGGAAGTACTCAGATTATGAGAATGGTATAGAATGTTTTTGTCTGAAAAACTGTACATACACACATATACACCTATATTCACATATGTAAACATGTTATACATGCATATCATAGATAATCAAGATGGAAACATAAAAATGTGGTCCCTAAGAGTTCTAATTGTTTTGTATACTTACTTATCGCAATATTCCACGTCGAAAATTTATAAGAAACTCAATAGCTGTTATTAAAAATCAGAACTGTAGCCCAGACACAAGATAAGATTCTGCCCCCAGCCCCATTTTCATCCCCAAATCTAGATAGTCAAAGAACACACACGCCTTCATTCTCAACTCTCACTGATCTTTGTGGTTTGTCTAGAAACCAGCGCGGGCCTGCCATTCAGCTATTGACAAGCGTTGCAGGCATTTAGTGCCGGGGAACCAGGGAACCAGGGTAGGAGCTCTGAGACGTTGATGATGCCTTGTCTTCTCCGTACATATTTAAAATAAAAATATTGAAATAAATTTGTGGAAGTCTAACCATTTCCATTTTCCCCCTACTGCTGTGATTCCCTTCAATTTTTTTTTTTTTTTCCGTAACATCACATTTTTTTTCAAACGAAAACGTTTTGGAGCCCCTGTTTAACTAGAGCCCTAGGCTTGGGCTCGCTTTGCCAGGCCAGCCCTCCAGTACTGACGTAAGCTCTAATCTGAGCCCTGGCGAGGTCACCACTGAGAGAGGAATCTTCCTCACTCACCTTCCCAGTTTAAATTTGTTTCAAATGTGGAGGCCAATGGTATATATTTCCTATCGCGTTTCCAAAGTGTTTGGAAGTTTTTTTGTGCTCCGTGAAAAAGCTTTTAACTGATCTTCCATACTTTTGCTGTGTCCTTTAACATACAAATGCTATATCCTTTGACATCTAAACTTGGGAAACACATGAGGACATTCTGGATTATACAGTGTTATGGACAAATTGTGCCCCCCTAAAATTCTTGAGTTGAAGCCCTAAACTACAAATCCTCAAAATTTGGATTATGGCCCATATTTGGAGATGGGCCTTTAAGGAGGCGATTAAATTAAATGAGGTCCTAATCCAATATGACTGGTATATTTATAAGAAAAGGAGATTAGAGAATACGGAGAGACACCAGGGAAGCGTGAGCCCAGAGGAGGGGCCATTTAAGGACACAGTGAGAAGACGGCCATCTACAAGCTTCAAAAGAAACTAAACTTGGACCCAAGTCACATGTCGGCCAAAGATGGCTGCACTCAGGCTAGTCAAGCAAAGGTTGGAGTGAGCCCCAGCGTGGCCGAGGAAGCCCACTGGAGGCACCGGCTGTTGTGAGGAGAATATAAGGCCCCAGATGGAAAATCATGAACCAGATGATACTGTCAAGGAAAACTTAATTTTCTATATCATAACCAGAAAAATTAACCAACTCCCAGAAGCAGAAAGGAATCTACTTGAACATGGAAGAACGTATATTGGACACAATGCTGCTTCCTGTGGTCAAATAGCAAATAGTTTTTAAGTGTGACACAGGCTCCTGTAGCTGCTGGCTTACCCGTGGCAGCGATCCCATTTTTGACTGCGCACACAGCTGATGGAGGCTTTGTAAGTCTACCTTTGAATACAGGGGACTCGAGCTGTGAAGCTGGTACCACAACACAGGGTGATTGGTTGGTCTTGTTTTTGGCGGTCTGTACTCTATTTTCTTGGCTATACCTGTGAATGGAGGCCTAGCGGCCAGGTAGGAATCAGCCCTGACACCAGAGACAGGAAACAACTTACTAGATTAGAATTTCTAAGCCTGGCTTTAGAAAGGTGTTATTTCCCATTTTGCTCCAGACTTCGTTTGCAGCAGACCCTGGGTCTAGACGATACAAGCGAAGTATAAAGCCTCTTCAGTTACCTGGCCCTGGCTTAGAGATTCAGTGACTGTTAAATAAACGTGTACATGAAAATAAAATTGTAATGTATGGGGAAAAAAAAAAAAAAAGAACAGGGGCACCTGGGTGGCTCAGACTGTTGAGTGTCCGACTGCAGCTCAGGTCATGATCTCACGGTCTGTGAGTTCGAGCCCCACGTCGGGCTCAGAGCCTAGAACCTGCTTCGGATTCTGTGTGTGTGTCTCTCTCTCTTCCCCTCCCCCACTCATGCTCTCGCTCTCTCTCTCTCTCTTTCTCAAATAAATAAATAAATGTTGAAAGAAAGAAAGAAAGAAAGAAAGAAAGAAAGAAAGAAAGAAAAAAGACTAAACCCTCTGGACTCTCAGGCTCCAGAACTGTGAGAGAAAAAATCTCTGCTGTTTAAGCCACCCAGCCCATGGTATTTAATTATGGAAGCCCTAGCAAATTAGTATATGGTGGAAATCATATTTTATTTTTATTTTTTTTAAGTTTGTTTATTTTGAGAGAGGGAGAGAAAAAGAGAGAGAGAGAGAGAGAGAGTTGGGGGGGGGGGGCAGAAAGAGAGGGAGAGAGAAAGAATCCCAAGCAGGCTCTGCACCATCAGCACAGAGCCCAATGTAGGGCTCAATCTTACAAACTGCGAGATCATGACCAGAGCTGAAATCAAGAGTCAAACGCTTAGCCGACTGAGCCGCCCAGGCTCCCCAGTAGAAATCATATTTTAAATGGAGACTGACTGTCAGAGCTGAAAAACACAAGACCTAAGCTCCACCAGAGCACACATCTGGTTTTACAGAAACAGGGCGACACCCTAGAGTCCCTGTGGTCCTGGGACCAAGTAGAGGCAGAGCCAGGGCCCCTGAGGGCTCTTCTCCACCTAAGACCGATGTCTCCATTTGCTCACTGGTCAATTCATTGCTAGTAAAGTGTTTCCCACAACTGCTCTCTCCCACTTGGCTCCTGAGCCCAGTGTGGACGACAGGTAAACCTTCAAGGTTCTCCCCGTCCTCCTTGTCTATATAACTTGCAGTCTCATAGCTGTGCTGCCCACACGAGCAGTCCATTTTCTCTCAGCGGATGTGAGCACTATGCTATGAGCTTCAGAAAACTGTGACTCCGTTGCTAGTCAACTTGTGACTTTGATCAAGTTCTTTCGTGTCTCAGGGTTCCCTTAAATGAGGGCAACACTGTCTACCCTTGACTGATATTGTGAGGATTGAATGAGATGATGTGGGAAAGGCAGGCGATGGTCCACAGACACTAGCTCACCCCTATCCAGTGTCCTTTCCTCTATCCTCCTACTCTTCCTTCCTCTTGCCTTCTGACCTGAAGAAAAGGAATCAAAAAAAGGTCATGCACCCTCGTACCCAGATTTCTGACTCTCTTCCGCTGCCCTTTCCATCTGCCTACTCAAGCAGCGAAGGTCTCCCTATAGATCTTAGGGTTCTGCATGGCACCTGAGGGCAGTTCACCAGATCATCACTGTTTGTGAGGCTTAGCTAGTTTCTGCAGGAATTTGATCTGGCAGAAGCCATCTCTCTCTCTGGATTTCTAGGAAGGCATGCCATCGGGTGATAGGCCAGCTTCAGCCAAGCCTAGCACAGTGTGGTTCTTGCACTCTGGAAATGTTTATTGCTGATAAAGCTTCTTGCCGCATTAAGATAAAAAATTATGAGATCTCAAACACCCCAGAAGTCTCTACTTGATAAAGCAAATGTAGAACTTTATACGAAGACATTTTAAGCTTCTAAATAACCTGCCCATAACCCTAGCCATCTCATTCCAGGCTTAAGCTACTCTCACCTCACAATCTTGGAACTAGGTCTCTATGTTTGCATCTCACACTGAACATTCCATCTAGGAGAGTGGGCTATCAAGGTAACAAACCCAGTGTAGTGGGTGGTAGAGACAAAGTTACTTGGGGGACTTTCAGTAGGTAATTGCCCTTTCTAGAACTTAGTTCCCTCCTTAAAAAAAAAAAAAAATACGAGGGGCGCCTGGGTGGCTCAGTCGGTTAAGCGTCTGACTTCGGCTCAGGTCACGATCTCGCGGTCCGTGAGTTCGAGCCCCGCGTCGGGCTCTGGGCTGATGGCTCAGAGCCTGGAGCCTGTTTCCGATTCTGTGTCTCCCTCTCTCTCTGCCCCTCCCCCGTTCATGCTCTGTCTCTCTCTGTCCCAAAAATAAATAAAAACGTTGAAAAACAAATTAAAAAAAAAATAGGAAAGCAAATGAGCTGCTGTAAGAGTTGAGATAAAGCCTAAAAAGCCCCTATGCAGTGCCTAGTACACAATAATAATGACTGCATAAAGGCTACCCATCATTATTACTACTATCATTAATATTTTTCACCTAACACATGCTTCGCTGATAAAAGGAAATACAAATGGAATACCTTGATTAGTCCCTGGTTATTTTATTCTCTGACCACTAAGAGGCTTAGTGGAGGAAAAAAAGCCACAGGGGCAGTAGCATTTATAAAGGCCTTTTCCATATGAACCAATAGTGTATCCCCAAGTCGACAAGCAGAAAGGAGTCGCCAACACGACCATCTGCAGAATTGTTATAATTCACAGCATGGGTAGCTCTGGGGCAGCTGAGGATGTTAACTGGACCAGGGTTCCTCGCTCTCTCCACTGCTGACATTTGGGGCCAGATAATTCTCTGTCGCCTTGCACATTGTATCGTACAAAACTCAGCAGGATCCCTGGCCTCTACCCACTAGATGCCAATCGCACCCTCCCACAACCCAAAACGTTTCCAGACATTGCCAAATGGCCTCTGGAAGGCAAAATCACCGCCCCCCAACTCTCCTGGCTTTGAGAGCCACTGGCATAGAGGAACTCTGACGGTCTTTCACAGGGTGGTGAATATGGTCTCTTGGTGGAAAGAGAATACATGATTGCAACAAGCAGGGCTGAGATTCAGCTGGCTGGTACCAGTTCAACCGAACCACTGTTTATAGCCCAATCCTTATTGATTGATTGGTGTTTGTGCCATACTAGTTAGTAAACATGCTTAATATAATTCCTACATTGTAGTGAACCTTAAGTTGAGGTTTCTCTAAAGGAGTAAAGGTTAGGGGCACCTGGGTGGCTCAGTCGGTTAAGCCTCTGACTTCGGCTCGGGTCATGGTCTCCCGGTTCGTGGGTTCGAGCCCCACATCGGGCTCCGTGCTGACAGCTCAGAGCCTGGAGCCTGCTTCAGATTCTGCGTCTCCCTCTCCCTCTGCCCCTTCCCTGCTTGTGCTCTCTCTCTCTCTCTCTCTCAAAATAAATAAACATTAAAAATTAAAAAAAAAAAGAAGTAAAGGTTAATGGAGATCCTAGCTGTTCATGTACTGAAGACAAAGTTCATTCAAAGAGCATAGTGATGGCTAAAAGTAAAGGTTAATGGAGATCCTAGCTGTTCATGTACTGAAGGCAAAGTTCATTCAAAGAGCATAGTGATGGCTAAAAGTACTCAGATGGTTGTTATTCTACCTCAAAGCCTTCCGACGATGCCTCAATATGGTCTTTTCACTCATTGCTGTCTTCTTCCTCATCTTTCCCAACCATAGCACAGAATGGCATTTCAGACTGCTTGATGTTAATGACGACCACAGACTGCTTACCTGGTTCTGGAGTTTTGCAGAGCAGGTGTTAAGAGATGACTGTCCTCCAAATGTCTCTGGAAACAGAGATATACCATTTCTGATGATATATCCTTAGGCTCCAGGGTGACGCATGCATGCCATGTTTCTCTACAGGATGGTTTCAGACTTTGGGTCCCAGAGAGCTTGCAGTGGAGATGGTGACCCTGCTATAAAACGAAAGACGTCCGGAAATGTTGCCAACCGGTTTTGACCTATGTCCAGACACTTCTCCAATGTGGAGCAAGGGAGAGGGGGGGACACAGGGAACGGCAGTACTAATGAATTCAGGACCAAGGGGAAGATAAAAGATCAATTAGGTTGAGGGACTCCCCGAGACCAGCCCATTTGCCAAATAAAATCACACAATTGCCACAGGCAACCACACAATTGCTGCAATGCTGTTAAAACCATTGGAATAATGGGCTACCCATGTGAGCCTTCCCAAAAAGACCAGTTTAGACAGAGACATGGTTTTTGGTAAGAGCACTGGACCACCGTTCTGGATGTGAGTAGGGGATTCAATGTCATTTATCATCCAGCCCCTTTGTCACTGAACAGGCTTATCAGTCTCTAGAAACAAAGCTCTAGAAGAATGTTAAAGGGAGTGGAGAAACAGGGGTACTAAAGTCCCCAATTCGCTCACGTCTACCACCAAGTCCGCTTCTCAGAGGCGCTTCTGGGTCTGCCCACCTGCGCTTCCCCACCTGGGACAGCTCCCCTCCCGGCCCACCTACCCAACACTCTACTCATTTACTACCTGCCGGGCTTGGAGGGCGTTACTTAACTTCTCTGTGCCTCGATTTCATTTCCTCTGAAATGGGAGAATAATCATTCCTGCTTCAGCATGTGGTGAATATCAAATGAGAATACATACGTCAAGAGCCTGGCACATAGCAAGCCTGCAATAAATGTTACCTATTGTTATCAGACCTGTTATTCATCCTTCACATGTCCATATCCTCCAATAAACCTTTTTTGATGTTCCTAATTAGGTACACATGTTATCTCCAGGGGCTGCCAAAAAGCGTTCACGAGTACACCTCACAGGGGCACCTGGGTGGCCCAGTTGGTTGAGTGTCCAACTCTTGATTTCAGCTCGGGTTGTGATCCCAGGATAGTGGGATTGAGCCCCGCATCAGGCTGTGTGCTGGGCCTGGAGTCTATTTGGGACTCTCCCCACCCTCTCTCTGCCCCTGCCTGCTCGTACGCTCTCTCTTCTCTCCTTCTCAGAAAAAAAAAAAAAAAAAAAAAAAAGTATAGCTCACAGATTCTTAGTGCAGCCTCAGGATGTACCCACAAACAAGACCTGCCATGAATAAAACCTCAAAATCCTGGGCACAATTACTGATACAGCGGTAGGCATGAACCAAAAAAATAAAACACAAAAAGGGCTATCTGAATAATTGAGGAGACTGCTGTGAGGACTGGGAGAAAAGGAGATCTCTTTTTACGAGATCTCACGTACTGAGGATGATGTTTTTCGGGAGTTAACCCGCCAGCAAGAGAGGCTGCCTGAGAACGAAGATGACGCAGAAGAAAAGCAAAGGTCAGAGGGAGATAGAGACAGGAGAAGGAGGGCACTAGGGACAGAGAGACTGGGTTACATTTTTGGGACCCTGGATCCAGCCAAGCCTGAAGACATGTGCCCGGGGTTGTAAAAAGACGTCAATAGCCTCTTTCTACCTCAACTAGCTTCAACGTGCTTTCTCTCATTTGTTAAGAGTCTTGATTAACACTGCATATTTCTCCATTCGTGACACATATTACATTTCATCTTCAGTAACTGTTGAGCTGTCTATCTTCCCCCAGCTAGGCTGAAATTCCATAGAGGCAAGGCTCTGTCCTACCTGTCGCTGTTACGTAACTGAAAAGTTTAGGATCTGCCAGGTGTACATAGGGCTGAAGCTAGGTCCTCGAAGCCTGTCTTGTTCTTCTCTGCCTCACAGGTTTTCTCCCGGCTGTGTTTTCTGCCACCTCTCTCCTTCAAGAGGACTCTCGCAGGGTCTGCTCGCATCACTTGCCCGAGCGTATGCACCTTTCACTGATTGCAGTGGAGTGGCATTCTCTTGTGGGCTAGCCTGGGTCACACGAATACCTCCGTGTGGCCTGGGGACAATGCGGGGAGAGGGCCGGTCGGTGGTTCCAGTAGTATCACAGAAATAAAGGGGCAGTTCCCAAAGGAAAGGAATGTGAGCAGACAAAAAAGAAACCGGTGTCCACTAACTATTCCTGCTCCCCTACTTGCTCGGATGTGTCCCAACCCATTCCCAGAGTGCCCAGAGGGGTCTATACCTTGCGTTCTTAATTGCCACATCTCCCATCTGGCCCCCGGGGAGCTCCCCAGCCACATCTGTCCTGTGCACCAAGCTTGTCCCGGGTGGAGAAAATATGCCTAACGTCCAGTTGCGCTAATTCTGACACACAGCTGCACAAACCACGCACCAGTGCTGCCCTGTGCTGCCACTGCATGGACAGACCTGTCATGTGTTGCCCCTTCTTTTAATTAGTCTCTTCTTCCATGAAACCCCGGGAACGAGACGGAAGGATACAATGTGAACAACCCGCCTATCGTGAGAAACGTCCTCCTTCTTTCATACTGGCTTTGAACCAAACTTGTGAACGTGCACTTTCTCTCCTTAGTCTGAGCTCCATCCCAGAGGCTTCCTTCGTCTCTCATGCCAATAGGCTTCAGGCGGACCAACCCCACACTCCCACTAGATCAAGCTGGGTCACTGAGCATAGCATACAGCTGCGATCACTGCTGTGCTTTTGTCTTTGGTTTTTGTTTTTTTCAAGAGGAATTTCCAGAAGAATATTTTATTCTTACTAGATTTCCCATTTAAGTGTCACCAGACAGATTTATTTGTTAGTTATCCTGAACAGCTTTTACCCCACCATTGAGCAACTGTCAGATTGGCTGGGCGGTGTTCTAATCCGTTGTCACAGAAACAAAAAGGATCCATGTCTCTTCTTGGAATTTTCTTCCCTTGGGGAGGAGGGGGTAGCAGGGATGTTTTGATTTGTATATCTCCGTTCCCATGTAATAATCTTAAGTTTTTAAAACCCTGTCCATAAAACATTGAGGTCACAGTTAATGTAACTGTTGACTTACTAATGGACTGTGGGCAGAACTGTGTTCAAGCCAAAGAGAAATACTTTGATTGACTCTACAGTGACCAAAGTATGTTTGCAGTGGTGCCTGACCTGTCTCTACCAAAACTTTCTTCCCGTTCGTGGGACATACTGTCAATGAAAGGGAACGATAATATGCAATTAGATGTTGGCAGATACTCTGGGCAGTATTTCAATACGCTTTTACACTCTTGCACCCATAATGAGCAAACGAGCACGTAGACTCACGTTGTGGCCGGGTGCCCATTCTCCCACCTAACACGCGTTCTCTTTTCCTGCCTTCCAACATATGTCATCACTACCCCCTAATCTGTGCATCTTTCCTCCCAGTAGACCTCATTCAGTCCCACTCATTTCCAGCATTGATTTCCATCTATCTGCCCATCGCAAATAGCCACTCAGGAAACAGCAACTCAGGAGCCCTGCCCTCCAACGTACACACACATTCCCTCACAATGAGCCAACCTTTCCAAACTGACATTAGCATTGCAACCAACATAAGGAAATGAAACAGGTAATTTAAAAATCCTTGTTAATCTCTTGCAATTACAACCCGTTGTTTTTCTGGTGTTGAAAATTACCTATAGGCAAAGAATCAAGGTCTAACGTAAACATTTGTCAGATTACACCAACGATAATTGACCGAAATGGACGATATTAATTCTGACAGTAAATCTGTCGTATTGCTTTGTCTTGGGTAGCAGAGAGTATAACAATACGGACATCTCCAGTTTTGCACATTCCTTCGTGTGTGGTACACACTTCATAACAATGGACCGGTTCTCCTGGCCACAGGCTAGTGCCTGGGGAAAGGTGGGTTGCTGATCGATACAAGCTGGAATGTGTGTGTCCGCTTGCCTTCAGAGTGTCCCAGAACCCTGACGCCCATGCTGGAAACTTTTCCTGTGTTTCTTTCACTCTAAAAACAGCAAAAGAACATATATTTTCCTTGTTCTTTGCCAAGTAATTCAACAAAGAAGTCCCTTAGGATCCTAATAGAAGATAATTGATTATATGTGCATTTTAGCTGGGGCCTCCTCGAGAAATGGTTTAAACAGAATAAGGCTCACTGTTTACTTATACCTTCTAAGCACGATTGATATAAGCACCATGCTATTTGAGTCTCAAAGAAATCCCACAAGGTGAAGATTATAATTTTCTCTCCTGAAGAAAACTGCATGTTTAAAAGGTTTGTCCAAAAGGCCTCCCAGCCTCACCCCAGCTCCTTCACCACACCATGTGGCCCTAAGAGAAACTTGCTGCTGCCTGCAATCACATACTTGGCAGAAAAAGGCATTTGAAGAAATAATGGCCAAAAAAATCCCTAAATTTGATGAAAGATACTTATTTATAGGTCCAAGAAGCCCAGCAAACTAGAAATGGGACAAATACAAGGAAAAACACACTACCTCGCCAAACTGCAGAAATTCAAAGAGAAATTCTTTTTTTTTTTTCAACGTTTATTTATTTTTGGGACAGAGAGAGACAGAGCATGAACGGGGAAGGGGCAGAGAGAGAGGGAGACACAGAATCGGAAACAGGCTCCAGGCTCTGAGCCATCAGCCCAGAGCCCGATGCGGGGCTCGAACTCCCGGACCGCGAGATCGTGACCTGGCTGAAGTCGGACGCTTAACCGACTGCGCCACCCAGGCGCCCCAAAGAGAAATTCTTTAAGGCAGCCAGAGGGGATGCGGGAAGAAATCTCACAAACACAAGAAAAAAACATGGATTTTCCTCAGAAACATTGGAGGCCAGAACGCAATGGGTGACATTTTAGGAAACAAATAAACAACCCCCCCCCCCAAAATAGCCAATCCAGAATTCTGTATTCAGCAAAAAATATCCTAGGGTTGAAAGAAAGACAATTTTCTAATGAATGAGAATTGAAAGAATTTGTTGCCAGCAGACTTGCCCTAGCATTTCTCAACACTAAAGATGTTCTTTGGGCTAAAGGGAAATTATAATGGATTGAGGCCTGAATCTACAGGAAGGAAAGCATCCTGTCATAATGCTTTTACCAGGTTATTAGACACATTTCTGATACCTGGAGGCAGCATTTTGAGTGGGGAAATAAGTGAGTTAGAGGAAAAAAAGCAGAAACTAAAATATTTTAGAGTTACAAAGCAATGTCATATGTCATAAGGACAGAGGAATCTTTTCTCTTTTTTATACTGTTGAGGATTTTTCCCTAGGTGATAGTTCTCTAATTCTATGACTTTTGCCATACAAACTTTCTATTTTTATCCAATTATTTTTCCTCATGTTATGTCTCCAGTTGCTTTTGTTTTCAGAAAGGTTTTCTTGACCAGGGACTGTGAGTCACTCACACAATATATGATTTTACAACTGCTTTTATAGACAATTATTTCACTTATCCCAGATTTATCAAATGTGTGCAATAAAGGGAGAATATAGACCTCCCCCACCGCATAATCTGTTTACATTTGTTGAATAATGCACCCCTTTACCATTGACTCATGACAAGTTCTCGGTTATATATTAAGCTTGTGTTTTATAGGGTCTACTTCTGAGCCATTCAGGCTCTTACATTTATTTCTTATTAATTATGTATATACCATTTCCTTTGGACAGCTTTATGATATAGCTCAATATCAAGCAGGTAAATTCTTCCCTCTTCCTATTTCTCAATTTCTTCCTCTTCACATGAATTTATTCTTAGAATTATTTCACCACATTTCTTTCCTGCCACACACATAACTCTGGAATGTTGAATGGAATTCCTTTTAAACTACAAATTAATTTGAGAAGAATTTGTACCTTTGCTGTGGTCCATTTTACCACTAGGAATGTAAAATATCTCTTATCTTAATTAAGGCTCAGGCAATGAAATAAAGCTGAGAGCCTGCTAAAATGAGCAAATATAAAAGGAGACACTCCCTCCTGCATTCACATGGGACCCAAGGGAAATATTCTGTCTGTGTTAAGGTGAAAAAGAAATAAAAACCAACATGCATTAAGAAACAATGGAGAAACCTTGACCTTGCTGTTCACTGAAGGGGTAAAAGTCTCTCTTGAGAATTCATAATCTTAGTCTACTCCCCACATAAATTTCGGTGCAAGTTTATACTACCTAGGAGTCTGAACAACCTCAAGCCAGAAATAAATTTAAAGTAGTCCCAAATTAGCAGTGCCTTCCAGGTGCTGGTAAAAGTCAACACGAATCCTTTCCAAAGGAACTCAACCAAAAGCCCAAATAATTCCCACAGACACGTGTATAAGGAAAATAGGAAATTCGTAATAATAACTTAAAAACTCAGCAGAGAAGAAAGCCACCACTAGTGATAGGAGTAGTAAAAGTGATGATTGAAACTGATATACGAAAACTTCAAATACAGAAATATCACATTCACAATAACAAATAGTCATATTTAATGTTATTAAATAAAATGAAATAAAAGTCTGAAAAACATGGAAACCCTAAAAATGAAAAACGTAATCACTGAAACTAAAGACTCAATTGATTGTATCCATAGGATGACTATTATTAAAAACAAACAGGGGCGCCTGGGTGGCGCAGTCGGTTAAGCGTCCGACTTCAGCTCAGGTCACGATCTCGCGGTCCGGGAGTTCGAGCCCCGCGTCGGGCTCTGGGCTGATGGCCCGGAGCCTGGAGCCTGTTTCCGATTCTGTGTCTCCCTCTCTCTCTGCCCCTCCCCCGTTCATGCTCTGTCTCTCTCTGTCCCCAAAATAAATAAATGTTGAAAAAAAAAATTTAAAAAAAAAATCAAACATGGGGCACCTGGGTGGCTCAGTTGGTTAAGCGTCCAACTCTTGGTGTCAGCTCAGGTCAAGATCCCACGGTTTGTGAGTTCAAGCCCCATATTGGGCTACGTGCTGCCAGTGTGGAGCCTACTTGGGATTCTCCCTCTCTCTCACCCTCCCCCACGCACTCTCCCTCCCCCCCCCCACCAAATAAATAAATAAACTTAAGAAAAAAAACAAGGAGCAAATAACAAGTGTTGGCAAGGATAAAGAAATTGAAACCGTCTTGTACTGTTGGTAGGAATGTAACACGGTGCAGCTGCTCTAGAAAACAGACATAGTTCCTCAAAATATGAGACATAGAATTGCCATATGAGGGGCGCCTGGATGGCTCAGTCAGTTAAGCATTGAATTCCTGATTTTGGCCCAGGTCATGATCTTACGGTTTATGAGTTCAAGTCCCACATCGGGCTCTGTGCTGACAGTGCAGGACCTGCTTGGAATTCTTTCTCTCCTTTTCTCTCTCTCCCCTGCCTCACTTGTGCACACTCTCTCTCTCAAAAATAAATAACAAATAAACTTTGAAAAATCAAAAAAAATAATTACCATATGATCCAGCAATTCAATTTCTGGGTATATAACCCGCAAAAATGAAAACTAGGGTCTCAAACAGATATCTGTACACAAATGTTCATAGCAGCATTATTGTCAGTAGCCAAAAGGTAGAAATAAGCCAAGTATCCAGTAACAAGCCAAGTATCCAATATCCAACAAGATAAATAAAATGCAGTACGTACATAGAATAGAATATTCATCAGCCATAAAAAGGAAGGAAAGTCTGATACTAAACAACTAATAAGTCAATGAAGAAATAAAGAAAAACACTGCAAGACAAATTAAAATGAAAATACAACAGTTCAAAGCCTATGGGACCCAGCAAGAGCAGTTCTAAGAGGGAAGTTTATAGCAATACATACCCACCGCAAGAAAAATCTCAAATGATCTAACCTTATACCTAAAGGAACTAAAAAAGAAAAACAAAGCCCAAAATTAGTAGAAGAAAGGAAATAATAAAGATTAAAATAGGAATAAGTGAAACAGAGACTAAAAAAGTAGAAAAAAATCGATGAAACTAAAAGATGGTTCTTTGAAAAGACAAAAATTTGATAAACCTTTAGCCAGACTCATCAAGAAAGAGAGAGGGCCAAAATAAATAAAATCAGAAATGAAAGAGGAGAAGTTACAATTGATACCCCAGAAATACAAAGGATAAGAGACTACTATGAATGATTATATGCCAACGAATTGGAAAACCTACAAGAAATAAATTCTTAGAAACATAGTTTTCCAAGACTGAATCAGGAAGAAAGAGAAAATTTGAACAGACTGATTATTAGCAATGAAATTGAATCAGTAATTTAAAAAAACTCTCAACAAACAAAAGTCCAGGACTTTTCACAAGTGAACCCTACCAAAAATGTAAATACTTAATGCCTATCCTTCTCAAACTATTCCAAATAAATAGAAGGAATGCTTCTAAACTCATTCTACAAGGCCAGAATTACCCTGATACTAAAACTAAACAGATACCACAAAAAAATATTACAGGTCAATATCCTTGATGAGCATTGATGCAAAAGTCTGCAACAAAATATTAGCAAACCAAATTCAAAAATACATTAAAAGGACCATAGTCCATAATTAAATGGGATTATTCCAGATATGCAAGGATGGTTCAATATCTGCAAATCAATCAATGTGATACAATATGTTAACAAAATGAAAGATAAAAATTCATAAGATCTCAATAGATGCAAAAAAAGCATTTGACAAAATTCAACATCTATTTATGATAAAAACTCTCAATAAAGTGGATTTTTAGAGGGAACATACTTCAACATAATAAAGACCATAAATGACAAACCCACAGCTAACATCATACTTAAGCTTTTCCTCTAAAATCAGGAAAAAGACAAGGAAAAAGAAGCCTTAAGGGCAGAACTTTTCAGCAAGCTGAGAAACACATCAAATAGTGGCAGTTCTTAGGGGATGGTCCTTTGGGGGGCTCATTTTGTCCCCTCTATAGCTGCTAGGCTGCTGCTTTTCAGAGCTATTTTATTTAGTTTTCAAGGCCACTGAACAGCTAGGGAGATGTAAATGGGATTAGGTCAAGTTGAAATGTCACAAGATCACTCCATTTACTGAGATTCAGCTGTTTTTCTTGAATAAGCACTCATAAGATTGCTGAAGATTTTAATTTCCAGAGTTTTGGGGAAAAGTTGATTTTGACAGTTTTTGCCACTGTTCTTTGTTTTTCTGGAGGAGTAAAGGTTCAGAGGTCCTTAATTCCCTGTTCTGGAAGCTGCATTCATAATAAGAGAGAGCATTATCTCTGCAAAGCTATTGTCTCCTGATCGATGAATACTACTAAACAAAAGACTTCTGGGACACCTGAGTGGCTCAGTCGGTTAAGTATCTGACTCTTGGTTTCGGCTCAGGTCATGATCTCACAGTTTGTGAGTTTGAGCCCAGCATTGGGCTCTGTGCTGAGAGCACAGAGCCTGCTTGGGATTTTCTGTCTCCCCTCTCTCTCTGCCTCTACCCAACTCATTGTAGCAAAAAAGGTCTACAACTAGATGACCTACAACTGTAGGTCATAAAAGATCAAAAGCAGCTCTGGAAAACAACCAGGAAAAAAGCCAGATTACCTACAAAGAAATGTCAATGAGAGTAAAAAGCTTATTTTTCAGTGACAGTAACATAGTGAATTATTTTCATTGTATTAAGAGACAATAAAGAAGCATCCACAAAGGCAACTTTCAAGGAAATATGGAAAAACATGCCCCAGATGGAATTGTAATGTCTAGGACCAGAAGAAATTGTGAAAAAGATACTGCTAAATATACATAAATATAGATGGCATACAATAAAAAAAAAAAGTAATACCCAATTTGGGGATGAGTGTAACACACTAGAACTAAAATACTGAACAACTGGATGGGTGGTCAGGTTTGAGTGGTGCTTGGGTTAGAGAACAGATATTAGGGCCAGACTGCCTCAGTTGGAATCTTGACTCTGGTACTTCTTATCTAGTACTTACTAATTTGCTTTGGACAACTAACCCACATTTCTGTATGTCTCTATACTTCTCTTAATATGAAGGTAGTATCAGCATTGAGCTCATCGGGTTATTGTGATGCTTAAATTAGTTAATATATGTAAACCACTTAGGACAATGCTTGATATAGAGCAAGTATATTGGCCATGATTCTCAATAAAGCATTCTAAGGTCCTCGTATTGCCAGGTAAAAAAAGCACAATCATGATGACAGACTAACACACCTCTATTGACAGCAATAATCAAGAATATAAAAATACTATCGACAATCTTGTTTTAATTGATTCATTGCAAAACTTTGTACCCACCGAACTCCTACCACAGAGACTTAAAAAAAAATCCATTAGTTTCCAAGATAGTTTCAAGAAGTAGAAATTGAACACATTGAGGAAGGTGCTGCTAGTTGCCTTATCAATGATCAGCCTGCCATTCGTAGGCATGGAACACTGATTTCCTGGATAGTAGCAACGTGTGGAACTAAGGCACTCACTCTCCCAGGTGTCTTTATGGTAAAATGTGGGCATATGACCTAGATCAGATCATTGGGATTCAAGTGGAAGTCATTGGGTTGGATTTCTGGGAAAGCTATCTTAACCTTTATGCCTTTAAAGCGAATATGCCTCCAACCAATATGTTTCTCGTCCTTTGGCTCTGGTGTGTGTGGACACGTATCTTCAAAGCTCCTGCAAGCAGTTGATAACTCTACTTTAGTTCTTGCTTCTTGCTTGTGCAAAGCTTAAAGGTCAGCGAGAGGTGAGAACGTCTGGCCTTCTCAGGTGTTCCTAAGAATGTGCACAACCCTAGGCCTGTACACAGCCATGTACACGTGCATGTAGCCTTTTAGGTTCACAGGAACATGTAGGAGCTTGTCAATGCCCCTCCCCACCCCTGCCGCCCATGGACTTTATTTTAAATAATCTTTATTCAAGGAGATTTCACTAAAAATTTCTATGACTTTAAAAATGGACTCCGATGAGTTGTTTCCTGAAATTGGCCAAAAAGAACAACAAAGTGGATTTTCTATGTCAGACATCAAAAGACTTTAAAACTACAGTAACTATAATAGGGTGCCATTATTGCTGACATACGTAGCATAATGGGGAAAAAAAAGCCCAGAAATACACACACACACACACACACACACACACACACACACACATTTTGTATATTTTAAATCATATTTATGTAAAACTATAAAGGTATTTAATAAGCTTAGCCTGGGGAAGGAATTTTTTGAGGACAAAAGGAAAACAAGAAAACATAAAGACAAATCTTGACAAGTTGACTATATAAAAGTTAAGCACTTTTTTATACCAAAGGGCATCACAAATGACATTAAAGACAACAGGCTGAGTGGCAATTCTTGTAAAATATGCAACAGAAATTCAAATGAAATAATTGGATCCTACTTTGAACACGTTAGATTGGCAAAGGAAAAATTTCAGAGATTGGTAGTGCCGTGTTAATGTGGACGTGAAGACAATCCGTCTCTTTCACTGCTAGGGAGAGTGCAGATTGTTTGGGGGGGGGGGGGCAATTTGCAGGATCTAATATAATCTTAAATGCGTGTCACCTGAATTTTAACCCACATTTGCACCGAATATTCTGTGCTGCAGAATATTCACATGCGCACAAAGGTGGATATGCATGAAGCTGTTTATTCAGTACTGCTTGTGACAGTCCCCAGCAGGGAACTTGAACGTCCATCAGTACTGTGTGAAGAGCGGGAGAGAGGGAAGGAGTTACAGAAAGAAGACAAAAAAGAGACTTCAATAAAGATTCAAATGTCTTTACTGTGTTTTGGGGCAATGAACTTTTTTTCTCTATTCCTTTTTTTTTTTTTTTTTTTGGTGACCCAGAATGATGACGTAACGACTTGGCATCATGGGCAACCATACCACAAGAGAGACTCCTATCTTGCATCGAATATACTTCTATGTGATTTACATTTTTCAAGCGATTTGAAAACAACAAAATAGCAAGCTACAGAGCTGCGTATAGGTTCCCAATGGGGTAAAAAGAACTCCGCGGAAACAGATACACATTTGTTCGCCTACACCAGTCTGAGAAAAACACACAAGCGTTACCGGTGTCTGCCTCCTGGGAGGGTGGGGAGGTGGCGGGCGACGGAGCGGAGGGCTTTGCGCACGTGGGCTGCACTTCCGGCGGACGTTTCCACGAGGTATGTTTCACTGCTGAAATTTAAAAAAAACGAAAACGAATAAAATAACAAACACAAAGGGAACGGCGGTCGCCCCGAAGCTCAGAAGGAAGGCCAGGAGGTCTTTGAAGACCGGGGAAGCGTGAGCAGGCAGGCGTGACCGCAAAGGCCCCAGAGAGCATGGTGACGTGATGACGGGGTGACGCAGGGGGCGCTGAGCTCCGTCTGCGAGCGCGAGCAGGGCATGCGCTCAAGGTCAGGGCGTGGGGGGGGGGGGGGTGGACGTCGAGGAAGAGACGTGATCGACAAGGCAGAGCGTGACATGGTGTGTCTGGGAGACGGGAGACAAAAGTTGGCTTTCCGCTGGAAGAACTCGGAGCAGGTACTGAATAAATACCACCCGGGGGGTGAATGAAGGTGTTCTCATTTTTAGGAGTGTACCCCTAAACTATGTGGGTGATTCTACTTCTGTGAAAAACAGAACAGCGTTCTTCAGTTGGAAACATTCTTTAGGGGCGCCTGGGTGGCTCAGTGGGTGAAGTGTCCGACTTGGGCTTAGGTCGTGATCTCACGGTGTGTGAGTTCGAGCCCTGCCTTGGGCTCTGTGCTGATGGCTCAGAGCCTGGCGCCTGCTTCGGATTCTGTGTCTCCCCCTCTCTCTGCCCCTCCGCCTCTCGTGCTCTTGTCTCTCCCTTCTCAAAAATAAATTTTTTAGGGGCGCCTGGGTGGCGCAGTCGGTTAAGCGTCCGACTTCAGCTCAGGTCACGATCTCGCGGTCCGTGAGTTCGAGCCCCGCGTCGGGCTCTGGGCTGATGGCCCGGAGCCTGGAGCCTGTTTCCGATTCTGTGTCTCCCTCTCTCTGCCCCTCGCCTGTTCATGCTCTGTCTCTCTCTGTCCCAAAAATAAATAAACGTTGAAAAAATAAATAAATAAATAAATAAATAAATTTTTTAAAAAAGAAAAGAAACGTTCTTTACACCCTGCCCCTAGGCCTGCTACCTATGCCTCGGCTCCTGTGTGATTCCTAATGAATGACCCTTGGAGGCCGTTGCATCTCTTTATCTCTAGTATTTTATAGTTCTGCCGCAGGGCTGGGGATCTAACGTTTGCCAGAGGACAGAGCAGAGGGTGTGAGAGAAGAGAAATGTGTATCTGATAAATTCAACTGTGATATTAACGTGATATTACTTTGAAGGAGACTGACGTGAGAAAATCGCCTGGTCAACATGCTATTTGTATAAAATACCCTTAAAAACCCATACAAAAATCTGTACAGTCTCTCTGGACGTGACACAGAAAAAAATCGCAAGGATGCGTGCTGAGTTAAAACCAAGTAAACTGGAAGGAATTTGTGTTTGGGGGGAGAGAGACGTCATATACCTTGGACTTAAGAACAGCCAGGCTCTTGCTGAAGGAGACACATGTGGTATCTATTGTGCTGTGTCGCTTCTTATTCCCCGTGAGTAAGATTAAATAATTATTTTCTTTGCTCTTCAAAATTCCTCTCTGGTTGTTCTTTTTTTCTGGTGCAGCTGGGCAGCATATTCTGATCCACAGAAAGCGATACTGGGGGCCACGTCTTCCTTTCCCACTGCCTTCTCCGCACAGGTGAGTGGCTTTGAAGTTCCGGGCCACGAGGTCATAAAGCTCACTAAGCTAGACATATTTCTCGGAAGATACGTATGTCATGGCAGCTTCTTAGGTGGCTGGCTTTTATACACAGCTGTGCGGTTTGGGGACCATTTTGCTCTCGCACCTGTCATCCTGTCCAACCAGAAACAGTCCTACCTTGATTCTCAAAGTGAACAATTTGCGGTTTTAAATTGGGTGGCTCAGTTGGTGGCTCAGTTGGTGGCTCAGTTGGTTAAGCGGTCGGTTCTTGATTTCAGCTCAGGTCATGATCTCACGGTTTGTGAGATCGAGCCCTGTGTGGGGCTCTGCCGTGGAGCCTGCTTGGGACTCTCGGGACTCTCTCTCTCCCTGTCTCTCTGCCCCTCCCTCTCTCTCACTCTGTCTCAAAATCAATAATAAGATAAACATTTAAAAAATATAATAGGGAAAGCTAAAAAATAAAACCGACATGAGAAGAAGTCAGTGAGATTTCATTAAATATATCTGGATGTTAGTGCACATCAAAGCACCAAATATTTGAGATGCCTCCTGTGAGAACCAGTAAATATAACCAATGATCTTCATATGATGAGATCATATTGCCAGAAATTTTGGGGTCATAGCAGATGATCTTTCTTTTTTTTTCTAATTTTTTAAAAAAAATTTTTTTTTCAGCGTTTATTTATTTTTTTTGGGACAGAGAGAGACAGAGCATGAACGGGGGAGGGGCAGAGAGAGAGGGAGACACAGAATCAGAAACAGGCTCCAGGCTCCGAGCCATCAGCCCAGAGCCCGATGCGGGGCTCGAACTCCCGGACCGCGAGATAGTGACCTGGCTGAAGTCGGATGCTTAACCGACTGCGCCACCCAGGCGCCCCTTTTTCTAATTTTTTTTAATGTTTATTTATATTTGAGACAGAAAGAGTACACAAATGGGGGGGGGGGAAGGGTCAGAGAGAGAGGGAGGCACAGAATCCGAAGCAAGCTCCAGGCTCTGAGCTGTAGGCACAGAGCCCGACGGGGGGCTCCAACCCACGAGCCGTGAGATCATGACCTGAGCCTAAGGAAGACGCTTAACCGGCTGAGCCACCCAGGTGCCCCAGAGGGTCTTTCCTTTTATTTATTTATTTATTTATTTATTTATTTATTTAAATTTTTTAATGTTTATTTCTGAGAGACAGAGAGAGACAGTGTGAGTGGGGGAGGGGCAGAGAGAGAGGGAGACACAGAATCCAAAGGAGGCTCCAGGCTCTGAGCCGTCGGCACAGAGCCCGACTCGGGGCTCCAACTCACAAACCGCGAGATCATGACCTGAGCCGGAGTCGGACACTTAACCACCTGAGCCCCCCAGGCACCTCAGACAGCCTTTCCTTTTAAAAGGTGAATTTTCAGGAAGAATTTCGAGTCTAGTCAATGGCATGGACCTGAGAACTCTTCTACCAAGTGGTAGTAATGATTCCCTTTGAGGTTTTGACAGCCCCTCCCCCCCCGCCCCCCCCCCCTGCCTCTTAAGTTTCATTCATTTCTAATGTCCAATCCAGCTTCCAAATTCCAAATGCCGTCCTTCTGTGATAGACCTGACCTTGTCTCTGAGCCCAGGGCAGCAAATGAACACAACAGAATATTATTCAGCAGGGCTGCAATTATGAGAATACATAGCCCTGGCAAAGGTTCAGAGAAGAAGCGTTCTCGTGTACTGCCACTAGGTGCGTGCATTGCTACAATTTGGTTTGCACAGCAGGGAGACAGTATCTGGTACACTGGATAACTCACACGTCCCTAATCTCGAAGAAGCAGGGCACCGACGGAAGCAAGCAGAAAGCAACTCGTTTCTCTCTCCTCAATGGCCCTTCAAGCCTCTGGTGTGATTCTTTTTCCTCCTCCCTAGCTAAATTTGCAGGCATACCTTTTTCCGTCCCTTGCAAAAAAAAGTCTCTGGTCGCTTTTATTCACAACGTTTAAAACGCTCAGTCCTGTGTAAAAGTCAAAATTCTGGATTTTGCGTGAAGCTTCTCCCTGCGCCAGGCAGGCGCGGCAGAGGGAGAGGAGGGGCGGGCGGGCCGCTGGTCTTCTTCCTGCCCGCCTCCACCCCTGGCCCAGGCTGGAGGTAGGGAAGGGGAGGTAAGGATGAGGAGGCCAGGCAAGGCGTTGCTTGTCTGCTACTTGCCGTTAAAAAGTGGGGGAGGTGAGGGGGATGCTCTTTGGGCTTGGTAGATCCTTAGAGGCGATGTTTCTCTTCCCATGGAGCACTTTCCTCGAGGTTTGGCCACTAGGAACCCCCAACTGCTACTTCTGCGATGTGCGGAGTGCCACCCGCATGGGCCACTTTAAGTGTCCTCCTCTGCCTGGGCAGTGTCTTCCACATTTACTGCGTGTTCGTAGATGCCCATCGCTCCCCCAGGCGCCTCTCTGAGCAGGATTCAAACTTCCTCGAGGCTCCCCCTGTCCTGCACGTGCCGCATCTAGTCCACGGGAAACACCCACACTCTCTTGTCTCCGCTGACGGTGGAAGGGAGGCGCAGGGCAGAGGCAACTTACTACTTTGCTGTCTCAGGCGACTGCCGTCAGCCTCTTGACTGCAGAGTCTGAAACCAGCTCATCATGACCTCATATTCCAAGGGACACATACGGAGTTCTCATGGTGGTCCCCTGAAGCCCCTCACTAGCTTGAGGTGGGGGAGACACATCCTGCAGTGTTCCCCTTGGGGTGACAAGAAGGACAGTGCCACGGCTGTCCAAGAATGCTCTGCACAGAGAGTGTCTCTTAGCCCGGCTTCTTCTATCCCCACTCCTGACTTTTTTTTTTTTTTTTTTCCCAGAGATAGCATGAATGGGGAAGGGGCAGAATGAGAGGGAGACAGAGAATCCCAAGCTGGCTCCACACTGTCAGCACGGAGCCCAATGCTGGGCTCGAACTCACAAAACTGTGAGATCATGACCTGAGCTGACACCAAGAGTTGGATGCTTAACCAGCTGAGCCACCCAGGTGCCCCATCACTCTTGACTCTTAAGTGAATGTTGGCCAAAAGAATTTGACCACCACCTTTGCAATTCCTGTACATACATTGGTAGGACCTCTGTGAAATATGAAAAAGCCCACCATCTCTTTTTCTCAGACTCTTGGGGCCTCTGGTTAAAATCGAGTCCTGTTTACCTCTTGTCAATTGACATCCCCTTTGACTTAGCCCTTTTAGGGAATCTAGTCTATAGAAATAGAAGTACTGATGTACAAAGATATTTATAAGGGCAGCGTTTATAGTGGAAAAAAGAGAAAGAGGGAGGGAGGGAGGAAAAGGAAAGAAAACTTAACCTCTGTCTGTAAAGGAATGGGGAAATGCTTGATTGAATCCAGTATGTTTAGGGCACTTGGGTGGCTCAGTCAGTTAAGCATCCGACTCTTGATTTGGGCTCAGGTCATGATCTGATGGTCGTGCGATTGAGCCCCGTGTGGAGCCTGCTTAAGATTCTCTCTCTCCCTCTCTCTCTGCCCCTCTCCCACTCAAGTGTGCATGCACATTCTCCCTCTCTCTCTCTCTCTCTCTCTCTCTCTCTCTCCCCCCCGTCAGAAAAAAAAATCACAATGTGTTTGTTTAATGGAATATTATATATCCATTAAAAATAATGAGTTATACTCTCAGTTATCTGAAGGGATATATATTCTCTATTATTTGTGGGGAATAAAGGAGGTTTCAGAGTGATGTATATAGTGTGTTTCGTTTCTGAAGAAACACTAGTCATTTGTATATGTCTGTGTGGGTGTAGAGGAGGGTGGAGAAGGACAAATAAAGTATTTAGAATGGCCACCTTAGTGGGTGATAATGACAGCAAGAAGGGGGGAGCGTCATCATTTTGAAAATATGTTGTTAAATTGTTTTGCATATTATGCAAGCATATATAATCTGGCCATTAAAGAGTGATGTTATAAAGAAAAATTAGAGGAAGAGAACTGAAATATGAAGCACAAACTATAAGAAGAAGGCACCCAGAAAACGTTATGGGTTCTAAAAAATCTTCCAGGAAGAGATAATTCCCATGTTATAAAAGCGATAGCAGAGCATAGGAAAAATGGAAACCTCCCGATTTAATTTTTGGACGCTAGATTTACCAAGATAACAAAACTGAAAAAGAAAATTAGGCTGATTATTCATGCAAAAATCTGAAACATTTGCAAATTGAATCGGTATATTGGAAGGATAAGGCAAGGTGATCGAGTTGAATTATCCTGGTAACAGAGGTAGCTTAACAGGAGAAAATCTGTTAATATAATTCACAACCTTAACAGATGAACGGAAGAAACTATAGGTACTGAAAAATAATTTGATAAAATGCGGCAGTAATACCTATTAGAAAAAAAAAAAAAAAAGCTTGTTAGTAAATTAGGAATGTAAGGATCTTGCCAGCAGGTGATCCCATCGTGCTGCTCTATTCCTTGTGCCCTGAAGTCCAGTCTTCACTCATCTGTGTAGACAGGACAAGCACTTCCTCTCCTTGGCTGCATCCTCTGCTCCCATGCTGAGACTGACTAGCAGGAACCTCAGCAAGAAGACTGAGGGGAGGAGAGGAGTGAGTTCAAGGTATCTGTTCCTCAGTCTCCATCCCCCCCAGGTCACTGGAACTGTCACTGTGCCTCTCAGGGCAGTGGACTCCCCAGGACTCTTTGGGTTCCCATAATTGCTCCCTCCACTGTTTTTTGACTGACTTTGAGTTGCTGAATGTGCCTCTCTCCAAAGCCCTAGGTAGGTACATTTCTCTTTGCGGTACTGTGGCACCCAAATCTTTGTAAATACAGATTCTCTTTATTCGCGGTTCTATAAAGTCACCAAGAACACTGAATTAGGGAATACTGAACCGTTGCTCCTAGGGGAAGGACAGGGTTAGTTTCCAGGAAGACTTTGCTCACAACATTTTTGTCAACTGGTCAACACAGAACCGTGTTTTACCTGTGTTTTCTGTTTAAAGGCACCTTATCGAATATATGCCATTGATGCGCAAACGTGGAACTCAGGGCCAGCAGCACTATAACGTGTGCCTGAATGAAGCTTATCTCACGCACAGATTTTCTCTATAAGGCACGTTGCAGCTATTGTGGGTTTCAGAACACCAGACAGCACTTCAGCACTATGCTTGGGGGCCATTTTAAACAGCAAAATTGTCGACAAAAATACAAAAAAGGTGTCGCCGTCACTCATCATCAGGGAAATACATATCAAAACCACACTGAGATGCCACCTCACACTGGTCAGAGTAGCTAAAATGAACAACTCAGGAAACAACAGATGTTGGCGAGGATGTGGAGGAACGGGAACCCTCTTGCACTGTTGGTGGGAATACAAACTGGTGCAACCGCTCTGGAAAACAACGTGGAGGTTCCTCCAAAACTTAAAAATAGATCTACCCTACGATCCAGCAATAGCACTGCTAGGCATTTACCCGAGGGATACCCAAGAGTGCTGATACAGAGGGGCACGTGTACCCCAATATTTATAGCAGCACTTTCAACAATAGCCAAATTCTAGAAAGAGCCAAAATGTCCATCAACTGATGAATGGATAAAGAAGATGTGGTTTATATATACAACGGAATACTACCTGGAGAAAGAATGAAATCCTGCCATTTGCAGCGACGTGGATGGAACTGGAGAGTATTATGCTAGGTGAAATAAGTCAGTCAGAGAAGGACAGATATCGTATCATACAAGTTTTCACTCATATGTGGATCTTGAGAAACTGAACAGAAGACCATGGGTGAAGGGAAGAAAAAAAATTATTTACAGAGAGGGAGGTGAACCATAAGAGACTCTCAAATACAGAGAACGAACTGAGGGTTGACGAGAGGTGGGAGAGAGGGGGGGAAATGGGCGATGGGCATTGAGGGGGGCACTTGTTGGGATGAGCACTGGGTGTTGCATGTAAGCGATGAATCACAGGAATCTACCCCCAAAACCAAGAGCACACTTTACACACTGTACGTTAGCCAATTTGACAAATTATATTTAAAAAAAAAATGTCATTTGTTTGCAGTATGAGAGCTGAAACAAGAATGCAGTGTGGCCTTGCCAGCTTCCGCTGGAAGGGTGCACGTCAGTTACAAATTTTTTTGCCACTCTACACGTGTGTAGACGTGCAAAAGCACCACAAGTATTGATTTTCGGGTTACAAATACATTTTAACAAGCAGGCGAATTTGCAGATATGACTCATGAACAATGAGGATTGACTCTAGTCCCTTTATAAACAAATCCTTCTCAGATTATGATACTTCAAAATGCCATGGGTTTCTTACTGGAAGTCTGATTTTATAGATGTATATGCCAGAGATCTCCTGCAAATGCCCCATCAGATGATGAAAAATTAGAAGTATTCCTATTAAAAGAACAAGGAAAGGCTGCTGTGGCATTCATTGTGCTAGAAATCTTCAGCCAGTGTGATAAGAAAGCGAAATAAGATATAATATTGGGCAGGAAAGACAAAAATGTCTTTGACATAGGATGACATGATTATCCACCCATAAAATCCAAGCGATTACACTGAAACCTATTTGACCAATGGAAGTGTATCAGTGTGGCCGGGTGTAAAATCGACATATCAAAAGTAATAGCTTCCCTGTATGCTAACGCAGAGCAATTAGAAAATGTAATTGAAAAAAAAAAAACCAAAAAACAATTCCATTCACGACGGCAACAAAGCCTCTACAATTCCTAGGAATAAACCCAACAAGCAAAATGTAACACTTGTGAGAATAGAAAATAAAACGTTTTAAAGAACAAAGAAGAGCATCAGGTTCCTAGTTTGCATGACTCCATATATTTTAAATGTCACTTGTCCCCAAAGTAATCTGTACATTCATTGCAATACGATCCAAAGCCCCTACTTCCACAGCCCAAATCTTCCAACCCACGTCAAATGTTTTCAAAAATTCATTAGGAGCAGAGTATGCACCAGACCAGCAAAAGAACACTAATGAGGGCATCAAAGTACATTATAGTTCTAGTCACTCTTAGAATATGACATAAAGGGAATAATAGATCCCTTAAATACACAGTTCAGAAAATGGAGTCCAGAAACAGGCCTATGTACATACAGGCATTGTGTAAATGACAAAGGTGATCCTTTGAACCACGAAGTAAAAAATTCAGTGAATGATTGTAGAAAATAAATGGTGCCAAAGCAATTTACAACATATATAACAAAAGACAAGGCATAAATATACAGACTGTCTAAGTAATCCCTACACATCAGTGAGAGAAAGCACCAAAGAAAAGTGGGCAGTGGGCAAAGAATGTGAAAAGGCAATTGAGAGAAAAACATCCAAATGGCCAACCACTCAATGACAAGATCCTCAATTTCAACAGCAATCAGGGAAATGAAAATCAAACAGGAATGAGCTATCATTTCCAACCATCAGTCTGGAAAAAATTGAAGAGACTGATAATAGCAAGTGTTAATGAGGAAGTGGGCAAATGGTTATTTTCCTGCCTCGCGGATGGTTCAGCTCTCTTGGAGAGCAACATGGCAGTAGGAGATAAAATGTTAATATGCACACCGTATGATCCCAGAATGCATCTCTAGCTATCTAATATAAAGAAATACTCTCACGTAAGCTCAAAGAGATATTGATTGTTACAGTACAAAAATCGGAAACGTCTATTAGAAGCAGTATCATTAAATCATCTGTTATACTCTTAATACTGTGGGTCAGTGTGGCCGTTTAAAAAAAAAAAAAACGGGATGCATATACACCAGCGTTAAAATATCTCTGGTGTAGACTGTCAAATGAAAAAAGCGTATTGATGAAAATAGGTGCCATCCTATGTAGTATGTGGTAAATCAAAAATCCACACAAATTCTTTTATCTATGTATTATGTAAACCTATAGAAAAATAATTGTAAGCATACACATCAAATTAATAAGCAGATGTCACCTCTGTAGAGGTAAATGAGATTGGAATGTGGTCATCCAGGAGACTTTTGCTTTATTTTCAATGTATTCTTAATTTTTAAAGTTTAGTCGTGGTTAAAAAAAATAAAATTAATCATCTTCACCATTGTCAAGGATACAGTTCAGGAGCGCTGAATATACTCCCATTGTTGTGCAACAGATCTCCAGAAGTTTTTCATCTTGCAAAGTAGAAACTCTGTCCCTATTAAACACCCACCTCCCCATTTCGCCTCCTCCCAGCTCCTGCCCATCACCATTCTACTTTCTGTTACTATGAATTTGACCACTTTAGATACTTCGTTTCAGAGAAATCACTGAGTATTTGTCTTTTTGTGATTGGTTTATTTCACTTAGCATGTCTTCAAGGTTCATCCATGTTATAGCATGTGTCAGAATTTCCTTCCTTTTTAAGGCTGAATAATATTCGTGTGTGTGTGTGTGTGTGTGTGTGTGTGTGTGTATAAAACCACATTTCATTTATTCCTTTATTCATAGTTGGATGCTTGGGTTGCTTCTGTCTTTTGGCCATGGTGAATAGTGCTGCTATGAACATGGATGTGTGAATATCTCTTTGAGATCCTGTTCTCCTTTCCGTTGAATATATTCCAGAAGTGGGATTGATGGACCATTTGGTAGATGTTTTCAATGTTTTGAGGAACCACCTTATGGTTCTTGTTATATTTTTATCACCTAAATATCTCACAACAAGAATATATGTATTTTATGTAATTAAAGGTAAAGCAAAAAATTAGTTTAGGCAAGCTTAGTTCAAAGGACTTCAAGCACCAGGTGCCTGGGTGCCCGGGGTGCCTGGGTGGCTGTCTGTTAAGCGTCCGACTTCGCTCAGGTCATGATCTCACAGATCTTGAATTTGAGCCCTGCTTCGGGCTCCGTTGCTGACAGCTCAGAGCTGAGGCCTGGTTCAGATTCTGTGTCTCCCTCTGTCTCTACCCCTCCCTGCTTGTGCTTTGTGTCTCACTCGATCAAAAATATACATTAAATGGGGCGCCTGGGTGGCTCAGTTGGTTAAGCGGCTGACTTCAGGTCGGGTCATGATCTCACGGTCCGTGAGTTCGAGCCCCGCATCGGGCTCTGTGCTGACAGCTCAGAGCCTGGAGCCTGTTTCCGATTCTGTGTCTCCCTCTCTCTGCCCCTCCCCCGTTCATGCTCTGTCTCTCTCTGTCTCAAAAATAAATAAACATTAAAAAAAAATAAAAATAAACATTAAAGAAAAAAAGGACATCATGCACCAAGTAAATGGTGGTTTTGATGACGACTAGGCATGGGCGGACTTGGCAGTCCCCAGCCTACCAAAAGGCCTGTGAATGAAAGATGTTGAAAACTATGAATCTAGCATTTAATTAGCATTACGGATTGTTTTATTGTTCGTAAATATCCACTAGCTTGCCTTGGGGAGGCTTATGCTGGCATGGCCATCTGGCTTGGTCTGGCCAATGAAACATGAGCAAAAGTGCAGAGAGCCGATGCATGGTATTCCATGTCCTGTTTGCCCTCTGCTGTGATAACTAGCAATGTCCCAAGAAGAGGTTGCAATGGCAGTTGGGATCCCAAAGGGAGGACGTATGCAGGAGAGCGACAGCCAACCTTTGATGCACATGAAGCATGAGTGACAGATAAATCTTGGGGGTTGAAAATGACTAGATTTATTCTTGAGGCCACAGGACAGTGTGGCCTGTCTGTCTCATGCAAGATGTTTATGTAAACCCCTTCATCTCCGTGAGCGCTGTGGACTCCGAGTGGGAGTCTGTAAACTTGAGGCCTCTTCTCCGGCAGCCTTTGGTCCTCTTCTGAAGATACGCGGGCACTGCTGCAGTGCCATGGAAAATGCCAACACCAAGTACCCACGTTGTATTTCAGGGAAGCAGCCATGCAGCCCAGGATGCGGGACCTCACAGATCATGCAGAGCCCTGTTAGCCCGCAAGAGATGGAAGGTATAGCCCTGATCACTGCCTGGAGCCCAGATATAATTAGGACTAGGTTTAGATGCAGTGCGAATAAACCAAAAGAGGGTGCACCCACTCCATTCCATCGAAAACCCTATTATGTTGAAGTAGAGGAGTTACACGTCCGTCTCATGAGTTATCTTGCCAAGTGCAGCTTTG
This sequence comes from Prionailurus viverrinus, assembly GCF_022837055.1. Taxonomy (NCBI): domain Eukaryota; kingdom Metazoa; phylum Chordata; class Mammalia; order Carnivora; family Felidae; genus Prionailurus; species Prionailurus viverrinus. Next base: position 9,006,699 of record NC_062561.1, read on the forward strand.
AGAGACTTTACCAAAGTGTGAGCCATGAATCTGCTGGTCACGGGGATCCATCAACCCATTGCCTTTGGAGCGATGGCAAATGTAGGATATTGTAACTGCGTCCTGAGTACCGTGTCTCAACTGGGAAAGGACAGTCCGCTTCCTTCTGATGGGATCACACTTCTCTGCTTTGCTGGCAGGGTTGTGCCTCGCTGGCACTAGTCCAACTCAAGTTGAAGGTGACACCGGGTCCTGAGCTTAACTTCGTTCTGTGGAGATAGCTAAAAAATGTCCTTTAGATCGGTTAGTTGCCTCAGTGTCTTTTTTAACAAAAAAAGTTCTGACAGATGGTTATGTAAGACAAGTATTTTAGACAAGCCATGGCAGAAGAAAACTGAATCATTACGAGAATTAATCATTACTGGCCAAAAAAGAGCCTGATGTTAACTCCATGAAAGCAGCTATTAAATCAAGGGCATTGGATTCTTCCAGCTAATTTTCTCATTCTCTGGCCTATCCCCAGTTGGCTTGAAATGCTAACACAATCACTGAGAAATTGATGGCAAATCCAAACATAGTACAAATCCACAGAACGTCAGGGTTTCTGACATTCTTTGAAACAGTCTTTTTAAGCACGTGTCAATCCTCAAACCTCAGTAAAAGTATCCTAAGAATTTTACTGTCTCTAAGAAGACACATGATGTCAAAGATGAGGCCTACTCAAACGAATGTTTTCTCTTGACCTTCCTGTATGTAATGTTGCAAGTTTCCCAAGGTGCGGCATTAATTAGCTTTTTCTTAATTAGTATCCTTCAGTCTTATAAGTCAAGAGCATGCGGGCTGAAGCATGGTACACTGGGGGCTAGGAATTCAGAATTCTACCTCTGACTTCACCACTGACTAACAGGATCTTGGGCAAGTCAGAGCATCTCTGGCCTCACTTTTTGTCTATAAAACGAGGGTAAAATAATTATGGCTCATTCATATTATCTGATTTGTTAGGACAAATGTCATGACCACATCAGCATAAAATTTGGATGAGACCGACACTAAGAAGGTACACTTAATCAGGATCAAGATCAGGATCAGATACACTTCATCAGGAAGGTGAAGGGAGAGGGTGATCACAGCAGGACCTCACTGCCCTGTCTGGAAGGGCTTCCCCAGCGTGCAGGGGGCAGGGGCAGAGACTGGGGGCAGGACCACCCTTCGTAACGGCTATTTGACATTGTAGTATATTTGGCTCTATTTAAGTTAACTTTTACTAAGTTATAATACATAACACACTGTGGTGTAAATGCTTATATATGCTCTATATTATGATCCCAAGAAAGGAAGAGAGAGAGAAACTTGATGTTTCAGTTACTCTCAATTGATTTTTTTTTTTTGTCTTTTTAATTTTCCAAGTTAGAGGAACTCTGGATGGTGTTAAGGAAAGAGATTCGAATCAGATGGAGCTAATTCTGGTATTTTGATCAGTGAACCATTTCCATTCCCTATTCTGGCTCCACGATGAATGCATGAGGCAGACCCAGTGACCCCCTCTCTTTAATTATGGGAACCTAAGAGGGATCATTCTGGTAGGGGTATGCCATCCCTTCACATCTAAACCTTTTCAAATTGACATGAAAGCCGATGCTGCTAATTGGCATAGCACTAGGTATTTTCAGAGACAATGTATGTGTCACGTCCTGGGTACAATTATAAAATCGAGGGGAACTCCAAGCCTTATCACCAGGCACTAACATACAGGTAAATCAATATAGTTAGCATTATTTAAATTGTATTTCTTTCAGAAAAATAACAACAATAACTGGAAATAATAACGTGCCCCCCCCCCAAAAGCAGGGGGTTAGAATGATCAAAAACAGAATCTTTGCCGTTAGGAAAAGTTCAGTTCGTGGTTCCTATTTATAGGCAATCTTTGCAAGCATTCTTTCGTCTATTTATGTAAAATCAACTTGGGCTTCATCAGATCTGCTGAAAGAACAAGATGAAAAACACCTGTAACCACCAGCAAGTGATCCAGAGGGGACAGATTCTTTAATTGCGTCATTAATTTCCAAAGGCATATCCATCACACTTGAGCTCGCAGAATGGAAAATAAATATATTGGAGAAAACCCAATTTCAAGTGCTAATAAAAAGAGGACACAAAAGGTTTCGTTCACCAGCAATCTCTATTTCCTCTGATTTACAGTTTTCAGAAAGCAACAGTGTCGTTCAGCTGCAGGGTCACAGAGCCGCCTTCCGGTAGAATGCTGATCTGATGGCCTGCCCCGACGTACACACAAAATGAGTGGCTGACAGCCAATTCTTCATTACCAGGGGGCACAGCGGACACAGGGTCGTGGAGAACATGTTCACAGGGAGCCGGCCGGTCATTGCATAAGGGGCTGCTGCCCCCAGAGTTTGTTGCTGACTTTGATTCGGGCATCCTCTCAACGAATACCTTCTTGCCAAAGGAAGAGAGCATTATGCAGATAACACAAAATGGTTTAAAAAAAAAAAAAAAAAAAAAAAAGGCCCAAGGCTTTCCTCAAATCCCTTCTCTCTGTTTCCTGAGAGGCATTTTCTGGAATTCCCATCTGGAAAACTTAGGGCAACTCCAACATCAGTTACTGTGTTGGTCGCAGAATGATGAGTAGTTCTCGATTCTCTTGGAATGGTTGAGTAGAAATGACAAGGGAGGGGCAGGTGGGGGGCACTTTATTGTATTAGCAATGTTTGATTTCTTAGGTGAGGAGGACATGAGTGTCCTTGTATTATTCTTTATCCCTTTTTTTTTTAACATATCCCAACTATCACATAGTATATATTTTTTAAGTTTATTTAATTTTAAACTTTATTTTTTATTTTTTATTAAACATTTATTCATTTTTGAAAGAGAGAGAGAGAGAGAGAGAGACAGAGCGCGAGCCAGAGAGGGGAAAAGAGAACAGGAGACACAGAGTCCGAAGCAGGCTCCAGGCTCCGAGCTGTCAGCACAGAGCTCGGTGAGGGGCTTAAACTCACAAACCCCGAGGTCAAGACCTGAGCCAAAGTCGGTTTCTTTTTTTTTTTTTATTTTTTTTAAACGTTTTATTTATTTTTGAGACAGAGAGAGAGACAGAGCATGAACGGGGAAGGGGCAGAGAGAGAGGGAGACACAGAATCAGAAGCAGGCTCCAGGCTCTGAGCCATCAGCCCAGAGCCTGACGTGGGGCTCGAATTCACGGACCGCGAGATCGTGACCTGAGCCGAAGTCGGACGCTTAACTGACTGGGCCACCCAGGTGCCCCTAAAGTCGGATTCTTAACCGACTGAGCCACCCAGGTGCACCTGCCTAGTATGTTATTTTTAAGAAAAGTGCACTCGGGGCAAAATGGTTTTAAAAAAAAAAAAAAAAAGAAAAGTGCACTCACACACGAGGACTTGGGGAACTAATTCGATCCTCTTACGTAATCTATGTCTGTGTACCCTTTGATTGTTCCAGCAAGAGTTATTTCATGCAATTAAAATTTTCTCCACTCATCAAACATTTCTTGCTATTTTAAAAATTGTAAAGACATACACAGAAGCAAATAGCAAAGACAAAGCAGTGGTTCCTCTTGGGCCCCTGTTCTAGCTTCACTCCCCTCTCCGAAGATACCCACCCTCTCTGGTTCCGTGTATATCCTTCCAGACCATACTCTATATCTATATATACATGTATTTACACATATATGAATATAACATAATGTAAATATAGTGTCAGTTTTCACCTATCCATCTTTCTTGGGCATTGATCATTTAAGGTCAGCAAGAAGAAAGAACTCTTGGCCTGGGTTACAAGGCCAAGGAGTGACTGAAAGGAAAACTTGAATAAGAGAAAGACAGCTATGATCTTAGTGGTTAAACTTGCCCTAGACTGTGTGCCCAGACACTTGTCCGGGACATTCCAAGTGAGGGAACAGAGGGGCAACAGTCCCAAGCTGGGGTCGTTAGAACCTTTTCAGTCAGTTGTGCCTGGAGAACCAGGATGTCCCTTGGCTCAAGGGCTGGTGGCTGAGAGGTGGACCCTGAATGACCTGGCACACGTAGGTCAAAGCTGAGCAAAGAAGCCAGTTTTATGACCGAAGCTGCCTCCAGAGATGCTATGCTTGTGAATAGTTTATAATTGAGATGAAGTAGCTTCTCGTAAGAGTCAAGAGTGGGGTGAGTCACTGCTGAGGGAAAGCGTGGGTCACAGAGGAAGAACAAGGCCATGGTCCTATCGTCCAGCCTAAAGAGGGGTCTCCTTTCATCTCATGGGTAGTACTGGGAGATATAAGTCAACTAAGTGATAAATCTAAGTCAAATAAATAAGTATATAATCTTGGGGCCTCTGCCATTTTGTTGCTGCTTTGGGGGAAAACCACTTTTCCCTTTTTAAAAAAAATTTTTTTAATGTTTATTTTTGAGAGAGAGACAGAGTATGAGCAGGGGAGGGGCAGAGACAGAGACAGAGAGGGAGACACAGAATCCGAAGCAGGCTTCAGGCTCCGAGCTGTCAGCACAGTGCCCGACGTGGGGCTCGAACTCACAAACCGCGAGATCACGACCTGAGCCGAAGTAGGACGCTTAACCGACTGAGCCACCCAGGTGCCCCCAAACTCTTTTCCCTTTGACTCCACGGGCATGGGACTCTTCTGACGTAAAGTGAGACTTGCCCCCCGTGACAGGAGACCTGTAAACACATACCGTGTGCACATGGTGAGCACAGAGCCAGGTGCCCTGTCTGTTGGGACTTCCAGGTTCTTTGTGCATGTGTGTGTTTCCTCACTCTTCCTCACACCTTTCTCTTCCTCCTCTCGGGATGTAAAACAGAATCCCTTGGCGTATTTTATTTTCTCGTACAACCTTTTTTTTTTTATTTAGCTGGGTATTATAATCTGCATACCATAACATTCACCCCTTTTAAGGTGCACAATTCTGTGACCTTAGCAGAGACTTTTTCACTGGGGTCTGTTTTTCTTCCGGGTGCTTGCAGGTTGTTCTCTGTAGAGGCTCTTTTGAGAAGCAACGTTCTTCCTGGATTTGTTTCCCCCTGGCAAAAAAAAAAAAAGAGCTGCTAGAAAATAGGAGGTCTGCTCTCCCCTACAGCCGCCTCTGTCCGAGCTAACATAGCCTCCTGCCTGTGGTTGATTGGCATTCAGGCTGGCTTCCCCTACGCTGAGAGCACACTTCACTCAGGTTCTTGGCGTCGGATGGAGACAGAGAATTCAAGCAGACTCTATTGATTTTTGCTATCTCCTTGGTCCCCCCTTCCTCCCTCTTTCCCTAGAGGGACAGTTAGGAAGTAGCTAACAATCCTTGAAGCCAAACTGAGCTCCTGAATTCATTGCATTCTTAAAATAGGGGGAAAGAAATAAAAAATGGAGCCTCAAAAATATCACGTAGAAGCAAATTATGTTCCTGTCTGATTGCGAGGCAGCCCAGCAAATCCATAGCTTCAGGGATGACATTTGCCGAGACAGGATACTCCTTGATGTTAAGAAAATAATGGGCTGGCTTGTACAAGTGAGTATCTTTCTCCTTGAAACTAATTAGACAGTTCAGGAAACCTTGTCAGGGAAGGAATAGGTGATATTTGTCTGGTTGCCCACGCAAATTAATAATCCAGTGGCCAGAAATAACCACGGGTGCTCATAATTGTGTGAGAATGCATAGCAATTCCGAATTCACAAAACATTAAGAATTAAGGAGTAGTCACTAGCTTTCCAAAACAATTTGGCTTTTTTGTCCTGCTTGAAACTTTGTTGCATTGGACATGGCTGACGGCAACATAGGTCAGAGAACACAGAAATTTCCATGCTAAAAATTCTCAGCGTCATCCCGTGAATAGCCCAGACTGTAGAGTAAGAAAGCGTCTCCCCAAACCAAGGGCCGTGGGTACTACATGATCACCCAAGATCATGTGCCAGTGCAGAGTCGATTTTTACATTTTAAATTGACATTGCCGGACGCTTCCCTCTATAAAAGCTCATGAAAATTATAGCCTCCGGAGTTCCTGTGAAGTTGAGAGGTTGAGAAAGATACTAAATTAGCTTTCCTGGTCTTTGCTGCTTGTCTACCCTTGCAGCATTGAAAAACCACCAGACAGCAAAGTTTTCCTCCCACAGCCTCATGAACCAGGCAGGGGTGTGAATCGACATACCCGGGGGAGCTTATTAAAAATACAGAGGCCTGGGTCCCCTGTCTTGAGCTCATTCAGTAGATCTTGGGTGGGATAGAGGCCTCTGAAATTTTAACAAGCTCCCTCGACGATTCTGAAGCGCATCAATATTTGAGAACCTCTAATACGGTGAAAACGGTTTGAGCTTTGAAATCCAGCAGACATGAGTTCAGACTAAGAGGCCACCATTCTGTGACCTTGCGCAGGCTAATGCCGTCTGCGCGTTTACCTCGCTTGCGGGGCCGTAGGGAGGATTAAGTTAATGGCACGTGCTGAGTGTTGATCCTAATGCTGGCCACCCAGCGCATGATTAATACATGTTACTCCTTGTATTAGTCAGCCCTGGAAGCCATAGCAAAATAGCACAGACTGGGGGGCTTAAACAAGAGGCATTCATTTTCTCCCAGTTCTTGGAAGTCCCAGATCAAGCTGTTGGTAGGCCCGGTTCTCCGGAGGCCATTCTCCTTGGCTCACAGATGGCGCCATCTTGCTGTGTCCTCACATGGCTTCTTGTCTGCACCAGCGTCCTGGTGTCTCTTCCTCTTCATGTAAGGATGTCAGCTCTGTTGGGTTAGGGCCCCACCCTTACAACCTCCTTTAACCTTAACTACCTCTTTAAAGGCCCCATCTCTAAAAACAGTCACATGGGGGGTGAAGGTGTCACGTATGCATTTTGGGGGGATGCAGTCTGATTCATAACACTTCCCTTCACCCAATCCTTTTTCCCTACACTCCTTCCCTTTCCTGTCACCATCAGCCATGGCTTGTGTTTGAACTATCTGTAACTCAAAGGAATAAGTTTACAATACTCATTTGATAAAAGCACTGGTTGAAGGTGAGAGTGAGGACAGGGTGTGGGTATTTTGCTGAAGGCAGCGGCTTCCTAGCCATCCAGTCCCCAGAACCCTGGTCCAAGAATGTAACAGAGACTCTACTCTTAGCAAAAGGATCCGGAAAAACTCTCACCACTCAACATTACATGAAGGAAATAAAAAAAAGTGACCTAGATGGAGAAGGTACAGAATACCCCTGTGTCCAGATTCTGAGTTCTGTTTCTGAAGGGTGCTTTCTTCTTCCCCACTATGACAGATCACAGCAGAGAAAAAGAAAAGTCCTTTCACATTTCCTAAGTGGAAAGCTCAACTGTGTGATCTATTATTTCCTGACAGAGTGGTTACTTAGCACCTATTTTTAGAGTCCATAATACTCCATTTCAGACATGTGAGGCTTCATTCTAAGCAGGCGGCTTCCCCCGCCCCTACTGCCCAGATGTCTCCTCCGTGGTCACCTACAAAGCTCCGTAGAGGCCAGCAGCCTCATAATAGAATCTGTGATGTGAATTTTATTCATTCTGATGTTACAGGGCGCACCTCGCTGCCTCAGAACCCATCCCTGATGTAACTGGCAACGCACTGAAATGAGTCAGTCTATGAATCACTCGAGATGAAGTTAGAAATCTCCCGCTGCCACATTGTTCTCTTATGCATATTACAGCGAATTACATGTTCCGGCCTAGACTATGAATTTTATCTCTTTTCCGATTATGTTCCTCGGCTGTATATTTTTTTCCATGAAACTGAAGCAGGCTTCTAAAAATACATGCATTTATTATATATCTTCCTCAGCTTGATTTAAAATGCACCACTACGATTACTCTGAATTGTAAATGACAAACTGAATGAAGAAGGCTGGGAATGGTTATGTACTTACAAAATGCAATGAATATTTTTTTCTTTGGTAACTTAGGTGGAATTAAGCCTCCAGTTAGGGGCACTTCTGATGCGTTGTCGACAGGCCCTGGCCACTCCAGTGACCTGAATCAGTCAAAATGGCCCACGCTCTTTGCCCATCTCCCTCCTCTTTGCCCCATTTCTGGGAATGGGAGCTGTACGGTTTAATTCTAAAATGTCAGATCCCAAAGAGATCTTAGCATCTCTGAATTCAATCCCCTCTGTTTTCCTCGGCTTTTAATTAAAGCAAAGTCAAACATAATTTTCCGGCACTGTCCCACTGAGACAAAGGTGTAATTAATTTCCTGCTCCTAGGCTCAGCCATGTGATTTCCTCTGGCCAGTGGGATGTTAACAGATACGACACAACAACCTTGAAAAGTGCTTATGCAGTTGGACCCGCTGTCTTGTACTTCTGCTCTTGCCATGAGAATAATATGTCCGGACCAGCCTGCTGGGTCCAGGAGGAGGAAAAGACATGTGTGATCTGAATTGCCTCAGCTAATCTTCCTCAGCCAAGCCTAGAGCAGAGCTCCTCAACCGCTCCGCAGGTAATTGAGTGAGCCCCGCCAAGATCAGCAGAACCACCTAGCCAAGCCCAGCCTAGATCAGCCAAAACTCGGCCAACTCACAGATAGGTGAATTATAAGGATAAATGACCGTCATTTGGAAGTCATTGAGTTCGGGGATGATGCACGACACAGTATTTTGGAAGCAATAGCTGATAAGTTTGACCACTTGTTTGGCGTTGTTTTCTATTATCTCTCCATTGTCAAAGTTCTTTTTAATCTTTGTAATTATAAGTAATCTGCAGAATGATACTTCAAGACCATGTGAACATCCAGTAACTTAACTGACTGAGCTCCGTGGCACCCTCTTTTGTCTTAGAGCATTTCTTTGTCTTTAGCAGCGTAAGGCATTCTCTCTTGCTGGATCGCATTGACTAGTATTTTGTTAAAGATTTTTGCACTGGGGCATCTGAGTGGCTCAGTCTGTTAAGCGGCCAGCTCTTGCTTTCTGCTCAGGTCATGATCTCAAGGCTCGCGGGTTTGAGCCCCGCATTGGGCTCTGTGCTGACAGTGCAGAGCTTGCTTGGAACTCTCTCTCTTTCCTTCCCTCTGTCCCTTCCCTGCTCACACACTCTCGCTCTCTCTCTCTCTTTCAAATAAATAAACTTAAAAAAAAGATTTTTGCATCAGTGTTCATGAGGGATATTGGTCTGCACTTTCCTTGCAATATTCTTGTCATGTTTTGGTATCAGAATAGTGTCCTTACAATACGAATTGAGAAGTGATCCCTCCTCCTCCATCTTTATGAAGGAACTTGAGTAGAATTGGTATTCTTTCTTCCTTAAATATTTGGTGGAAGTCATCAGGGAAGTTATCTGGGACCAAATGGTGGTTGTAGGAAGGATGTGAACTATAAGTTTAATTTATTTAATAAACATAGGGCTGATCAATGAGCTATTTCTCCTTAAGTGAGTTTTGAGAGTTTATGTCTTTCAAGGAGTTTGTCCATTTCATGTAAGTCATGAAATGAATTGGGATAGCATTGTTCCTAATTTTGTTATTATTCTTTTAATATCTGCAAGATATATAGCGATATCACCTCTTTCATTCCTAATATCAATACCTCCTTTGTTTTTTCTTAGTATGTCTAGGAGGTTATCAACTTTACCGATATTCAGGGAATCTGTTTTTTATTTCACTGATTTTCCCTGGAATTTTTCTGTTTTCGATTATGTTAATCTCTTTTTTGTTATTTCCTTTCTTCTGCTTGGATTGGGTTTAATTTGATCTTTATTTCTTAATTTCTTAAGGTGGAAGCTTATACTGTCAATTTAAGGCTTCTCTAGGGATGCCTGGGTGGCTCAGTCAGTTAAGTGTCCAACTCTTTCTTTCAGCTCAGGTCATGATCGCATGGTTTGTGGGTTTGAGCCCCACGTTGGGCTCTGCGCTGACAGCACAGAGCCTGCTTGGGATTGTCTCTCTCCCTCTCTCTCTGCCCCTCCCCCACTCTCTCTCTCTCTCTCAAAATAAATAAACATTAAAAAGAAAACTTTTTAAAAATTTTTTAACATTTTTAACTTATTTTTGAGAGACAGAGAGACACAGAGCATGAGCAGGGGAGGGGCAGAGAGAGAGGGGAAGACACAAAATGTGAAGCAGGCTCCAGGCCCAGAACTGTCAGCACAGAGCCCAATGCAGGGCTCAAACCCACGAATGTTGAGATTACGACCTGAGCCAAAGTCGGATGCTTAACCGACTGAGCCACCCAGGCACCCTGTGATTATTTTTTTAATGTTACATTGATGCAGTTTTGGTTTCCTCTTTAACCCCAGAAATATGTACAGTGTATATGTTGGTGCATGTGTGTGTGTGTGTGTGTGTGTGTGTGTGTGTGTGCGTGTGTGCACGTGTGTGTGTGTGTATTATTTAAGAGAAGTAGAGATTTTTTGTGGTACCGATTTCTAGTTTTATCTTGATTAGATTGTGTTATTTGTACCTGTTTTTTGTACACTTATTAAGGCCTTTCTTGTGTTTAAATTTTGAAAAAGATTCAAAATAAATGTTTTTTTAAAAAATCAAGACCTTTTTAGAACCGTTTTAGGTTCACAGCAAAATTGAGGGGAAGGTACAGAGATTTCCCATATACCCTCTGTCTCCTCACATACATAGCACATGGGCATTTACAAAGATTTAATATCTGTTTTATGGTATAGAGTTGGCATTTTACAAATGGTATAGAGTAAGTCATTTTACAAATATGGTGTTCACGTCTTTTATATCCAAAATATTTTTTATCTGCCTAACCTTTAAAGGACTAAGTAAGAGGGTTATTAACATTTTCTCAGTATTATTGCTTTTCTGAAATTTTATACATGTAGTAGTTTTGGGTTTCTGCATTTTTGTGTCAGTAATCGGGCACATAATTATTTATGCTGGCAATTTTCTTTGTCTTTTGTATTCTCCTTCAAGAAAAGGTCACTCGCCATGTCCTTTTAATACTTCCCCTTAGAAGCCTCCATTTGATATTAATAACTCAGTTCCTACTCTGATTTTGCTTGTATTTGCCCAACTTATTTATTCCTTGTTTTCCTTTTTACCTTTCCTGGTCACTTGGTCTAGTACTGTTCCTTTGGGGCAGCGTGTGGTTGAACTTTGGTTTTTGCAGGTTGTGACTTCTTGTGTTTCCTGGGACTTTAGCACCCATGTCACTATCCCTGCTCTGCCTGAAGTCTTATCTGTACTCTTCCACATCTTCTTCACTAGTGCTCCCAAGAATACTCTCTCTCTGCCCACTTGAAACTACACTACTTTCGCCTGCACGTGGCCCCACTGCCACCTGCTAATTCAAAATTGCGTCCCCAGAGCCGGCAACCGTGCCCAGAACCCCGGAGGCTCTTCGATAAATGTTTAGTGAGTGATGATAAGTATAGCATTAGTTAGGGTCAGGTTCATTGGTAATAAAACCCAAATATCAGTGCCTTAAAAATGAGTCTCTCTCTCCCTTATGTAAAATTCTTAAGCCTTTAGGCGTTTAATGCAGAGCTGGTAAGAAGGCTTTGTTCCACGGAATTTCCCAGTTCCTTCTAAATCACTGTTCTGCCATTTCTAGAGTGTGTTCCTTATCCTCGTAGTCCAAGAGAGTCCACATTTCAGACCCCAAGATGGAAGAAAGAACAAAGAAGAACCAGCCGGAAGAGTGTTCCAGGAGTCTGTTCCGAAAGGTTCCTGGAATCTGCCATGCACACAAATACTTCTACTTGCATGGCATTAGCCGGAATTTAGTCACACAGCCATTCTTCCTACAAGAGAAGCTGAGATGTGTTAATCTGGGTAGCTGTGTGTCCAGCTAAAATTGTATTCCATGGAAGAACACTGAAGACCTGAGAAGGAATAGGCTACTTGCGGAAATCACAAGAAGATGGGAGCTGGGCCGTAGCGTGAATGAGGTAGCGTGGTAGATGGGCTACGAGAAAAGGAGGGCCTAAAATGTGAAGTCTTAGACAGCCAAGACCATGGATACAATCCTATAGACTCTTTATTAGCGAGGGTCCTGAGAAGAAACAGACAGCACTCTTGAAAAGGTGACGTGAGTTCAATGAAGGGACTCTATAAGAGGTGGGCGGGGCCGAAGAAGACTAATGTGGGCTGGCGAAGCACCCCAGGGCCAGCAACTGCAGGAAGCTACCATCACTTCTAGCACTGCTGAGGCAAGTGGAGAAACAGGTACTGGAACCCTGCAGCTGTAGTCGTAGGAAAGGGGTCTCAGACAAGAGCTGTGCTTTTGGTAGAGAGACATCGCCACCACAACACAAAGCCCGAAAGTGGAACTGGTGATATAATTTGCCAGGCCCGGTGCAACATGAAACAAAAGGGCCACTTGTTCAGACACTGCTGAGAACTCCAAGATGATGCCAGCAGGGCATTGAAGCAAGCCTGGTGCCCTTCCGAGCACAGGGCCCTGTGCATCTGTACAGGTCAAACATCTGTGAAGCTGGATTTGCCCGGCGGAGAAACAGCCAAGGACGAGTGCCCCCAGACTTCTCTCTCTTCCAGCCCTCTGACCTTTTCCAGTGCCTCTCACTGTCCATACCCAAATGGAAGTCGAAGCAAAAGTGTTGGGGTGAGGCAGTCCGTGGCGGTCGGCCCTGGGGGAGAAAATGGATGGCGTGAATCCGGAAACAAGCAGAGAATATCCAGCTCAGCTCTGGAGGGCCATTAGAGATTTTTCAGCAGAGTGACGTGTCCAATTAGTTTTTAGGAACAACTTTTTGGCAGCAGTGTGGAGGATGGATTGGAGAGCCTGGAGGCAGAAAGACCAATTAGAAGGCTATTATGTAAGTTCCAGAGTTGCCTTCTCTTTTTTTTTTTTTAAATATCAAACTCCCAGGAAGGAACAGATTTTATATTTATAACGCCGGCCAAATAACACACACGAACACATGTATACGTGTGCGTATATCTATATGAAACCCAGAGTCCACAAAACACAAAGCCTTAGTGAAACAATGCTTCACTTTACTAGAAGCAAAGTACTCTGATTTCATTAAAAAATGCTGGGTGCATATTACAATAATCCTTTCACAGTGTATGAGAATCAAACCATCATATTGTACGCCTTTAACTTTTATGTGATATATGTCAATCATTTTTCAATAAAGCTGGAAAAAATATTGCTTCCAAGCCACCATGTTGATTAAGAGCCACAGCTTTTAGCTTGAAAAACCTAGGTCTGAGAGTACAAAAGTAAAATAATAGCCCGCAAAGGTGTTCGTATCCTAATTCCCCAGACCCTGGGAATATGCGAGCTTACATAGCAAGAGGGATCTAGCAGAATTTATTTCATTGAGGACTTTGAGATGGGAGGCTATCCTGGGTTATCCAGGTGGGTCCAGGGTAATTACAAGGTCCTTATAAAGGAACAAGGAAGGAGAAAGGGTTGTTGAAGGAAGCAGCGTCAGGGTGGTGCAGCTGGCCATTGCTGGTTTTGAAGATCCTTGGCCATGAGCCAAGGAGTGTATTCCTCTAGAAGGTAGGAAAGGTAAGGAGTAGGATTTTCCCCCGGAGGCTTCAAAGAATGACGCCTTGATTTTCCGCAGTGACACCCATAGGTCTCTCACCGCTGTGTGGCGTCTTAAGCTGTAGCGTTTGTGGCGATTCATTACAGCTGACGATGAGAAACTAGTACCCAGGGGCAGATGGTGAGAGTCGGAATGAGGCCGCGTCAGGGGGGATGGATGGAGAGGAGAGGACTGGATGTTCTAGTAGGACCTTTAAATGTGGAGTCCAGGTTCTCTCTTAGGGTGGAGGGCCACAGGACAAATCACAGTTTTTCTTCCTCTAGCGTTTTACATTTGCAGGAGGACTCAAATGAATGTCAAAGACTTAGCGGGGCAAAAAAAAATCTGTTTTAAAACTCTGTCTTCGTGGTGTGAGTGTAGGGATTCAGGGCAGCTCAAGACATTGTGCTGTCAACCTGTGAGCTGATCTGGAAGGTGGAAAGAGCCACCTGGATGGTGTCTTTTTAACTGACTAGCCTCGCTCTCACAGATGACTCTTGGATGTATGTAGAACTCACAAAGCCAAGCAAATAATGTTGATTTTTCTAGAAATTGAAAGAAGAAAGTGCTCCAGTATGGAAGAGGCCGTCAGCCACACAGTGGGGCTTGAAGGCGAATGATTTGTAAATGGGCAGATCACCACATGAGTTTGTGCAAGGTGCTTGTATCAATAGTTGGACGCAGGGCAGGAAAGTCAGCAACAGGATCTGGTAATGATCAGCTTACATAAATAATCAATTTGCATTTATAAGCTACTTGTGAACGCACAAACCGTCTGAAAAAAATCTAACAAAAACTAGAAAGCCTACTTTAAAATAAATCATTTACAGTAGCAGTAGAAAACATAAGGTGTCTAAAAATCTAACTATGAGCAATACTTTTACATAGAAAATGATAAAACATTATAGAAAGACATAACAAGCTCTAATACATGAAAAGCTACTCCATGTTTGTGGATGGCAGGACGGTCTTAAAGATGCCAGATCTCCCAAATTGTTCTAGAAGCACAGTGCAAGAAAAGTCATACTTCAGTCAACTATGTGCTCGTGTCCATGCACACGTGTGGGGAACTTAACATGATAACCCTAAGGTGCAGGCGTACGAACAAAGAGTCAAGAAATCACTGGGGCTGTTGGCAGTTTTGCCCTCCCAGATGTCATTCCTTGTTATTAGGCTGTGTCCAATAGGACTGTGCGGTACAGGAGCAGGAAAAGGACACACAGGCTAGTGGGACAGAACAGCAACAGATCGTGTACCCATGTAACCATGGTCAATGACAGAAGGACACCACAACTCAGAGGGAAGGGATGGACTCTTCAATAAACGGCCATGAGACAAATGATTATAGGAGAAAACATAAAAACTGGACTCGGATAGAGAAAGCAAAACTTAACACTTTTAAAAGGAAGATAGAGTAGAATCATCTTTTCACATCGAGGAAGGAAGTAAAGTCGAAGGCACACACATACACACAACAGAAAGGGAAACACAGATTCATTCGATTTCGCTAAAATTTAAAACCTTTGAGTACAACCAAAGACACCGTAAGCAACATGAAAATGTAAACGAAGCCTGGGAGGAAAATGGTGTATACAGGTAACTAATAAAGGAGCAGAATCCAGGATATGTTAATAATTCTACACATCAGTAGGAGTCAGCCAACCCAGTAGGTAAGCAGGCAATGGATATTTATTGGCAATTCACAAAAGAGAAAACCTGAACCACCAGTGAATATGCAATGGCATGTTCCACTTCACTCGTCAGTGAGGAAATGAAAACAAAAATGAGATTCCCACTCTCGCCAAAGTGGCAACAGTTTTAAAATGTGGCCCTATCAGGTGTTGGAGAGGATGTAGAGGAAAAAAGCACCTTCATACTTTCCCGGTAGGAGAATAAACTGGTACAAGTAATTTCTTTCTTTCTTTCTTTATTACATTTATTTTTGAGAGATTGAGTGCAAGTGAGGGAGGGGCAGAGAGAAAGGGACAGAGAATCCAAAGCATTTTGACACGGGGATTGAAATCCCAAACCACGAGATCATGACCTGAGCCGAAGCCAGAGGCTCAACCGGCTGAGCCACCGGGGCACCGCCGGATACAAGCATTTTAGAGAACACTCTGATGGTATCTAGTGACCTTGAAGAAGAGGCGCAAAGTTGACGACCTGAAACCCCATTCCTAGCAATGTTTCCTGGAGAAACTAAGGCATGGACACAGGACCCAAGCATCATTCAAGCATCATTTATACTGGAAACAAAATATCCATCATTAGGAGACCGGACAAATAAACAGTGACTTAGTCACCCAAGGAGGTACTGTATGATAGCTAAGAATGAATTAACCGGAGCCTTGTATATCTCCGCAGATAAATCCCGACAACATAATGTTGAAGCGGAAAATCAAGTTGTAGTAAAATAAGTATAGGAACATAGCATGAAAAACACTATTTTTTGTGTGTACAAACATACGTATGAAAATTATAAAACAAATATCAAAATGGTAAGCCCCAAACTCAGAATAGGAGTTTGTTTAAGAAAGGTGGAGGGGCACCTGGGGGGCTCAGTTGGTTAAGCATCCAAGTCTTGGTTTCAGCTCAGGTCATAATCTCACAATTTGTGGGATTGAGCCCTGCATCAGGCTCTGCGCTGACAGCACAGAGCCTGCTTGGGATTCTCTTTCTCTGTCTCCTCTCTTTGCCCCTCTCTCTCTCTCTCAAAAAAAAAAAAAAAAAAAAAAAAAAAGGAGGGAGGTGAATGGAATGGAGGAGGGTGGGAATACACAGAAGGCTGTATCTGTAATGTTTCTATCTTACACTCATTATCCTATTTTATGCTTTTGTTTACACGGCTTTACATGCTTGAATAATTATATTTAAAAACTCAAGCGCTTCACCATGGCAACAAAGTCACCCACGGTCTTGCCCCCTCTGAGGTTGTCTTTGCGGATCCTTCCAGTCTCCCCGTCCATCACTCCTGTGTACTACTGGGCTCCAGAGATACCAAAGATTCCTGTTGTTTCCTGAATACATTCCTTTTCACAGCTGCATGCTTTTGCTTATGCTCTCCCCCGCCCCCCAAGGTCTTCCATTCTAGACCCCACGTGGAAAACTCCATCCTTCCAGATTCATTTTCTATTCATCTATCTCTGGTATTCTCCAAGGAAATGCTTCTCAAGCTCCAACGTGCATAGGAGTCAGCCTTAGATCTTGTTAAAATTTTAGCAGGTTCTGATTCCGCGGGTTTGGGTAGGGGCCCCCATTCTGCCTTGCTAATAAGCTCTCAGGTAATGCCAATGGTGGCACAGGTCGGAATCACACTATAGTAGCCAGACCCTTCTTCTTGGGTAGTTAGAAGCTCCCGGCTCCAGATTTCCACAGCCTCCTCTACGTCCCTTATTATAATATCCATTGCGTTGTTCTCGGTCTGTTTTTTATATCCAACCTTTTTCATGACACTCTGAAAAGTAGTTATCTCGTAAGGGTAGTAATCCTGCCCGGGGCCTCACTGCGTGGCCAGCACCTAGCATTCCCTCGCTGAAATATCTGAAACGTTCCAGTGTTAAAAATACAATTGCCTGTTGCACCTCTGGTGAAACCTCATTAAATCTGTTCAAACGTTTCTGTGTTTTATATCCCAGGCCAGTAGCAACAGGTAGGCAGAGCGGTAAATGCATAGTGTGTGCAGATCCGGTCTGAATAGGTTCCTAATTACGGTGCTCAACTGGAGAGGGGAACTGGAAACCCTTAAAAAGGTTCAGAACCCTTAGGGCAGAGAGAGCTTTGGAGATCCAGGGGATTTTCGTTACTTAGTCACAGGGCATGGATTTTGTTCTAAGCATTATGATGGTTAATGGGAGGTTTGTAGACCTGTTGTGAGAACATAGGCCCTCTGAGAAAGATTGAAAGGGCAAACGCAGGGCTGGCTGATGACTAACAGCCTGGCCAGGGTTCCTGCCCGCTGGGAATCTTCTCCGTGGCCCTGTTGCACCCTGTGCATGTACCTGCGGAGGCTGGCGGGTGCAGGGAGGGCGCAGCCCAGCACGTGCCCCCACCTGCCCACCCGTCCCAACTCTGGCCCTCCCGCTTAGCGGCTGTGACTCCCTGAGCAACTTACTTCGCCTTTCCCGACCTAGGAGCGCCAGCTTTCAACCGAATACCGCGTGGACGTATACTGAAGATATAGTCCTTGTTTATCTGAAATTCAGTTTGTAATTGGGGACGCAATATTTGAATCGGCAAAATGATCTGGGACTCGCCTTGTTTCTAAAATGAGGTGCTAATGGTACCAATCTCATCAGGTTGTGAGGCCGAAATAATTTAATATGCGGAGAGGACTTAGAATGGGACCCGGCTCAGAGCGTGTTACCCATAGGATCAAATCCACATTCCTCAGTCTTGGGGCGGGGGTGGGGGGGTACTTTCAAGACTTGCACCTCCCCCCTTGTCTTCCCAGTCTCCATTACCACTGCCCCTCCCCTCCGTGATTCCATGCCGGGCCTACACCAAACCAGGTCCTGCCTCTGCTCCCGTTCTTGGCAGCTGCCTCTACCCAGAATCCCTTTCTCGTGAGCGCCCTGAAGAGAAGCCACTAGTCCAGAGTAGCTGTACTTAAGACTGCCCCTCTGTGGACTTCTCTGCTCCACCGCTGTGAGCCTCACCTCGTGAGCCCCTTCACAGCGCTTTATACAGACCTTTATCTGTCCCTGTCTCACTGTAGTAAACTTGTTTCACTCTTTGTGTTATATTTTCTTTAACAGTATCATGTGTGTGTGTGAATTAATGTTAATCCACGATCTGGTGCTTTTCGTTACTATCTGAAGTCTCTTAATCAGGAACTCCTATACCAAGGGTGATAGGTGAACATTTAAAGAGCTGCCCAACTTCAAATGTTCTTATTTAAGTCTGCACCAGAGGACTTGCTCTTTGAGTAAGGGGTGTGGAAGTAATTTCTCACTTATAGAATGGGTGGTATTCAAAATATACAGTAGAGCAGAAGGACTTCACCTTGTCCTGTCGTGGGCAGAACAGAGGAAAGCCAAGATCTAAACCGCACACAGCCCTGGGTGTTGCACTTACTGGAGGCTTCTCCCATCTGATTTGATTGATTTCATCTATTGTCAGGATACAGATGCACTTGCCTCTAGTGAAACTTTCAGTGCCAGGTGTTGGAGAGTCTGAAAGAACAGAGAGCAAAGACTTCACCAGAATTACAGAACAGATTGAGAGCTGGTTTTTTTTTTTTTTTTTCCACTTGCTTGCTAATAAAAGTTGGTTCACCGTGTGGAAAGTGGGCTAAGATGTGCCCTCATCGTGCTGTACCACCTGGTAGGGAGGGGGTGGGACAAGGGACATCTGTATCCTTTCTTGTACCCTACGCGTTGGAGGCCACTGTCATCCACCAAAAGGGACTCGATGATCACGAAACCAGATTGGTTTAGTTCAGTTTGCAACGCTTTGTCTTTCCAACCAAAGGTGAGCTCGAGAGTCGGGACCTGTGTTTCACTCCAGCCCCTCCCCCTGCAGCTGGCCCAGCAGGAGGTGCTCAGTATGGAAGGGGTGACAGGACCCTTGGAAGACCCTTATTGCAGAGCCAGCTTGAAAACGTTGAGACAGAATCAGACATCCAATTAGCCAATATGATCAGGGTGAAAACACAGAAAAAAACGAAGGATACACGAGAAAGGAACGCTTTGATACACCTTCCTTGAAATTCTCTAAGAAACCGCTTTCCCTCTTGAGAATTCATGATACATAGCATCACCTTCACATTAAAGGTGTTGAAGAGTGTTCTAAAAAAGTAAATCCTCCTCAGGCACTTTACCTCTGGGTATTCTTCCTCAAACCTGAGGCCTTAGTCCAATCAAGAGAAAACATCACTCTAACCCAAATTAAGCAACATTTTACAAAATGTCTGGCCAGCACTCTTCAAAACTGTCAAGTTCATGATAAACAAGGGAAGACTGAGAAACTGTCAAGATCAAAGGAGCCTATAAAGAGAAATCCTAAGTACAGTGTAGGATCCCGGATGACATCTCAGAACAGAAAAAAGACATTAGTGGGAAAATGGATAAAATCCAGATATGTCTGGAGTTTAACTGATGGCACTGTACCAATGTTAATTTCTTAGTTTTGACAAATGTACATAGGTAATGACAGATGTTAATATTAGTGGAAACTGCATGAAGGATATCTGGAAACTGTATTCATCACTTTTCGGTGCAACTATCATTATTCTAAGATAAAAAGTTCATTTAAAAAAGAAGTTTTAAAATAAGGTAGATATTTGAATGACAATTGTAGAAAAAAGAGGAATCTAGCTTTTGACACTAATGAAGTCAAACATTTAAAGGCAAGTCATAGGGGCGCCTGGGTGGCTCAGTCGGTTAAGCGTCCGACTTCAGCCAGGTCACGATCTCGCGGTCCGGGAGTTCGAGCCCCGAGTCAGGCTCTGGGCTGATGGCTCAGAGCCTGGATCCTGTTTCCGATTCTGTGTCTCCCTCTCTCTCTGCCCCTCCCCCGTTCATGCTCTGTCTCTCTCTGTCCCAAAAATAAATAAACGTTGAAAAAAAAATTGAAAAAAAAAAAAGGCAAGTCATGGATTCCAGGAAGAGCCACCTGCTAGGCTGGGCCTGATCCTGACCACTCGCCACCGAGGTCCTATCAGCTTTTCAGTTAGAATCTTGTTTCCACTTGGTTAATCTGCGTGGCTTTGTTAAGGATAGATGGCTGGCTATCGTGTACGATCGACTTTGGGAGAAGTGGAATAAACCTCTTCAGGGCTGCATCTGCAAAGCTAAAGGCATAGAGAATCACAAACATCACAGTGTCACATTCCTTTCTTCTCATGAGTATTAAGCATGGAGACCTACTCCCTCAAGTGCCTCCCGCAGGACTTGGCACACTACTGGTATATCGGAAATATTTGCTGGCTTTATGTTACCATGGCCCAGTTCAGAGTTGCCCACTTACTCTGATGGGGGGAAGAAACAACAACAACAAAAAAACCAACTCCAAAGTGGATATGAAACTGAGCTCTTTCTGCTGATGTTGGCTTTGGGGCCTTTATTTTAAGTGCAAGAGGAGGGAAACTTGTACTTTTTTTTTTTAATGTTTATTTCTGAGAGAGAGAGAGAGACAGAGACAGAGGGCAAGCAGGGGAGGGGCAGAGAGGGAGAGGGAGACACAGAATCTGAACAGGCTCCAGGCTCTGAGCTGTCAGCACAGAGCCCGATGGGGGGCTGGAACTCCTCAACCACGAGATCATAACCTGAGCCGAAGTCGGCTGTTTGACCGGCTAAGCCACCTAGGCGCCCCCATACTGTACATTTTTTTAAATGATTGTTCCATTAATCAGTTTTATGATTACAAAAATGGTAAATAATATTAGTCAATACTAGTCAATGTAGCACTTACTATGGGCCAGGTGGTATTCTAGGGCTTTACATATACTAACTCGTTAAATTCTCACAACAATCCCGTAAGCTGCTTACCGTATTCATTCTTGTTTTACAGATGAAGAAAGTGAGGCACAAATTAGTCACGTATCTTTCTCAGGATTATATACATTTTGCTATTTGATAAAAACACTTTATGTGGATGAACTAGGATTTGAACTAGATTGTGTCGCTTCAGAACCCACGCCTCTAATCATGACACTACAGCTGTGCCCCATGAATTCATTTGCAAAGTGTGAGACTGTGGAAGCCAGCTCCAAAATGGTACTCACCTCCTGGAATTCATCCCCTTGTGTAGTCCCCTTCCATGAATCAGGATTAGTCTGCATGTCCGATAGAACATCGTGGAAGTGACTGTGTGTGACATCTGAGGCTAGGTCACAAAAGGCATTGCAGCTATTCCCCTGGGTCTCGAGGGTAGCACTGACTCTGGGGGAGGTCAGCGCTATGCTGTGTAGACACTCACGGGTAATTGTGGAGAAGGAACCCACCTGGCAGCCATGTAAATGAGGCACATTGGAAGCAAAAGCTCCAAACCCAATTAAGCTTTAAGTGAGCACGGCCTCTGCTGACATCTGACTGATCCTAATGAGAAATTGCAAGCCCAAACTACCCAATGAAGCTGCTCCAAAATTCTTGACCCATGGTAACTGTGAGAGAAAATACATATTCGTTGTGTATTCAAGTTGCTAAGTCTGGGGACAATTTGTTACACAGCAATTGGATAGCTAGTACAGAAAACACTCAGAAAAGTGTGAAAAAGAAATCACTTTGAATCTTACAATTCCGATTGTAAGATTCCAATTAAAATTTTTTTAATGTTTTATTTACTTCTGAGAAAGTGTAAGTAGGGGAGGAGCAGAAAGAGAAGGGGACAGAGAATCCAAAATGGGCTCTGCGCTGACAGCAGTGAGCCCCATGTGGGGCTCAAACTCACAACTGTGAGATCATGACCTGAACTGGTTGGATGCTCAACCGACTGAGCCACTCGGGAGCCCTAGAATTCCTTCTTTTTATGCTCAAACATACGTAAGCTAAATGCACGTCGTCTTAAAAAAATACAACTTGGTTCATAACGTACGTTCATTTTTGTATACTGCCATTTCCCCACTTAATGAGTAAATAGATATCCATGTCAGTAGAAAAGTCTTTCGAAACATAAGTGTAATGGCTTTATAACAGTTCACACTGGAGCTTTATTTTTGGACATTTAAGTTGTTTCCATATTTCTGCTATTATAAACACTAACACAGTAACTACTTTGGAAAGAGACAATGTGGCGAATTGTCAAGACCACAGCCTTTGAATTCTCTTTAGGCAAATTCTAGTTCTGCCCTTCCCTAGTGCAACTTTGAATAAGTTCCTTAGTCTGTGCTGTGTTTCCTTCATCTATAAAATAAGAAATGCAGTGCTTTTGCGGGCACTTCTTACCTTTTTATTGAACTAAAATATACATAAGTTACCATTTTAAGCATTTTTTTAACGTTTTTATTTATTTTTGAGACAGAGAGAGACAGAGCATGAACGGGGGAGGGTCAGAGAGAGAGGGAGACACAGAATCTGAAACAGGCTGCAGGCTCTGAGCGGTCAGCACAGAGCCCGATGCGGGGCTTGAACTCACGGGTCGTGAGATCATGACCTGAGCCGAAGTCGGACGCTTAACCGACCGAGCCACCCAGGCGCCCCCCATTTTAAGCATTTTTAAGTTCAGTGGCATTGAGTACATTCACATTGTTGTGTGACCATCACGACCATCCATCTCTAGAACTTGTTCATTATCCTAAACTGAAACTCTGCATCAGCTAAACACTAACTCCACATTCTCTCCTACACTTAGCCTCCGTTCCACTTTGTGTCTCTGTGGATTTGGCTATTCTAGGTACAATATTTGTCCTTTTGTGTCTGGCTTATTTCACTTAGTATGTCTTCAAGGTCCAACTCTGTTGTAGCACATATCCAAATTTCATTCGTTCTTAAGGCTAAATAATATTCTCTTGTATGTATATACCACATTTTATTTATTCAGTCTTCTGATGATAGCCTTTCGAGTTGTTTCCACCTTTTGGCTATTGTGAATAATGCTGCTATGAACATCGGTGTATAAATATCTGTTTGAATCTCTGCTTTCAGCTCTTTGGGGTATATACCTAGAAGTGGAATTGTTGGATCGTATGGTAATTTTATGAATTTTTGGGAGAACGGCCATACGTATGTCTTCAACAGTGGTTGGACCATTTTACATTCCTATCAGCAATGCACATGGGTTCCGATGTCTCCACTTTCGTGCCAGTATTTATTTTCTGGGGCTTGGAGGGGGGCAGTAGAGAGGAGTTTGATAATAGCAGTTCTAAGTAGTGTGAGGTGGTATCTTACTGTGATCTTGACTTTGATGATCAATGTTGTTGAGCATCTTTTTCATGTACTTATTGGCCATTTGCATATCTTTTGGGGGGAATTTTCTATTCAGTTCCCCTCTCGACCATCACTTCTTTCTTGAAATTCATGTCTGCCTTTACTTCCTCTAGCTCTCCCCTCCATCCCTCTGCTCACCTTCTACTTTCTTTCTTTCTTCTTCCTCTAAGCTTCTCATCTTATTGTGGTAGAGTTCTTTCAAGTTAGGTCTTTGACCTTCCCTGTATTAATTTCACTCTTGCCACCTCAAGGAAGCTAATGGCTGGTGTGGAGATTCAAGAAATCAAAGAAATGAAGATGTCAGGTATTCAATTAATATATTATAAATGAATAAAATGAAACAAAGAGGTACAGTTAAATAAAGGAAGAAAAACTGAGTACTAAGAAACGTTGAAGTACTCACAAGAAGTCAGGAAAGGCAAAAAAAAAAAAAAAGAGAGAGATATTAAATAAGACCGAGAATGAAATTTTGCCGTCTGTGACAACATAGATTGATGTCAAGGGCAATATGCTAAATAAGTCAGAGAAAGACGAATACCATATGATCTCTGTTATAAGTGGAATCTTTTTTTAAATTTTTTTTTTCAACGTTTATTTATTTTTTGGGACAGAGAGAGACAGAGCATGGACGGGGGAGGGGCAGAGAGAGAGGGAGACACAGAATCGGAAACAGGCTCCAGGCTCTGAGCCATCAGCCCAGAGCCCGACGCGGGGCTCGAACTCACCGACCGCGAGATCGTGACCTGAGCTGAAGTCGGACGCTTAACCGACTGCGCCACCCAGGCGCCCCGGAATCTTAAAAATGAATAAAAAAAGTGAAGCTTATAGATACGGAGAACAGATGGACGGTTACCAGAGATGGGGTGGGGGGAAGGGTGGGAGAAGTGAGTGAACTGCTTTTGTTTTTAGTTTAAATACATTGAATTTTAAAAAGGAAGATCAAATTGAGAGAACTAACATTTACTGTATTCAAAATTTATTACAAAGCTACAGTAATCAAGACAGTGTGGTGCTAGCCTAAGGACAGACATATTAATCAATGGAATGGGGAGTTAAAAAGTCCATAAATAGAACAGAGTGGCCAGAAACAAACCCATATGCACACAGCCAACCAATTGTTGACAAGAATGCCAAGACCACCAATAGAGAAAAAAGAACAGGTTTTTCAACAAATGGCACCGGGGCAACTAGATGTCTACATGCAAAACAGTAAGTTGAACCCCTCCCTCACAGCATATACAGAAATGAACTTAAAGCGGATCAAAGAGCTAAATGTAAAACTCTTAGGTTTGGGACCTGAGATTAGGTAGTAATTTCTTAGATATGATACCAGAAGTACAAGTAACAAAAGAAAAATTGTGTAAATTAGACTTCAGCAAAATGTAAAGCTTTGCGCTTCAAAATACACTATCAAGAAAGTGAAAGTGAGAAGTGAAGAGAAAATAAGAGAAAAACTTCGCAAATCGTGTCTCTGCTAGAACTAGGGGGAAAAAACTATGACAACTCAGCACTAGAAAGGACATTTTTTAAAAAGGGGCCAAGGATTTTAGTAGACGTGTCTCCAAAGTAGATATAAAAATGACCATTAAGCACAAGCAAAGATGTTCAACAACATTAGTCATTAGGGAAACGCAAGTCAAAACCAAAATGAGATGTGAATTCACACCCACCAGCACAGCTATTATAAAAAAAAATAGAAAAGGAGAAGTTTGGTGAGGATGTGGTGAAATTGGAACATCACTGTCAGGAAACAGGTTGGTATTTTTTCAAAATGTTAAACATGGAATTAGCATGTGACCCACTAATTCCACTCCTAGGTATGTGCCCCAGAGATCTGAAGATACGTATTCACATGTAAACTTGTATGCAAATATTTATAGCAGCGTTCTTCTTCATAGTCAAAAAGTGGCAACAGTCCAAATGGCCGTCACCTGTTGAATGAATAAACAAAAGCACTACATCCATACAATGGAATATTGTTCAGCCTTAAAAAGGAGTGAAGTCCTTGTACTTGCCGTGGCAGGAATGAACCTGGTAAATGTCAGCTCAGTGGAAGAAGCCCATCACGAAAGACCCCCTGTTGGATGATTCCATTAACACGAAATGTCCCAAACAGGCACATCCATAGAGACGGAAAGTAGCTTAGTGGTTGCCAAGGGCTGAGGGAAGGAGTAAATGGAAAATGCTCATGAATGACAGGGTTTCTTTTCTGGAATTAGACGGTGGTGATGGTTGCACAGTGTCATGTAAATCTTCAGTAAACCACAGAACTGTACACTTTAAAATGGTGAATTTATGGTATATGAATTATATCTCAAAAAAAAAAAAGTATAGAAAGAGGAAATGCTTTCCAACTCATTTCGTGAGGCCAGCATCACACCGTGATGGTCTTCTTGACACATCAACTTGGCTGTACCACCGCCCCAGTTACGGAATGCTGAGTTTGCTGTGCAGGTGTTTTGCAGATGTGATTAAAGTCCATCATCAGTTGACTTTACTCAAGGGGGATTATCCCAGATGCTCTGGGTGAGGCTAATCCAGAGCAGAGTTTGTGCTTCCCGGAAGAAATTCTGCCTGTGGACAGCAGCTTCAGCTCATGCCTGGGAGTCCTGGCCTGCCCCTCCTGATGGCCTTAGGGATTTCAGACTTGCCTCATCTGCCCCCACAATCACATATTCCTCACAATAAGTCCCTTAATGCATCTCCTCCTGGTTCTATTTCTCTGATTCAACCACGAGTGAGACTGATAGCAAAACCAGAAAAGAATATGTACGACCAAAAATAAAAAACAGACTAATATTCCTCATAAACGTAGAGACAAAAATCCTTGAGACAATGTTAGCCAGTCAAACTCAGCAATATATACAAGGTACAACATACTATGCCCAATTAGAATTTATCCCAAAGGGTGCCTGGGTGGCTCAGTTGGTTAAGCTCCAGCTTCAGCTCAGGTCATCTCACGGTTCATGGGTTGGAGCCCCGCATCAGGCTCTGTGCTGACAACTCAGAGCCTGGAGCCTGCTTCGGATTCTGTGTCTCCCTCTCTCTCTGCCCCTCCCCTGCTCACTCTCTCTCTCTCTCTCTCTCAAAAATAAACATTAAAAAATTTTTTTAAAAAGAATTTATCCCAGGAATGCAAATTAGAGTTATTTTAGTTAATTTAATGAATCAATGTAATTTGCCTCATTAATAAAATTTTTAGAAACTCATTTCAGGGGCACCTGCATGGCTCAGTCAGTTGAGCATCTGAATCTTGGTTTCAGCTCAGGTCATGATCTCACAGTTCATAAGTTCAAGCCCAGCATTGGGCTCTGAACCTGCTTGGGATTCTCTCTCTCTCCCTCTCTGCCCCTCCCCAACTTGTGCTATTTCTGTCTCTCTCAAAATAAATAAACTTAAAAAAAAAAATCATTTCAGTTGAAGCCAAAACAAAGAAGAAAAAGCATTGAGAAATTCAACGCTTTGTTTATAATTAAAAAAAAAAATTCTCAGCCAACTTGGAGTAAGAAGCACTTCCTCAATGTCTGTGTCAGTTTGCTCGGGCTGTCATAGACTGGGTGGCTTAATCAGTAGAGACTTATTCTCTCACAATTTTGAGAGCCAGAAGTCCAAGATGAAGGTGTCAGCAGGGCTGGTCTCTTCAGAGGCCTCTCCCTTCAGTTGGTAGATGGCTGTCTTCTCTCTATGTTCTTACATGGTCTTTATCCATCTTTCTATCCCAGTCCAATTATTATAGAGTGTACTCCAATGACCTCATTTCAGCTGTGTCACTTCTGTACAGACCCTGTCTCCAGATACGGTTCCGTCTGAGGTACTGTAGATTGGGACTGCAACATATGAATAAGGTGGGGGAACACCGTTCAGCTCATAACAACTGATGCAAAACTGAGTGTGTCCCCTTAAAATTGAGGGTAAGGCAAGGATTTCCACCCTTACCACTTCTTTCCAACATAGTACTGAAGGCCTTAGTGCAATAAAGAAAAACATAAAGAGTGTAAAGAAAGAAGCGAAAGAGCACCTGGGTGGCTCATTCGTTCAGTGGCCGACTTCGGCCTGGTCATGATCTCACAGTTTGTGAGTTGGAGCCCCACGTCGGGCTCTGTGCTGACAGCTCAGAGCCCGGAGCCTGCTTCAGTTTCTGTGTCTCCCTCTCTCTCTGCCCCTCCCCTGCTTGCACTCTGTCTCTCTCTCTCAAAAATAAATAAACATTAAAAAAAATTTAAGAAAGAAGTAAAAATGTCTTTATTCACAGTTGACATGGTTGCATACGTAGAAAATCCCAAGGAATCTAACCCTCCAACCCCCTCCCCCAAAATCTTAGGAATAATAAGCAAATTTAGTAAGGTTGCAAGATAGAAAGTTAATATACAAAAATTAGATGTATTTTTATACATTAACAATGAGCAGTTGTAAATGAAATTTAATAAAACACTACAGTTGCATCAAAATCAGGAAATATTTAGAGATTAATTTAACAAATATGATCAAGACCTATATGTTGAGAAATTAAAGAAGATCCAAATAAATAGGAAGGTATACCATGTCCATAGACTGGAAAGCAATATTGTTACCTGATGTCATTTTCCCCTATATTGATCTATAGATTCAATGCAATCCCAATCAAGTCCAAGAAGGCTTTTATTATAGAAACTTGCAAGCAGATTCTAAAATTTATAAAGAAGTACAAAGGACTTAGAATGCTTAATTTTGAACAATCTCCAAAAGTTACCATAAAATAACTATAAATGATGAAAGAATTTTTAAACAAAATTTCAAGGGTTACTATAAGGTACATTTATCAAGAAAATATGGTATTGGCATAAGGATATTCCTGTACATCAGTGGAGTCCAGAAACGGACCCACAGTTAAATTGTCCATTTGTATTTACTACAACTGCCAAAGCAATTCGATGGAGTAAAGGAAAATCTTTTCAACATCTGGTACCAGAGCAACTAGATGTCCATGTAGAAAGAATCAATCTTGACCTTACCTTACACCCTACCTCCAAATTAATTCTGGATAGATTATAAACCTAAATGTAACAGCCAAAACTATCAAGCTTCTAGAATACATAGGAGATTACATTTGCAAGCATATAGGAGGCAAAATTTACTTACCTAAGACACAGAGAACACCAAGCATAAAAGAAAATGTTGATAAATTGGACTCCACAGTATTAAAAAGTTCTGCCCATCAAAAAACACCATCAAAAAGTTAGTAGATTAGCGCATCTGGGTGGCTTAATCAGCTGAGTGTCTGACTCTTGATTTTGGCTCAGGTCATGATCCTAGGTCTTGGGATCAAGCCCCACGTCGGGCTCTGTGCTGAGTGTGGAGCCTGCTTAAGATTCTCTCTCTCTCCCTCTGCCCCTCTCCTCCACTCGTGCTCTCTTTCTCTCTCTCTCTCTCTTAAAAAAAAAAGACAAGAAAGAAAGTTAATAGATAAATCACAGATTGGGAAAAGTTTTACTATATCTATACTATATATTGATACTATATATCTGACACAGGATTTGTATTTAGAATATAGCGAGAACTCTTATAACTCAATAATAAACGGGTTAACCATCCAATAAACGAGTAACTACGTGGTCCTGATTAAGATCCTGAAGGCAAAGTTCACCTTATATGTCTCTAGAGGTGAAGAAACGGAAGCCGAACGATACTGTAAGAAAATCCACTCCACCGCCAATAAGGCCGTCTAAGGTTTTCAAAAGAAAATAGCCACATGAATTCAAAGTACAGCATCACTATTCCAGAAATCTTTGGGACATTCTGCACACAAGGTCTACAAAGAGCTTTGGAAAGATTAACCAGATGATCCTCCCAGCTTCCTTAAGAGACAGGTGGGGAGTGGACAGTTCAGCCTAATCCCACAAAGAGAGAGCCACGGACAGCCTGTTGCTGAGCCGCAGCGACCTGGGTTCCTGGCAGACGGACAGATGCGCTCCGTGAGACGAGCCAGGGAGCAGCAATCAGCACCGCAAGCGCTTGCCTCTCCCACCCTTTCTAAATTGACTCACCCACCGCTCACTCAGCAGATAGCTATTAAAGAATGCCTCCCTCTCTGTGAGAGTCAGGGCTTGTAGCTTGACTGTGGCCTCTCACTTCAGAGGTGCACCTTGCCGTCTGCCCTGGGGGCCTCTGGTGACTCATTTCCTGCTCCCAGGCTTGCTCTAGCACACAGAGCGAGGACCCCGGGGTCCTGTGTTTCATGCTCTGCTTCTCAGCCCCTACTGGTCCCGACCTCTCCCTGGCTTCCAGGGCTCCAGCCCCTCCTGTACCCCTCCTGGGTACATTCCTCTCTGCTCTTCCCATCCCGGTCTTGGGCAGCATTTGATGAGGCTAGAGTAATAATAGTAGATGTCATTTGCTCAACCTCAGGATGAACCCACTGTGCTTACAGAACTTGCACCATCATCCTGGCCCCAGAGCCTTCGTTTCTGCTGGGACCCTCCCTTGGAATGCTGTTCCAGTCTTCAGCTCTCCAAACAGTATTCGCTGTTCAGTAGCCACCACACCCAGGAAATCTTCCCCGCGTGTCCCCTCTTCTTTACCCTCAGCACTCAGGAAACTTCACAGTACATACCTCTTGCCAGGACAGATGCCCTTGCCCTCCACAGAGGAGAAGGCAGACAATAAATTGGCAAACATAGAAAAAAAAGACAAAATACAGAGCACCGTGAAGTGTAGGGGCCAAGGTCAGGCTGCCCCAAGATGGACCACTTTGTCATGAAGATTATTTGAAGTTAAAAAGCAATCAAAACCCAGCAGATTCAGGACCCTCCCCTACAGGTACCTACAAAGAATTTAGAGGACTCACTCCAGGAAGAGAGCTATCTCCGCAGATAACGACTTTATACTATGAACTACATGCAGTGAACAGGGAGGAATCCAGCAAGGCCTGTTTGACCAAAGTCCTCTTTGTCCCGTTGTTTCTTAGTGGCCCAGGAAATGTTTGTTGACCAAACATTTGCTCTTTTTCATCTCCCTGTGAATTGCGTTCCTTCCCTTTGAACCCCTCTAGCCCCTTCTCCTTGTTCAGGATGACGTAGATACCTCATTTTTCCTTGACTCTTTGGAATCCCCATGTCTGTGTGGATTCCCTGTACATACAAAATTAAATTTTCTTTTCTCCTGTTAATCTGGCTCATGTCAATTTGATACTTGGTCCTATGAGAAGGACCTTGAAAGGGACAGGAAATTCTTGCTCCCTGACGGAAGAAAATAAAACTAGCTATGTGACTTGCAAATGAAGGGTGGGGAGTGTTTAGATGGCATCACCCCTGAGGAAGTGACATCTGAGTTGAGACCTGAGTGATGCAGTGGGGCCAGCCTTGCAAAGACCCCAGGAAGAATGTATTTGGCAAGAGGCACGACCTGTGCAAAGGCCCTGAGGTGGGAACAACTTGGGCATTTGAGGGAAAGAAAAGCAGGATGATTAGGGGGTAGTGAGTGGGCTAGGTTAACTCCTACAGGACTGTGTAGGAGGTGAGGGGAGGCAGATTTCATCCTGATTTCTTCTCACTTTGGGACCAGGAATAGGACTGAATGCTGTGTGTCCCGGGCCCTGTCATGCCATGTAGTCAGGACCCCACATATGGGAGGCATTTGGTCCTTTCTTTCACAGACCTTAGAGCTGCGTTCTACTTGCCAGGCCTTCTGTCAACTATTCCGCATGCCTCACCGGGCTCTTTTGTTGGAGAGAAATTAGTTCCTGTTCCGAGGACACAGCGAGAGAGCTACAGATTGAGGAGGCGATAGGTAGAAATTCTTCCAGATATTCAGGACAAATGGTCAGGAGACAAGGCAGAGCAGTTTCTAATAACTTCCTTCCCCTTGGTTCCCTGTTTCTAGAATCAACCTTGCATTTTACATAAATTAGATCATGAAAAGAAAGTCTTGGTGTGTCAATGATTGAAAAATAAAACCATCTGTAATGGCAATTAGGCTAGAAAGTGGAGGAATTCACAGGGTGGAGGGCACTGGTTGGCAGTTCTGTTTCCAATCCATCAGCCCTGAGCTTTGGGGGGGGTTCAGATAAAGGGGTGTGACCAGCTTTGGGGGGTTCAGATAAAGGGGTGCGACCAGTTTCCTTCCTCTGAGTAATAACCATAACAACGGGCACTTGCTGAGCACACACACTGTGAGCCAGGCACCTGGTGAGCCGTCTACCCAGAAAAGGAACAATTTGCACAACCACCCATTCTTTAGATGAAGCTGGGAGACGTTGAGGAATTTTCCCAGAATCACATAGCTGGTCAGTGGCAGGTCTAGGCTTCAAATCCAGACTGATTGTGGAGTCTAGGGACTTGCCCACGGCCTGTAAGTTTAGGCTGTGCCCCATCACCGTCTGTCAGACTCTCAGCCGCCCTCCCTGAGGAGCTGGCCTGCACATTCAGGACTGAGGGGCCATAGCACAGGGATGGTCTAGGATTGGCAGAGCCGGGCCAAATTCTCTTTATGATCCCGCAGGGGGGAGAGATGAGGAAATTGTGTGCTTTATGGACGGGCTTAGCCTGGCTTCTTGTTGACTGCACACCCAAGCACACGCAACCCTCTTTAGAAGCTCCTTTCTGGGTAGTTGCTGAGACATTAACTGCAGAGGGAAGAATTCCCCACACCCTTTGGTCTCAGGTGATATGACCCTCAAGGCTGAGCGTTTGGTCCAAGGGGAGGCCCTGGGCCAGCCAGGTCCTCACAGGTGCTTTTTCAGACCCGGTGGTGAAGTTGGCTCAACATAAGGGCACAAAATGCAACAGCATTTTGAAGGGGCATCTTCAGTGAAAGCAGTCCACCCCCAGATGGTCCCGTAGGTTGGCTCCCCCTGTGAAAGTCTGCGCCCTTCAGAGGCTGGCACTACATGGCAGGCCCAGGGCCCTGAGGTATACAGTTGGTTCAACTGTGCCCCCTCCAAAAGACATGCCCAAGACCTAACTCCCAGAACCTGTGAGCGTGACTTATTTGGAGAGGCGTCTTTGCAGATGTAATTAGTTTTAGGATCTTGAGATGAAATCACGTTGAATCTCAGGTGGGTCATAAATCCAATGACAGATGTCCTTAGACAAAAAAAGCAGAGGAAGGTTTGAGACACAGACGCAGGGGAGAAGGCCACATGATGACGGACCCAGAAACACAGTGGTGCCGCCATGAGCCAAGGAACACCTGGGGCCACCAGAAGCTGGAAGAAGAAAGCAAGGATGGTCCTCCAGAGCCTTCAGAGCATGTGTTGGCCCTGCCGACCCCTTGATTTTGGACTCTTGGCCTCCAGAAGTGCGAGAGGAGAAATTTCTGTTGTTGTAAGCCACGAAGTTTGTGTTCGTTTGGGAAGACAGCCACGAGAAACTAACACAGGCGACCGCCACTCCTGCTCTTGGGGCCTGATTCACTAGTTACACGCCATCCTGTCCATCCCCAGAATGAGGGGTCACCTATTTACAGAGAAACACAATGGAGAAAGGGAGGTCACCATCTGCCCAGTGCCTTCTCCCCTTGTGGGCAGAGCCCCAGGCCAGAATATCAAACGTTGGCTGCTCTCCATCTTTAGAAAGAAAAGCCTCCCAGCTCAGGTCCAGCCCGGCTCTGGGGGCCACCTTGCCAGGCACTAACCCTCTCTCCCTCCTGAGGTCGCGTGGCCAGTGTGGCTTCGCTAACCTCCTCTCTTCGTGCTGCCCTGAGGCCCACAGACTCACCCCGGGGATTCTCACTGCCTTCCCCTGAACAAGGCATGAGCAGGACCCCACTTACTACCTTATGACCGGAGGCCAGTTTTCCTCTCTGGGTCACCTTGCGTTTGGATGGTTCCAATTTCTTTAGTCATGTTTACCAACGGTTTCCACACTTGTGGAAAATCTCCTTTATTTCATCCAGTTTCACTTAAGGACAATTTGCATGTTCTCCAGAAGTAGGGGAGGCACTGTGTGGTTGGGACTCCACACTCATTGGCAAGATGGCTAATGGGGCTGTACTGGGGTCTACAACCGTGGGACAAAACTGGCCCTCCTGATGTGAGCTGGGTAGCCATAAGCAAGGAGCCAAAGTGATGATCTTTAGTAAGTGCTTAACATATGGCAGAGTCTTTCTTGCTCTTCTTTCCCACCCCCCTTGTATGTGTGTGAGTGTGTGTATGTGTGTGTGTGTGTGTGTGTGTGTGTGTGTGTGAGAGAGAGAGAGAGAGAGAGAGAGAGAGAGAGAGAGAGAGAAAGAGAGACCGAATGTGTGTGCATTGAGGTGGGAGTCAGTCACTGGCCACCAAAGTTCTTGTCTTCCTCTAACTATAAATAAAGGGAAAAGCTTTGAAAGTCTTACTCTTTTTCCTCTTTAGCTCTAACATCTTAAGATTCAGTGGAATTTGTCCCAGGAGAATTTAAGGGAAGAAATAACGAGTTCACAGATGCTTTCAACCACTCAAGCTTACAGAGAACTCCAAATCCACAAGAATTTCACAGTCTGCAATAACCCACCTTTTCAGGTAGAAGGTGCTGGCTATGAGCGACTCGTTGTTCCTGTTTTCATGAACTTTGCCCTTGAGCCACCTTCCCAGAGACAAGACTGCCGCCCAGAGGGTTTGCCCGGGATGGATGTGCTTTGCCACTGGCCCTGGGTTGGGGAAGAGGGGCCTTCCGTTTCTTCGTTTTGTGGCCCTCCCATCCATTCCTGACTGCGCTCTTTGCAGATTTCCTTGACCATGATAAAGACAGACAGGAAAATTGAGGAAGCAATGGACGCTAGTGTGGAAGAGCAGGAATTAATATGCCGGGGCTCTCCGCAGCAGGCATATTCAACTCCACCGTGTTCATTCCTAGATTCACCTCCTGGATTCACCCAACAGCTGTGTCTCAGACTCTCAAACACTCTCACCTGAAGACGTTGTAGCCCCAGTGGGAGGGCTTTGTCCTAGTTTCCGTTACACGCACGGTTTGGGGAGGAGGAAAGGCGGGGGGAATAGGGATTGATCTTGCAAAATTAGTTAGGCTCACCATTGGCCTTGCCAGCACTCAGCTCTATGCAGTGCGAAGACCAGCCAGGTACTGACCCCACTGGGCAGTTTACAGGAATTTATGTATAACTCTGGTTTCTGAGACAGACGAGGCAAAGGCCAGAGATGTAGCCTAAGAACATATGCATTTAGATCTAGTCCAAGAATAATACGGTCCAGCATGAATTAGTTTCCCTAGACTCATGTGTTCATTCATTCCATTTGAGAAGTGTGTTTTGTGAGCCTTCCTTGTACCAGGCTGGACACTTGTGGATTGACTGATGAACAAAACTGACATGGATCCTATCCTCCCCCGGAGCGATTGGCTTTCCTTCCCTAATGCTGAGGAAATGCCCAGGCAGGAGAACGGGTCTGTCTCCTCCCTGCCCTGAGCGTGTGGTCACTGGGTTCACTGCCTTCCCCAGCTCCTATGCTCAACGCCCCATCTCCGCCTCTGGTCTGCACTCAGCCAACAGCTCCGTCGCCCCAACATGCCAATCAGGCTTCTGGCGCTGGACCCACGCTTGCTCTTTCAGGCGTATAGCGCCCTCTGTTGGAGGCCTGGACCCAGCACCCTAGCCTTGGGCCAGGACACCTGGCCGTATCTGTAGCCTTTTCCGCTCACGTGAACCCTGTTGTCCACCCGTCCACCCAAACAACCACCGCTAAGTGCCAAGCCCTGTGGCAGGGGTTGAGGATATAAAAATGCACGATGTAAATTTTCAATCTTCTTATAGATTTCAAGCTCAACTCCCTTCCCTTGAATGAGGGACCCAATTCCGATAGGTGGATTGGGAGCATGGTATGTTATAGGTCCCATAATCTCTTTCAAAGGACCTGGGGCTGAGGGGTCCTCCTGTCAAGTGGACCCTTCATCATTGTCCTTTGCTTCCTAGAGGTGCCTAAATGAGCAGGTCTGTTCCCACTCTGACCCTGTGCTGCATGAGGAATAATGGACTGAATTCCTACGGGGAGAATAACTCCTGTCCCCATACCTATCTCCACCATCACCTGTAACTCTTCCCTCCCCCTTCCTAATTGGGAAGCCGCTAGCAAGGGGCACGACTGAAGAAGGCCAAGTCCCACTCAGAATCTTCTGCCATATTCCCTCCAGCCGACAACCATTGTTACTGGGCTTAAATGTTACTAGGCTCATCTCTGCCTTCAGGATGCGGGTCCCCCACTGACACCTCCCACCATTTAAAGGCCAACCCACACACCTTGATTCTCAGCAATGACTGTGAGAAACCTCATACTCCTTCTCTTGATCCTACCAGCCTCGTGAAAATGCAGGAGTTGTGTGCAAGGGGCCCTCCAGAGGCCAACAGGAGTTACCACATCCTTCCAGAATGAAGAACCGGCCTCTTGTGAAGGCGCGGGCCCTGAAAGTACAGAGAGTGCTCGCTGGCAGAAAGACCGAGCACGAACTTTTTTGTTTTTGCCTTCTAGCATTTCTGTGGGTTAACTCTTTATTCACTTTTGTTTTAATAGAGCAGCTTTACTGAGCTACATAACTCATATAGGGTACAATTCGCCCATTTAAAGTGTACAACTCGGTGGTTTTTAGTATATTGCCAGAGTCTCCCAACCAGCATCACGATCAGCTGGAGAAGATTTTCCTCACCCCAGAAAGAAACCCCTCACCCATTAGCAGTCACTCCCCATTTCTCCCCGCACCCCTCCCCACCCCCACCCCCCCCCCAGCCCCTGGCCACCGCTCACCGACTTTCTGTCTCTACCGATTTCCCTGTTCTAACAATTCACGGATCGTGGAATGTATAAATGCATACATGGAACCATGGGACGTGGGGCCTTTTGCGTCTGGCGCCTTGCTCAAAACAAGCTTTTATTAGGGTTTTATTTTATGTGTTCTTTAACTATAGTGATACAGCTACCGTCCCTGCCAGGCTCTTCCTGGTCCTCTTGGAAAGGGTTTTCAGTGTTTGCCAGCAAACAAAACCTGTGTTATTTTTAAATTACACGTATCTGTTGGGTAGAGGTGCAAGTTGTGCCTGTTGGACAGGATGCTCTCACCGTCGCCACTGACGAACGAGCCGGGGATGGCGCTCGGCAGATAGATGTTTTGAACTCTCGGCTCCCTCCTTGCCGAGACAAGGCTTTATCAAACCAGGACCTCTCCTTATCACCAAACGGAAGTCATCGCCGTCTTCAAACGAGCACTGATGGCCCACCACGTGCAAGACGCTCTGCTCCGGGCCGCCTCGGAAAGATGCCACCTAAAAGGGAAAGCTACACAAAGTAACCAAAAAGTCATCTCCCCTCATCTTCGGCCCTGATCATACCCCTGCCTCAGCCTTGAGCCTCCATTCTCTAAAGAACCGAGTGGTTTCTCTGTGATTTGTGTTCCGAATTCCCCACCGAGGCCGATCTGGGACCACCCGTCACAGCGACGCCGACTTTGAGTCCCGCTAGCCAAGCGCAGGCTCTGTCCTGGGAGCCAGGCTTTGGGTCTGAACACTTGCAAGCCCGCGAGGCCCCCTCCTGCCAGTCCAGTTCCAGACCCCAGATGCAAATGTGCTCCCCCGGTCTCTCAGGCAGCTTTTGTTTGTGTGTGTTTTATGTCTGAGCCCATCCATCTGGCTCCCCTTCTGCCACCTCTTCTCCTATTTACAACCACCAGTCTCCATTTGTCTTCCAGCTCTTTCCGAACCAATTATGCTATAGACAGATTTAGTCGATTTCTAGGCCAGATGCTCAAATACATCCTCTTTTGCATTAAAAATAATCAAAGTAGGCTCCCAGCCAGCCGTAGGATTTACAGACCCTTAAAATTCTAGGAGAAATCCACAGAAACGTTTCTGATTCTGGCACCATCTCCAAATTCATTCATCCGGGGGCTGGGGGGGGGGGGGGGGCGGGGGACAGGCATTGATTTCTACGAAGTGTGGAAAACAGCTTAAATGTCGGTCCGAGCGCCTGGCCTCTCACCCAGCCAGAAGACCTGGCCTAGACGAAGCGGGGCAGTTCTTTCCTGGTACGATATTCCTCGCCAGCTCTGTCACACACCTTCTGGGAAAGCTAAGCCACTGCGGAGGGGGTCGCTTCACATTTGCCCACCTGATTCTCAAGCCTGGGAAGCCGGGGCTTTCTTGTGAGTGCCAGTTCCCCGCTCTGTGGATTATTCGGGTGTGTTTGTACCGATTTCTCCATATTCTCGAGGTACGTTGTTGTGTGTGTAAGTTAAGACCAACATCTCCGGCCTCACCTTGAAGCTCCAGGAAAGGGGTTGCCCGTGAAATGGGTATGGTGGCATTCCAAGGAGAAAAAGGTTCTGTCACCCTATCACCAGGGAAGGAAACCACTTCCTTAACTGGGCTCAGGGGAGTGCTTGCGGAACGGGTGTTCGTGTCCCTGGGGGAAACCTACAGATGCTCCAGAATTCCTTGCTCCGAGGAGAGCTGCCTACAGCTCTCACACTCACACAAATGCTCCCCCCACACCCGGCCTGCTCCGCGTCGGCCTTGGGCGGTGAAGCGAGTCTCAAAATCCAACACGCAAAAGGACTCCAATCTACTCCCAGGGACCTCAATTAGGTGGATCTGAGGTGAGGCCCAGGAACCTGCATTTTGTTTTATTATTATTTTTTTAATTTATTTTTGAGAGAGAGACAGCACGAGCAGGGGAGGGGCAGAGAGAGAGGGGGGGAGAGAAAGAGAATCCTGATGTGGGACTTGAACTCATGAACCAGGAGGTCTTGACCTGAACTGAAATGGAGTCAGACGCTTAACTAAGCCACCCAGGTGCCCCAGGAATCTGTATTTTAACGTTTTGTTTTTTTGTTTTTTGTTTTTTTATTTTTGGGACAGAGAGAGACAGAGCATGAACGGGGGAGGGGCAGAGAGAGCAGGAGACACAGAATCGGAAACAGCCTCCAGGCTCTGAGCCATCAGCCCAGAGCCCGACGCGGGGCTCAAACTCACGGACCGCGAGATCGTGACCTGGCTGAAGTCGGACACTTAACCGACTGCGCCACCCAGGCGCCCCCAGTAATCTGTATTTTAAATGAGCGTCTGGGTGAATTTGGTGCAGGAGTCAGCAACCGCAAAAGGCATGACCTCCCTTTATGTCCCAGAATGCTGAGCTCCCAACACAGGTGCACTTCATGCTTCCTCATAGGGCGCATGTAGAATGTTCCACCTGCCGCCCAGGTGTGACAAATCCAGTCAGAGTCCGGGGTATTGGGGCCGAGGGAACCAGATAGAGCACTCTGTATGCAACATGCAGGCGGCCTGAAAAGCCCCTGTGCAAATCTGAAGGCAGCGAAAGGCAGTCTCACCCTGACCCAAGTCACCAGAGGAGCCACTGGGCCACGGGTCTAAGGAAAAGAGAGGGATCAGATATCACCAGCGCCTGTCCCAGCGCTATAGATTACCCCTGAAGGTCAAACCTTCTAACATAAAACTAGCTCTCGTGTATCAATTGTCAACATGACCATGAACTACGATATAGCTCATTTGGGTATACATATGATCCATTTGATATTACCTAATGGACATTTACTCTGCCCCAAGGTAGGGATCCTTCCTGTGGGAGGGAACAGCATTTGTGAAGACCCCGCATAAGACCGTGGTCTGGTCGCTGCCTCCTCAAAGTGTGGTCCACGGACTGGCAGCAGCAACGACACTGGGGACTGTGTTAGAAATACAGACTCTCAGGAACCCCTGCCCCCGCCCCAGACTCCCCGAAACAGAATCTGCATTTTAACCAGATCTCCAGGTGACTTGTAAGTGCATTGAAAATTGAGAGGCACTGTTCTGCCCCAATCAAACCCCTGCAAGCGAGGATTCGCAGAGGCGCCAGAGACTTAAATAACTTGCCCCTATCTCGCCATGAGTAACAGCCTTATGGTTTTTGTCTTAACAAATCAATGTGCCTCAGCCCGTGCCTTTTTTTTTTTTCTCTCTTTTAAAGGCATGAGTGCAGGTTCCTAATAATAAATGGACTCCAAATAAGTGATTTCTGAAGGCAGAGCTGACCAGGCATCTCTGTGCTCCGATGGGAGAGGGGAGCTATTCCAATTGTGCTGACTCCCCCAGCAGGTCAGAAGGGATTGCCCATGTGTCCTGTTAACCCAGCCACCTTGACTCCTCAAGGGGAGGCTTTAAAGACGATAGACACACTTCTCCCACCTCTCACCCCTCATACTCAACCCGGGTCCATGTTAATAAAACGGCTTTAAGACCTGAGCTACTCACCGATCAACGTTAATACCTGGACCACACCAAGAGTCATGGCCAGCGTTTCCTAACGCAGTCTTGGGGCGCAAGCATTTGGCTTCCCTCTGAGCTCCACCACTCGTGAGAGTATTTTCGTCTCAGGTACGTCAGCCTTCGCCACACAGGCCTCTCTGCTCCGTAGCAAGAGCCACTTGAGAGCGGCCACTGTGTTTTCAGGCTTTGGCCACGGTGGAGGAGTCAGAGGCGGAAGATGGTTCTGCCCCCACTGCCTGGACTTGGCTGAAGTGGGAACGAGGGCTCAGGGAGTTCAAGGGCAATTCGTGGGGCCTTTTCTCGGGACTGGAGTTCCTACACCGACCCGAGGGCCTCCTGCCACCTCCCTCACTGGCCCAACTGGAAGCAGCCTCTCCAGTTCTGTGTGCCTGGGTCTTTTTGTTCTCAGCTCCTTGCGTCCCCCAGAGTCACCGTGGGAGGAGGCCGTGACTCTTCTTGCCCTCTGTCCTCCCCCGTGCAGTAAGCCCATTGGCAGCAGGGACTAGACTTGGTTCATTTCCTCCCCCCGCTCCATGGCAGGAATCCAATGAAGCACAGTCTTAGAGATACATTTTCTAAATGGCCAAGTCTACCCCCTTGTTAAATGGATGTTCCCCAACCCCAGCCATAGAGCCACAGGGCCTGTGTTTGCTGAGACTGTGGGCGGGGCCTCATCCACGAGGAGAGCCAGGGACAACGTGGGCGCTCAGGGACCCAGCCGTGTGCACTGCTCCACAGGTCTGCTTCTTTCCGCTGGAGTGTTGAAGGCTGGCATGGGATGAGCACCCAGGATGGAGCCATCCGCTGAGCGGCGACACGGTTCCGGTCTCCCAGACTTCTGGTCCAGCGTTTCATCCAGAATAAAGCAGGCATGAGTTTTCACCACCTCCTTGAGTAACAGTCAAATTAAGTGTGACCAATTAGTTGGAGTGCGAGTCACGAGCTGGCAGGGAGACGGCTCCCGTGTTGGCCTCAGAGCTGGTGCTACTGTGCCTTAACCATCTGTCCACACCGGTGGCATCTTCCTGAACCTCCAGCTGTTCTCCCAAAGAATACAGAACCCTATGGACTGGATTTCAGAGTTCCCCATGGCTTGGGCCAAATTCGTAAGTTCTAAGAGATGCCGTCTGGGTTTCCTTTGGTGGCTGGACAAATCAATATTATAAGTTATTGCTAAGAGGTGACAGGGAGGAAGGAGGCTTGTCGACAAATCAGCATCAGCTGCAGAAATCGCTGCAAAGAAAAATCCTTTGTTCAGTCCTCTGTTTGCTCAGCTGCAAACTGGTGACAATATGAACTCTCGCAAGATTTTTTGAGGAACAAATGAGAAACCATAAATGAAATTGCTTTATGCATATTAGGTATTCGGTAAATGTTCTTAGGATCTGGACTCTTGCTATTCACTACTGACTAGAATGTGGACGGGCCCCGAGGTGGCTCAGTTGGTTACGTGTCCGACTTCAGCTCAGGTCACGATCTCATGGCTCATGAGTTTGAGCTCTATGCTGACAGCTCAGAGTCTGGAGCCTGCTTTGGATTGATTCTGTGTCTCCCACTCTCTCTGTGTCTCCCACTCTCTCTGTCCCTTCCCTGCTCACGCTTGGTCTCTCTCTCTCTCTCTCTCAAAACTAAATGAACGTTAAAACAAATTTTAGAATATGGAAAATGGAAAACCCATTTTGAAGTCAATCCCCAAGAGTTGGTTTCCTAGAATGCTGCATGGGTACCATTTGAAGGCAATTTGGCCCAAAAGGCATTCATGTTCACGGAGGTGGAGTGCGGCTATATTTACAGGGGATCATAATGCAAGACTGCTCCCAAGCTACCTCAGAGATACAT
Organism: Prionailurus viverrinus; assembly: GCF_022837055.1. Taxonomy (NCBI): domain Eukaryota; kingdom Metazoa; phylum Chordata; class Mammalia; order Carnivora; family Felidae; genus Prionailurus; species Prionailurus viverrinus. Next base: position 9,048,058 of record NC_062561.1, read on the forward strand.
CAGGACACTTGTGGAAACCCAAGAGGAACAATATGAATTCTTTCCTGCCAAGCTTTTTTTGAACACAGAACTCCCTTCATCGGTCTGACCCTCCCAACAGTGGGCTCACAGAAACACTAGAGGGCAGCCTGTTGGCCACACACAGCTCTTAGGGCCTTTTTGGAAGATGTTGATGGGAGAGAGTTAGTCCTCTCCACAACCTTCCTAACCAGGTTGTAATTAAAAGAAGTCTCAAATCAAATTCTGTCACATTCATTTAAGGAAAGAAACAAACACTTATTAATAAGAAAGCACAAAACAGGTGAACAGAAGGGAAGGGAAGGAAAATATAAAAACCGAGAGGCGACAAACTGTAAGAGACTCTGAATCCAGAGAACAAACTGAGGGTTGCTGGAGGGGTGTTCAGTGGGGGATGGGCTAAATGGATGATGGGAATTAAGGAAGGCACTTGTTGGGATGAGCACTGGGTGTTGTATATAAGTGATGAGTCACTAAATTCTGCCCCCGAAATCATTATTACACTATATGTTAACTAAATTTGATTTAAATAAAGTTTAAAATTTTTTTTAAAAAGGATAGGTTAAGGATAGGATCCTTGGGGTAGGGTACTTAAACTAGTAATGATGAAATTAATTGTTCAGTTAAGTTTCCTAAAATTTAAAATTAATACGAACATACAACGAACATAAGCTTGAGGGACAAAACCAAGCCAGATTCCCAGTTGGAGTCCCATTTTTTTTCTGTAGCAAACTAGGATTCTAGTTAATTTATAATTCAACTTCTGAAGTTCACATAAAAAGAGATGAAAATAAAGTAAATTACCTTATGCAAAATGAGTGTGTTACCATACTTTATTATTGAAAACAATTAGAAATTAAATTCTTATGTGAACTTTTATTTTGAAATAGGGAAAAATAAATGGCAATCTGGACTCCTCAGGAACTTACAGATTATAAAGATCAGGTATTGACTTAGAGTAACTACACAGTGGTAAAATACTTGAAATGCCTCTGTGAATCTGAAACATTTTGCCAGTGAATCAGATCCACTGAACCCATTTACAGTATTTTGTCACTTGTTTTTTTCTCTATTTTTAAAAATGCAACTTATGAATAGCAGGGTGGCATATAAATTGTTGTTATGTGCTTTCCATACTCCTAGATTGAGAGAAATATTGTGACTCTAACCTGTGAATTTATGTATTTTCCCTTTACTTTGTTTGCTAATAGAGACAGACGTATTTCCACTAAAAAAAAAGGCCAAAATAGTACCCCCAATCTGTTTTGTAAATTTGCAGATGTCCCAGATCCCCATATTTTAGGTGTTCTGACCGCCCCCTCCCCCACCTTGTGAAGGATCCCAACGTACATAGAACAGTGTTCTGACACAGGCTGTGTCACTTTCATGGTCAGCATTAGACCTAAAGCCGTGGCTGGACACAGGGCTGTTCACAGATCAAGGCCTGAGTGTCGTCCTGAAGAATACAGGCCACAGATACCCCTAGACTTAGACTCTCTGTTCAGGGTGGGAGCGTGTCCTTTAAATATTTTAGCCAACTCGTATTTTTGAACACCTTTATTTTTATCAATGAGATCCATTCCAATATTCATTATATTAATTTATTAGTGACTAATTGCTAATCAATACCCTTTTCAGACATTTACTGTACACACTCATAAAGCCTTAATATTGCTAAGGATTTGGGTATCAGAGCTTTGGGTCTCAATGGTTGGTTATCAATCCAATGTTTCTGGAGTGTGAATCCTCAAAACTGGCAACTGACTTCTCTAGCATTGTAGCTTGAACTAACCAGTGACCTCATAATACCATACAGTTTCAACTGAACTGTTTTAAAGTGAATTACAGATTCTCTACCGAAGAGTTACTATGGGTCCATCAGTTAATCAGTGGGTATCGAGTACCATTTCTACCATGTGGCAGGCTTTGTGATAAGCCCCTTGGGGCTTTACAAACTGGTAAGAATTGCTTGAAGAAACGTGTGAATACGTTGAAAAGATGCTTACAGCTGGAACACTTAGAGAAGAGTGAGAGAGAGAATATACAAACCAGAGTTGAGGAGATGGGGCCATTCCCGGAGACCTGGGTAGTCAAAGGACAGAGGCCTTGAATATGTCTTGGGTGGTGGGTAGAATCTGGACAGACAGAGGGTGAGAGAGGGATGATGCTCCAAATTTGACACGTGGATCGGGCACAAGAAGGTCTTCCTGTTGGAAGGCATGGACAACTTTAGATTTTTCCAGGGGCGGGTTTGTACCACATCCTTGGTCCTCCAGACCAGTTCTCCTGCTCTTTGTAGGGAGCAGCTGTCCTCTCGGGCCTACCTTCTCCTAAAAGTGGTCCGCGCCAGGCCGCTCCTAGGCCGCTAGGGTCTGGGGCGTCATCCGATGCAGCCAGTGGCCCCCTGTTTCAGAGCATTTCATTCTCACCATATGTGTAAGGGTTGGCTTATTCAGTTTGCAAGCGTTATTTAAGTATTTGGGAGAGTTTTGTTTATTTGATGCCTAAAGTGCTTTACAAGAAAATTAAGCATATTTAGACTATAAATGGACTCTGAACTGGTCAAGGGAATTTAATTAACTAAGTTCCGAAGTCTTTGAAAACAGTCACGGGACTTTGAATAGACTTAGAAGTAAAATAGTAAGCTTTGTTAAATTTAACTTGAAAGCTTGTGAAAACCTGGATTTTAGAATATGTTACCCTAAAAAAGTTGAATATTAATTTTCAACACCGAAGCCGTCTTCTCTGTGCTCAGAGTCTCCTCTGGAACAACAGAAACCTTACGACAACCAGGACAAATGAGAGGCACCAGGTGATGTGCTTTCCCAGGGGAACATGATTTTTCTTACTCTGCTCTTATGAGGCATGTTCTGTCACTGGATCTGGTTTTGCCCTTTGAAGGAGGAAAGAAAAATTGTGAATTTGGCGCGTGATTAGAGACGGCAGATTTTGCGTGCTGAGCTCTATTTTTCTGTTGGAAATCAATGCCTTCCACTTTGACTCCTCCTAATAAATGATCGTCCGGGTTCATCCTGTCTCCTTGAGATACCTCGTCTACTTCCGGATCCCAAACCTCTGCGTCTTTGCTTCCACCCCTAATCAGTCCACTAGAGGTCCCTAGGAGAGGCTGTTCAAGCCATCTCAAGTTCAACACGCCTCTGTGACCTCCTGTGCCCCCTTCTCCTTCTTGTCACCAGAGGCAGGACCTTAGACACTTTCTATGTCTTTGCCATGGTCCCCAATTTATTTTTTTTAAGTTTATTTATTTTTGACAGGGATAGAGTGTGAGCATGAGCTGGGGAGGGCCAGAGAGACAGGGAGACACAGAATCCAAAGCAGGCTGCAGGCTCTGAGCTGTCAGCACAGAGCCTGACGTGGGGCTCGAACTTGCAAACCGTGAGATCATGACCTGGGCCGAAGTCAGACGCTCAATCGACTAAGCCACCCAGGCGCCCCTATCCCCACTTTATTTCAGAAGTTTATTCTTCCTTGGAGATTTCCTTACTACCACCACTATCACTAGAGGTCAACTTTTTTTACTTCCAGACCACAAGAACTTTTTCTGCCGGGGGGGGGGGGGGGGGGTGGAGGGTGGGGAGTGGGGTTGATTTTAAAAATTGAGAGATAATTCACATACCGTGAAATTTACTCTTTTAAAGCGTGTAATTCTGTGTGTGGTTTTTCATATATCCTCAGACATGTACAACCACAACCAGGATCTAAGCCAGAACACTGTCATCGTCCCCCAAAGGAATCCTAAAGAATGACCTTTGAATTTAGTCTTCCCGTCGCTGGTGATTCTTGCACTTAAGTAAATATGCCCAGAATTGGTTTGAGGATTCAGCCCCACGTGGTTCAAATCCTGAGCGTGCCAAATGTCTTATTAGAATTGACTGTAGTGCAGAGTGGCTCAGGGCTCCGAACCCCAACAATGTGATGCACTATTTTTATGGCCTTAGTATTTCCAGCGCCCAGTTTTATTATCTGCAAAGTAGGCCAACAACGGTACATTGCACAAGTAAGTGAGCCAAACAGATAAAGTAGCATGATGCAAGATCAGTAAATACAGTCGCTATTTTATAAACTTTGGATCCAACTAGATAACTCTGCAGCACATTTTTAAATTAAAGTTTTAATTTTGAGATAATTATAGATTCACATGCAGCTGCAAGAAGTAATCCGGAGAGATGACTTAGTTTTCCCCAGTGATATTCTAAAAAAACCAGATCACAACCAGACTATTGACACTGATACAATCAAGACCCAGAAGACTTCTGCCCCCACGGGGGTCCCCCATGTTGCCCTTGCACAGCCCTCACTCACTCCCCAACTTCTGATTTGTAACGTCAATAGTGTTAAGTCAATGCCAGCCGAAGGTAGTTATCTTTTGAGATTGACTTTTTATTTTATGTATTGTTTTTAAGTTTATTTCAGAGAGAGAGAGAGAGAGTGGGGGAGGTGCAGAAAGAGAGAAGGCGGGGAGAGAGAGAATCTCAAGCAGGCTCCACGCAGCTTGGTACGAAGCCCGTTGTAAGACCCGATCCCCTGACCCTGGGATCATGACCTGAGTGGAAATCAAGAGTCGGCCGTTCAACCAACTGAGCCACCCAGGTGAGCCAAGTTTCCAGAGTTTTACTATTACCATAATGCACATTTATGCAGACTTCGTGGTTTAGGAAAAACCCTCTCATGGATCTCATCTGTTCCACTCAATAGCTTTGCGAGATCGACAGGGCATCACAGTCTCATTTTATAGTTGAGAAAACGGACTTGCCCAACGGGAAACAGAGAAGCTGTGTTTGAATATGCGTTTCGGGCAGCCTAGCGAGGTCCCTGTATGCGGTGGCCGTGGGGCGGAGCGGGGAGGGTGGCTGCGTGGAGACAGATGTTAACACAGTTAAAGGCAGTTGTAGGTGAGCACGGCTGTATAGGAAATCTGCTGAAATTTTCTGCTTAAGCAGGACCTTCCCTGAAGGTCATGGGCTGGGACCGATGCAGGCTGGAAGCACAAGTCTCATTTCTGCGACCACTCAAGTCCCGGAGATAAGCAGAGCTCAGTGTCCTGAGACTCTGCGAAATACCACTTTCCCAAGGGAGCCTCTGCAGAAAGAGGGAGGGAGGTCACACTCGCCTAGGAGACGGGGACTCAGACACCGTTGACACGGGGACCCTGAGGGAAGTCCTAGGCCAGCAGAGGAAATGAGCCCTGCTGTTTCTCAGCTGTGTGGCTTAGGAGCCGGCTCGTGCACACGGTCCTGAGGGCCGGCCGCCCCAACCGTGCCCTCGTGGTGGGGAAGGTACGGCGTGCCAGGCAGTGTGCAGAGGGCTCTCGTGTGTTCCGTCATCTGGTCTTTGCCACAGCCTCGAGAAGAGAAGCTGTTTTCATCCTCCTTGTTCAGCTGAGAAAATGGAGGCCCACAGATGGTTAGGGAGCTTGTCCACGACTACTTGGACGTGAGGAGTACAGCTGCACCGTCGGGGGGAGCCTACGATCTGGGATTCGGGAACCTTCCTTCACAGATACCCGAAGAGAGAGGGAAGAGTGGATGTGGGGCTGAAGGTGCTTGGCTGGTCCGGGCCGGCACTGTGTGTGACTTCGGGGCCTTAAGGGCCTGGCGCTGAGTCACCCAGCTGTGCCACGGAGGTGACGGGGGTGTGGGGCTGCCCCACAACCAAAAGATTGGGTGTATTTGAGGATGGGGGGACCGGATGGATGCGGGAGGGGAGGCTCATCTGCTTGTATTTCCAGGCACATTCTCCTCCCACATAAAGACACAGGGGGACATAACAATGTTGGCAGGGGTCTGCCCGTGGCCTTGGGCCTCCCCCTTCTCATGACGTGGGGCGCGACAAGGAACAGGCCCCGGACACCCGCCATGCCCGGACTCGCTTCTGTGAACTTCCTGACATCACAAGCGCTGTCCCATCCCCCCCCACCCCCCCTGGGTGGACGAGAAAGTGGCCACGACAGTGTCTTGCACAGCTCCATTAAGAGCCTGGTGACTCTGGCCTGGCCCCTTTTCCAGACGAAGTTGCCTGCCAGTGACAAAGTGAGGGAAGGGGGGAGGGGCGGGACAACCAGTCCTCAGCACAAGCTGCCAGGGAGCCCAGCCCCTTCCGGGAGGGTGAGATCTGAGCAGCACGCGGAGCAAGGCCTTCCGAGGCTAGAAGGGATGGCACATTCCACCCCAGGCCCAGGACGCCAGGACCTGGGGCCCACCCGCGCCCCACTCATCGACCTCGCTGGCCCCGCAACCCGAGGGAGGGATATCCTGCTCCACTGGGGACACATTTCCAGCCCCCTCCTGAGAGAGGCAGTGCGTCAACCAGACTGTGTCCACAGACGGAAACGTTCAAAGCTGCTGATCGATTGCTTCTTCGCGAGCAGTGTGCTCCAGGGATCAGGAAGGTGGACTTTGGGGCATGCCGGCCTGGCTCTGATCTTGACCGCCCCCCCCCCTTCCTAGCTGCGTGTGACTTTTGACAAGTCAGCTACCTTCCCCCAGGCTCCACTCTCCCCCTCAGCCCCTAAGACAGGGATATGACTCAGCTGAAATTCTCCCGTCACAGCTGCGGCATTAAGTGCACCGGTGCAAGCCTCCGGCTCGGCAGCGGCTGGTGCAGCTAAGAGCCCGGTAATTATTATATGCAAATAGCCATCTTGTCGCCTTCAGGACAAGCTGCCACGTGTGCCTCCTGTTCCCACCCTTCCTCGGTCCACTCCAGGATTTCTGTGAATTTCAGGTCGCTGGGGCTCCCGATTCTGCCCGTGTTGCAGGATGAAAGGAGGGCGGCCACCCCTGGAGTGAGCTCTGCGTGGGCGCCTCCCTCGACCCGCAGCGCATCCCCAGGTCAGCACACATCCGGGCAGTGCTGGCCAGGCGAGCGTGGGCTGGCTGGGGCTGCAGGGGACGCAGAGGCACTGGGGTAGATCAACAGGCCATCACTGGCAAGGACTCTCAGTTCAGAGCTTCCCTGTGGCAGTGGCGGTTCCATGGCTTTGAGCAGAGGTGCTTGGGAAGTAGCCAGGTTAAAGGATGAAGGCAACAGCATCCACCAACACATCTGATTCTGGGGCCGTTGGAAGGTGTGTGCGCGAGGGGCGCCTGGGTGGATCAGCCGGTTAAGCATCGGACTCTTGATTTCTGCTCAGGTCATGGTTCCAAGGATTAAGCCCCGAGTCGGGCTCTGCGCTGAGTGGGAAGCCTGCTCGGGATTCTCTCTCTCCCTCTCTCTCTCTGCACCTCCCCTGCTCATGCTGTGTCTCTATCTCAAAATAAATAAACATTAAGAAAAGAAAAGAAAAAAGAAAGGGGTGTGTGTGTGTGTGTGTGCTTACAGAAACATCACTGACATTCATCCATTCGTTAAACATCTCTTCTGGTTTTCCAGGCACTGGGTTCAGAAATGATCCTAAGAGCACGCCTGTCCTCACAAAGCTGGTCATCGTGCAGGAGAGACAGACCAAAGACACGCAGCCTAAATAGTGTGGTAGGTGCCGTCCCAGGGACCACAGACGAGTGCCGAGGACATGTGACATTCTACTAAAAGCCATCCTGCAGGGCAGGGCGTCCGTTTGAAGGAATGTGGGAAAAGTTAGGAGTCAAGCCCGTGGCACCACTTGCCAAAAGTCTGTGGCCCAACACTGCCCACGGGGTTCCTATCCGGCCCCAACTAAAAGGAAAACAAGCAAACTGGGTTTCTCAGCTTGACGGGATCCTGGCTCAAGGGCACAAGTCTGCAAGCTTGAGGCCACCGCTCCGAAAAGAGCAAGGCAGAGATAATTCCACAGTGTTAACGTTAATGACCCAGGGAACTGGGGGGCTGACTTCCTCTGCACCCTCCTCCGCCCGCCATCACACATGGGTGATGGCCTTCTGTGGGCCAGGAATGGCAGCGGCCACTTTGATGTCAAAGTAAGGAAGTCCCAGTTCAGGGGGGGCATAGACAAGTAGGGGGCTGAAGGCATGATGTGTGGGTTGAGGACCGAAGGAGGGAGCCGGCAGTGTCTCCTGAGGGAGGGCTCAGGAAAATCTCCATGGAGAAAGTGACCTCAAGCAGTACACGCCGAAAGGCTGGGGCTTTTTCTTTACGTGGCCTCGGCTGGGCCTGGCCGCCTGGAGTTCGCAGAGAGCCTCACGCCTCTTGCCACCTGCAATCTGTAGACGGGCTTCGTGGTTCTTGGAGGAGACATCGTGAGAAATCTCTGCACAGTAAGATCTGTCGGGCATAGGCAGCACTTCAAGCTCCTTGACGCTGTGGACTAGGAACTTCCGGAAGCCACTGGATGACGCGTGCTTTGTTTCCTTGTTGTTCCCCTAACCAACCAAGCTGGGCATCAGGATCTGGCCCTCGAATCTTCTGCCCACCCTATCGCCAATGCCTCTGGGCTTCTGCTTGGTTTTCTGGGTTATCGCCCACCCAGTAGCTAGACTCCTTGCTAACGGAACCCCATCTTGTTCCCGTATTGGGCAAAGCTTCCGATGGGGGGAAGCTGGAGTAGTCTGAGGTCAAGATAATGGTAACTCATGGTTTACGAATGGATGTGAGATGCACTTGTAGCCCATGGGGCGTGAAAGGCTGCTGGAGGACCTCTGGAAAAGTTCTCTTAGCTCTTAAATAGGATGCAGAGAAGCAGTCCTCTCTCTCCACTGGGGACGTGGGTGTCAGGATGTGATGCCTGGAGGCGTGAGGAAGTGGCAGCCATTTTACAACCGCGTGAAGAAGGGACCAGCCTGAGAACAAAATTCACAGAATTGAGGATGACAGAGCAGAAAGGTGGAGAGACCCCACGTTCGTGCTTATATGGTTGATCTATTTGAATTAACTCTCAGTTCTTGTTACAAAATAATGAGTCCCTATGTTTAAAGGCAGGAGTCAGCGAACTATGGCCCGTGGGCCAAAGCACCCTGCAGCCTGCTTTTGTAAGTAAAATCGTTTATTAGGAAACAGGCATGCTTATTCCTTTACTTACTGACTACAAGCTACAATGGCAGAGTTGAAGAGTTGTGACAGAGGCAAAACCTAAAATATTTTCTATCTAGCCCATTATAAAAATGTTTGCCAATCCCAATTTAAGCCATTTACAGGTGGGTCATCTATCACCTCACACCAAAAAATTGATAACCTTGCAAGTTAGCATGTGGTGTAAATATTTGTCTTTGTCCTCTGTGGTATTACTTGCTTTAAAAATTCCAAGGTGCAGTGAATTGGGTCACAAATTCAACGAACAAGTTTTGAGGACCTTACAAACCACTCCGAAACCTAGTAACATAAAAATCACAACGTATTATTACCTCTCCTGGCTCTGAGGGTTGACTGGGTTCGGTGAGTAGTTCTTACCTGGAGTCCCTTACGTGGTCTTGGTCAGATGTTGACCACAGCTGGACCCGGACATTCAAGATGGCGCTGACAGCTTATGTGGGCTGTTGGCTGTGGCCCCTCTGTGTAGCTTGGGGACCTCACAGCATGGAGTCTGGGCTCCAGAGGGAGTGTTCTAAAAGGCAGGAAGTGAAAACTGCCAGGCCAGTGAAACACTGTGTGGACACAGTGGACACGGTGGGCCCAGCAGTGATGCTGCTATTGTACTGGTCACGGCAGACACAGGCCCTTCCCAGTAGAAGCAGGCAGAGAGAAATAATCTTCACCTCTTGATGAGGAAGTGGCGAGTTCCCACCAGTGCGGAAGAGCTTGGGGGATGGAGACTCTGTGGTGGCTGTCTTCAGAAAATCCCGTCTGCCCTCCAGGCATGATAATTCACATCCTTCCCTCAAGCAAAAATGTTCACACCCTTTTGCACCTGCCCCCAAAGCGCATAAGAATCCGATGGAAAAACCTGGAACTTGTCATCTAAATACAGTCCAGGCACAAATGGCTTCCTCTTCCGGTGGTGTTCCTTAAACAGTTTCCTGTCACTAGAACTACCTGTGAACTAAAAAGACAGGCTACCTGCACCCCTACACACAAGCACCCAATATACACTGGGGTGTACAAATACCTGTAGGAGACACTCCTGCTCAGAGGGGGCAGGAAGAATGGGAGGCACGTAGAGCAGTCACTTGTGGGTAGCATTTCTGAAATCCTGAGATGGCTCACATTTGCCACTGAATAGCTCCCTTAGCCGGCTTCCTGCCCATAGAAGTTCGAAGGTCGAGAGGCTTCTTTTCAGTTTTGAGTCGTTCTGCCCCTTTTAGTTCACGCTGGCTGATGGTGCAGCCATCCACTCAAACTCATAAACACATTGTGGGGTTCCTAGGAATCTTGCAGTTTACAAAAGCCACACTCACAAGTGTTTTTGAGATAGGACCCTGTCTGGTTTTGGGCTTAAGGTTAGGATTCTGCCGGGCAATGCTGTTAAAACTCTTAGAAATCTTTTGCCTAGCTGAGGGTTCTAGGTAGGAGGCACACCCCTAAGTATTTCTGAAGTCTTAAAGTAGAGCCACATCCTTGAGGGGCTCTTTGGTCATCCTACTTTATAAAAAATTTACTCTCCGGGCGCCCGGGCGGCTCAGTGGGTTGAGCGTCTGACTTCGGCTCAGGTCATGATCTTGCGGCCTGTGAGTTCGAGCCCCACGTCGGGTTCTGTGCTGAGGGCTCAGAGCCTGGAGCCTGCCTCGGATTCTGCGTCTCCCTCTCTCTCTGCCCCTCCCCCACTCTTGCTCTATCTGTCTCTCTCTCAAAAATAAACACTAAAAAAAAATTAAAATAAATAAGAAAATAAATAATTTACTCTCTGGCGGGGGGTGGGGGGCGGCAGATACCAAGGAGCTTAATTTTGAACCTAGGCAATCCTGGATTCTCTTCATTTTCTCTAAATTACATCTGAAACCTAACAATTTCTTCTTCTTGTTCATTTCTCTCTGCCCCTTACCATCCATGGCTAACAGGACTCAGGTGACACTTTCAACATCCCGCCTGAAATCTCCTTAGCCGGTCTCACTATCCACTAGTTACATTTTTTTCTTTTCCGCGTTACTGCAGGTGACGGCCTTGCTAGTCACTTTACTCCTGCTTCCAATAATGATTTCCCTCGCTGTCAATTTTCTCACCGTTCTTATAGGCCCCAATAACCATCTTCCCGAGACTCTGTAGGCCACGGCCTGTTCCAAAGCCAATGCCGCATGGTTTAAGTTTTTAATGCCGGACCCCCCCCCTCCTGGTACCCACTTCTGTTCTGCTTATCTATTGCTGTGTAGCACCCCCCCCACACAAACTTAGTGTCTTAAGACAGCAATATTTAATGTTTTCTCGTTCTGACTGGTCACAGACGAGTGGTACTCCTTGGGGTTTCCCACGTGACTACAGTTAGATTTTGACTGGAGCTTGTCCTTTGATATGGTCGAGGCAGACTATATGGATAGATGAGAGAGAAAAGTCAGGGTTGTATCTTGAAAGACTAATATGCCTGACTAATTGAATTGAGTTGACTAATTGAATTGAATTGAAACTTGAAAACGTAGTCAGTGGAAAGTCCTGAAAGGATTTGGGGCAAGAGAGTGAAGTTATCATGTCTTTCTTAAGAAAACAATGAGAAGCAGTGTGGGGACAGGACAAAGGACAGGCCAGAGAGGTGGAGGCTTTTGCCGGAAGCTGTGCAGAAGGCAGGGGTGGGGGCAAAGGAGAGGAGTGGAGAGGAAAACCTGACGTGTAAGGACAGAAAGTCATGTTGAGGCCCATCTCTCTTCTCCATCACTTCCGCTTACCTTCTAATAGAAGTCTAGAACGGAGTCATTTTCCTCTTAAAGCATCCTGGACGGTACTCTGGGCCATTGGTGGTTTAGAAATATTTGGAATTATGGGTATTTTTTTTTTTTAGGAATCATGTTTTAATAGCCCCAATACAGCCTTATTTTGTTCCTCAGTCTTCCAGAGGATACTCTTGCGAATCAAAGGCCGTGTTCCCCCGCGTCCTTGTCATCTTCTGAACCTAGTTCATCTCCTCTGCTGTCCACCTGTTGGATGGTCTCCCACTTTTGGCCACTTCCTCTTCCTTGACATGCTCTCCTCCTTTCCTGTCCAGAACAACCAGGTTTCACTTTCCTTCTGCCCCTCAGCTGCGTCTGTCTCTGTTTGTGGGTGGTCCCCTCCTCTACTTGGCGCTTACACCTTAGAGCTCCCGGAAGCTCAGTCCTGGGCCCTCCTCACCTCTCGTTCCGCATTCTCTTCTTGAAAACCCGGTGTTACATTCAGCGGTGTCTCGCACTTCCTCGCTCCCATGACTTTCGTGACAGTTAGGACTGGGTTTGACTACAAGTGGCAGTAACTTAAATACTATAAAAGTGATTTTTCTTTTCAGGGAACTAGTCTTCTTTCTCTGCCGTCGCTCTGCCGTTCTCAACATCGGACTTTCACCTCACCGCCCAGGTTGACCCCTTGGGCTTAAACCGTCACAACCACATTTCTGCCAGCAGGGACCGATAAAACAGGAGGAAGGACATACTCTTTCCTTTTAGGATAGTTTTCAGAAGTCATAATTGACATTTCCTGTATTTCATTGGTTAAAATGTAGTCAGGCAACTACTCCATTCAAGAGAGGTTGGAAAAGAAAAGAAAAACTCAAGGTTCGACTGAAGAAGAAGGGGTAAGTGGATGGATATTTGGGTACAACTGGCAGTCTTTGCCATGATCTCCCAAGTACATACCTCCAGGCCACACTTCTCCGTAGCTCCTGCCACTCTGCTATCCAAAGACATCCCAAACCAAATATCCAAGACTGAGCCCAGGGGGTCTCCCAAGCCTGATTCATTTCTTAGGTTTCCTTTCTCAGGGAAGGGCACCCCAATATATCCAGCTGGGTAAGCCAGAAACCTAGGGGCCACCCTTGATTCTTAAGACAGAGAGCATTATTTGTTTACAATTCAGTCTTGCCATGGCTTCTCCGGGGCAGTTTAGTTCGCTGCCCCGCTGTCTCTGGGCTTTGTCTCCTAGTGTCCTTCAACCGATGGTATATGAGTAGACATTTCCCAGGCCCTGTCCAGCTAGAGGATTGCAACATACTTGTGTGTTTTGGCTTGGGCCCTTGGCCTCCTGCCACCCGCCATGGAAGAGCTCACCCCCGTGTAACCATAGGTCCTAGAGTAAGAGACACATGGACCGACTATGACCTGACACAGAAATGTCCAACCAATCTGCAGACCTATATAACAAGAAAGACAAAAAGATGACCGTAAGCCACTGAGAACTTGGGGTTGTTTGCTTTCAACATTATGGTGGAAACCATCGAAGCTATTTGCTGATCTATTATAGAAACCCAATTAACGAAGCTCTCTTATACTGCCTTACCTGCTCCTTCAAGTCCTGTCTGTTTACCTCAGTCACATCTCTCGAATCCAGTCACTCCTGTCCATCCCCAGGGCCACCCTGTTAGCCCAAGCCATGGCGACTTTTTGCCCGGACCACTGACATAAGCTCCTGTCTGGTCACGAAACCTCAGCTCTGGCCCCTTGGCATTCAGCTCTCCACCCCGCAGCCAGATTAACCTTTGAAAATGGCCAACCTCATTTTACAGCTGGGCTGGGTTTCACCGAGATCTTGACCCGAGTGACTCTATCATTCTCACCTCGGTACAGATAACGAGGGGGCCTGCCCATCCACAGCGTCACTGTACCGCCTTTGACTGTATCCAGGTTAACTATTTCACTGTTAGCTCTCAAGGGAGAAAGCGGGTCCTGAGCCTTTGAGGAGGGAGGGTGGGGGGATAGTTTGTGTGTGTTCAAAGGTGATTCTCACTCCTGCTGAGTAAACGATGGGCGAAGTGCAGTGAGAAAGACCGGCTCCTCAGCCCCGGCCACCTTCATGCTTCACACAGCACGTTCCCCAACGGGTGCAGTCTGCAGGGACTGCGAGGTTCCCAGCTGGCTCTCTGATGCCTGCTGGGGCAGAGGTGGGGCAGTGTCTCCAAGCCGAGGACGCTTCCCTCTACGTGGTTTCCACCGGCCAAGAAGTCTCTCTGGCCTCAGCCCTCCTGCTTCTCATCACTTCCCTCCTCCCCACACAGGGGCCAGTTTATTATCTACTCATTTTAGGGGAACTTTATCCCCTGGATCTCTTCTGGCCATTGCCTTTTGATTCACTGAGAGCTCTGCTCTTACAAAACAAAGCTTGGGCTTTTACAACTGTTATCTCTGGAGTGAAAGTCAATGATTGAACCTTGACCCTGTCTTTGTTTCTGCTACCCAGGAAAGCACCAGTCTTAATTCTCCCCAGGAAGAGATGTGCGGAGTTAGACATGCACAAGAAGAAAAGTACAGCGATACACGAATATATTTGCGAGTAGCTCAAGGCAGGATAATGCCCAGGCTCCTCCCAGGCTCCTCTCCCACTTAAAACTATTCAAGAGCTCCCTATCCACCTTCAGATAAAGAATACGACCTTAAATCTGGTCCCAAAGAGACTAAATGCTCTGGCTTTTGCCTTCCTCCCCAGCCGATTGTCCACCTGGAGGTTTGAACACCAGCCACTCCAGCCTGCTTTCTATACCTTCAGGGAGCTCCCTCTCCCATTGGGTCTTCTGTCTATCCACCCTTGACTCCCACTCCTCCTTCCTCTGGGAAGCACCTCTAGACCCGCCCAGCCTCTGTGGCTCCTCTGTAACTCCCTGAGCTTGACTCCTTTTATCCAAGGTGTTTCTTTCGGTTGCAGGATTAGGAGATCACTATCTCTCTCCCTGAGTCTGTAAGTTGCTAGAGAACTGATCCGTCCTTGCCTTTCTCACCATTGGTCTCCAGTGAACAAACGAATGAATGAAGTAGATGGATGAATGGATGGACAACAGGGATTGTAGTTACTCTTTAAAGATCATCTTGCAACCCTAGTCTGGGTCCTAATCCAGTTTGGTCCAGCAGAGTGAACAATGAGCAGACCTGGCCTTATGAATGGCCAGAATATATAACTGCCTATTTGGAATAATTTGAGATGGGAAAATTAAGTCCCTCTAAACCACCTGCCTCCACCCCTTGGAAATTTTAACGCTCAATGTTATTCCTTTGAGTTCAAGAATCTTCTACCAAAATTCAAATGACCCTAGGTGAGTCCAGTCTTCATGAACTCTATGGCAGGCAGCTGAATTCACAGCTGAGCCCGGGAAATCAGGGAGAGTGGGAGGGGGAGCAAGAGAAATGGAGAGGTGAGGAGGGACACAGAGATCGTGAACGGGACCCTGGAAGAGAAGTCAACACATCAAAGCTGTCATCAGCCTCACGGACTTGCCAGGCTCTAATGCTTTTATTTTCATGCTTTGTGACCCAGCAAAAAGTCATTTCACTGTTTTGATTTTCTTGTTCCCAGGGAATAAAGATACAAAAACAAATAGGAGAAACTTCTTTAGGGGTAAATGGAAGCACATAGACATAGAGCCCAAGTGTTTAGCATTTGAATATATCCACTTGGAAAGCTTCACTCATTCGCCTGTTTATTCATTAAAGAAACACTATTGTTGATCCTGGACCGGGCACTGTACTAGGCGTTAGAAACAGAATGAACAAAGCAGACACTGTTTCTCCCCCACAGAATAGTGGGGGCGGGGGGGGGGGGGACTTTCCACAAGGGCTTTTAGAGAAAAAGACACATGTTCTTCTGGGTCTGCCCAGACTCCCATGGCTTATAACTTCCTGGAAATGTTAGGATGTGGAGATTTGGGGAAAGTTGGGGGTTATATTGTATTCTTAGGAGGCCCAGGGAGCTTTGAGGCAGGAAGGAAACAATATTCCCCTTTCCCATCTTTTTCTGTTTTGGTGACAGGACAGAGGACGATGAGGGGAGAGAGGGATGACGGCTGGATGCTGGACTCCGGGAAATGTCATCATTGTGGTCTGAGTGACTCTGATGGCCTGATGCCCAGCCTGCAGCTTTGAAGCTTTGCTGCAAATAGAGGAAAGATGTCTGATCTGCAAAAGAGAGTTTAACTGGCTGGTGATGAGAATCAGTTAAATTTGTGGCATCCGATTTCCTTTATTCCCTGAAATGCAACTTCTACCCTTCCTCAATTACGTAAGAGCTGGAACCTTCACGTTCTAGCATCCTACCCTTAATGAAATTCCTTCTACTTTTCTTACACATATCACACATCCTTCCCCGTAGGCCATCACAGAGGGCACGTACAGAGTAAAGCCATTCTGCAATTTCAGTAAAAGCCATGTCAAATCCTCCTAAAGCGTGCGTCGCTTTGAAAGATCAATATTCCTCCGTTGGCAATTTCCCCTAACGTGGTTAGTTTAACAAAATGCAATTTGAAAAACAAAAACGTGAGAACAACTGCGTCCTTACAAGTCCTCCTTAATTTCCTGCCCTCCGACGACGTTTCTTAGACTTTTGCATGTCCTACCTCACCGTTGGCTAAGTGAGAAAGCCGAGAAAATGTAAGAGGAAAGCGTGTGTGAGTCAGAAGCTCACCTTGAGCTGGCCAACGTGAGAATGGTGTGGAGGGAGGCCTGAGGCTCATTGACAGGAGGGGAGAAGGGTCCCGGAGCCAAAAACTGGGCAGACGTCCGTCCACCTAAGAGGTCAAAAGCAAGTGGTTCCTTGTCACGCCTGCCCTTGCCAGGGTAATTATGAGGATGATGGGGATGAAGGTAAAGAGGTGGGGAAGGAGTCTCTTACTCTCTGGGAAAGGTGTCTGGGCTAAAGGGTTGAGGGTGGTTAACTGAGAGAAATGACTGTCCTCTTGCCCAGTGGTCCCGAGCTCCGTCCTGGGCTCCCCTGCCTGGCAAAAAGGACAAGCTTTCAAAAGAGCCGCTTACCTGCTTCCTCACCAGCCTCTCCCCATACCCACCTTTGCTCTGAGACCGTGTGGCCAGGTTACCGACAACCTCCATGTTGGCCAGTCTAGTAGGCTCTTGGGTCTTTACGTCGCTTTGTCAGACACACTTGACCACCTTTTCCATCTTGAAGCTCCGTTGCCTCGTCATGGAAGACACCCCACTGTCCTTGTTTGTCCTATGGCACCAGCCCGTCTGTCAGTCTCTCCTGGCCCTCTCCTACGCCTCCGCCGTCACGCACCTGATTAGCAATGTCCCCGGGTTACTGGGGACCATCCTTGGCCCTTTGCATTTCTGTTCTCCTCTAACCCAAGAGCAAGTTCTATTTGCTTTCCTTCAGATACATCTGATATGAGCCTGTCTCCCTGCGGCCTCCACCACAACCATCTGGGTCAAAGCTACCGTCATGTTTCCTGTGGTTGACCAAGCGGTCTCCTAACTGGTCCCACTACTTTCTCTCTTGCTTTCTCTCTTCTTCTCACAACAGAAATTTTCCACAGAGTGTTCTTTGAAAGGCAAGTTATTTACGCTGCTTCGCTACTTAAAATCTTTCAATGATGTTGCATTGCCCGATAGATAAAGGCCAATGTCTTCTCCCAGTCCCCCAGGTATTGCCTCTTCTAGCCCCTCTTGACTTTATGACCTCATCCGTGTTTGTCTCCTGTCTCTCACTTTGTCCCAGGCACAAAGGCCATCCCTAAGTTCTTGGAATACACAAAACGCTTTTCTGCCCCAGGGCCTTGGCACCCACTTTTCCCTCTGCCTAGATCACTTTCCTCTATTGCCCGGTGTTGTCTTTGAGTTGTGACTCAGTCAAAATGTCACCTCCTCAGAAAGACCTTCGCTGGTCACCCTATTCTCTGCCGTAGCCCTTTTTTTCCTTCATGCACAAATCACCATTTGCAATCGTTTATTCACTTGTTTATCGCAGCTCCCATTAGACCATAAGCATCCCAAGGACAGGGATAATAAACATCTGTCACTTATCCTTCATGCCTAGCGAAACACCCTGCAGATAACCTGTGCCCAAAGAATGGTTTTTGCATGAATGCATAGGGATAGCATCAATAACTAATACTCTGTCAGTAAGGGCTCTAGTCTTGATTACTGACCTATAGATACTTTTGTTGGTAAAACCTTTTGGGGAAATACTTAAATAATCTGCGATTGACATCCTGCATTTTCTTAAGAGGTACTCAGAGAATTCCATGCTGCATTAATTTTCAAATAGAACAAAGCTACATTCCTTTAGAAGACATTGGAGCAGGACAATTTCTATGGGAAGACTCTTACCCAGTGAAAACATTTTCTCGCAAGCAGGGTATAAATGGAATATCTCTGAGAGTAATACGGAAACTGAATTGAATCTCTATCGGCGACAAAGCAACGAGGATCAAGATAAGACTGAAATGCTCTTTTGAGGAATAAAACTACAACCGGCTATCAGTGAAAACTTCCAGTTTCTGACCACCATTCTCCACCCAAAACCCCCCAAAAGTTACTTTGAAAGAACTCTGGGAGTCATCAAACAGGGGAAAAGATTATCTGAAGATGGAATCTGGTTTATTACTATATCTCCCGACAACTTCTAAACTGGTGTAAGATGAAAATAAACTTTTCCAGTGGCAGCAAAATTTTCCACACAAATATGTTCACCATTCAACAATGATATCATTGGGTCATTTTGTTTCTTAGGACCGAACCCTGGGGAAAAAAAAGATCCATTACTGAGGATTAAGTGTTCTTCATTTCATGTCGTTTTTGCTCAGTTTCCAAACACTTCAATTTTTGGTGAGGTTTCCTAATAATTGAATGTCTGAACAACCAAAACATAACAATTATAAGTGCTTTTCTTGCTATTTGTAATATGCTTACAAGCATATTTCCTCTGATGTGTAAGATATAAAATTTCTGTTTTCACTGGTTTTTTTTATTTAATAAATTTTGCAGTCATAAAAATATTAGTGTCAGTGCCAATACTTTATTGTAAATCCAAAGCTATATGGACACCATGCCCACGTTGTTGTTTTGTTTCAGTTCTGCGATCACTATTGTCGCCTGGCTCCAGAAACCAGCAGTGGCCAGAGGGGGAGACAGGCCAGCCCTCGGGCACTGTGTCTGTTACGTGATGCTTCACGCCGACTGGAGAGTTTGACCTTTATCGGGTTTGTTGATCACAGTGTTCCTAGCTTACTTGCTGCGATCTTGACCGGGCTGGTGTACCTGAGCCAAACTGAGGCCATGTGGCTTTTCACCCAGAGGAAGAGGACAGACGTTCGCACGGCATATGGCAAGTGTCTCTCTCAATCACTACGTCACCCTATGGTGCGGGTGGCAGTGGCACTGGTACCATGTTTCAGCTGAGGACACTAGGCCTTCAAGAGGTTAAGTAGCGTCCCCAAGATCCCAAAGCCACTGAGTGTGGGAACCAAGAGCTGAGCCCACGCCAGTCTGACGCTGAAGCCTCTTCGGCTCTGCCTCCCTAGCTCATGGCAGGAACCACCCGAAATTGTGTTTTTGCAAGAACACAGCCCCAGCCTTTCTAAGAGAAAAGGAAGAAGGGTTGAAGTGGTTTTGTGTTGTGCCAGAACCCGGCGATGGAATTTCTGAGCCAAGTCCCCAGCTGCAGAGGGTGAAACAACCGAATTGGCCACTGTTCAGAGGTACCCTACCTTCTGCAGGGCGTTCGAGCCCCATATAGAATGGAGACGGGCACTGGGCTGGCTCAGTCGGTTAGGCGTCCGACTCTTGGTTTCGGCTTACATCATGGTCTCACAGTCGGTGATTCTCTCTCTCCTTCTCTCTCTGCTCCTCGGCTCATACGCACGCGTTCTCTCGCACTCTCTCTCTCAAAAATAAATAAACTGTATTTTAAAAGCCCCCCCCCCCAAACAACAACAACAAAAAAGCACAAATAAAATGGAGAACGGTCTTCTTTTTTTCATTCTTGCTTCCAAGGCTGGTTAACCCACCTGGAGAATGAGGAGAACCTTGTCTATAGGAACATCTGGGGAGGCTTTCCTCAAGTTCAAATTCCTGTAAAATTTAAGTGCAGGTGGTCCAGTTATTAAGTTGGATAACAAGTGGGGCGCCTGGGTGGCTCAGTCAGTTGAGCGTCCGACTTCGGCTCAGGTCATGATCTCACGGTCCGTGAGTTCGAGCCCCATGTCGGGCTCTGTGCCGACAGCTCGGAGCCTGGAGCCTGCTTTGGATTCTGTGTCTCCCTCTCTCTCTGACCCTCCCCCTGCTCATGCTCTGTCGCTCTCTGTCTCAAAAAAATAAATAAACGTTAAAAAAAAAAATTAAGTTGGAGAACAAGTACTCCTGCTCTTCCTGCTAATACTACCACAATTATTGCTACTATGGGGTACGGTTTTCAGATACCTAACTCAACCGTCCTTGATTGGGGCTTCCTGGTGGATTCGTGATCTGCCGAGAACGTGGCAAGGTTTTCGAGACACCTCTGGTGTGGCAGTGTTGATGACAACTGAAAATGAAAGCTTACTGTTTTCAGTGTTCGGCACCCCAGAGGTCCCACTTCAGTGGGTACTGTGAATATTTAAAATAATTAAATCGAAATGATCACTGTATTTCATTAAAGTTGTGGGTTCTAACCTAGCAGGAACTTACTATCAACTTGCATTGGGACATGCTGTATGCTCTTTGCCTCAAATTGATTTTTCAATACAACTCACAGGTTTGTTTCAATCAGCACGCATTCTTTCAGGTTATTGTGTTGGCTTTTGTTGTAGACTTCCAATAGAAGTTAGCTGCTGCTAAATTGAATGGCTAAAACGTACCAGCAATAATTGACAAAACATTCATGGCTCGTTGAAGTAAAAATCCTTTGGAAATAGAATAAAACAATAGTATGCGCCGAAAAGTATCGCAAAACACAGTTAAATCTCTCCAAGGTAATGGCAAATCAGAGAGGCTGTCGCCTCTTGGATGTCACTCAATGCCTGCAATAAAAGATATCAGCCTTTCTTAGTCTAGGAGTTGATTTTAGCAAAGCAATTCAGCTCCATACCAAGTTGCGATAAAATGCAAATGATTGTCAGGCCTTGTACGTTTCCGGGTTTGTAGCTAAAGACTTAAGTGGAGTCCCACCAGGCCTTCCTGGCCACACTCGGTCAACATTTTAGGGAATTAAGTGCCAATAAATCAGAGGTCGATTTAGGTTTGGGTTTAAGATGTACACGTGGAAGAAAAGTAGCACTGCCGTATCGGAGCTTAGGGCTTTTGTCTTTTATCGTCGAAACCGTGACATTCAGGAATATGGCTCTGCTGACTTCTTCAACTGAGGCCTTTGGTTCTTTTTGCTTTTCCCAAAGGCACGGCAGTTTATTCAGGCTGCTATCACCGCTCCTGTTCCCTTACAAGTTTAAAGAAACTGGACTATGTAAGCTACCAGCTCGACCCAAAGAGCTATTTTGTGACATAAAGTCTTTCTCGGCAAACCCCGGAAACAATTTAAAAGCATATCAATAAGGGAAATGCTCATAAAGTCCAAAAGACCTCGGCACCGTCTGATTAAGTAAAAGCAAAATTGCCGAATGATACGTACAATATTTCTAGAAAAAGAATCCTCTAGAGGCATGCATCCACGTACTCCAGACTGTAACAAGGACCCCGCGGGAAGAGGAGATCGCAACGGGGTGCAAAGGGGACGTGTCTGGGTCTTATTTTGAAAGTAGACATTAAGAAGCAGAGCAAAACCAGGTGCAAACAGGCCAACAAATAACCGAGAACCCAGAGGCTTCTGAACGAGTCGCAGCGTGTATTAGTTTGCTAGTGCGGCCGTAACGAAATAGCACAGATGGAAGGGCCGAAACAACAGAGATCTGGCTTCTCACAGTTCTGGAGGCTGGGAGTCTGAGACCAAGGTGTCGGCAGGCTTGCTTTCTCCGGAGGCCTCTCCCCCGGCTCGCAGGTGGCCCTTCCTCCCTGTGTCCCCCCGCCGCCTTTTCTCCAGATGGGTGCTCATCCCCCGGGGGACTCTCCCTCTATGGACTCATATCCTTTGCTGAGAACACCAGCCATATTGGACCAGGGCCTGCCCTAAAGGCTCCACAGTAGCTTGGATCACGTCTTTGAAGATCCTACCTGCGTCCAGTCAACATCCTGAGGTACCGGGGCTGAGGACTTCAACACATGACTTTGGCGGGTGACGCAATTCAGCCCGTAACACAGGGTGTTCGTTTTATTTCATTTGTTGTTATGGGAATTAAGCCTGCTTCTATCAAATGCAACGCGATTTTGATTTTTATTTTTTTAAGGAGGCGTCATACCCAGCGTGGAACCCAACGTGCAGTTGGAACTCACCACCCTGGGATCAGGACATGAGCTGAGATCAAGAGTCAGACGCTCAGGGGCATCTGGGTGGCTCAGTTGGTTAAGCGTTTGACTCTTGATCTCTGCTCAGGTCATGATCTCACCGTCGTGGGATCAAGCCTTGCATCGGGGCTTTGCAGCCATGCTTGAGGTTCCCTGTCTCCCTCTCTCTCTGCTCCTCCCCTGTTTGCATGTGCCTCCTGCCCCCCCCCAAAAAAAGAAAAAAGGTCGGACGCTTAACCGACTGAGCCACCCAGGTGCCCCAAATACTAAACCATTTTAATAAACCACATGAGGAGTACAATTCTTCATGAACATCTGAACATTGGTTATGCGCTTACCTCAATGCATTTCCCAAACAATTTAAATTACAATTATAGGCTCACCGTGACTGATTATTTGAAACTTCAAGTATTTCCACTTCATACTCCAGACCGGCCTGTGTATATTCCACAGCATATTGGCTTTAACAACGGCCATGCAGTTCTGCACCAGAGAGAGACCAGACATACACCAGGGAGGACTTTGAACTTGTGTCCTGGTAAACCAAGTCTCAGATACTACAGCCCCCCTCAGCTTCACACTAAAGAGCAACTTAAAGATTGTACCTCTCAACCCAGTCCTCAAATGCCATTTCTGTAAGGTGCCCCCCTTCCTGCTCCCATGGAACTTGCCTCGTATCTCCACTGTCCCGCTCATCAACCGTATCCCGGGCTGCAGAATGCCCTGCTGGCCGTGTTCCAGGCTGGCTTGTGGGTGAGCCAAGCACAGGCTGTGTGTCACCACCTCTTTCTCTCCCTCAGCTTCTAGCAAAGGTGTGCCACGCAGCAGGTGTTAGGAGTTGAATTGTATCCCCCACAAACGTACACATTCAAGACCTAACTCCCAGCGCCTCAGAAGGTCGCCATATTGGAAATAGGGTCATTACAGGTGCCATTGGTTACGGCGAGGCCACCCCGGAGTGATTCAGGATGACCGGCGTCCTCATAAAAAGGGCAGATTTGGACACAGACATGCTGACAGGGAGCCTACCACGTGGCCACGAAGACAGGGACCGGGACGATGCTTCTGGAATGTCAAATCTTGCCAGCAAACGCCAGAAGCCAGGAGACAGGCATGGAATAAATTCTCGCTGGTGGCCTCGGAAGAAGCCAGCCCTGCCAAGGCCTCGATCTTGGGCTTCTGGCCTCCGGAACCGTGGGGCGATCGATTTCTGTGTGCAAGGCGCCCAATGTGCGGTACTTTCTGGCACCTCGGGGAAACTGATTCCGTGCAGATCAGTCAATAGAGTGAAAAAGAGCCCGATGAAAACCGCCCGCAGACAGCTGGCCTCACTGGGACCTGTGGTTGCCCTTCCTGTAATTATCTGTGGAATCTGATTCTCTCCAGGTGCCTGTCCCCTTGCTGTGGTGTCTCCTGCCGACAAGACGGCACAGGCTCCCAAGTGACAGGAGGAAGGCTTATTTCAGGCATCGCGCAGGGCGCCCGCCTCCTTCTCCCTCCGGGGAAGCAAACATTTGTTTCTGAGTGCTGCGGAAGCTGTCCTTTGTTTAAAGGAAGGCCCACCCCAGAGGAGGGGTCAGACGGCAAGAAATGAGCTTTGCGGCTCAAACTTTTTTGCAGGCACCGATTTGTAAACAGCTCGGCCTGCGTTCCCGGGCCAGGCATGGGCTGTGCGGTGACACCCACTTCCTCCTCTCACGCTTGTTTATCGTCTCGGAGACCATTCTCAACGCCTTGCCGCCTCGGCTGCGGGTCTTAACGCGGAAGCGGGTCTTGGGGATCCCCAGAGCCGCTTGGGGAACTGAGATAGAGAACCAATCTGCACGTGTGGCTGATGCACATCCCCCATCCTGCGGGGTGCTGGGTCCTGAATGTTCTGTGGCTTACAGTTCACGTATCCTAGCGGCCGCGGGTCAGACGCCACAAAGTCCCAGTTTTAATGTTTGCTTGCTTGTTTGTTTACTTGTTTGTTTGTTTCACTATGTATCGCTCAGGATTGTTCTGCAAATGCGTCCCTACGCAAAACACGGCCAGGAGGGGTTCATCTGGAAAAGAAAAAGGAAAGGGAATCCACCTCCTTGGAGCAGGGCTAGCCTTCTGCGCAGACGTTAGCTCACTGAATCTCAACAAAGATAAAACCTACTTGGAGACTAGGTATTATGTCTCTGCTTTCACAGGGAGAAATTGACGTTTGGAGAAGTTAAATTGCATGCCCACATTCATTCGACTCACGGTAGGGCGGGGATTCACAAACCACATCTGCCTGACTGCCGGGCTGGTGCCTTGTCCACGTTACCAGCAGGGTTATGTAAAGGCTGGGCTGCTGTGCAGACAAGAAGCAGAAAAGCAGGCCAGGGATCATTGCTGTAAATGGGTACAAAGCAGAGCTGAGAGGTTCCACACAACCGAGGAACAGATTGCGGGCTCTCATCTGATAAGTAGGTCAGAGCAATTCCTCAGGAAAAAGAGACTTTCAGAGAAATTTGCTACAGTGGCCTTTTATAGTTATGCCATCAATATAGTTATGCCCGACGTCTCTCACCACTCAGGAGCTGTCTGAGCTCCCTCCCTCGGAAACCGGGGGCCACGATGGAGCGGGTTCAGTCGTGGGAAAGAGCGTAGGCAGCGCGGGTAGGTGAGTCACAATTACTGGAGGCAGGGGGCCAAGGAGACGCCAGGCCAGAGTTAGAATGGACAGGCCAGGGCGGGGTCTCCAGGCCACATGGGTTTGGGCCCGGGGGGTCTGTGTGCCTGGGCGTACACACAAAGGCAGATAAAGGAGCCAGTGCTTGGAAAGGTCAAAGCAGATGGAAATAGGGGAGGTCTGGACTCATCCCCGACCCAGAGGCAATCTGCTTACGTGCTTTGTTTATTTTAAGTAGCACCTTTGGGTGCACATATGAAGACATACAAACAGGCGTAAACATTTTCCAGCTGGCCATTTTTTACATCATCCCTTGCTTTTAAAAAGAAATGTTTATTTATTTTTGAGAGAGCAAGCATGAGCAGGGAGGGGGCAGAGGGAGAGTGATACAGAGAATCCCAAGCCGACTCCGCACAGAGCCTGACGTGGGGCTCGATCCCACGAACCGTGAGATCGTGACCTGAGCCGAAATTAAGACTCAGATGCTTAACCAACTGAGCCACCCAGGCGCCCCTACATCATCCCTTGATTAAAGGTGACACCAGTCTAGCCCCAGGAAGCCATTCCTGTGGGCGGTTCAAGTAACAGAACATCTGGGGCGCCTGGGTGGCTCAGTCGGTTAAGCGGCCGACTTCGGCTCAGGTCACGATCTCACGGTCCGTGAGTTCGAGCCCCGCGTCGGGCTCTGTGCTGATGGCTCAGAGCCTGGAGCCTGCTTCAGATTCTGTGTCTCCCTCTCTCTCTGGCCCTCCCCCCGTTCATGCTCTGTCTCTCTCTGTCTCAAAAATAAATAAAAACATTTAAAAAAAAATTTAAAAAAAAAAGTAACAGAACATCAGCCTTGGATGAAGAGCCGTCTAGAAATAGCTAGCACAGGTGCGCCTGGGTGGCTTAGTCGGTTAAGCGTCCGACTTCATCTCAGGTCATGATCTTGCGGTCTGTGAGTTCGAGCCCCGAGTCGGGCTCTGTGCTGACGGCTCAGAGCCTGGAGCCTGCTTAGGATTCTCTGTCTCCCTCTCTCTCTGCCCCTCCTCCACTCTCCCTCGCTCTCTCAAAAATAAATAAATAAAGCGGGGCGCCTGGGTGGCTCAGTCAGTTAAGCGTCGGACTTCATCTCAGGTCATGAACTTGCTGTCTGTGAGTTCCAGCCCCGTGTCGGGCTCTCTGCTGATAGCTCGGAGCCTGGAGGCTGCTTCTGTTTCTGTGTCTCCCTCTCTGCCCCTCCTCCAATTGCGCTCTGTCTCTCTCTGCCTTTTGAAAATGAATAAATGTTAAACAAACAAACAAAAGGAATAGCTGACACAAATGGGTCTAAAAGCAGCTGAGCATTTTTTGCGGGGTTCCCCTGCCTTGGGACGGCCTGCTGAACCCGCCTGCAGAGAAGCTCTAAGGTGTTTCCTCTGGGGAAACACCTCCGTCCCCCCGGTGACCCCAGGGCCTTTGCAGTGGAGGGGAATCGGAGCAGCCCGTTCCTCTGAAGCAGAAGGGCCGAGTGTGGCGTCCCACTGGCCTCGTGGCTCTGCCCGGTCAGTCACCCCAGGCTCCGTAAGTGGACGCTCATCAGCGCCGACCTTCACAGCGCCTGTGGCCAAGCCTGGCATCTCCCACAGCACATGTTCGGGGAGCTGGTCCTGAACCCTCCCCAGTCGGGCCTTAGCGGGGGGGCCCCGGGAGTCCGGCGGACAAGCCGGGTAACCGAACATATGCAAGCTGTTCACTCTGTCCGTAAAAACAGTGACGACACCGAGGAGAAATTGCCTTGTTAAGAAAGAATTCAGCTCCTCGCCATTCCGTGCCTGGCTCTGCCAGCTGCAGGGACTTCTTGCCAGCGATTAAAATAAACAATCCCACGTGTGCACAGCCAACGTTGGGGAGAAGGTGTCAGGAACCAAAGATGCCACGGAACTTGAAATGAAAGGCGCGAAGAGCAGCCTGGCTCTCTCGAGTTGGGAGAGGGTCGGAGTCTCGACGACTTTGGAACTGGACGAGAAGGCCGTGCTCACGCGGCGTTTAATGGCAATGGAGCCTGGCGACTAGTTTTTCTGGGATCACCACTGCAAGAGAGGACTGTTCAGGAGCTGGTTGCTGTAATATTCTAAAGTCAGAGATGCCGACAGCACAGAGTGGGGGTGGCGGGGGTAGAGAGGAACAGAATAATAGCTAACAGCAAGCTGCGAATATCTGATGACTGAGGAGATGGATCATGAAATGAATCATAAACTATGTGCAGAGGCTGTATCACCTGTCCTTGAACTCTCGGTGTTCCCCCCCCCCCATACATGGCTTGTAGGTGATCAATAAATAAAGAACGAGTGAACGAGAAGGGAAGTCAAACATGGCAAGTGGTTGTCAAAAGGCAGGTAGATGATCAAATAGCTGAGACCGTGGGCTGCTCTGACTGCGGGTGCGGTGCTCCCCCTGCCCAGTAGAGACCACGGGGCGGGGCGCAGGCTCCCGGGGAGACGGGGCCGGGTCTGATTCTGGAACCGGAGGCCTCGGGGTGGGGGGGAAGGCTGCCCACGGGGGAAAGAGCGAGTGAGAAGGAAGCCATGGGGCAAAGGCGAATAGGGTGCTCCTGGGGCCAGAGGGGAGGCCGGCCTGGGGAGCAGGGAGAATTGAAGCTGGGTGGTACGGGTCAGAGGTCATCCTGGCAGAAAGTGGCGACCGAGCTGGCTAGGGAGGCGGAGAGGAAAGGGCGAGCACGGGGCTTCCCAGCCGAGCCCCTGACAATGACCCCCGCAGCTGTGCGGCCACGCCGGGCTGCCGCGGAGCTGAGGCCTCCGTCAAGGTCAGAAAGCTGCCGGCTAGGACGTGCTGCGTGTGTGCGCCAGAAGTCGCCGCTTCTAAACCGGAACCCACCGCCCCTGCCGCGACCCCTACCGGCAGACTGGATGTTCTGTGCCCTGTTTCTCTTCCCACGGACCTCAGGTCCGCATCAGAATCGCACCCGAGCGCGTCCGACCCTGGGGATCACGATCAAAGCTGGAACGCTCACTTAGCTGCGTGGGAGTCAGGAAAATGGGCTTTTAGCCTCCGCTTGTACAGCTGATGTTGGAACGCTGGAAGGGTCCGGAATGGATGGTGGACAAGCCAGTCCGCAATATTCACTACAGAGGCAGGGCCTGGAGCCCCAGGACGGGACCATGCCTGGGAGCTTGGGTATTATGGTCAGAAGCAAGGATGGGGCGCCCGGGGGGCTGAGTCGGTTAAGCGTCCGGTCATGATCTTGCGGTTTGTGGGTTCGAGCCCCGCGTCGGGCTCTGTGCGGACGGCTCGGAGCCTGGAGCCTGCTTCCGATTCTGTCTCTCCCCCTCTCTCTCTGCCCCTCCCCCAACTTGTGCTCTGTATCAAAAATAAATAAACATAAAAAAAATTAAAAAAAAAAAAGGAGTCGCTGATGAGTGCTTGGGCAGAGTCAGGAAGACAGTGCTTTTGAAAAGACTTCTGTAAAAACATTATTCAGGGGCACCCGGTGGCTCAGTCCATTACGTGTCCAACTTCAGCTCAGGTCACTATCTCACGATTTGTGAGTTTGGGCCTCCAGTCGGGCTCTGTGCTGCCTGCTTCAGATCCTCTGTCCCCCCACTCTCTCTGCCCTTCCCCTGCTTGCTCTCTCTCTCTCTCAAAAATATTTTTTTAGGGGCGCCTGGGTGGCGCAGTCGGTTAAGCATCCGACTTCAGCCAGGTCACGATCTCGCGGTCCGTGTGTTCGAGCCCCGCGTGGGGCTCTGGGCTGATGGCTCGGAGCCTGGAGCCTGTTTCTGATTCTGTGTCTCCCTCTCTCTCTGCCCCTCCCCCGTTCATGCTCTGTCTCTCTCTGTCCCAAAAATAAATAAACGTTGAAAAAAAAAATTAAAAAAAAAAAAAAATATTTTTTTAAATATAGTTTAAAAAATAAAATTTAAATTAAAAAAAAAACCATTATTCAGACCAGATATTTCTCTGAGAAGTCTTGGGCAAAGAGGACTGTTCAGGAGCTGGTTGCTGTAATATTCTAAAGTCAGAGATGCCGACAGCACAGAGTGGGGGTGGCGGGGGTAGAGAGGAACAGAATAATAGCTAACAGCAAGCTGCGAATATCTGATGACTGAGGAGATGGATCATGAAATGAATCATAAACTATGTGCAGAGGCTGTATCACCTGTCCTTGAACTCTCGGTGTTCCCCCCCCCCCATACATGGCTTGTAGGTGATCAATAAATAAAGAACGAGTGAACGAGAAGGGAAGTCAAACATGGCAAGTGGTTGTCAAAAGGCAGGTAGATGATCAAATAACTACTTAAAACAATGAGTCCGTTGGTGGCGCTGTTATTCCTCCGTGTAGCCAGTAGCCTGAGAAGTCAATAGAAAGAGCACTTTACAAAGAGCCAAGGGAGGGACTGAGGAGTTTGGGGGGTTGAGAAAAGGGAGACAGTAACAAATGGTGCTGATTCTGCAGCAGAAGGGAGGGTCCGGGGAGAACAGCCTGCACCTTGAGGGTGGCCCCATGTGGGAGTGAAAGGCACCCCGGCCAGGCGGAGGGAACCCTGGCTCAGCCACAGGACAGAGAGGGCAGGCTGGAGCTTCTCCACAGGGACTGTGCAGCAGTGCATCTGAACCTTCTTCCTTTCCTTCCATTCCCCTCTGCCCCTGCCCCCTTCCGCACACCCCGGAGCATCATAATTAGAGCACTAAGGTATACACTTAAAAACCAAAGGACTGGCTGTTGCTGCAAACTGAAATGCTGACACAGAAGGAAGACTTGAAGTAATCTCAGCGAATGCAGACGGGAAAGACACGGATGTTAAAGCAAACAGGGAAGATACTAGATACGGTGCAAACATGAAGATAATCCAACATAAGGATAATTGGCGTCCCTGCAGCAGAGGACTGACAAGTAGAACAGAAGACGTGCTCAAAGAGATATAGAAAAAAACTTCCCAGAGGGAACTGAATCTGCAGATTAAAAGTACACCCCACGATCCTGCAGATTTTCACCCTCAAGGCTCTGTTCCGCGGCTCACCCTGGAGAAGCTTTTGAACTCTTGGCGTCCACGGAGAAGTTTCCAGGCACCCGGTAAAACACCATCAGCTCTAAAAGAAACAAGTGAGACTGACCACAGCAACCAAAGCCTTAGACAGTGGATTGGAAGATGGAATCCACTTAAATATAGGGTCAAAACTAAATAATCATGGGAACACGTAATTACGGAGCACAGTGCATGTGTTAGGAATCTGAAAAATACTAAAATTATCACACAACCGACAAAAAATTCAGAGGAGTTCAGTTGAAAGAAGCATAAACGTTTTCATCCATTGGAGAAAGGAATCAATCGGTGTTATCTGACATTGATACAGAAAGTTACAGAAATAATCACCCAGCCTCTTTTTTCTTTCTTTCCCCCCTTCATAATTGCTTTCTTTGATCCTACAGGGATCTTTGGGAAACAGCCCTCTCGCACTGAGAAACTTTTACGTGACCTTGGACCTCAGGAACTCTTTCACCTCCCCTGAGTCTCTTTTGTCCAGTGCAACTGAAATTCAGCGCCTACAGAATTCAACACAGCTTCTCTTTTACGACCCCGAGTTTCTAAAAGTGACTTTGCTCATTAACTGTCTCTACCCACAGTGTGAATAGAAAAGACTCAGATCGTGGTCTTATTTAGGAGTGAGGGGCTTGCGGTCATCTCTCCATCTTTAGGACTGTTTGAATTCTTCATGATAAAGCAGTTTTTGTTTTGCTTTTAAACTCTCTAAATTTGAGCGTAGCTGACGCGTAACGTTCGCGGCAGGTGTAAACATAGTGATCCTACAACTCTGTGCGTTCTGCTGGGCTCACCGCAAATGTAGCTACCATCTGTCACCACACAAGGCTGCTATAATGCCACTGACTGCCTGCCCTACACTGTGCCTTTGTCCCCGAGACTTAGTCACTCCATCCCTGAAGGCCTGTGTCTCCCGCTCCCCTTCACCCATCTTGCCCATCCCACACCCACGCCCCTCTGGCAACCATCAGTTTGTTCTCTGTATTTATAAGGCTGACTCTGATAACATGCATTTTTTAAATTTATTCATTTATTTTTGATAGAGAGACAGCGCAAGTAGGGGAGAGGCAGAGAGAGGGGGAGAGAGAGGATCCCAAGCGAGCTCTGCACCGCCAGCACAAAAGCCCATGCGGGGCTCGAACTCACAAACTCTGAGATCTTGACCTGAGCCGATTATCAAGAGTTGGACACTTCACTGACGGAGCCACCCAGGTGGCTCCCCCTGCCACCCGTCTGGTGGCTCACCCCCCAGGTGATCAGCCCCCTGATCACAAGCATTTTTTGACAAGAGCAATTTATAATTTCTCAGGCTAGAAAGGCTGGTGGGAATTACGCCCAGATGATCAGAGCCCATCCGGGGTGCTGTGAAAGTGGGTGACACTTATTCGGGCGGCTGTCTTCAGAAAAGGTCCAAAGTCCCTGGCAGGGCTTCCAAGGTTCCTCATGACACGCTCCCTGCCCACCTTTCTAGCCTCAACTTTCTGACGCACTCGTTCAAGGTCATGCATTTCAAAATCTCAAAATCTCCTGGCCAGGTGCCCCCACCCCACCTTTCTGACACTCCACCATGCCCCTTTCCCTGGATAATACTCATATTTTTGAAAAAGTGTTATTATTTTTTATTGTGGTAAAATATACGCGAACATAACATTTATCATTTGCCCATTTTTTAAGTGTGCAATTGAGGGGCATGATGCATATTCACAACTGTTGTGCGAACATCACCACCGTCCATCTCTGGGACTCTTTTCATCTTCCCAAAATGAAACGCTGTCCCCATTAAACACTAACTCCCCCCGGCCCCTGGCAACCTTTATTTTACTTTTTACCTCCACAATGTTCGTCCTTCTGTGTCTGCT
Source organism: Prionailurus viverrinus (assembly GCF_022837055.1). Taxonomy (NCBI): domain Eukaryota; kingdom Metazoa; phylum Chordata; class Mammalia; order Carnivora; family Felidae; genus Prionailurus; species Prionailurus viverrinus. The sequence continues at coordinate 9,079,694 of NC_062561.1, forward strand.
TATTTCACGTGAAATAGCATCTTCAAGGCTCATCCGTGTTGCAGCAGGTGTCAAAATGTCCCTTTAAAGGCTGGATAGTATTCCATTGAATGGAAATACCCCATTTTGCTTTCCCGTTCATCTGTCGATGGACATCTGGGTAGTTTCCGCCTTTGGGGTTTTGCGAATAATGCTGAACACTGAACGCTGATGTACAGATCCTTCTCATTTTTCTTTTAAGTCGGTTCCGTGCCCAGCATGAAGCCCAATGTGGGGCTTGAACTCACAACCCTGAAATCACGACCCGAGCTGAGATCAAGAGGTGGTGCGTACCTGACTGAGCCACCGAGGCGCCCCTAAATCCTACTCATTTTTTTTTTTTTATTTAAAAAAAATTTTTTTTTTTCAACGTTTATTTATTTTTGGGACAGAGACAGACAGAGCATGAACGGGGGAGGGGCAGAGAGAGAGGGAGACACAGAATCGGAAACAGGCTCCAGGCTCTGAGCCCGACGCGGGGCTCGAACTCACGGACCGCGAGATCGTGACCTGGCTGAAGTCGGACGCTTAACCGACTGCGCCACCCAGGCGCCCCAATCCTACTCATTTTTAAAAAATGTTTATTTACTTATTTTTATTTATTTTTTTTTTTTGAGAAAGAGAGAGTACAAACAGGGGAGAGGCAGAGAGAGAGGGAGACACAGAATCCGAAGCAGGCTCCAGGCTCCGAGCTGTCAGCCCAGAGCCCATCACAGGCCTCGAACCCACAAACCGCGAGATCATGACCTGAGCCGAAGTCGGACGCTTAACCGACTGAGCCACCCAGGTGCCCCCAAATCCTACTCGTGTTTAAAGATTCTACTTGGACATTATCGTCTCCCAAAAGCCCTTCCTGGTTTCCCTGTTTCGGATTGGTACTGGCCCACTGTGTTCTCATGAAATCTCGTGGATATACAATCGTATCTGTCAGGTTATATCACAGTTGCTGGCTTATGAGTTCTGCTTATCATCTGCCTCCACTAGACTATTGGCTTCTTGAGAGCAGGAATCATTCCATTTGACTCAGAATCCCTGATGGCTCACCTATGCTTAGAACACAGGCAACACTCGATTGTATTTAGGGAAGGGATTCATCGGCCAAGGTTGCAGCATATTCTAGTGAAACAGCTGAAAAAAAAAAAACCAAAACAAAACAGCTGGACCACTGATGTCAGAGAGTGTAAGAATCCCACAGACGTTCTAATATGCAGACCCATCAGAGTTCAAAGCTGGTAGGGAAAGGGGAAAACAAAACAAAACAAAACAAAAAGACTAAACAAAAAAGTAGTGAGATGGGATCCCTGAAGATGTTTTATCCCTGGGAGGTTTTATGGTAGCAAACCCCACCCATATTGCTGAATCTTTAACATTTCTTAAGAATTATCAGTTGCCTACTGTGTTGGTGTTCTCTAGAAAGACAGGACCAATAGGATGTATGTACACGTAGAGACAGGATTTATTATAAGGAACTGATTCATGCAATCAAGGAGGCTGGCAAGTCTTAAGATCTGCAGTTGGCAAGCTGGAGATCCAGAGAAGCTGATGGCATAGTTCCAGCCTAAGGGCCAGCGGGTTTGATACCCAGGAAGAACTGATATTTCAGTTGTAGTCCAAAGGCAGGAAAAAAGCCCATGTCCCCAGTTTGAAGGCCAGCAGGCAGGAAGAATCCTCTCTCACGCCCAGGAGGGGCAACTTTTTGTTCTAGTCAGGCCTTCAACTGATTGGATAAGGCCCACCATATCACAGAGTGCAATCTGCACGACTCAGTCTGCCAATCTGAAGGTTAATCTCATGCAAAACTAGCCTCACGGAAATACCCGGAATAACATCGGGTTGCCCCCCATGGCCCAGTCATGTTGACACACAAAATTTTAGCCATCACACATAGCTTCCGAAACCATACCTGTGCCCAATTTTCTGATCCCACATAGGGGTGAGCAGGGACATAACATTAGAAGACTGTGTGTTTGTCCTTAAAATGCATACACAAGAATCTTAATGGCCTCGTCGTTCAGAATCAAGAAGCAACCCAAATGTGCATCAACAGTAGAATGGAGTTTTAATTGAGGTGTTTTCACATGTCACAGATGCTCTGCACCCTGCTGCTGGGAAATGATCTGGAAAGAAAACAAGTGTGAATCGGGCTCCGTACAGGAGGCTGGGCTCCTTATATTCATTCCATGGCTTTTCTGTACTCTCACTTTTCTCCAGTTTCGCTTCACTCAATCTTAGAATATAATATTCTCAAAACAAGATTTCAAGGCCACATAATAGTGTTTGGGGCAGCCTGTGTCCTATTGGGGCAGAGCTGTGCTCACTGGTCCCAGCACCTAAGTGTGACAGTGGCCCGTGCACCCAGCCAGGAGGGTTGACTGAGGACCCCACCCCCCCATCCGCAGCTCTCTACCTCCAGGGGGCGGAAGTTCGGTTCCCTTCATGGGAGCTGAGGACCACAGGAAAAAGGTTAATGGGTTCTCTGGTCTGATGGCAGGAGATTCACAGCCGGGATGGAAGAATGGTCCCTCGGGAGCAAGGAGGACAGAGAAGCAGGAGTAAAAAGACTCGAAAGTCTCTCAAGAGGTTACACAACAACTAGCCTGGACCCTTCAAGAATATCAATGTCTTGAAAGACGAAAACAACAGGGGATTCCCCTGGGAGGAAGAAGACTAAGGTTGCGTGAAATTAAATGAAATCTGTGGGGCGCCTGGTGGCTCAGTTGGTTGGGCATCTGACTTTGGCTCAGGTCACGGTCTCACAGCTCGTGGGTTCAAGCCCCGCGTCGGGCTCCGTGCTGACAGCTCAGAGCCTGGAGCCTGCTTCGAGTTCTGTGTCTCCCTCTCTCTCTGCCCCTAATCCACTTGCATTCTGTCTCTGTCTCTCTCAAAAATAAATAAACATTAAAAAAAATTTTTTTTAAATGAAACGTGTGATAACTTGATTGGACCCTAGATTGGGGGTGGGGAAGACAGCTTAGAGAGTGTTATTGGGACAATTGTGGGACATTTCAATATTGGCCGTATTTTAAATAACATGCTTCAAATCAGTTAAATATCCTGACTGTGAAATGAATTCCCTGAATACTTGTCAGTAAATAGATGCTACAGGATTTCGCGGTAAAGGGGCACGAATCCTTTCAAAGGATTCAGCACTCACCTCCCAAATCTTTGTTTCTTTGTATTCCATGTACATTCCATGTATTTGTCTTTACAGGTCTAGAGAGAAAGCAAATGTGGCAAACGGTAACAAATGATGGTTATGTAGACGAAGGCTACGTGAGTTGTCATTAGACAATGTTTGCAACTTTCCTGTGGGTTTGGAATTTTCCAGATGCAAAGTTGGGGAAATTTTTTTTTTAAGATGATTTATTTTGAGAGAGACTGAGAAAGCAAGTGGGGGTGGTCCACCCCCCCGCCCCCCGTCTCTTCCGAGAGAGGAGAGAGGAGAGAGGAGAGAGGAGAGAGAGAGAATCCCTAGCAGGCTCTGTGCTGTCCGTGCAGAGCCCCACACGGGGCTCAGCCCCACGACAGTGAGATCATGACTGGTGGCTTAACCGACTGAGCCACCCAGGTGCCTCAACATTTTCCTAATAATTTCTCGTATTGATTTATGTGTAGAAATGCTTGAAATAGCTTACATGTCCAAAATTAGGTGAAATTCAGGAAGCTCGGAGGCGGCCTGGACTACTGTCATTAAATCCCTAGTGCCTTGCGTCTTTCCTGGTGTGCGTTAAAAATTTCTTTCTTTGCCCTTTGTTTTTATGGAGCTCTAACTCGTATCCAGAGATTACATAAACACATAAATCTTAAGCGAACAGCTCGGTTGTTAGAGGTGTATGCGCACTCCCTTGTAAACATTTCAACATAGAGAATATTTCCAGCACCGCGGAAAACCCCCTCATTCTCTCTCCTAGGTAATCGCACTCCTCGCCAGCAAAGGGTAACGTTATTCTGATTCCATCACCAAACACCAGGTTTGCCTGTTTGTGAACTTCATTTAGATGACCTCATACAGTATATATATATTTTTTATGTCTAGCTTCTCCCTTTAATAATGTTGTCGCACGTAGCAGTGGCTATTGTTTTACGCTGCCCTATAATCTTTTACTGTATGAACGATACCGCGATTTAAAAATCCATTCTGCTGTTGATGGGCACTTGGGTTGCCTCTTGTTCGTGAACCAAGTAGCTATGAAGACCCTTGTACATGTCCTTCGTGGACAAACATCCGTCTCTGTTGACTATTCATCCAGGAGTGGAATTTCTAGGTCCCAAGATATACATATTTTTAGCTCTGGTGGATAACGACAAGAGCGTTTTGTACCACAGTTGTTCTAATTTACAGGCTCACCAAGAATACGCGAGCATTCGGGTTGCTTCACATCTTTGCCAACACTTGATATTGTCGTCCTTTTGATTTTAGCCATTCGAGGGGCACCTGGGTGGCTCAGTCGGTTGAGTGTCTGACTTCGGCTCAGATCTTGTGGTTCGTGGGTTTGAGCCCCGCGTCAGGCTCTGTGCCGACAGCTCGGAGCCTGGAGCCTGCTTCGGATTCTGTGTCTCCCTCTCTCTCTGCCCCTCCCCTGCTCTGTCTCTGTCTCTGTCTCTCAAAAATAAAAAAATACCGTTAAAATTATTTTTGAGCCATTCCGGTGAGCTACTATTCCATTGCAATTTTTATATTAGACATTTATTAAATGCATCAATGAAAATGATATGCCTCCAAAATGGACTATTATATAGCTACAAACAAATGTGTGTGCAAAGATTTAATATTCTGTGGATGCATACTTATGTTAAAGATGAAAAATAATATATAAACTTGGCTTGTAGTATCTGTTGTTTTTATTTTTAGTGTATACATATTAACAAAGAGGACTAGGAGAAATTCACCCAGGGGTGCCTGGGTGGCTCAGTCGGTTAAGCGTCCGACTTTGGCTCAGGTCATGATCTCACGGTCCGTGAGTTCGAGCCCCGCTTTGGGCTCTGCGCTGACAGCTCCGAGCCTGGAGCCTGTTTCCGGTTCTGTGTCTCCCTCTCTCTCTGCCCCTCCCCCGTTCATGCTCTGTCTCTCTCTGTCTCAAAAATAAATAAACGTTAAAAAAAATTTATAAAAAAATAAAAATAAAAAATAAATAAATTCACCCAGATGTTAGTGGTTGGTTCTGGAGGATGGGATTAGTTTCTTTTTCCTCCTGCTTTTCTGTAATCATGAGATGTGGTACAATGAGCAAAAATTACTTTTAAAAACAAAAGAAAACAACGAAGATTCTTTTCAGGAACAGTGTCTGCCTAGGAAAATGAACCTCTTGGGTCAAAAAATAAGCTGTACGTCTCTGGGCCTGTTTTCTCCCCCGTAGTGCGAGCCCACGACACGACCATGGAATGACGCTTGTCTCCATGGAAGCGCTCAGGCAGTGACAGCTTTTGACAACAGTACTTCCGGGATTGCCCAGGAGGCAGCCCCCTCCAGGGGGAGTGAGAAAATGAAAGGAAACGTCCAGGTCGAGGCAACGTGGCGGATTTCTGCCGGGTCCTCAATTCCTCAGGGCCCGGTGAGAGGGTTGCTGGGATGAGGGGAGGCAAGGGGAACGGAAGTGGGCATCCTGGGCCACACAGGGATCAGGGACAGCGCTGAGGATGCTGGGAGGGCTGGCTGGGCCTTCCTGGGCTCCCGGAGCAGGGGCGGTGGGGAGCACGTGGGAGGGCCAGCAGGAGGGAGGGGGTCTAGGGCTCCCCCTTCACCCCCCGGCCACCATATGACCCGGTCACTCAGCACATGCGTCCTTGAAGAATCCTGAAACGTTAACTGGCCGGGGTCTGGGAGCTTGAGCCCAGCGTAGCTGGCACCTTGTTCCTGTCTCCAGCATCCCATTTGGTTTCCAATCCCACTTTCCCTTCTAGATTCCCACCTCTCCACTGTGTTGCTTTGCAGTCCTGGTATTTAACGTGGGTCTGTTTTCTGCAGAAACTCAGGCAACTGCTCCAAGCCACAAGTGTGCAGAATTAATGTGGCTGATGTGAGAGGCCCAAGCTTTACTATTAAAAAGAAGGAAGGAAGGAAGGAAGGAAGGAAGGAAGGAAGGAAGGAAGACGGAAGGAAGGAAGGAAGGAAGGAAGGAAGGAAGGAAGACGGAAGGAAGGAAGGAAGGAAGGAAGGAAGGAAGAAGGAAGGAGGAAGGAAGGAAGGAAGGAAGGAAGGAAGGAAGGAAGGAAGACGGAAGGAAGGAAGGAAGGAAGGAAGACGGAAGGAAGGAAGGAAGGAAGGAAGGAAGACGGAAGGAAGGAAGGAAGGAAGGAAGGAAGGAAGGAAGGAAGGAAGAAGGAAGGAAGGAAGGAAGACGGAAGGAAGGAAGGAAGGAAGGAAGGAAGGAAGACGGAAGGAAGGAAGGAAGGAAGGAAGGAAGGAAGGAAGGAAGAAGGAAGGAGGAAGGAAGGAAGGAAGGAAGGAAGGAAGGAAGGAAGGAAGGAAGATGGAAGGAAAGGAAAGGAAAGAAAGAAAGAAAACTCCCTAGGTGACTCTAAGGGACAGCCAGGGTTGACGACCAGCGGTATATCCCTGCTTTTTCTTTTGTTTTGAACACAGCAAACATGTACTTTTTATTATTTTGTCAACGCCACCTCATTCCAAGTCTTTCTGACACGATTCTCAGAGGGGCTGGACGCTGAGTGCCTCCATCTCTGATTTCTGTGTCCACCCTCCCTTTTGCGGCTCATGCCTTCTAAAACGTTACAAGATCGGAGAGCTGACCTGTGGCATGATGGTCTTCAGATGTCTCTCTTTTCCTTCACCATCAGGACAATTTGCGACAGAGATCGATTCTTGGGAGATGCGAACGCAGAATCATTTCGTGGTTTTCTCTCATCTTTTTGCACACTAATTTCATACGGTTTGGAGGGTACGTCGATGTCTAGCCGTCCCTTCTAGGTGTCATTAAGGATGTTTATGTCGCCAGTAAATATATGCGATGGGCTCTCGGGAGGTCTCAAGCACGGGCTTCACGCGGGCAAAGCGGTTCTGCAGTACACTCGGGGGCCGGGAGTCTTTCCGTCTTTCTGCTCTGCAGATGCAAGGCACTGGCTCTGGCCCCAGGCCGGCCCACCTGAGGGTCACAAGGTGGCTATAGAGGTTTCCATCGTGACATCCATAATAATGTCCGGAGGCAAAACAGTCTCCTGTAAGGTCCCCTTGAGAGTGAGAACTTTCTCTAGAAACACCATCAGCCGAGTTCCCTTCCAGTTCCGTTTGCCAGGATCGGTCCCACGGCCGCCTCTAAACCATCACGCCGAAGGGAATGGGAGTTAGCCTGGGAGCTGGGACAAGGCCATGCTTCCCTGAGCCACATGGGGGAGGAGGCGAAGAGTGAAAAAAAAAAAAAATCAGAGCCCCGCCAGCGAGGAAGAGGGGAGTGTGTTGGAGAAGCACTCAGCAGGGTCGGCCTTAATTGCTTTGATCATCACAGAAATCTAGGAGGACACAACCGTGAGACGGCATTTCCACGAGTCAAGAGCCAATGGATGGTCTTGGTGAATAAGAACTGCAGCGAGGTCCCGGGGCGCCTGGGCGGCTCAGGAGGTTGAGTGTCTGACTTCAGCTCAGGTCATGATCTCACTTTTTGTGAGTTCAAGCCCCGCATCGGGCTCGTGGGTCACGGGCAGAGCCCCCCTCGGATCCTCTGTTTCCCTCTCTCTCTGCCCCTCCTCTGCTCACGCACACCCATGCTCTCTCTCAAAAATAAACGTTAAAAAAAAAAAAAAAAAGAACCCCAGGGAGGTCCTGCTCCTTCGGCACAAGTACCTTGCCTCAGTGGTTCCTGGATTCAGAAATCAGTAGCCCGAATCTGAAGCGTTAGCCCGCATTTTTGCCTCCTCTCCCCATCATCAGACACTTCTCACCCGCCTCACCCCTCCCATCTGTGAAGTTCCATGTATGTGGCTAGACACGGCCCTGCTTCCCACCCCTTTAGGCCTCTTTTGAACAACGTACACGTCTGTTTTTACGCTTTAGTCAATAAATCTCGTCTCAAATTTTGAATCGCGTTCTTCTGTTAATACGTCTAGTTCTAGGATTATCGTCCAAGCTCTATAACCTGGTATCCATATCTGAAGCCATGTCTCACTGGTGAATTACCGGGTCCTCTACTTTTCCTCTAACGTAAGGCTTATTTTTAAGATCTCCCCACTTTTGGCTTCCTTTTTAAAGTCTCTAAACATAGGGGCGCCCGGGTGGCTCAGTCGGTTGAGACTCCGACTTCAGCTCAGGTCACGATCTCACAGTTCACGGGTCTGAGCCCCGCGTCGGGCTCCGTGCTGGCCGCTCGGAGCCTGGAGCCGCCTTCGGATTCTGTGTCTCCCTCTCTCTCTGCCCCTCCCGTGCTCACGCTCTCTCTCAAAAATAAACGGTAAAAAAACTTTTTACAAGTCTCCGTATACTTTCTGACATTTTTGCAAGCTACTTTTTGTAGAGTCCCTGTCGATGCCTGGCATTTGATTTTTGCCATAAAGACTTCTGACAGCTTTGCCAGCTTGCCAGATAAGTTCATAGGCAAAACAGTGCTCTCGATATTTATTTTAAAATAACCTTATGACCCTACAAAATAGGTATTATTCTTATTCTATATGAAAAAAAAAAAAAAAAAAAAAGATCGAAGCCCACAGATGAAACGACTTGTTCCAAGTCACTAGCTTGAAGCCAGGCCTGACTCCGAAGTCCGGGTATTCTCATTCTGAAATCTGAGGACTGAGGACCAGTCGAATGGACTGTTAAAAAGTGCTTCTGAGAAGCACAAGGGCAAAAAGTGGCACACAGATTGACGGAAGCCAGGAAGCGATGCCCCCGGAGAACCAGGGACCCGAGACGGCCAGGTTCCAGACTACTGGAAAAACGATCTTATCGGGCAGACAGCTGTGAACTAAACAGCCCCCAAAGTTTTATTGTCGTGTGCAGCGTCTGCAAAGTCCAGAAGCAGCCCCCAGCGGAACCCTGAGGTTCCAGGACCACTTCCGGTCAGCCACTACTCCCCTCTAGATTATCCCCTCCGTGTATTATTTGAATAAAGTTGCTCTCAGCACACCGTAGACTTCTCTTATATCAAAACACAGCTCGAGAAATGCAAAAAATAAAAATTAGGTAGTAATGTTTGAATATGTAGTAACTATTCTTTAGACCCAGACAGATTCTCACAACTCAAACACAAATCCCTTCTACAGGCATTTTAAGAACTGTGTGTTTATCTCTTTTTATTGGTGGAAATCCTAGGAGAAACTGACACTCCCTCTTCTCCAGTGTTGACGCCCTATGTCTACACTGTATTTCTTGAAAGCTGTGATCTTGAAAAAGAGGCAGAACCACCACAACAAAATAGTATTCAAGGACAAACATTTGAGAGCATTGTCAAAAGACCACAAATAGTAAGGAAAGTGTTTTCATACTCTAGTGCTGGTTTAAACTCTACTCCCCAAGGATTACGGGTTTCTCACTTAATTTTGCCCATGAACTCTTCCAGGAGCCACGCCCCTCTTGCCGAGTCCCTAAAAGAGCTTCGCGTGCCTTGTGCTCTTGGGAAGAAAGCGCACTGGGTGGCGGGGGGTGGGGGGAGAAGCCGAGGGGGCCGCAGTGGCCACCGGCTGCCTTGGCCAAGACGCCCACTCCACCAGGCTGGGGTGCCCGCGGTTACAGAGAGGTTGTCCGCCCCCCTCAAGCCCTCCTCTCACCTGTCTGCTGTCTGGCTACTACAAAGCCGTTATGGGGAAAAAACCCGAAGGCTTGCCTGTGACAGTTACCAATAAGGATGGCGTGAGGGCATGCCGAAGTTTGAAGAGTCATTTCCCTTTGATTTTGGTAAAGGCCGGTGCAGTGCGATTTTACTGCAGGACGTAAGGAAATAAATCGAAGGGAAGAAAAAGAGAAAAGCAGTGAAGAGTAGGAAAACGCACCAAAATTACGAGCAGAAGCCATTCAAAAGAAGAAAATATTCTACAACAGATGATGAAAGTTTTAATTTCTTTTCACATTAAACATTGTTTACCACAATCAGCTAACAGAAATTTCTGCAACATTGGTCAAGATGACATCAAACTAAGGATAAATGCTTGTTATGAGAAAACCTCATTTAATGTGACTGACGATGTTAGATACTATATTTTTCATGATAGGAGAAGATACAACCTATCTCGAAGAGAAAGCAAATAATTCAGATCAAGGAGACATGCTGAGGTTTTAATAAAGAAGAAAAGCTTCGCCTTGTCCAGAACACTTAACAGAGTCTAGGATAATTTAGGTAAAAGAGGTGAGTTAGATAGCAAGCACTGGGCAGGGTCACAGGCCCATAATTCAGGCTTTATTTACATTACCAGATCCATGCAGCCTTTACCTTTCGGTAAGTGAGCTGTTATTTTTGGCAGAGGGATCTTCAATAGTAGCCTTGGATATGATAAATCATATTGTAATCATCAGGCAGTCCAAGGAACTATTTTAAGGGGGATGGTTGAGTATTTTCGTGTATATACTATTAAGGCATCTAAATTTTCGGTGTTTTCAGTATATAATTTTACTGCTATTTTTTTTTTTCCACTTTGCACAACAATGTTATTAGGAATTAAGTGACACAATTCTTTCTCTACTGATGAACCAGTTTATCCATTTTGCAAACTTTAAATGGAGGTCTTGTAGAAGGGAATTTATAACAGGAGAACACACAGAAAACTATATTGAAAACCAAGAGAGAACAGTTTTTGAACCACCATACAAATTCAATCATAATGAACTGATAGTCTTGAACTTTGGAAAAACAGAAGAGCAATTAGAATTAAAACAGGTATTAAAAATAATCACCAGTAGTTTGCTTTACAAAAGAACAGAGCCATAAATGGCTTAACTGCCCCATTTAGTAACTACCAGATTCTTCTTTAGTCAAACACTAACGGAATTCACGTTTGAGCTAGTCAACAAAGCATATAAATATTTAACATCCGAATACAACATTTTAGTGGTAACAGAGACTGCATAATTCTACCCATTGTTGCTCTGTGCACAAATTAACCAGGTTAAATATCAAAGATACACTGTGAATACTCCTGAAACTAACAATGGAATATTACGCAAAATTTTTAAAGACTCAGAAATAAAGGTAGAACACAATTTTAACATGGATGAGACGGTGCTTAAACAACAATCAATTTAATCAAGACCTTTAAAATTACCACTGAAATAAATGCACTACGATATTTTATTTTTAGTTTACAGAAAGAATCTCTAAGTACAGGTTGCAGAAAGAAAATGTTTAGTGCTATTTACATTCATTTTAAAACTCTGCTCTATACAAATTTAATTCTGATCAGTATGAACAATATTTTCGTAGATCTACTGCATATAAAGCCTTTTCATCAAAGCACTGACAATGAGTAAAATAACCTGATTACCTTTAGACAAAGCTGACCATTTGAAACCATTTACACTTAATGTTTTCTTAAGGGCCATGGACACTTAAAGTACACAACATAATGTCAGCCTGCAACTTCGTTCTCATAAAGGCTAAAGTTATTTATATGGAATATTGTTCTATATACTACACGCCAATCTATATTTAAGTTCTATAGTTAGGTATTTTATAAGTTTTTTATTAAATATATTCTACACATATTTGTAATTTCATCCAGGAAGAATTTCTTCCCAGTGAAAAAATATAAAATCTTTTATATTTTTACAGGTTTAGATGAAACTAGCTCATGCTTTAGTGCTGTGCAAATTGGTTTTAGCATTATCAATTTTTAAATGATTGGTACAAAACAAAAGAACGTCATCCTTAATCATGTAGTACGCCTTAAAAAATCAGCTTTTGATTTTAATACAATTGCAAGCACTAATACCAAATGCAAACTACATAAAGAAACAAAATTGGTTACTATGGAGAATTATTTCAATTTTAAGAATTCATTTGAACCCCAGTGAGTGAGTGTGACACTGGACGGTTACAGACGAGCAATTTTAGAAAAATCCAATTTGCTGACCTTCAAATACATAAAATTGATAAGTAAATGAGGTTTTCTATTATCTCTGTGCGGCAATGAACGTCTACGAGAATGGAACTGACCCTCCCACGTTAAGGCTAGGAAGCGCACTCGCACCCCTTTTGTGCTGTGTGGACAAGCACTCAGTGACCGCGGGACTGAGGAGTGCAGGTGTGAAAGGAAAAGCAATTCGTTTCGTCAGCTCTCCACCGAGTGCTTTAAACAACAGGCACGTTTTGTTTTTTCATTTGTTGCCATGAAAATAGTCACACTCAGTTTTGTACTCTGTGCCAGTGCAGCCACCATGGCTGACTTTGATAGAATTCACCCAACATTTCCATTTCTATTCCATTTTTCCCTCTCCAGTGGGCCCACTAATTAACTTCATTAATTGCTGAGTGTTTTCCAGTGCGGAATTGTGTTTCCGAGCACTTTTAAGGTACCATAAACCATGTTGTAAAATCTGCTGATGAAGAAAATAATGTCAATCTTTTTTAGTGCAAACTATATTCGGAACACTTGATTTGTTAGTTCGGGTGATGAAAATTTGTGGCGGCAAAATGGTTTCCGCTAGGAAGGTAACTTGCGAACTGTGCGCCTAGAGATTGACAGCATCCAAAAACCAATAGATTTTAAAACTGCTCAACAGAAACGAAGAAACTAGAAATAAAAACGCATGGTGAAAAAATGTTCTTGGTTCTTTTTACTTTGATGAGGAAAGATGACAGCGTTCATGGGATCATTCAGGTCCATGGATTTACAGGCAGACTCTTCCTAAGGGTTTCCGAAGCAATGTCGGGTCTCTTCTGTCCCAGCAGCGAGAAAGACATAGACCACATGACAGCACACGCAGCACACGGTGTTTACAGGATTACGCAACAATTACTCTCTCCAGTCTTTTCGCGATTCCTCTGACCTAGAGAAAATGCAGAAAAGCCTTGCTTACAAAAGTGCTCGAATCAGGGGTTGGGGGCGAGGGGTGGCATCCAAACATAGTAAGAATTTGTTTTTAATGTCTGCAATTTTTTTTTAAATTTTTTTTCAACGTTTTTTATTTATTTTTGGGACAGAGAGAGACAGAGCATGAACAGGGGAGGGGCAGAGAGAGAGGGAGACACAGAATCGGAAACTCCAGGCTCCGAGCCATCAGCCCAGAGCCCGACGCGGGGCTCGAACTCACGGACCGCGAGATCGTGACCTGGCTGAAGTCGGACGCTTAACCGACTGTGCCACCCAGGCGCCCCTGCAATTTTTTTTTAATTAAAAAGCTGTAATTATAATTACAGCCGGTTTTCATTATAGCCTGTTTCCAGGATGTCTGGTTATTTGCTTAACAAGCTCTGTCCGTAAACAATGAAAACTTCCTTTCCCTCGGAAGGTTCAGAAAAAAACCAAGAACCGTTTCGAGTGCCTGTCTCCGCGGCTCAAGTGAGTAACAACCTCTGCGGTACCCGGCTTACCTTGAGAGTTTGGCTCTGGCAATGTCTCTCTGGCCACCAAATGCATCACCGTTGTTTTGCCAAAAGGAAGTTTTAATGCTATGGGAAAAGCAGAAGGTAGTTTGTGACATACATACTGACCGACTGAAATCACCAGTCGGAACTGAAACCACTTAAAGAATCGATCGCTTTCTGCAGGAGTTCCTCAGCAGACTGAACTTCTTACCAGTTAGAGCACGTCTTACAAAATGAGATTAGGTCAATATTCTCAGAAACAATTCAGAAATTATTCTGCCCAGCTATGGCCATTAGTCTGACACAGATATCTGTAATGCTTAAGAAAGGGGACAAGAGAAAATGCTTAAGAAAGGGGACGAGAGAAAAGGGGACAAGAGGAGAAAAGAAACTAAAAAAAATTTTCGAGACTACCTTTTCTAGATTAGGGAAAAGCTTAGATTAAGAGAGACTTGTTTCTAAATCTAATTATCTATGAAATATGCAGTCACTTAAGAAAATTACTGCCTTGAACATACCACCGTGGTGTCGAAATAGAAGAAACAACAAATTTAATTTTAAATATTTATTCTCAACCCTGTAGAATTCAGTTAGAAAACAATTTTCTCTCAAAGGTTACTTTAAGAGAATCACTGTCTTGGTATTCTTAATAATCACTGTTTTCTAATTAAGTCTTAATTTAAAAGGTTTTTCTCATTCCTAATAGAATGGTTTTATTATGAAAAGTTTGAGACGTAGAATAATGTAACACATACCCATGTGTCCACGAACCACTTAAGCAAATACAAACACTGAGTTTCATGGTGAATGTCTTTGTTATTCTGTATATAAAATTAGAAGCAACCAGTATGAAACAACTTAGGAAGTTATTGCCACAGGCGGGATGTTTCAGGTCTGACATCCAGAACTACGTTCTCTTCACTGACTACAAACTTAAGGCAGGTTTATAATCAGGCAAGTGTGGCCTTCCCGTTACCTGCTTCTGAAATCCTGCTCTATAGGATGATGGTTAACATGCAGATTTAAAGACCAGTCCTAAACACCTTCAATGCTATTAATATTTAACGTAACCAAGGTGAGTTTCCATCTTACTTAAAGTTGGTCAGCCATTATTTGGTCTGCTCTCTTGACTTCTCAAGTTCAAGTGAAGTAGGATGGCTCATAAATACACACTACGATGAAAGAAGAGGAGGGACTCTTCCGGAGAATCTCCTAGGTTTGATTTAACAATAAAATGCAAATAAGATTTGCTATTATAAAAAGTCTCATTAAGTGTACTGGGAAAACCTGACTGCACTTAAAGCTGCATATCACTCCTCTTCCATTTCTGGACTCTATCTAGTAAGCCAGATCTGGGTTGAAAATCGCATCTCTGCTACTTGCCGACGGGAGACGAGTCACGGGCAAGTCAGTCACCTGCTCCCAGGCCTCAGTTTCCCGTGCCCAAATTGGAGATGGCAATTCCATCACCTGCCCCTTCCAGCTGTATCGATTAAATGAAGTAATCCAAGGAAAGTGCTTACGGGGCTCGGAACAAAGAAAGCAGGCGGTAAACACCACCCTGTTGTGGTCATCATCAGTTTGAGAAAGCAACGAATCTCAGAAAACAGGTAAGTGAATGGAGACGCTGCACAGGCCTGGGAAGCTGCTGGGTAAAGGTTTACCATTTGAAGCTACACATTTGATGGGGATTATTATTTTTCTTCTGCATTTGAATTTTAACTAGAAATAGTAGATATCGATGCTAACAGTATCAAAGAAGGTAAAGGGAAGAGGGATACAAGAATTAAGAGGCTTTGTCTTTCCTTCTCTGCGGATGCCTCTGCTTTCTACTGTGACACCGTACGGTATCCACAACAGTTTTCAACCTTACATAAAAGTCACCCAGGAATTCAATTATTCCAGTTGTAGACTGGGAGGTGGGGAGGGGGAGGAGAAAAAGAGAGGGGGAGAGAGAGAAAGAGAGGGAGGGAGGGAGGGAAAGAGACTGCAAGAGAGAGAGAGAGAGAGAGAGAGAGCTTTCCTCCAACTAGCCAGCATGCAGAAATCTGCATTTTTCAAAATAAGTATTCCAGCTGATTCTTATGCCAGAGTCTCCAGCACATTTTGGGAAACAATGATCTGGAATGTACTGGATGTCAAACTTGTAGCTGATCGTATTTTCTTTTATCCTTCTTTATCCTTAATAAGACAGTTATCACACCATTTCTTTGGTAGACTGAAATTCTATGCAACTAAAAGGTTGTATCTCAAAAAAGGACATTCAGGGCTATGTTTTAAGGAAACTTGGTAACAAAAGAATTACTAGAAGCACCAAGTCTCCTGGTTTAACCACCCACAAAGGCCTGAACCCCACCCATGGCTGTACCTACTACTTGTACGGAACCAATAACAAGGATTTCACTCTTTTCCCTTAGTGACATATCCCTTCTTTAGGCAGCCTGACATGTTCACATAATTTTGTACTGAATAATCTGCCCACTTGATTTCCAGCTGTTGGTCCTAAGTCTAATTCAGAGGTTAAACCAGAGCAAGTCTCAAGCCATGCAAACCTAGCCCACGCCCTTCTCCACACAAGCCATTCAAACATCTGAAGACAGTTACTACGGCCCTGTGTACCGTCTCCTTCATTATCCACACTCAAGAACACACGGAGACTAAAAAGAAAAATTGTGACCAAAAAACAAACAGTTGAATGTTATTATTCAACCTTTATCAAACACCCAGGTATACTGATCAACTTGAAAGGTCTGGCTTATGCTTCCATGTTATTTGTCTAAATCACTGAGACCAGAAGTCGTTTATTTTGTTTTTGAAAATATTGACAGCAATACAGAAGGAAAATAGTAACAAGAAGTCAATCTGTTAATTATACAAACACAAATTCCGAAGAAGTACTAGTAAAAATTTATACTTTAATGGGAATGAATCAGGAGTTTGATTTTAACACAAATCCCATGATCTTCCTTCAATACAAAGTTGAAACTTTGGGGCCACAACAAAAAGATAATGAAAGACGTAAGGGAAATTTCTCACATACGTCAATACTCAAACGGAAACAGAGTCTCAAGATTCATCCATGCAGTTAAGATATTAAATTCAATCAACATCACAAGAGCTTATGTGCAGCAGAGACAATCAAGTAAAGACTAAAGATAGCCTATCCTTCATGAAGGAGTTGGTCCATGCAACTTTGTGAAAGATCTAGAAAAAGAACAACAACAACAACAAAAAAAGCTGTATTTTATTTATTTGGTTTTACTTATTTGTTTCAAGTGTGTAATATATACTTGGAAAAGAACCATCTACAGGCAAAAAAAAAAGATTGGGGGGTCAGCTATCTGGAGATGAATGGACTTGCCGAGAGATCAATATCCTCTAATAACTTATTTTATTTTAATGCTTAGTTTATATCACTCATTCATTCTTCAATTTATTTCAGCTAAGACACACACACACACAGTTCACTGATTTCTCCTACCTGCCCCCTCTGGCAACCACAAATCTGTTCTGTGAGCTTGGTTTGTTCGTTTCTGTATTTATCGATCATCCTCATATCAAAGAGCATGTGGTGTTTGTCTTTCTCTGACTTATTTCACTTATTTCCATGTTGTAAATGGCAAGACTTCATTCTTTTTTATGGCTGGCTAATATTCCTGTGTGTGTGTGTGTGTGTGTGTGTGTGTGTGTGTGTGTGCGCGCGCGCGCGCGCGCATCTCCCGTTTTCTTCAGAAATGCGTATCATCAATAAACACAGGTTGCTTCTACATCTTGACTATGTAAAAGATGCTGCAACGAACATGGTGCGGCTATCTTCTTGGAGTCAGGGTTTTCATTTTCTTCAGGTAAAAACACAGAAGTGAAGTTGCGGGAACATATGGTAGTTCTATTTTTTACTATTTTGAAAACATTTTTAAAAGCTACATTTTGAAAGTAGCTCGGTAGACAGCAGCACTTTTTAGACTAGTTACCTAACACTGCCACTGAAACCTGGTCATGAGTGGAATGCTGTCCTGAAATGTTCCACCTGCCTGATACTGTCATCATAAATCATTTGCATCCATCTCCGCCAGCCCTTATCACCCCCTACGCTGAGTGGGTTTTATCCGTTTCTACTACGCGATACTAACGCACCCTGAGGATCCTATCTTGTTCGACCCACTATCTCCGTGTAGCATGTAAGGAATAAATACGTGCTGAAGGAACGAATGAAAATATCCTACCTTTAAGGAAACACAGTAAACATTTCATTGTTAGGTTTAGAGAAAAAAGTCATACTATATTTAAACAAAAATGTAACAGTGGATCACCTCATCTGCCTACCAATCTCTGATTATCAGAATACACTTACAAACCCTGCTGGTGGTGGAGAGTGTACCCCATTAGGAGGCACTCTTGAGCTACATTTCTCCAATCACATGTAAAGAGCGGTAGTACCAAAGAAGCGTTTACTGTGTGCCAAGCACTGTTCTCAGTGCTTTGAAGACAGAGACTGATCTGACCCTCCCGACCTAGGAGGTAGGCACTGTTGTTAGCCCATTTTATCGATGAGAAAAGTGAGGTAGCTATCCCAAGGGGACACAGAGGGAAGTGGTGGCGCTAGGATACAGCTTAGACCATCTGGTTCTAAATCTGCTTTTAATCCCCGTACTATACTGTCTCCCTGATGTTACTCCTTTACCTTCATTCTTGCACGACGGGCAACTGTATCAGTTAGAGTCAAACTGAAAACAAATTATCATAAATTTTTCCTACTTTGTGTGTCTGGCTTTAACTTAAAAATATTACGTCTGATTTATATTATCTAAAAAGTACGATAAAATTCAATTCACAAAATAATAGGTATAGACTACTTCTAATGAGAGTTTATTTCATAAGGGAGTAAATACTTATCACAGTGCTAAACTTAAATTTATGAGAATGCAAAATGTAAAGAATAGGGAGAATTTATGAGTTTGAAATTATAATTTTTTTGTAAAATCAGACAATAGCATTTAAAAAATGGTTTTTAAAAAAAAATTTTTTTAACGTTTAATTTATTTTTGAGACAGGGAGAGACAGAGCATGAAAAGGGGAGGGTCAGAGAGAGGGAGACACAGAATCTGAAACAGGCTCCAGGCTCTGAGCTGTCAGCACAGAGCCCGACGCGGGGCTCGAACTCACGGACCGCGAGATCGTGACCTGAGCCGAAGTCGGCCGCTTAACCGACTGAGCCACCCAGGTGCCCCTAAAAAATGTTTTTTAACATTTATTCATTTTTAAGAGACAGAGAGAGACAGAGCACGAGCGGCGGAGGGGCAGAAAGAGAGGAAGACACGTAATCCAAACCAGGCTCCAGGCTCTGAGCTGTCAGCACAGAGAGCGAGGGAGGTCTTGAACCGACAGACTGTGAGATCATGACCTGAGCCAAAGGCAGCCACCCAGGTGCCCCCAGACAAGGCATTTAAACAAACAAATGAATAATGCTGCCTGAAGTAAACATTAAATCCCATTACAAAGGTGATTATTACCTCCTAATGTGACATTTCCATGTAGAAATCGTCCTTGATAAATAAGTCGTAGAATATTTGGACTGCTGACCTGCTCTTCCTCCCAGTCTGAAAAGAACGAGTGAACTGTTAGGTGTATTTAAAGACAGAGTTAAGGTATTATTTCATTGTTCAAAACATTCAGATGCAAATCGGATAGAGAACACATCAAAGAAGACACCTGGAGCCTCCCAATAATGGAAACAGTCACCACTCACAACAGTCAATCACTGCAGGCCTGGTTCTTGGTAGTGCTTCTCATTAGTAAGAGCTACAGAAAGACTAGTGTTTGCTTAAGAACAAGATATAGTCCTGAAGTTTAAAACTTAAAACAAGATGGGGGAAAAAATCTAATCCTAGGTAAAGTGAAATGTCATTTGAAAATTAATTGCTATTACCAGTAATTAACAAAGAATATTACAATGTTCCGATATCTGTACCTGTTAAATTATGTATCTGAAGCTAGAAACAATTTAACAAAGATTTTAATATACCCATATAGAGAATAACAAAAACATTATACCTCAATAAGGCTGGAGAACAAAAAAATTTTAAAATAACAAAAAGAATTAACAATGTTTACTTCTGGATGTTGATTTATTACATTGTCTTCTGAAGCCAAATGATAAACATTATAGAAGACACAACTTTTAGTTCACTTTGCCCAAATACTCAGACGAAACTCGAAAAATAACATACATTAGAAGATACTACACAAATATGAAAGCTAGGGAAGTATATAAAGAAAATCAAAAGACAAACTGGAAGGGTAACAGAATATTTCACTTTGTGTATAACCTATGTTATAGTGAAATATGGAATACTACTCTGTTAAAATAATGATTTAATAAGGACTGGTACCGGACAGGGTCCAGGGTTAGTAATTTTACTAGCTGGTGGATGTAATAATTTAAGTTCCTACTGTGACAAAGGTTGGAGAATTCTATTATCATCTTTCTCAAGAATTCTAGTATGATGTGTTTGTTACCTACAGAGGCTCCTATTACCAGGAGGTAACTATCAACACAAGGATGAGTTTAAAATATCCTAAAGAGAAGTGACAGAAAAGAGGTGAGTAGAGCACTTTCCTTCTGAGTGTTCAAAATGATGAATATGAACTTGATAAAAGCGCGCCCCCCACTGACTCAGCACAACAGAAATGGGAGAGGAGACATGAACTGGAGTCATTTCTCTCCCAGCTCCCGGTGCCTTTTCTCCTGGTCCGTCCCCCCACCCCCCCCACCCGCCCTTAGGTGCCTCTGTTGCCTTCTGATCCTAGTGCTCTCAGGTCCCTCTTCTTCTAAAAGAAAGATCAACTAAGCCTTTACCATTTTAGTATGGACTACTCTGAATTCACCACACCCCAAATTACTGTTTAATAGACTATTTCTGGTCAAGATGAAAGTGTCCATATAAATAAAGACAAAAGACAGGGTCTAATTCACTGGAAAAAAAAAATCTAAAAATATTTAAACTGTTGTTTTGAGATGCAGAAACTTAAAGCTACACACTTCATTATTTTAGAGACTGTTGTGATTTCCATGCACTTCATGGGTTTAATATGCTATCTACCCTCCCCTCTCAGAGGATCTAAAACTTAGCAAGGCCTATAGAAGAACAATGCTTTAAGGAGGAATTTCAGCAACTAGGAACATGTATTTAGTGGCTACTGTTTTGCACCCCAACCCGGTAAGAGCTAGGTGTCTGATTACTCCGCCTAGTAGCAATATTCCGCTAAACTGCCAGAGCAGACCAAGGACAACTAACTGTTGCCAAAAATACACCGCACCAAGCGTTTTTTTTCTACTCATTTAATGTTTACTACACTTTCATTATTAGCACTAATATTTCATGTTAGCAAATATTTACATGTGCTGACCTTTAGTGTATGGAGATAAAATGCAGAGCTAGGTTTTTAATTTAAATATCTTATATAAAATAAAAACGACTGATTCCTATTCCCTGCATTGTCTAAAACTGCAGAGCAGAAGTGGTAAACTTAGGAAAGGCTGGGCTCAAAAATTTGTATGTGAAAATAAGTAACGTAAGACTGATACGATTTCAGTGCTCGTAGATGGCGGTTCATTCGTTTGGGACACCATTTATGGCAAACACCTGCACTTGAGTCCTGTCTTTGTTTACTCTGTCAGGATTTTTAAGGAATTAAAAGCAATTTTAATATCTAAGTCTAACAATTATGATGGTAAAGCTACTTTTTTTTTTTTTTTGCCACAAGTTACAATGCTGCCCTCCACAAATCACTGTTTAAGAGGGACTGCCCTTTTTTGTCTTGTGTAACATTTTCTACAATACCATCGATGTCCAAACTGACCTTTACCCTCTCCTCCCCAAATCATAGAAGTAATCTTCTATATCATATTTAGTAAAACATCACTATGAGACAGGTATTTAAAAATACTTCTCCAGGGCACCTGGGTGGCTCAGTCAAGCGTCCAACTTTGGCTTAGGTCATGATCTCATGATTCATGAGTTCGCGCCCCATGTCAGCCTCTATGTGGACAGCTCAGAGCCTGGAGCCTGCTTGAGATTCTGTGTCTCCCTCACTCTCTGCCCTCCCCTGCTCATGCTGTGTGTGTCTCTCTCTCTCAAAAATAAATAAACATTAAAAGAAAAAAAATTTTAAATGCTTTTCCTACTATAGTTATCTGTCCTGCCTGGCTATGAAGGAAATCTAATATTCTTAGAGCCCCAAGTTTAATCTTCTTCCGCTTTTCTGAAAGTCCTTCTTACCTCTAACCTTTAGAGGGTACCCTTGGAAGTAACCATTCCCTTGGTTACCAATGGAAAAAAGATCCAGTCATTGAAAGTATTTGTCTAAACCAGTGTTTCTCAAGCGCAGGTCTGTGAATCCTGAGTTCATGAACAACACAGCCGTAATCCTAGGGTCTAAAAGTCCTCCTCAAGAATTTTTAAGTCATGCT
This sequence comes from Prionailurus viverrinus, assembly GCF_022837055.1. Classification (NCBI taxonomy): domain Eukaryota; kingdom Metazoa; phylum Chordata; class Mammalia; order Carnivora; family Felidae; genus Prionailurus; species Prionailurus viverrinus. The sequence continues at coordinate 9,101,642 of NC_062561.1, forward strand.
TTCATTTTCATGATAATCTGGAAGAGATTATCCACATCGTTCAAATAATCACCTTGTACTGCCTTGGGATTTATTGCCCACATATGCAGTTTATGATCGTACTGGCACCAAGCAGTACCTCTTTAATTGTCAAGAGGCTCATAAGAAAAGAACGGAGGTTGGCTCAATACGTAAACAATGCACTCTTGCTAAGTGACAATTGGGTACACCGTGTGAAGGAAGCTTTTGTGGTGAACCTGCAGATAACTGGGTCCTCATACAGCACACAGTAGCAGAGGCAAGCCAAGCTCAATGGTCCTTTGCTTGTGGTGCAAGCAGGGAGTTGGTTTTAGCAAATATACATCATCTGGCACATTAATGTTGTTAATTTGAACATTATTGGTTTTTGAGTTATACTTGTGCTGGTGGTTGTATATGAGTTAATAAGGATAAAGCATCTTAATTGGGTTTTATGTTTCTATCTTAAAAAAAAAAAAACACTCTAACAAAAATAATTGGAATCAGCACTAGGGAATCTACAGGAATTTTCTTCCTCTAAAGGAGTTCCATATATTATTTAAAGTTCAGAAACACTGATCTGATTGATTCATTTTGAATACACTGCGTTCTTTGTTGAAATGAGTCTTGTCCTTTAAAAGTCCAAATTGTTTTCACTAGTAAAATTAAGTGAAATCAGCTGAAACCTTCGTATCACTATAACACATGCCCTAAAAAGGATCGAGATGACTGAGGCAAAGTTCAAAGGAAAAACACAAGCTAACGACTCACTTTAGGATGGCAAGACAAAGTCTTATTACATGGAAAAGAATCAGAGAAGAAAGGAATACCATCCTCCCCTCTCTCAAATTTTGTTTTGTCATGGATACTGGCTTGAAAATGCAATACGTAAATGGATTTTGTACCTTCTTGCCCCTTGTAGATCAGAGGACACATGAAGTGACAGGAATTAGAAACTTTGTGTTAAACTCAATGTTAAACTGGTTACATATAGGATAGAACAGTGAGAAGGCATTATAATTTTTTTAAAACCTTGTTTCTCTTTCCTCTTACTTTGTATTCTGGTATAAATAGATTTATTGATATGAAAGTGTGCGCGCGTGTTAGCTATGTTGTGTTTTCCTTTTAAAAACTAATTTTCATTTACATCAAAATGGTTCCGAGGCAAAAACAGGGGTTGTGCAAACGGGCTCCTTCCCCATTTTGCAATGAGGTAGCAGGAGAGCAAAACCTAAGGATGAACGCAGCGTTCCTTCCCCTTTAACGCTGAAGCCTGATAGCCCCAATTATTTGTCCTTCTTATAAAAGAAGATCTTTCCAATTTTTTCAAAATGTTTGTGAAACAAGGTAAGGAATCAAGAATTAACATTATTCATTCTCAAGAGAAAAACACCACTCACCCGTTGGCCAATTGTCATACACATGCTTCGCAATGTCAGAAGCAGAATCATTAGGAGAAAACAGGAACTCTTTTGTTTTCCCGCTTACCAAGATGAGGCGCAAATTTATCTGAAAGAAGACAATGATTCTTTTAATATAAATCTTGAAATTTTTAAAGTAAAAATATGACTCTAGGCTTTTCATTTCAATCACATTCTAAAGTATTACTAAATGCCATTTTCGGGGTTTTACTTATTTAAATTCTATAAAGCCTTTCTTTTTTTAAAGAATGGGAATTTCACTTATGACTTTATTTCCATTATTTTATTTATTATATATGGGGGCAGATATATTTGCCTTAATAAATGAACAAAGGAAAACCAAAATTCATCATACTTTTATATTTAATTGTTCTAACAATGTTCAGAATTGGACTTTTATATGTTATCACTATTACTGTAATATACAAACAAAAGTGTTGACCTTGCAGATCACATCACTAAATGGGAAAAAAATTTAGTTGATAATCTACTTCTTAGAAAAAATGAGAAGGGAACAATAAATTATACATAGGATTTTAGCCTATAAAAATCACTCAAGTCTAAACAAACTAACCAGAAACAATAAAGACTTTACAGTGGTTAAACGAGGAATCAATATTAGTAGCTGTATCAATCCCAAACGCAATCATTTATTTGGGGACAGTAAAGGAGGAGCTATGTGTGACAAAGGCCATAAATTCACGCTCAGTGAATAAACTAAGGTAAATAAAGGAATTAAAGTTTTTGAGATCCAATGAATTTACATTTCCAAATAAATATATTTGTTTATACCTTTTGTAACACATTTCTAAATGTTCATTTCTTAAAATATTTTTTCGCTATCCAGAATTAATTTGATGTTATTTTTAAAAACTATGGTATCACTCATTTCTCTGTTACGGAAATGCAGGTGGGGTTTTCTGTGCTTCTGGGACTGTTAAAGAGAGCAAATAAGACCTTCCCCAAAGTTGGGCCTACTCCAGAGCGGAGTCCTGGGACCGGCGCAGCTGCTTTGTATATAAAGAACAGAGAACGTCATTGTACTGGTTTGACTGTACCCAGTCCCAGGTTAGCCAAGCTCTCTTCTTCAGTTACCAATACTTTTTCCTCTAAAAAAAAAAAAAAAACAAATACCAGAACATCTTGAAGATGGCCACGTCTACAATGAATAAGTTGGCTCCTAACACAGTACCATTAAAGATACCAGGGGGCGCCTGGGTGGCTCAGTCGGTTAAGCGTCCGACTTCAGCTCAGGTCACGATCTCGCAGTCCGTGAGTGAGTTCGAGCCCCACGTCAGGCTCTGGGCTGATGGCTCAGAGCCTGGAGCCTGCTTCCGATTCTGTGTCTCCCTCTCTCTCTGCCCCTCCCCCGTTCATGCTCTGTCTCTCTCTGTCCCAAAAATAAATAAACGGTAAAAAAAAATTAAAAAAAAAAAAAAAAAAGACACCAGGTCACTGATTTACTATCTCTCACCACCATGGCCAATGCCACTTCCCAGTGCCTCAGCACTTTGAAAAAGTATTGAAAGTTATAAAATAACTCCTCTAGAAAAATGCTCTGCACAAACAATTCCTCATTTACTGGGATGTGGCTGTATCCCATATTAGGTGGGGTAGATACAATATTAGAAATTGTATTCTAGGGGCGCCTGGGTGGCGCAGTCGGTTAAGCGTCCGACTTCAGCCAGGTCACGATCTCGCGGTCCATGAGTTCGAGCCCCAGGTCAGGCTCTGGGCTGATGGCTCAGAGCCTGGAGCCTGTTTCTGATTCTGTGTCTCCCTCTCTCTCTGCCCTTCCCCCGTTCATGCTCTATCTCTCTCTGTCCTAAAAATAAATAAACGTTGAAAAAAAAAATTAAAAAAAAAAAAAAAAGAAATTGTATTCTAACTGTATGTGCATTGTATCTCCATAAAAAAGTTTTTTAGAAGATCAGAGAAAAATCTATATTCTGGGTGAAAAGCTCTTTCTATAATGTTCAGTAAGAATTTCTTGCCGCCTTTCGTAACCAGAATGGAATTAGACCAAAGAGCCTAATATAGGATGAAATCACACTGCAGCAAACAAGTAAATTCTTTAAGTTCCATCTGAATAATTCAATAATAGTTTGTAAGGACGATTACATTTTAAGAAAGCACCACATATTTATTTCCTATAACAAATCAGTAATGAGTGATTCTTAAGGCAAGAAACCCAACAAGCCTATAATACGAATTTTAGTTGCCAGAGATGCCCTACTCATAGCAATCTCTTTATATGTGAATATTGATAAATATACACTATACTCTGAAATTATATGGAGACTTTCAATGGCTTCCCACTTCTACAATAGTATACGGGCCCTTCAGTCATTAATGCCTAAGAAATTATGCCCCTCATAATGGCTCAGTCACATGTGTTTAACCAGAAAGATAATTAAATTCAAGCCTCCTAAAGATAATGTAAATAATATGAATCTACTTTTTCTCAGAATCATCTTTTTAAGTTCAAAATTAATTTCTACTGGGCTTTTATTCAAATTATAATATCTAAAAATAACGAAGAAAAAAGGGAAAAAAGACTCCTTAGGATCTGTAAAGACAAGGCCAAAGCATACTTCAGATTTTCCCTAATATCCATCAATATGGAAACAGGAAAATAAATGATAGTACATCCTTACTATGGAAATCTGCACAGTCGTTAAACAACATGAGATATAGATCTCTATGATTTGACCAGGAAAGGTGTCCATAATAGATTAAACAAAATAACATACACACCCCCCCGCATAAATACATAACACTAAATGGGTTCATACAGCAAAGTTCTCAGCATTTCTTTTTTTAAAACTGATACCAATCACTGTTACCAGCAAACTGATGTTTCAATTTTGCTTCATAATCAATGGTCTAAAGAATTTGTGTGCATCTAAGTTTTCAGAATGTTAGAAACTTTTGGCCTCTAGCTGTGTTTGTCACAGGTTAAAAAAATTTTTTTTTCATGTTTATGGGTTGACATAAACTTTCAGTTTGACACAGGCCTACTAAGCCCTACTGGTTATTCACACTGGCCTGCTTCATACCCTTAAAATACCTGCCTGCTCCCAGAAAACAGTTCAGTTTGTAACTCATGGTAGAGTTTCAAAGTGGCTTTGGGCTACAAAATCAGAACAAAAAGCAAGGTAAGATTTCAAAATCTACCTTAGAGAGAACCTAATCCCCTCTGTGGGTAGGGAAGAAAGAGAATATGAAAAACTCTAAGTCTGTATAAATATATAAATCTAGAACTTCTCAAATCTTAGGGTTAAAACTATCTCAAACTGACAATAACAGTTAAAGACCGCTTCAGGAATGAAGTTTATGTCCCACATTAAAAATAACAGCAATAAACTCACAAAATTCAGTTGCCGAGTAAAGGAACACGTTGCCCAACACGCTCCCAGTGCCCGGTACAATGCCTGGCATACAGTATGCGTTATTTGTTTACCAATAGTTCAGTTTCTTCAGTTTCGATATCCAAGTGGAAATATACTGGAAAAGTCAAGCACTAGGGTTCAAATCCAGGCCTCAGCGTTCTGGGCGTTTTATCAAATGGCCAGTGTGGGATGGAGAATGAGAATGGATAATAATCATTTCTTGGTAGTCCTATGGACGTACGGATACTTCCAACACGTGACCACCTCTGTGCTCAATCTGTCAGGCTCTGGATCGCCACTGTGAGCAACCTGCCACAGTTTACACAAATGCTGTCAGTCAGTAAGGCATTTCCAAAAACAAAATTAATTCTGATCTACCATATTCAACACGTATATTGTACCCAATTTTCAAAAGAGGCTGAAGATTGGGTTACTGACGCGGAAGGCAATGGATGAGTCTAGATCTGTTCTTACGCTTATTTCTCTATGTGATGACCTTGCTTCTAGACTAGAAGCTTCCATCTGCCTCAGTATACAGTCAAGTGTATCTTAGGACTGTAACACCAATGGAGGAAAACAGCAAATCCCATAGCCTCTTTTTAGGAAAAGTCTTGAAAGCAATCACCCAGATAAACATCTGGATACACAGGTGGGTCAGTAGTTAACTACTCCTATCATAGTAAAAATTTTCTCAAGCTTATTCAGATAAATAATGTTAATTATAGCTACTCTCAGTAAATGCAGGGCATTCCTATAAATGTGAGCTAGTTTCCTTCAAAAGATTATGTTCCAGGGGTGTCTCGGGCGGTTAAGTGTCCGACTTCGGCTCAGGTCATGATCTCACAGCTTGTGGGTTGGAGGCCTGCATCAGGTTCTGTGCTGACAGCTCAGAGCCTGGAGCGTGCTTTGGATTCTATGCCTCTGTCTCTCTCTCTGACCCTCCCCGGCTCATGCTCGCTCTCTCTCTCGCTCGCTCTCTCTCTCAAAAAAAAAAAAAAAAAAAAAAAAAGATTAAAAAAATTTTAATTTTTTTTAATGTTTATTTATTTTTGACAGAGAGACAGAGACAGAGAGAGGGAGAGAGAGAGAGAGAGAGAGAGAGAGCGAGCATGAGTGGGGGAGGGACAGAGAGAGAGGGAGATACAGAATCTGAAACAGGCTCCAGGCTCTGAGCTGTCAGCACAGAGCCTGACGCGGGGCTTGAACCCACGAACCGTGAGATCATGACCTGAGCCGAAGTCAGACGCTCAACCGACTGGGCCACAGAGGTGCTCCTAAAAAAAAATTTTAAAAGATTATGTTCCAGTTAAATATTTATTAATGAAAGATCGTTTTACTTCTTTGAAAAGTTAAGTCAGTACCTCAAAAGAACTTTTGCTTGTGAAGCAGTAGGATTCCTGGCTCATCAGCCATGGATTAAAAACAACTCTTGGGGTGCATGGGTGGCTCAGTTGGTTAAGCGTCCAACTTCAGCTCAGGTCATGATCTCATGGTTTATGGGTTCAAGCCCCGTGTTGGGCTCTGTGCTGACAGCTGGGAGCCTGGGGCCTGCTTCGGATTCTGTGTCTCCCTCTCTCTCTGCCCCTCCCCTGCTTGTGCTCAGTCTCTCTCTCAAAAATAAAATAAACATTAAAATAAAAAAAAAAAACCCTCTTACTTACAGCTTAAAATGTGATATACCACATGTACATACTTGTCTAAAAATTAAACTGTTAATGAGGACTCTGAATGACCTCATGAGATGGAATTACTATGTCATACAATCCCCAAGGATGGCGTCTCGATATCCAAATGAGTGATACATTTCATAATTATTTTTGAGGCAAAACAAATCCAAACAAGACTATTAGTGAGGTAGCTACCACGATCATTTTCTTTAAGGCCAGTGGAAATGATAAGGATTCTTCTATGTATGTAATTTCAAGTTTAAAAAAAAAAGTTTTTAGTCAAATTGTCATTCCTATTTGTCAGATTACAGCAATTTGGAGAAACTGCATCTAGAACTTAATTCACACAACAATTTGTATTCAATTGGTCAGGATGAAAAAAACCTAGAGGAAGTAAACAGGGAGAGAATGGAAGAGGGAATTAATTGGAATGGTCTTTAGAAATAAGACAGACAACTATGGAGATGGACCATGTCCTTTAAGAGAAATAGGGCTGTTTTGCACCAAGAGATCAACAGGTTCACCAGAAAAGGAGTTCCCGACTTCTCCTCCGAGTCTCGGAAGAATACAATGAGTACTGGGGTACTGCGCGTTCAAGTGAGGAACCTTAGCCCTTGTAGTGCTCATTCCTGCCCTTTTTGCTCAAGGGCAAGCAAGTGGCCAGTGGAGAGATGTTAGACTTTCTTTGCAAATCAGTTTTTTTTTTCCCCGAAGCTCTCAATTTATCTCAAGGGGATTATACTGAGTAGATAAAGCCAACCGCAAAAGGTTACAGACTGTGCGATTCCATTAACATAATATTCCTGAAATGGCAAAACTATGGAATGGAGAACGGATTAGTGGTAGCCAGGTTTTAGGAAGAGAAGGGGGAGGGGTGGCTGTGTCTATAAAAGGGAAGCACAAGGGATGCTTGTGATAGAACTGTTCTGTGTCTTACCGCGGTGAGTGGTCACATGAATCTGCACATGTGATAAAACTGCACAGAACTAAACGCAAACGCACACACACAAAGGAGTGCATGTAAAGCTGGAGAAATCTGAATAAAGTCTGTGGATTTTATCAGAGTCCATTTTCTGCTGTGATAACCGTCCTACAGTTATGTGAGATGCTACCATCAGGGAAAACCAGGTGAAGGGGATATGGGATTCCTCTGTACCATTTCTTACATGGGCATGCACACCTATAATTATCTCAAAATAAGATGTTTTGGGGGGTGGGTGATGGGTATTGAGGAGGGCACCTTTTGGGATGAGCACTGGGTGTTGTATGGAAACCAATTTGACAATAAACTTCATATATTGAAAAAAACAAAACAAAACAAAAAATAAATAAAGAACATTTAACCAAAAAAAAAAAAAAGATTTTTTTTTTTTTTTTTTAAAGTAAGCACTCAGGAGCAACTTGGGTGGCTCAGTCAGTTGAGCGTCCGACTTCGGCTCAGGTCATGATCTCACAGCTCGTGAGTTCGAGCCCCACGTCAGGCTCTGTGCTGACTGCTCAGAGCCTGGAGCCTGTTTTCGGATTCTGTCTCTCTGTCTCTCTCTCTCTCTCTCTCTCTCTCTCTCTCTCTCTCTCCCTCTCTGCCCCTAACCCACTCATAATTCTGTTTCTGTCTCTCTCAAAAATAAACATTAAAAAATTTTTTTTTAAACTAAGCACTCAGCTTGCTAAGAATGTATATGGTATTATATGTCTGTCTTATTTGCATTTGAAGACAAATTAATGCTTTTTAAAAATTAATACTGTATTAAAGTAGCTACTTGAGATAGAAAAAAGTATATAAGTCTATCAGTGACTTATTTTAAGACAATGTATAAATTTTAAAATAGATAAGCATATCTTCTTTTTCCTAGAGTTATGGATTTATAAATGGTATATTCTGGATTTCTGTTAAACATTACAGAAAAATGGAATGAGGAAGAAATGTGCTTTTTTTTTTTTTACATAGAACTGATTTAAAACAAATTATTCACACAACTGCAGTGCTAAATTATGGTAATCATATTTCATAAACTTGCTTTTAGTTGCTCACTTCTTCAAATATTTTCTGAAACAGACAGTGTGCTTGGTGTCTGTATTACAAAAGACTTATTATGAAAGCCTTTGAGGATTTCATAACCTTGAAACTATGAGAGACATCATTGTGGGGGAGAGGGGTAGCTAGGATGTAAAATTTAAGTGCTCATAAATACTAGCTGAATTAATTTTAAAAACAAAAAGGAGAACCTGGAATCTGACATTCCAGAGTTGGGTCTTTTTTTTTTTTCAGTACAGTGAATAAAGGAGCAGAAATGCTAACACCTGCCATTTATTGTGTGGCTTTAATTGTATTTTGGGTACTGCACTTAATTACTAGTCACCCAGCCCATTTCTGAAGCAGTTCTTCCTACTCCCAGTTTAGAGTTGTGGGAATGCATTTAGAGACTTTAATAAGCAGGTAAACTGAGATTTGAACCGGGATGTGCTAACAGCCCAGTATTTGATGTTCACCACTTGGGTCAAGTGAACCAGGTGGTCACGGCAAATTCCTTACCAAGGTCTCCATATTGGTCATCATCTTAACTACTCTTGCCATCCCTATGCTCGCACCACAGGTATCTTTTTTCAGCTCCTCAAAACCGCCAAGTTCTTACTTGCTTAAGGCCCTTGTGTGTAGAACGCTGGGTGCCCTACGCTCCCCACCCCAAGCCCCACACACTCTGGCTTCAATGTGTTTAAGGCGGGACGGCATAAAAAGATCCTCCTGAGCAACGACACAAAATTTTTGAAGAAAACAGTAGAAAAAAAATTCAAAATAGAATTAGAGAAGCCAAGAAAGCGTTCCTATTCCCCACTGGAATGAAGCAGAAGTCCTATTTGTGGAGAAGTTAAGGCATCCAAGGAAACAGATTTTTACCTCTAAGAAAACACACCTAAATTCTTGCCTATGAATTTACCTGTATTGTGGGGTCATAAACTAAGGTACACTGAGATCTGCTAAATGACTTCAAACTATGGGATCTTTTTCTACACTCTTTTAGCACTCAGCATGATGTCGATTCTAATACACACGGAATATAAAATCTTTATAGGTAACAACACTTACCTGCCCTGAACCACAGGCAAAGGGGAGGCTAGACAGTTCTCCAGTTTAAGTTCCAAAGTAAACTTTCATGACATCTCATTTTAGTTGGCATGTGATTTTCCAGAACACTTAACTCATTTTAAAATGTAGGTGGAGAACGACATTCCAAAGCAACATTTCATGCTTTTTAAATTATATGAACCTGCCAGCTATTTATTACTTTTTTAGCACTGAACACAAGAAACCTTTGGGCTATACAAATGAATTAATAATAATATTAAATTAGCCTATTTGCTTTCTAGAAAATGTTGACTGATTTTTTTTTTTTTTTTACTCATCAGTGAAGAAACAAAGAACACATTGGGTTCTTGTAAGCACAGTTCAGAATCAAATAATGTAGCTCAAAATTTATATGACATTTAGTGCCTGGCACACAGTCAGTGTCTAATTAGCCATTATCACAAACTATCTATCATTGTCATCATCATAACCATTGTTAGTTTAGTAGATCACATTATACTAACTATACAATGCTCTTTCTTTAAATACTTTATAAAGTACAAAACAAGTCTGGGAAACCCTGGTAAAATTAAAATTCCATGAGAAGACTGAACAACATATTTTCTTGAGAAAGCCTTCCAAATTATTCTTAGAATTATAATCTTTCAAGTTCCAAATCCTGTAAACTTAGAAAACATGTTGGTTCTGAAAATGAATTATGGTTCTGTTTCACATTAAAACCTGACAGTAGGATACAAGCTAGCTGCTTTAACGAGATTTCAACATGCAAGTGTAGCGGTCTAATTTCCTATACATACTATGGACTAAATAGCGAATTTGAATTTAACCAAAGCAGTCTCTCTGGGACACTGGATTTGTATCTAGGGAAACCTTTGTTTTGAGAAAGACTTTCAGGCCTTAGGACTCAATTAAGAACAACAGTTCAGTACAACTGTTTCTGTCAACCAAGCACCGAAGATATTAAATTATAGATAGGAGAAACGGAACTGGCAAAGGCAAAGCGATAAAGAGGACATTGGGGAAGGGAGAGAGTAGCTTTTCCTGTATTTATAATATTATAAATTATCTATTACGTATTTCAGGAGGATGACAACTTCCTTTTCTCTGCCCATCTCCCATTAGTGGAAATCCGATGGTTTATGTTTTTTGGCTAATAGCCTGAAATCATGGGGAAGGAAATTAGTATTTACTGAGTATCAACTATGCACCAGAAGTTTTCCTTACATGTAGTATCTCATTTGAGTAGTTCTAGCACACATCCTATTTTGGTGTCTCCTGAATAGCACTTTCTCTTCTCTCTAATCACCTAGCTGCTCTGATAAAACCAGGTATGACGCAGGATGAATCTTTTAGATCTCCACACTTGCTCATTTGTCTTGGCTGTGCCATTGCTTGAGCCCTGGCCATATTCCCCTTGAGGTGAGCATCTGCCCTTCTGCTGGGGTATCAATTTCCCTTGCTGCTTCTATGCTATTATCAAATTCTCAGCACTACTCTAAATACTATGCCTGGGGCGCCTGGGTGGCGCAGTCGGTTAAGCGTCCGACTTCAGCCAGGTCACGATCTTGCGGTCCGTGAGTTCGAGCCCCGCGTCAGGCTCTGGGCTGATGGCTCGGAGCCTGGAGCCTGTTTCCGATTCTGTGTCTCCCTCTCTCTCTGCCCCTCCCCCGTTCATGCTCTGTCTCTCTCTGTCCCAAAAATAAATACAAATGTTGAAAAAAAAATTTTTTTTAAATACTATGCCTTTCACAATATTCCTCAATCATTCAACTTTTACAGAATTCTTCTGGTTCACAGATAGAGAATGCACAAGGGAAAAGAAGCCCCGAGAGGCCGGCCAAGTAGTGGTGAGGCCAAACAGAACCCAGATTTTCTCTCTCCAGGGTCAGGGTTTGTCCTAGCATATACTTCAGTGTCTCCCCAAACTCTCTCTCAACCTCCTCCTACAGCTTTCTCAACATTGGACTTCTGTCTTATTCATACAGCCACTCCAGAAGGGCTTGCTTCTCTTAGGATTCACACAACTTGTGAGACAAAATATTCCTTAATCTGCTACACAGTAGCTGAAAATTAATCCTGTTTCTCTGAGTGATAGAACCTGTATGGAATATAAGCAAATGTTAAGAGAAAAAGAGTTCTATATTATACGCTGTAGAATAAATCTGGAAATGCCAGGTCAAAAAATTCAAACAAGGTGTCTGTCAAGAGCTGGTGGGGAGAGTAACGGAGAGTTAATGTTTAATGATTACAGATTTTCAGTTTTGCAAGATGAAAAGACTTCTGGAAATGGATGGTGGTGATGTGATGGTTGCACATTATGAATGTCTTTAATACCACTGAACTGTACATTTAAGAACAGTTAAGAACACAAAGACAATGGTTTGTTAAAAAAAAAATAACTTCCCATTAATAATTAATCTTGATCCTCTGAAGTTTTAAATTATTGAAATATAATAAAACAGTAGGGGAGTCATCTCATCTAGGTAATTCTGATACAATAAAGTGTTTCATTTTATACGAAGTACAAGAATGGTTAAGATGGTAAATATTATGTGTATTCTACCACCATCTAAAAACCAAAAAATATTTTTTAAAATTCAGTTTCTTCTCTGCAAAACTTCTCAGAATCATTCATACGCCAAAATGAATGTGAATCTCTAAGGGGAAGAGGGACTGATAATGCTACTTTAAGCTGATACTTCAAAAGACTGAACACACAAATGTTTGTTAAACAAGATACGAGGCTAGATGCTACAGAAGATACGAAGATGATCAAAACATAATAAGTACTTAGGATTTGCAATAAATCCTCAGGAGGCAGTGGGGCTAACATAAGCAGGTCACTGAAAAAGTTTGTTTACTGAATTTCAAATTTGTCAGACATAATATATTGATGTGGAACCTGATTTGCACATAATAAAAAATCAACCATCAGTGTTCTGGCATAATATTTTATCATAAAAAATGTTGAGGGGCGCCTGGGTGGCGCAGTCGGTTAAGCGTCCGACTTCAGCCAGGTCACGATCTCGCGGTCTGTGAGTTCGAGCCCCGCGTCGGGCTCTGGGCTGATGGCTCGGAGCCTGGAGCCTGGAGCCTGTTTCCGATTCTGTGTCTCCCTCTCTCTCTGCCCCTCCCCCGTTCATGCTCTGTCTCTCTCTGTCCCAAAAATAAAAATAAACGTTGAAAAAAAAAAAAAAATTAAAAAAAAAAAAATTAAAAAAAAATGTTGAAAGGGTTGTAATTAAAATAACCTATTTTATACCTATTGTTAGAGGACGTCAGAGTGACATTCCTTTTTGCGGTATAATTGTGAATTAGATATTTGCACCACTGCTGAAAGGGCAGGATATACCCAGAAATGGCCTTTAATATTAGACTACAATACACATTAAGATGAACACCTTAAAACGCACAACTAAGGGGCACTTGCGTGGCTCAGTGGGTTAAGTGTCCGACTTCGGCTCAGGTCATGATCTCTTGATCTCTCAAAAGTAAATAAACATTAAAAAAAAAACTTAAAAAATAAAAATGCACAATTGCAAAGACTTATTTTTCCACAAACCTTTTTTTCCAATGTTTATTTTTGAGAGAGAGAAAAAGACAGAGCACAAGTGGGGGGGGGGGGGCGCGGACAGAGAGAGAGGGAGACACAGAATCCGAAGCAGGTTCCAGGCTCTGAGCTGTCAGCACGGAGCCCGACGCAAGGCTCAAACTCATGAGCCGTGAGATCATGACCTGAGCTGAAGTTGGACACTTAACCGACTGAGCCACCCAGACGCCCCTAAACTTTTTTTTTTTTTTTAATGAGGAAAATGGCTTAGACTTGATGCCATGACTATGGTTAGAAAACAGGGGCGCCTGGGTGGCGCAGTCGGTTAAGCGTCCGACTTCAGCCAGGTCACGATCTCGCGGTCCGTGAGTTCGAGCCCCGCGTCAGGCTCTGGGCTGATGGTTCGGAGCCTGGAGCCTGTTTCCGATTCTGCGTCTCCCTCTCTCTCTGCCCCTCCCCCGTTCATGCTCTGTCTCTCTCTGTCCCAAAAATATATTAAAAATGTTGAAAAAAAAATTAAAAAAAAAAAGAAAACAAAATAATTTTAATGTGTGCCTTTGCCCTATGAGAGGGAAACAAACGGTTCTCTGAGGGACTGTCCTAGATGACTATTCAAGTCCCTTCCAGCTCTAATGGCATATGATTAGCCATTAAAGAAAAAGGTCATGTTATTTAGAAATATAAGAATTTTATTATATATAATAAAAAATATATGTAGGATATGTAAACATTCTAATGACCCTGTCATTCCTATCAGTCACACTTCTTATTTGAATTCATAGAGGTGGAATGATGTAAACCCACTGCCTTCATTTCCTCATCACTAACTCTGCTCTTTGATTCCCTGTGAATCTGCCTTGGAAGCCACACTACTGAACCGTACTCTTGAAGGTCACTTACAAACACCTAATAAGAAACATCAAATAGCTTCTTCTCATTTCTCATCTTCCTTAGTCTCTCTGTAACATGTGACACAGTTAGTTAATTCCTCTCCTCGTTAGGTTTCTGTAATTCCCCGAGTGTGTTTTCTGAAACACTGGCCTCCATGAAGGATTCTGGGAGAAAAAACAGTTCAGTGATCAAGTGAATCTGCAAAACACTGCTTCATACATTTCCATCTTGGAGATTTGTCATGTGTGTTGTTAACATTAAAAACCCAGAGAATTGCAGTGAACAGATTCACCCAAGACTGCTGTAGTATTTAACCACAGAACCAATGTTCTTTCCCATATTACCTGTTGCCCCCCTCCCAACTCCTCCCACCGCCCCCCCCCCCCCCCCCCCCCCGATCTAGTGTCTGGTAAAACATACTTTGGGGAATACTATTCCTGCTTCTCTGACCCTCTCTTTTAGCTGTTCTTTCTCCTCTTGTACTCCAAATATGGGCCTTCCAAGGTTCCCTCATCAATCTTTTCTTTCCCCAACACCTTCCCCACACTCTGGGGGTGGATAGGGCTTCAACTGTCGCCTGTGTGGAACATTCCCAAACTAATTCTCCACGGGACACCAATTTTGTTTCTCCAACTGTCAGCTGACCATTTCTAATTGGATAGCCTGTTGTCCTCTCAAAGACTATGTTTAAACTCATTTCTTCCTAAGTAACAGTTATCATTTCTGCTAAACTCTCCTGGTCTCCCAGTTACTCAGGCTTGAAGGCTCAGGGTTGTCATTTACTCTGCGCTTTTTTCCCCTTTACTGGGTTCCTAAACTTGCAAATTCTCTCTGCTGCCTCTCACCCCTAATCCATCTTGCACATTGCCAAACAATTTCAACACCTTAAATTTTTCTCACTGTGCTATAGGTAGCTAACACTTACTAATCACTTACAAGTGATACAGTACTTTGCATGAGGTATACAGTTAACTGTTACACAACCCTATGAGACACCACCTCCTTGTGGTAGATGGTAAACTAGGACACTGAGATTAAGTAACTTCTCAAGACCACATGGTTGACAATCCAAACTTCTCAGTCCAATCCAATTACTACTCTTCCCCTACCCAAATTTCTATTCCAGCCAAACTCATTACAATTCTATCCTGCCAAGAATCATAAGAATGAATTCCTGATTCTGTTCATTCAGTTCTAATGCCTCCTTTGAAGCCTTTGTGACCACTCTGGATGACAGTGCCCATTCCTCCCTCAGGGCTTCCATCCAATCATGGCATGTGCCGGAGCGGCCCTATGTGTTCACGGTTCATCTGGGACAGTTCTGATCTACAGTTGTGGGATTACTATTAGGATGAACAGTGCTCCCTTTTGCTCTCAAAAGTATCTTAATCTACATAATAAATTATAAGGTTATCCTATCTATTATCATTTATTGTAGCAAGATACATTTGATATATGTTTTAACTCTCCAATTAAATCATGGTCTTTGAGGATGGAAAATCAATCTTAAAACTTCTTAATAGTTCTCTCAGAAGTTGCTAACATATCAATAAGCACAGTTGTGGAGATGAGGTGCCTTTGGCTGTTTTGTGTTTCCCAATTAAACCTTCATTTCAGATCAAAAGAAGAAAAACATGTATACTTAATTAATGCACATAGTTAACCTCATATGATTAACTGTGCCTGAAAAATAGTAGGTACATAATATACTGGAAGATGAATGAATAATGTACTAGAATATGCCAGACTAGAGACAACATTCCTAGAATATTTCAATAATGTACATGTAACAGTATATCCACGAAGGAGATCTACCAACAATTACCAAGAAGAAAGTGCATTTTAATATTTTTTACTGTTATACAGTTAGGTGATGATAGACTATTTTCCACACACAACTATCCTGCAATATAAACCCTGAAACAGACCACAGTGACAGTGAAAAACAGTTGCCCTGAAAAGGGAAAAAAGAAAAAGACATTCAAAAATCATTCTATTCTTTACAATATGTTTGTCAGTCAACTCATTATTCAAAAGTGATAGCACGCTCTCCTATTTAGGAAGAATACATTTGTCTGTCCATGAAGAAACCGATTGTTCCAGGCTGCCTGTGCTGTGCAGTCCTATTCAGCTTGCACAGACAATTTGCATCAACCTGTGACTAGGGATACTGTCACTTAGTGGTGCCCCAGATAGCCATGACCTCATGTGCTCTTAATACTGTGGTTCTCATTTATAAATTACTGTCTCTGGAATACCCATGGATTCTTACTTGAATACAAGTATGCTTTAATTATTATTTATTAGATTTTGAAACTTTAACAAATAATCTATCAGTTCACTTAGGATTAGGATGACCAATTATTCAGCAGCACAGTTGTACATAACAAAAAGGGAACGAAACAGGCAAATGTGATAAACGCATCAACATCGGCATATAATATTAAGTACGATTTTCAGTACAACACAGCGTAAGATCTATGCAGGATATACTATCCAAGAATGTTAGATCTAAGAATGTTAATTAACATAATCATCGAATGCTAGTCACTGGAGACGAATGCATCTTAAAAAAACAAACCCTGAATGTCCATAAAGAGTTGGTACAGAACATAAATCCAGCAACATCAGAACATTTAGTATTACAATACAGAAAGCAAAACAAATGATAGCAGATGGTTTCAAAGAGGGGAAACAGAGAACTGCAGGGCAGTAAAGTCCAAATTATAAATAAAAGGGAAATGTTCACAAAGAAATAGTTAAGGAAAAGGTCAGATGAACTCCTGGAAGAAAGTAAATGACTAATAGCAAAAGAAATGTTTATCAACAGGAAAGATTGTTATGAGTAGATTAGACAATTATCTGAAGACATGAACAAGAAAAGATCAGGAAGTATCGCTGCCAGACAAATAATTCAGGAACTAAAGGACCCCCAGCACTGAGCTGCAAATACCACATTACGCTTTTTGCAAATTTAGAAACTTAGGCTCCGAGATAAAAAAACGTCGTGTAAGGTTATAAAGGAACCAGAAGATAGAACTCTTCACTTGAGCAGTTAAGTGTCACTTGGACTATCTGCTGAGCAAGGCTTTTTTTTTTTTTTTTTTTAAACCAGTGAACTAGCCTATGCTCATGTGTATTAAACAACCATCTGAGGAATATGTGAGAAATTTCAGAAGTCGCTAACTTCTATCAACAATAACAGAGTAATTAACACCATAAAACAGATATAAAAGTCTGGGAAAGATATTTAATGAGTCTCTGGACCTCTTACTATAGGAACTAATGACAGTGTTCCTATCACTTTCATTTCCTATATCAGATTTTATTTTCAGAATATTCATGACATTAGTGTGTGAAAAATTACTAATCCCTAAGGAACTGTCCTTACTTTATCTTCAAAGTTTTATAATGTAGGACTATGGCATAAAAGATGATATTTTAGGTAATATAATAAGATTATTTTTTCCCAGTTTTCTGCAGAAGCAAATGACGCTAAGAGGCACTCCCTATTAACACTGCAGCTACCACCCTCCATCTTACACACACACTCGCACGCACACGCTCGTACCCATATGTATGTTGACCCTTCTAGCTTACTTCTGTTTGTCAGGTGACAAATAGGTACCCTGTAAAGGTTAATGTAGAGAATACAATGATTCTAGAAGGTAGAAGAAGAGGTGGCTCAGTCGGTTAAGCATCTGACTTCAGCTCAGGTCATCATGATCTCACGGTTTGTGTGTTCGAGTCCCGCATTGGCCTCTGTGCTGACAGCTCCAAGCCTGGAAGCTGCCTCAGATTCTGTGTCTCCCTCTCTCTCTGCCTCTCCCCTGCTCATGCTCTGTCTCTGTCTCAAAAATAAATAATAAACATTTTTTCAAAAGTTAGAAGATACGAAGAACACAAGGGAGGCTGCTAGTGGATATGATTTTAAATATTATTTTGAGGGGTGCCTGGGTGGCACAGTCAGTTAAACATCTAACTCTTGATCTCAGCTCAGGTTATGATCTCACAGTTTGTGAGTTCAAGCCCCGCATGGGGCTCTGTGCTGATGGTGCGGAGCCTGCTTGGGGTTCTCTCTCCCTCTCTCTGCCCCTCCCCGGCTTGTGCACGTGCTCTCTCAAAATAAATTTAAAAAAATTTTTTTAATTTTAAATAAAAAAATAATAAAATATTATTTTGATCACAACTATTTTTTCCATAGCTCCTCAGTTACCAGATTTTATTAATTTTTCTTCTGTGGTGTTTACTGCATTTATTTTTTCCCTACCCCTTGCCCCCATTCTGTCAACATCCTAGCTGTCACTCTGTCAACATCCTAGTTTAGACTCTTACCAGTAGTCTCCTACTAATTGGTCTTCCTGGGTGTTCTGTGCCACCCCCCTTCCCCCGTGCCATTCTTAATCTTTGTACTACAACTCATCCATGCAACAGATATTTGTTGGACACTTACTGCTGGCCTACTATGTGAATGCTTAAATATTTAAGACCTACAAAATCAAGGGAAATTAGCAGGTACACTTTAGTATGTGCTTCTAAGATCATGAAATTGGCTATATATTTGATTATGTTTTCTGGCAGCAGTTTTGGGGAAGAACTGAATGCATTAGGCCTATGAAATAACAAAGGCAGGATTCCACCCAAAGTTACTGTTACAGTTCTTACCTATTGAAGCCAACAATCCTTGGCAGTCTTAAGCTGCTAACACTGCAACCATTCATTTCACATTTGGGTGTTCAGGCTGTTCACTCATGATTGGAGTTAGGGATTTTGGTTCCATATACTTACACATAAGCTTTTATGTATACAGGATCTAACGCCTTCGAGGAACAGCTCTACGATAAATGGCTTTAATTTAGCAAATACTGGGGCACCTGGGTGGCTCAGTCAGTTGAGCGTCCGACTTCAGCTCAGGTCATGATCTCGCGGTGAGTTCGAGCCCCACATCAGGCTCTGGGCCGACGGCTCAGACCCTGGAGCCTGCTTCGGATTCTGTGTCTCCTTCTCCCTCTGCCCCTTCCCCACTTGTGCTCTGTCTCTCTCTATCAAAAATAAACAAAATATTTAAAAAAAAAATTTTTAAATAAAAAAAAACTAAAAAAATTTAGCAAATACTAAATAATTTGGATTCCAACCGATCCTAATTAATAAACTTTTATGTCCCCCAAGTTTCATTTGTACATCCATTGTTTGTGACCTGAATTACATTTCTATAGAAAAAAGTCTATATATGGCTTGTCAGTTTCCCAGAGAATTCCTTTGTCTATTTAATCTAATAATAAGACTACATATACCTAACATGCAGTGAAAAGTAGTAACACTATTAATAATCGCAAACACATATAACTCTTACTATGTCCTAAAAGATCCTCTTTTAGGTATTTTACATATATTGACTCATTTACTCTTGATACCGACCCTATAGGAAAGTTATTATTATGTCCATGTTTACAGAGGAGGAAACTCAAGCAGAGACTCTAGAACCTGCCCAAGGTCCAACAGCTAAGAAGTACCAGAACTGGGTTTCGATCCAATCCTGGCTCCCAGCTTTGTGCTTTTAGCCACTATGTTAAACTGCCTATAACTATTAAAAAGTTTTAGTTAACTCTGTAGAGCATTCAAATTTTTTAAAGTACACCAGGGTTTCACTTCAAATGACTCCTCTGATATTTCAGGTTCTTCTGAAGTTGAATGGTTTTATTACTTCTCTCATTGCTATTTACTTACTGAAATGCTTGCATACCTTTATACAGAATTTACTTCAGGATTAGCTATATGGTCAAAGATTCTGGGTAAGCTGAAGCTCTTGGACTGCCCCATTCATTTCCAAAATATAGGCTCCCTAAATAAATAAACCTGACTTGTTCTGGCTTTAAAAACAAAAAACAAAACACAAAACAAAAACCCAACAATCTGTTAGAAAGTTAACTGTAAGGGAAAATATTGCCACAACTTCCATAAATCACTCTGGAAATATACTGAATTAACTTCTGATTCCAGTTGTGAGTGTTGTCTTGTACATTTACTGAGGGCAGGGTTATAGCTGGATAGTTTCATCTGTTCATTTTCTGTAAATTTCCCTCCACCACTGACTGCTCTTGGTAACACCAATCTTGGTAGTACCATCCACTTACCCCAAGAATGTTTTCTGGAAGCAGTTTTGGGGAAGAACTAAAGGCATCGGGCCTACAAAATCACAAAAGCAGAATTCCACCCAAAGAAACTACTAACATAGGTTCAAATCAGAAAAATTTATTGCTATGCATTTGAGGGTAGTTTTTCCATGACGACAAGACTGAGGTGGGGGTGAAGGGCTTGGAAGATGGGGCAAAAGCTTAATGATGATTCAAACTAGGGAGAAAGAAATGGAGACAGAGCCCCCAAGGAAAAGGAAAAAGAAATCGCTGACTCAAAGATCAGGGGTGTAGTATGGACCTTCTGTTGACCTGATAACTTGTGGACAATTGAGGTCAACAATCCCAGATGCTCGGACCACCTTCCATGGGGGCAGGAGTGCGAAATAAAAATCTTGTCCTCAACCCAGGTATAAGTGAACAGACCAGTGGGAAATTTCCCTCCAGGTAGAACAAGAGTGGACACATGACTGATCACACTATATGACCCCTCAAATTAGGGACAATGCCTTTTTCTCCCTTGACTTGCTACTTGACTTCAGAGTAATCAAATCTGTCTAAAAACAGTATGTCATTCCTTGGGAATCATCCTGGTATTTTTAAATTGTACTTTTTTTTTTTTTTAAGTTTTATTTTGAGAGAGAGAGAGAGAGAGAGAGAGGGATGGAGGGAGAGAGGGATGGAGGAGGGGCAGAGAGCGAGGGAGAAAGAATCCCAAGCAGGCTCTGTGCTCTCAGTGCAGAGCCCCACACGGGGCTCTATCTCACAAACCACAAGATCATGATCTGAGCTGAAACCAAATGTTGGTTAAGTAAAATATGTCTGAAAGGTGCAGACAGAATCCTAGAATTAAAGGAGTGCAATGTCACTGTAGGATATTTTTGTCAAGATAGGGTTATCTGGTGAACACTGGTAATCTCCTTTCAGGTCTCCTAACACATTTATGTCCACTGGCCAGGGCAGCGCTGGAGACAGACCATTACTCTTCTAATTGCACACAGATATTCCCCAATACGTGTCCAAATCTACAGTTTCATTCACATTACATACATGACCTCCATGCATTAGGGAGGCACTTTAAGAACTGTCACTTTACCTTTTACAGCTACTGCAAAGATCAAATAAAGTATGAACATGTAGGGTAAATCCTAAGACCTTAAAATACTGTTAGTCTCATATTTATATAAAAGATATACTTAGCTTCAAATAAAATAGCAGCCCTTGATTTTTCCCTTTCCTAACCTTGCTCAGTTACTTCCTACTTTATATGGGAGGTCTAACATACATGTCAGCCTATAAATCCTCTGAATAGGAGTTAAACTTGTAAGGTGTAACTCCTCAGTTAGATTATAAACTCCTCAAGGGCAAGAATCACAATATCTTCTGTTCCTTTTGTGTCTTTACTTCCTTCTACTTGCTTTCACCATTAGCCAGCTTTTCACAGAGTGGGTATTTGTGGTGGCATTATTAATATCCTTAATGCAGGCGTGGTGGAAGCACTGAGCCACCTGATTATCTTCCCCAATGTGCGTCAGTAAAATCATCAGGGGGCCATTAGAGAGGAAGACGAAAATACCATGATTACCATGATTGCCAATGCATGATTTCTACAGGAACCACTCACAAGGCAGCTCTAAAAAGCAGCAGCTATGGCCCATATGCTTCCTAACCATCCTTCTTCCAAAGAGTCAAGGTCTTTGAACATCTACAATCATTCTATACACTTTTTCAGTCTTTAAACCATTACTATTTTGATAATTTAAATCTGAATAAGGTAGCCTTAAGCACATATAATAAGAAGATGTAGAAAACAAAGACTCCTAGGTATACAATTGCACAGCTATTACACAAAGAACACATATATGAATTACTTTTCAAACGAGGGAACTTAGCAAAGAAGTTGAATTGTAGGATCTTCGTAAGCGCTCATCAAACTTTACCATTCTAGTAATTTTTGACATGGTTGATATTATTGGTGGTGGTGCTCATAATAACACTAAGATTTACTGACTGCTTACCATGTGTCAGAAACTATGCTAACTACAATTACATGAAAAGGATATTATTATCTTTATTTTCCAGATGGGGAAACTGAGGCCTAACTGAGATTAAACGTCTTGCCAAGGTCAAGTAGAAGATTGAATACAGCTCTGACTACCTCTGAACCACGAACTTAGACTGAGATAGGGTTTCTTAACCTCGGCATGACTGAAGATTTTAGAATGGACAATTTTGTGCTGTGAGGGGCTGTTTTGTGCACTGGAGGCTGTGTAGTATCATCCCTAGTCTCTCTCTCTACTAAATGCCAGTGGCACCTCACCCTCTAAGAAGTAATGGCAACAAAAAAATGTCCCCAGACATTGCCAAATGTCTCCTGGGGGGGGCAGTATCGTCTTGGTTGAGAAACACTAGACTAAGCACTTTAACCTGTTGAATCATCAAGACCACATTTTGGAGAAATCCAAGGCAACGAGTAACCTCATGTGTTAAACTACACAGCAAAAAGGATATTTCAAACCATTTGAAGTAAGAATAACTAAAGATATTCTATGGGTAAGTAAAAATGTTGTGATGGTATTTAAACTCAATAAATTACACTACTGTATTTTATTTTATTTCCTTCCATATACAAAGACTATAGAGTTTGTCATCATTTTATTTCAGACTTTGTTTTGAATGACTTCTGCTTGCTTTCAAAATAAGACCAAATCTTAAAGGACAACATTTGCCACAACTGTGGGTACCGAAAGAAAAGTCCAAAGAGTAAAAGTATTTTACACAATGGCAGGATAAATGGGTGTCGGATAAAAATTCCTAAAATGATTCTGGGATGAGGGCAAAAGGGAAGGAACGACTATATTACTATCTAAAGGTTTCGAGAGTTTATTTCAAAATCCAACTGCCGAACAGTCATTCTTTATCATGTTTATATTTATGATCTTACAAGGGTTTTACTTCTCCAAACACCCTACAGTCAATCCAAACAGATAAATCACTGACTTTCACAATTTTATTTATTTATGTTTTTTAATGTTTATTTATTTTTGACAGAGAGAGACAGAGCATGAGTGGGGGAGGGGCAGAGAGAGAGGGAGACACAGAATCGGAAGCAGGCCCCAGGCTCTGAGCTGTCAGCACAGAGCCTGACAGGGGCAGGAACCCACAAACCGCGAGGTCATGACCTGAGCCGAAGTCGGCCGCTCAACCGACTGAGCCACCCAGGCACCCCTGAATTTCACAATTTTAAAATGTCTTTCGAAATACCAGTTTTTGACATTTTCTTCTACTATATATTTGACAAAAGATACCAACAAAGTAATATGACTGATAGCTTTAAATTACAGCTCATTTCCCCTTCTGACCCTAATTAAGTGAATGAGGAGAGGTTTAAATTCCAGACCCTAGATGAATGAGTAAGCTCTGATAGCGGACAGGTGGAGAGAGTTCAGGAGCAAGAGGAGCTTAGATGGTGTAAACCCTTCTGGATGATCATTTGGTGATTAGCAGTCATGATCTGTAAAAACCGGTCCCCCTCTTTTACTGATAGATCCCACTCCTATAAATTCATTTGATGTAAGTTGTTAAAAAAGCAA
The DNA here is from genome assembly GCF_022837055.1 of Prionailurus viverrinus. NCBI lineage: Eukaryota > Metazoa > Chordata > Mammalia > Carnivora > Felidae > Prionailurus > Prionailurus viverrinus. Next base: position 9,125,372 of record NC_062561.1, read on the forward strand.
AAGAAGCAGAGGAAACGAAGCTATGACATATAAAAATGTTTACTTCTAAAAAACCCCAACAATGTATAGATGTAATATCCAAAAAAAGAAAAAGGTGACAAATAGGCAGACCAAGTTGATGGAACATTATACAGTTATAAAAATGTATAAAATATAGGAAAATATGGACCCATTCTAGAATAAACTGGTGTGCATCCTAATTAGCAGATTGTATCGTCTGTTAGTAAATTACATGCAAGTCATTCAATTAGATAAAACTGTGTCATGGAGGGAAAAAAGTCCTTTACTCAATTAGTGGGTAGTTACTTCCTCTTTCATACTGATTGACATACTAACCTTTACATTAGTCTACTTTAGAAAAAAGTAGTAATAATAACCAGAAAATATCTAATGCCAGGCTGGAAAACGGGGTGTATTACTCTTGCCAGTTCCTACTGATTTATAGCAGATGCCAAAAATGCTCCATTAGGAGGGATTCCACAGCCGTCTCTGGGCTCAGTATAACATGAGTTGTGATTAATTATCCACGTCTATCATGGGCAACGTGTAGGGCTCAGGGGCCGGGGGAGCAAAGCTGTAGCGCAACGATGCCATGTATTTACTGATCCCAGTCTAATGCTTTTTTTAATTATCCCAAAATCTTTGCTTCATTATACACGAAGTGAGGAGTTCTTTAGCTTAAATACATATTGCATTAAAAAAGCACTTTCTTTGGGGTGCTTGGGTGGCTCAGTCGGTTAAGCATCCGACTCTTGGTTTCAGCCCAGGTCATCATCTCGTGGTTCCTGAGTTCAAGCCCTGCTCTGGGCTTTGTACAGACAGTGCGGAGCCTGCTCGGATTCTCTCTCAATCCCTCTCATTCTGCCCCTCCCATGCACACTAAGTAAATAAACTTAAAACAAAACAAAACCACTTTCTTCATTCTGAAATCTGTCTCTGTGTATCACATGGCCATTCCCTGAAAGGACATGCTGTCTTTGCCTTTGTCATCGCTCCTGACCCAGTGATACACGTGCATACTCCTAATTCAGTTTTTTGTTTTGTGACTGCTGATGCTTTACGCAGTAGCTTGCGTGTCAACGAAGCAGTTCTAGGTTTCACAATAACATCTATCTTTTTTCCTACTGTGGGGCTGTATTTCCCAATTCATATTTAATATACTTCCTATTGAAGTATTATATTACTTCACTGATAATTATCAGTGTAAGTTTTATGTAATCTAACTACAGACTGAATTATTTCTCATGAAAATTTAACACGTAAATTGAAATGTGCTGTAAATAGATTTCAAAGACGTGGTATGAAAAAAATGTAAAATACCATTAATAATTTTATTTTAATTATATGCTGAGATGATAATATTTTTATATATCAGGTTAAAAACATTAATTTCAACCATTTCTTTTACTTTTTAAATGTGGCTACTAAAAATTTTTTAATTATATTTATTGTTGCACTGTATTTTTACTGACAGTGCTATTCTTTAAATAATCATTTTACCAAATTGTGAACAGGAGTTATGACATTCAAAATTCCCTATATTTACTTACTATACTACTTGGTATCTCCTTTTTTAAAAAATGTTTATTTATTTATTTCGAGAGAGAGAGAGCGAGCGAGCGTGAGCACATGCAAGCAGGGGTGGAGCAGAGAGAGGGAGACAGGGTCTGAAGCAGTCTCCAAACTCTGAGCTGTCTGTCAACACAGAGCCCAACATGAGGCTCGAACTCACAAACTGCAAGATCATGAGCCCGAGTTGGATGCTTAACGCTTAATCGACTGAGCCACCCAGGCGCCCCTTGATACCTCTTTTATAAACGCCTATGTAAGAATTTCAGACTTAGTACCAGGAAAAACAATTTCCTTTTCCTAAGCAACTGGTAAAATTTGCTTTACAGTGTTAACCTTATTAACCTCATTAAAAAAATGAGGTATGGGGCGCCTGGGTGGCTCAGTCGGTTAAGCGTCCGACTTCGGCTCAGGTCATGATCTCGCGGTCCGTGAGTTCGAGCCCCGCGTCAGGCTCTGTGCTGACAGCTCAGAGCCTGGAGCCTGTTTCAGATTCTGTGTCTCCCTCTCTCTCTGACCCTCCCCTGTTCATGCTCTGTCTCTCTCTGTCTCAAAAATAAATAAAAACGTTAAAAAACAAATTTAAAAAAAAATGAGGTATCTCTTCTTGCTTTGCCCCCTGGAAAAAAGTATTTTACCTTACTTTCTCTTTGCTCTGATTTTATTTTTCTTTTCAAAAGACACACATTTCTTTTTTTTTTTTTTTTTTTTTTTTGGTAATGAGTTAAGAAGTAACCCTAAATAAGAATCAGAGCCTAGATAAATATTAAAAACAATTTCAGGCAAAGGCAAACTTAGGGAAAATACTAAAAACTGTATCCAAATCTTCAAAATGCTATTTCTCATTTTCTAATTCACTCTGCATAGTTCATTCATTTCAATGAAAATAAAGTAACCTTAATTAATACACCACAATACTCTAATATACTTTGGAGAAGGAGAATCAAAATCACTTTTGAAATAAGATGAAAATCCTTAGAGGAAAAAGTTGTCATTAGTGAATATTAGTCACACTGTTCTAATGAAATAATGTTCATGGTTGCAAAAGAAGGAATCCCAGGGGCACCTGAGTGGCTCAGTCGGTTCAGGGTCTGACTTCCGCTCAGGTCATGATCTCGTGGCTTGTGAGTTCGAGCCCCGTGTCAGGCTCTGGGCTGACAGCTCAGAGCCTCGAGCCCGCTTCCGATTCTGTGTCTCCCTCTGTCTGCCCCTCCGCTGCTTGCACTCTGTCTCTCGCATTGTCTCAAAAAGTAAATAAACATTTAAAACACATTTAAAACACACACACACACACACACACACACACACACACACACACACACACACACAGAAGAAGGAATCCCACTCAGGCTCCTCAAATTTAGGAGTCCATTCTTATTCTGACGAACACATCTAACCTTAGAGGAAATAGCAGTTTGGGGGTCTAACTCTGAAGCTTTAGGAAAACAAAAACTGTATATAATGTTACTTGGATATAGATTTTGTGAAATTATCTTATTTTACAGTGAATATGAATAAACAGAATGGATTACTTACTTCAAATATCATTTGTAGCAACAAAATCTGTACCTATGCCCCTATTTTACTCTTCAGTCCTTAACTAAAACTAAGCCTGACTGCTAGCTTACAGATATCATCAAAGAAAACAAATTTCTATTCTACCAAAAAGAAAACTTAATCTAGGAAAGAAACTCTTGGTAACAACCCGAAAGTTGTGCTAAAAGGTTCTACTCTTCACATGAAGAGACCACTTAATATACAGAGATACACATTAACATGTAATAAGAAACAATGATAAAACTTTTATTTCTGAAAAATTCCAAGCCAAATTTCTGCACATGGGTAACGGGGAGAAAAACTAACACTCTTAGCAATTCATCAAATGCTTACTGAACACCCACTGCTTTCTAAGATGCATGGGCCCCATTCGCTCCCTGGAGAGACCAGAGTCTGATAACGGCATGGCCCAGGTAGGCTGATGTCTAGGAATTCAGATCTACAGGGGACACTAAGTCACCACGGGAATACACGGGCCATATTTGGCTGCAGTCAGCTCAGGTTCCACAACTGAACAGTATAGAGGTGTTTTCTAAAATTTAAATGCCCTTGAGAAAGTTGTCTGGTTCAGAAAAAAAACATAAATTAAAACTACCAAAGTTTGGGAAATGTCTAAGAATTTTTAGAAAATTGACCTTGCTTCAGCCAGTAGACATGAATAAGGTGTTTGCTCCTATATAAAAATGTTACCAGAAAAAAAAAAAATCAGTTTATCTTTCTTCCATTAAATATATGTTGAGCAAATATTTAAAGAACATTATTAGTTCCCAATTCACATGAATTGGCCTAATCCTGGGCAAAATAACTAGCAACTGAAATGTCAACCTAACGTAACTCAATACCACAACCAATCTTATGTCATCAGGCACAGAGAGAAAAGCACCAACATAGACTTAAAAGGGTCTGGAATAGCACCCCAGAGAAAGAGACTCCTAAACTGAAACCTGGAATAGGAGTTAGTGAAGTGGAAAGTGGGGGGGGGGGGGGCCTCTTAAAACTGTTTGAAACTTGCGAGATCCTCTAAGTGTGAATGCTATAACATTATAAATACATATACCTCACGAGATTGCCCTGAATTACAATCTGCCATGGATCAAAGGGATCAAAAGATATTAACATTAAAATTACTTTACCAAGTTAAAACTTTCCGGAACAAATAAATGTGAGAGGGCCAGAAGCCAGGAAAATATATTACCCATGGCCAAACTAAAAAAAAAATCCTTGTTTTATTCTCACCCTTCTGAATGCCATTTAATCCCCCATTTTCTCAACTCGGAACCATAAAACAAAACTGCAGGCAATGTTACCGTCATTTTGTGGAAATTCTCCGTTGTGCTTCCCGAACTGCACTGAGACCTGTCTCTAAGTTACAAGATGAGTTCCATGCATGGGCAAACAACTGGCTTATCACTCACAGGTTGATCAAATGGATTCCAGTCCAAACAGGAAAGCACTCAACAGAAGCTGCCTGAAGAACTCCCTTACTGTAATGCAGGACACAACCCATACATTCCTAGCTTAGCTTTATTTTCTGGAGCCAATTCAAGCTGTGAACAGTCGCATAATCTACACATTTCTAATGCTGCTAAGCTGAGCATCCTTCACTATCTATCAAATAATCAGTCTCAGTCTCTGCTCGAACCATCATAAATATTTACCACATGAAATGTGGTACTGAAGACACTGACTCGATTATGGAATATAATCACAGAATTTAGGGAACTTACTTTTGGAACCAACCAACATAGGAAGGGGTTTTTACCACAGAAGCTGCCTGTGGGGCAGCATGCTGTTTTACCCGGAGGGCGTATCTCTTGCTATGGGCGGAGTTATAAACTGTGTCTAAAATGAGAGCAACAGGGGCGCCTGGGCGGCTCAGTGGGTTAAGCATCCGACTTCGGCTCAGGTCATGATCCGTGGGTTCGAGCCCCGTGTCGGGTTCTGTGCTGACAGCTCGGAGCCTGGAGCACGTTTCGGGTTCTGTGTCTCTCTGCCCCTCCCCTGTTCATGCTCTGTCTCAAAAATAAATAAAGATTAAAAAAATAAATAAATTATATTAAATAAAATGAGAGCAACTATGCCGCCAACGTTGAACTCTGAAATCTTTTAGTAATAAGCTGTTATCAATCTGGTTACCAGACTTGGTGTGATTTTTGTCGTTGTTACTGTTTTGCTGTCTGGGAGACCTTTGCCGTTACTTTCTTGGTCTTAGCTAAGCTGCAGGTAGCAGAGATTGCTTAAAGATAAGCACTAGGCAAATTAGGGATTATCTACCTTATGTTGCATCATTTCTTGATTGAAGCTACGGAACACAAGCTGTCTTGGCTGCATGCAACAACCTCAAGAGCAAGACAAAATCTGTGGCAATGTGCTATGCCGTGTGCTCTTCAGCCTTGCAAATTCTGTGCTGAGACCCTTCAAACCCAAGTCACGGTGCCAAGTGATGAACCACTCCATTCTTTAAAATCATGAGTAGAAAGAAGGTGAATACATAAACTTAATCTGTCTGCTATATTGTAGGCATTCTGGAATAAATGAACAAAAAAAGGCATCTAAACCAGAAAAGTTTAGATTCTGAAGGTCAATATGGGGAAGGACTACTAGTTACTACAGCAGTATGTTAAGTGTTCTGAATGAAAATATAAATTGTAATAATTAAATTTCAGTTTCTCTGTTTCCTTTGCCTCCCGTGTGGCATACATGTAGAGACAGCAGAAACCTTGAATTTTTAAAACTATGATTTAAGCCATTTTACACTTGTGCTCATATTTTCATCACTGCTTCAGTCCCTTGCCCACCCTCGTCGGGCGTTGTGGGGGAGGCGGATGCTTAGGGTTACGACGTTAAGGCTAGTAGTTGCAGTGATGGGAATGACAGAATGGGTCAATGGAGTCACACGAAGAGGCCATAAACAAAATAGTTTAAATGTATTAGAGAAGACAAGGTTTCTAAAGGTTTTTAACTTTTTAAATGTCAATCTGTGATCCAACTCTAAAAGGAGAAAGTAATCATAGAAAAAATGACCTCCAGGTAACAGAAGATCAACTTTGTTAAATTCACATGTACACGTGGCCAATCCCTACTCTGGTACCGAAATGGGTCAAGGTTTTGAGAGACGGAAAAGCAGGGAGCTGGGTAAATGGCAACCAGACATAAAGAACTGCTTTCCCTGTAAGCCACGAATTCCAAATTAAATTTGATTTAGAGAGTTTTATAAATACTTGCTTTTATTCAAAGTTATACAAATCATAACTTCTAGCCTGAACTGTTTGCAAACGTTTATATTTAGCTCTCCTTTCACCCTTAACTGCATCAAGGAGTGAAAAAAGGAAGTTAAGAAGCAGAAACAGCGAAGAAATCAGAATACAGCCGTATTTCACCTCTGGTTCACATATATTCACAAGCTTTTTAATTCATTATCAAGAAGTCTAATTTTAGACTGACTAAAGAAAAAAAGATACTATCACGCACATCCTCTTTGTCAGGAAGAGAGAGTTAATAGTATCTGGAAAGCCTTCAAACCACAGGAATTCAGGGACACTTAACATCAATTATTTAAATAAATACTAATCTATTGCAGAGCAAAGGAAAAAGAGAACAAACTATTTAGGTCACTTGACCAGAGGTAAAAATACTTATTTTCTTCCTTTTCCTCTCAATAAAAAAGGAAGACAGCAACATAATGATTTCCCAAAGTAAAGCCAATCAATCACCAGAAAGAAATTTCTTTTCAAGAACTATTTTTAGATCTTGAGGCATATATATATATATATATGTATATATATATATAGCCTTTCAAAAAGTTTGTTACTTAGAAAAAAAATCTTACTTCACAGAATATGTATGTCACAAATGTGTATGTGCTTGACATTAGTGGCCAATGTATGTATTCTGACGGCCAAGTCAAAATGCTTTTTTATTTCTTTCTGATGTAAGATAGAAAAGCAGAACTCTAGAATATTGTCTAAAGTAGGATTTAAAAAGAACTGCCCTAGGGGCGCCTGAGTGGCTCAGTCGGTTAAGCATCCGTCTTTGGCTCAGGCCATGATCTTGCAGCTCATGGGTTCGAGCCCCGCATCCGGCCCTGTGCTGACAGCTCAGAGCCTAGAGCCTGCTTCAGATCCTGTGTCCTCTTCTTTCTCTGCCCCTCTCCTGCTCGTGTTCTCTCTCTCTCTCTCAAAAATAAAATAAACATTAAAAAAAAAAAACCAAAATAAAAAAAACCTGTCCTATGTATTCTCTACTTTTCAATGCTCTTAAGACAAAAACCATTTAAATGCTAACCACGTTTTGAAATGTTAATTTTTCAGTGGTTTCAGTTCAAATCGCTAACAGGTAATATAAAAATTTGCCTTTATATGCTTTATGTCTCAATGTTTGGTAATCTTAGATAATTACTGCTAACTCTGAAGCTGTGTTGGGTATTATGGTAGTTTACAAAGAGTCATTATCATATATCTCAACATATATATCAAATATCACACATAAGTGAGATTTGTTTCAAAATAACCCAGGAGCCAGTAGAGCAGGTTTACAGATAAAATATTTCTGACCATGAGTTGAGAACTGTTGAAGCTGGAACATGGATACATAGTGGTTTCATTATATTACTCTCTCCATTTCTGTGTATGTCTGCAATTTTTCATAGAACTTTAAGCATTTGCAAACTGCCACCTAAGCGACTCCCAATATTATAAAGAGTTGAGTCAAACTGTAGGGCAGGTCATCTAGCTTGGGACAAAAAAAAAAAAAGAGAGAGAGAGAGAGAAAGGAACAGTCAGTGTAAGATTGAAGAGAAAGGCCAAGCAAGGCCAACTGTTTTGTTGCAGTGTGTATCCACAGCACAAGTCCTGGAATAAAGAAACATGGTTACAGACTTCAAAAGAAATACAGCCACCTGCGAATACAAGATTCTGCCAAGTCCATGAATACAAGAGTCTGCCAAGTCCATAAACTACGAAGATGGTTTTAATAGTACTACAAACCTGGGAAAAAACTTAACCCACCTATTATGGAATTAGAAGACCTGATATAATAAAGCAGTTACATTTTCTGTAACTGATTCTGGATAACTACTGGTTACTTTTAATAATAAATTAAAATACTACGGCACTGAAAATTATATAGATTTCTTTTTTTATGAGTCTTCTAAAATAAAATCTGCTCTTACAGACATCTTTTTTTTTTAAATAGGGAAAGTTAAAGGAGAAACATATTAGCAATTTAGAGAGAAATGGTTTAGAAAGAATCCAAACCCCTTGGGGCACCTGGGTGGCTCAGTCCTTTAAACATCGGACTTGATTTTCCACTCAGGTCATGATCGCATGGTTTGTGGACTCGAGCTCTGTGTCTGGCTCTGCACTGACAGTGTGGGGTCAGCTTGGGATTCTCTCTCTCTCTCTCTCTCTCTCTCTCTCTCTCTCTCTCTCTTTCTCTCTCTCCCCCTCTCTCTGCTCCTCCCCAACTTGTGCACTTGCGCGCACGCGCTCTCTCTCCCCCTTCCTCCCTCCCTCCCTCTCTCAAAATACGTAGTAAACTTTAAAAAACCAAGACTCCAAACCCCTCAAAAGAATTAATGAGCAACATTCATTAATGTCAAAGGCTAATTAAAAGACCTGAGATTCCTTACCCCCCCCCCGCCCCCCACAGATTTTTCTAGAGACCACTGCAAGGATGAAATATCAGCCACTTCAGAAATTGTAAGAGATTCTACAAATAAACTCAACAGAATGATTTATGGTGTTTGCATAAGCCTAATAATGTCTCTTACAGCACTTCTAACATACGGCATTTTATTTTTTTCTGGAAAGAAGCTTCTCTAATGAAGACCCTAGTGATAGTGGTATGTTAGTGACTCTGCAAAAAAGATGTTCCAGAGACTAGCAGCATCTCACCGGGAGGTCCTTAGAATTTTATAGTAACGTAAAATGAATTCTAGATTTTGGCTACTACCAGATTCCTTGCAACCCTGGAGTTTATTTTGCATTCATGGTTCCTATATTTGAAGTGGTATTAGACATTTTAAAACATTACATTCAAGGGTTTTTCGTCCTTGGGTTACCCTCCACCCTACTTTTGTTCTCCTAATCTCAAGAATCGACTATGGACATTGCTCAAATCAACATGTTAGGTTACGACCATGATATAAACAGTAAACTGCACGTTAAAGATGATAAGGTTGACCCTTTAACTTTGTAAACTTAACTACATGCTAAAGATACTAAAGTAAACCCTTTAGCTTTTTTACTCTTATTTGTTACATGAAGGCCGCCGTATTTCTAACATCACCACATGCTTACGTAAAATGAACTGCTTCATTTCTAATATATGTAGTATTTCATAATATAGCACAACTTCCCAGAAATCCAGAGACATTACCTATGTCACATAATAGGCCCTAGAAACAGAAGGTCTGAGTTTGAATCCTAACTCCACCAGATACAAGCAAAGCGCCCAATTTCTCCATGTTTCAGTTTCCATATCTATAAAATGGGAATAGCAATACCTAGCTGATAGCACTTTGGGAAATTTTACTGAACATGTCTGATGCACTTAAAACACTGCCCACCTGACCACTCAATACATGCTAATCTAAACTGTATTTACATATTGAAAATAACACAAACCAGACAAGAAGGCATACTGACTTAGGCTCCAAAAGGATCTTGTTTTAAAAGACTGAAATCTGAGCAATGTTTCAGTATATCTGATGTTTGTGTGTTTTTTAAATCTGTTATGTGTAGACTACATATGTGATTTAGTATACTAGATTCATCACAGAGAAAAAAACAATTTCCTCATGACATAGCAAAGCTGTATACATATCAGGATTGAGCTTGTATTTGTTATTTACAGTTGTACTACGTTATTTCATAGGAATCACGGTTCTTGGGTAACTAATCAAATTGCTCAGAAAGTCATTCTGTAAAGTTTATTGGTAGGTCTAACTAACCTTTCAAACAAAGACTGTGCTACTATTCCTCTGCATCTTAAATTTCACCTGGAACTTGAAGACTCTGTCCTTTCCAAAAAAATATGCTGACTTCTTTGGTTGAATTTTCTACCATTTTCCTTATTCATTCATTAATCACTGAATGTATCCTTTATTCATTGAATATGTATCCCACAGATAACAAGGTTTAGTATGCCAACTTACTTGCTTAATATTTCTCTAGTACAAGGGCATATAAAAACGTTGACCAACGTTCTTTAAACTTACTTTTGGTTTATGGTATCGTACTGATGTGGTAAAGAAATACATAATCTGAATTACCTGACTGCACATAAGTTCCCAAAATAGAATCATTAACAAATGTGGCTCTTAAGGAACTTAGACGTAACTAAAAAGTATTTTATAAGTAGTCACCAGGTGGCTGCAACTGGTCTTTTTAAAGCCCTCTTTGTTGGACTACTTACATTAGAAGCAGAAATCGCTCCTCTCAGGACTGCTGAGAAACAGTGCTGATGGTATTAATTTTGCTATAATTAACAATACCACCACTAGAATACTCTGCTTGGTTGAACAGATCTGGCAAGCAAAGTAGCGTATAAACTGACAGAGACTAAACTCAGTAAGTCAATGACCTTTACACAAATGTGATTTCTAAAAAGAAAACACAGTGTACAAATTTTGTAAGTTCTACATTTAGGAATTTGTTTTTACCTTATTCGACAGGTGGACAGGGGAGTAAATAAACCATAAATAAAATTCAAAGTATAAGATTCTTTTAAAACTCTTGTGTACTATAAAGATGTATACAGATGTTATTATCATAGACTATATACGTGTCTCCAAACTAGAAATAGGATAAAGCAAAATATTATTTGAGGGGGTAAAAAAAAAAAAAAAAAAAAAAGTTGAGTCCTTTGGAGAGATTAGAAAGACTTTAAATAAGCATTTCTGCAAATCTCAAATATAAAAATACTCCAACTCCTCCTCCTTTTGATTCTACTAAAATAAAGTAGTACTCTGATTTAGGTGAATATTTGCTTTGCTTTGACTTTAGGGAAATTACTGAATTAAAATTAGGCACATCCATATTAGACTCTACAGAAAGTCCAGAAAGACTGCATCTTTAAAAAAAAGGTAATGGTACAGATACGATGTGTTAAAAAGAAGCCTACTTCATTCTTTGGACAAAGTCAAAGATTTAAAGGTCTTTGGGGGGTGCCTAGGTGGCTAAGTCGGTTAAGTGTCTGACTTTGGGTCAGGTCATGATCTTACAGTTCGTGGGTTCAAGCCCCACACCGGGCTCTCTGCTGTCAGCACAGAGCCCACTTTGGATTTTCTGTGTCTCTCTCTCTCTCTCCCAATAAAATAAACATTTAAAAATATATAAAGGTTTTTTTCTGAGTTGACGCAAACTGCCTACACTTAAATTTGATCTTTAAGACCTCCCCAAATCACAACAATCCAAAATGAATCATCAACTGTGCACACACACACACACAAAGTCTAGAGAGTTGAGAGCAAAAACATTAATAGTATTTGTACTAAGTTTATATATGGCATTATTTTCTTTCAAATGCTTTCTATTTTACAAGTTTTACAATAATGCTACTGCTTTTCTAATCAGTTACAAAATTAGAATAAAATAATAAAACAACGAAATTCAGATTTGTAAATGCAAATACATAAAATAAACAGATTGTGGCCAAAAAAATGGCAAAATAAGACAAGCCAGATAAATACTTCCCTTTAGAAAACACTGGACAAGTAAATCTAGAGATCACAGAAAGGATAAGTATCATTTCGTTTTACTATGTAAGATAAGTTACATTCATTTATTGCTGAGTGGCAATCTCATTAACCTACTTGATAATGCAGAATTATGATTACCTTTCCTTCTAAACAGTTTATTTAAAAAAAACCAAACAGATGCTGGGGCGCCTGGGTGGCTCAGTCGGTTGAGCGCCCAACTTCGGCTCAGGTCATGATCTCACAGTTCGCGAGTTAGAGCCCCACATCGGGTTCTCTGTTGTCAGCACAGAGCCTGCTTCAGATCCTCTGTCCCCCTCTCGTTCTACCCCTCCCCTGCTCATTCATTCTCTCTCTCTCAAAAAATAAAACATTTAAAAAAAATAATAGGTGATAAGACTAACAAAACAAGGATGGTCAAATTGAGAAAGTTATTCTTTAGCTAAAACGAATATACGTACTGACTGTTTCAAACAGAAGGAAAATGGTGGGCACCACTCTTCCTGTGTCATTACTCTCTGACGGACCTATTCTCAGACATCTCCCTTTGTACTTATGACTATCTCTCGTGCATTTCCCAGGTAACTATCACTGACATAAGATATTCAAATCACCTGGTAAACAAGGAAAAGGTTTTACAAATCCAGGGTAGACTGCTCTCCCCTTGTGTCCAACTGCAATGGCCACTTTAATCATTCCAGGAAGGATTCAGCTGTACATGTGGTGGTTCTAATTGAGAAACGAGATTTCAGAAAAGGCCAGTATTGGCATAATTTGAAAACAGAAGTACAATAAGCTTACATCTGCTCTATGCACTACACACAACCTAAGAATGAACCCATCTCTATTTTAGAATAAAGATATTTAGGGGAAATATTTTCCCAGTTTTTTATTTTTCTTGGCTGCCTGTCCTAAGTCCCAAAGGTGTGAAGTAGACAACACTTTGGGAAATGAAAGAGCCATGTGCTTGCTTCCTATGCCAGCTGGGAGTCTGACAGCACCCCTAAGAGGCAAGTTGCCCCAATTTTCAGCAAAACTGTCTTTCTCCGGGCATGGATAATTTAACGAGAAACGACATCTCTTAGTAAACCCGGCATCAAAGCATGAACTGAAGGGTTGTTACTGAAACAACAGCCCTAGTATTAGGTAATAAGGAAAATCACCTGTGCAAGATTAAAAAGAATCAATGACAGAGCAAAAAGAACCATTAACGCCTGTCTAGATAATACAGTAGCAAAGCAAAACATTTGGACACACAGCAAGGGTTGAGAAAAGGTAGATGTGGACACGAAAGTAAGAAACAGTAACGACTTCAAAAAGAGTGGCCATATTGAATCCATCGAAGCCTGGCACTTCAACATGGAAGAATTACGGGGAAAACACTGTTTTGACCCCATTGAAATACTTGACAGTGAGTTAAGATCCACATAGCCTTCACCATATTACCCAAAATGGACTTTAATTCGTCCTTATTCTTCACTTCCTGCCGTGCCTACTATCGCCCAAGACTATTCCTCCTTGAGTTTCTCCATGCGTGGCTTTCACTATAAACAAACTTTAAAAAAATTTCTATAATTCTGCTCTTTTTCTCTCCCATCTCTAAATAGAGGTATTGTACTTTTGGGCTGTCCCCTCTCTCTTGGTGAATTCATGTAATCTCATATTGATACGATTTTTTCTTCAATTGCCTGTGCACAGTTATTTATATTTTTAGCCCTGTCTTCTTTCCTGAAGGCTGATTTCACATTCTTACTGGAGTTAAAAAGAGGTCAAAGATGACTCCCAGGTTCCTACCTATCTTCTCTTTTTTAAGAGGATGCTATAAGCTTGATGACAGGTCTTTTTATGCCACTTAGACTAAAATCCAAAAAGCTTTAAGTAAGGCTGATGACCGTATACATAACGATAGCAGCAAAAAATGAATGCTGACATTGAGAGAACAGAAAAATCACACACACACACACACACACACACACACACACACACAAACAGGACCCAAAGCTTAGCAACTTGGGACCATTTGGAAAATAAGCAAAAGAAAAGAGAAAGAGAAAGGAAAAAAAAACAAAAAACCCAGAGATCTCTTTAATCCACTGAGAGCATTAACTATGTAAACTATATATGACTGCACTGTCCAATACAGCCCATTAGCCACATATAGCTATTTACATTTAAGTTAATTAAAATAAAATTTAAAAATGTAGTCCCTCAGTCACACTAGCCATTGTGCAAGTGCTCAAAAGCCACGCGCAGCTAGTGGCTATTTACTGGACAGCACAGATAAGAACATTTTGATCAGTTCAGAAAGTTCTACTGGACAGAGCGGCAGTGCTAATTCAACATTCATGAAGTATTCTCTGCATAAGAGGCACAGCGCTAGGTGCAGGAGTAGAGCAAGATGAGGGAGACACGGCTTCTCTCTTGCCTCAAAGAACAGATTCTCTGTCTAGTAGAAGAAACAGATAGAAATATCTACAAGGACCAGAGTAGAGGAAATAACCTTTATTCCTGCCCAGTCGCCTAGGATTCCAATCCTTTCGCCTGGCTTTTCTGTAGATCTGGCCTTCTTCATCTGGAGTTAGGATGGTTCAGCAGGAAATGCTGAGACTCGCCGCTACCTAGAGATCTCTGGACTCAGAACCAGAGGTGCTTAGTTAGGCCCAAACAGGATTTAAGCCCCATCTCTCTGGACCTGGTGCTTTACACTGTGGCTAACTCTTGCCGGAAAAAAGCAGTCCTGCCCTCTGGCTATCCTCCCCTGGTCCCTCCTAGGAGGCAGCTCTGCCTCAACTGTCACTTGGTCTGGAGCCTCCAGCATGTGATACCTGCGGTGCCCGAGTGCCTGACAAAATGACAAGATGCTACCAGTCAGCACTGCAGTTGAGAACAAGTCTCAGGTACCAATGGCACCAGAAGGGGGAGGAACGGTGCGTCCTAAGCAGAGAGACGATGAAAGACAGAAGCTAACAGTTAACAGAAAGATGTGTGTCAAGCAAGGGGGTCATCAAAACTCAAGCACACGCCACATCCGAGGGGCAGCAGCAAGAGAAGAGAATGGATCAAAACCCGACCGCTAAGAGCCTTAATGCCACCAACTAAGCAGCGTGGCCTGGACTGGCCTTTAAGTGGTGGCCAGCCACTAAGTAGAACGGTCAGATGAGGAGATCTGTGTTTTCAAAAGCAAACCTGGGGAAAGGGTGAAAGGTAGATAGTAGTGGAGAAAGCAGACCAGTATCCGGATGAAGACCTGGCTGAAGGTAGTGGAGATAAGAGGGAATTGACCCGAGGGACATGAGAGAAAACTGATGGGCTCTAACTATTGACAGAATCTATCTGGCACAATGGAATCCAACAAATGTTTGCTGCAAAAAGTTGTGAGGAAGGTAATAATCACTTAGTTCACGCAGAAGGAAAGAAAACAGAAACCGTGAGAAACACAAACATTTAAGGGGAGGGCTGGCGAGCGAAACCAAAAAATAAGAAACCAAATGAGGCAGTATTCGCACAGCCTGGAACGTGATTCCTCAAGATGTCTGGATGGCTTGTTCCCCATCTCCTCGAGATCCATATAAAAATGTCAGTATCTTGGTCAGCTCTTCCCTGAACACAATATTTAAAACCGACCAGCACAAGCATGCTCTCAGCACTCTCAACCTCTTTCCTGCTTTATTTTTCTCTGTAGTACTTACGAACATCTACTATACATTTTAGTTATTTGTTTAATGTCTGTCTTCCCACTACTTAAATGTAAGCTCCACTCGGGGGGGGGACGGGGGGGGCGACTTTGTTTCATTTACCACCGTATACCAGAGACTAAAAAATGCCTGGCATACAGCATATCCTCAACAAATAGTTGTTGATTAACTGAATGAATAATGCAAAGAAATAAAAAGGGCAGGGTTATTATATTAGACTAATAAGTATACACATAAAATGATGTCTACCATGGAAATTTTATAATTATTTTGAGTGCAAAAATCAAAAATCTGTATAACTGATGTCCTTTAGGTATAAAAGATTCAAAATGTTTTATTCAAATGGGTTTTTAATATATAGAGATATTCAAATATATGTAGTTAATTGTAACGTAACCTTTTTATTTAGTCACAAAAGGATGAGATCTTATAGCTTGAAAGTCACAATACTTGACAGCCATACTGAAAATTCACCACTTCAAGTATTTAAGTCCTATTAATACTTTCTCAACTTCCATTACAAATTTCTAATTTCTTTTCTGACATTTTGGCTGTTATTAGGCAAAAAGCTTAAGTTGCAATACCAGAATATTCGTATGATCACAGCAGTTAGTTTTAAACACACGGTGAAGAGGAAATGACGTAAGCGAGGTAAAGAATGGTCAAAAAGTTGGAAAAGTAAAAAACAATCCAAGAACACAAAAAAGCCCACCTAGCCAGTGGCTTCAGGAAAATGACCAGACATCTTAAATCTCACTTTCCTTAGTAATAAAATACAGCCAACACTAGAACCTACCTACCTGACAGGCTTATTCTGAGAGTTTTTTTGGAGGATTAAATCTTTCGAGTAATAAGCTTGGTACAGTTCCTATCACAGCCCTTTATTCCTTTCATCCACAACTATTTATGAAGAACTTACTACACAAAGGGCACCATACTAGGTGCTAGCTATATATATCTATTCTCATAGACTCTATCTGTGGTCTACTGGGAAAGACAGACAAATGAATTACAAGGTGTGACAAGTTCTATGGAGGAAACTAATGAGTCCAGAGGCATATACCAAGAAGGCAAGGAAATTCAACTTTAGATAATGGTCAGGAAGTATCTTCTGAGGACAGAAAAAATAAGGCATTAGCCATATACAGAGGGCATAGAAGTATACTGCTAAGTGTTTTTGGCACAGGTACTGAAATGTGTGAAGACTCAAACTAGCTGTGGAAAAGAGCTTGTGACTTGTTTGAGGAACTGAGAAGAACCCAGTGTAACTGAAGCCTCACAAGTCAAATGACAGAAAATCAGAGGGATAGGCAGGAGCCAGATGATGACTCTGAAGGGCCTTGGGACTGTTATATTATTCTATGCGAATTTATTCTTTAATGGAAAGCTGCGCAAGTTTTCTGTTTTTCAGAGGCAAAGAGAATGCAATTTATGTCTTATAAACATCACTCAAAGCATTTTTGGAAAATGTAGTATAGGGTGATGCGAATGGAAGGAGAAGAATTAGCTCCAAGACTAATGCAGGAGAGTCCAGGGGAGAAAGACGGTGCTTGCACTGGAGTGGTAGTATGGAGATAAAGAGCAGTTGACAGATTCCAGAAATATTTGGCAATGGACTGGATGGGGGGGGGGGGGGGGGCGAGGAATCAAAGATGACTCCTAACTTAAGCAACTGCTGGGCTGATGGTGGCATGGGAAGTGACATAGTTAAGTATTTAATTAACTGTAGCTACTCTCAATTACTATCAGAATAAAAGAGAGAGAGAACTGGTGAGTGCATGGCCAAAATGGGAGTGTGGGGGTGGGGAGAGGAGTTTGGTCAAGGTATGAGGGAATAGCAATATCAAACAAAATTTCCCACTGAAAACAACGATAAAAGTGAGATAAAATTAAAAAAAACAAAGAAACTCGGCTATTTGAAGGCATAGAGGGAGGAACCAAGACATCCAGGACATTGGGAGCCAAAAGCCCACAAAGAGAAACACCTCGCGATCGCCACTCTTTCCCCTTTGGGTATTTGCCAACTACCAATACACAGCATAAAAGCCAAACACAAAGCACATCCTGGTGTTTGCATCAGTCTCACTGGACTGAGAAGACAAAACTGGAATTCTGTACTACCGAGGTAAGCAGGAATTGAGGATCTCAGATAAAAAGGAATCTCAAAGAATGAGCCCAACATTTGGTTCCATTTTTGCCCTCCAGAAATGTGCTGAATCATAAACATGGACTGAAATGCAGGCAAAACCAGCAAAAAGATGTTGCAAAGAGACTAAAAGGCTAAGCAGGGCTTTCATCAGCAGGTGACCCTTGAACAACACGGGGATTTAGGAGTGCCAATCCCTCTGCAGTCACAAATCCACATATACCTTTTGACACCCCAAAACCTAACAGCCTACTGTTCACCAGAAGCCTTACCAATAAGATAAACAGTCAATTATTGCACATATTTATTTTGTAAGTTATTGGTATTATATATATATTCTTATAATCAAGTATGCTAGAGACAAGAAAATGTCATTACGAAAATCACAAAGAAAATACATTGACAGTATTGTAAAAAAAAAAGTCCGCATATATGTGGACCTGTGCAGCTCAAACCTGTGTTGTTCAAGGGTTAATTGTACTTACAATTGCCAAGGCTTACCAAAAAGAAACATCTTGGTAAATACTCCAAACTTTCAAGTGAGAGCACAGAAGGGCTACAAACTAGGAGTGAATTTCCTGACAGCCCAGAATTCAGCCTCATGTCATATCAATCACTGATGAATTAAAGTGACCAATGTTTTTCTAACTGCCTGCCAGAGAATATTAAAACCTACCTGTAAAAAGATAACATCATTCAAACCCTCTATAATTTTTCATCATAATGTTAATAAAACATTACCAAGTATCCTAGGAAAAAGGATCAAATGATCAAAAACCAGACAACAGAAACAGGTTCACAGGTAATCTAGGTATTAGAGTCATCGGACAGGAATGGTACACCAATGATGAACGTGCTCAAGAAAATTTATGTACACACTGTGAGAACTTGTAAATTTTAGGCCTGAACATACAGAAACTGAAACTGAGAGTTTAATAATTGGGTATAAGTGAACAGTGCACAGAGAAGATACGGTAAGTGAACTTGAAATCAGTAAAAAAATATCCAAAATGATAGAGTAGAGTAGGGGTGAGTGGTCAGAAACTATGAAATGACCTAACATACATGTAACCGTAGTCACAGAGGGAAAGGAGAGAACTGAACAGAAACAATATTTAAAGAATACCAGCTAAGAAAATCCCCAAAGTGACAAAAGATAACAAGCCACAGAGTCGAGATGCTCCACAAGCTCTACACAGAATAATTACAATAAAAGTCATATATAAGCACACAATAGTAAAATTGCTGGAAACCAAAGACAAAGATAAAATCTTAAACACTGTCAAAGAAAAACACACTGACTTCAAAGAAGCAACAGTAAAACCAAAAGCTGACTTAACAGAAACAGTGAGAGCCAGAAATTATAAAATAAGTTGAAAGTGCAGAAAGAAAAGACCCTTTAAAAATGAAGGCAAAACAAATGCACTTTTAAGGCATATGAAGGCAGAGAATTTATTACCAGAAGACCTGCACTGAAAGTAATACTACAGGGAACTCCTTATATATAACAAAGGAAAAAGACCCAGAGGTCAATGCAGTAAAACAGTAAGAAATGAAAACTTCCAAAAAGGGTAAATGTGATGATAAAGTGATGACTAACGGCTATTTTAATAAAAACAGCAACACTATTATTACTAATTACTACTACCATTACTATTATCTCAACAGCAACAATAATGTCATCTTTGGGGTTTACAATAAAGCAAAGCATGGAATACAGAAATGGGATTCAAATATTGTAAGGCCTTTCCATTTTCCTGGAAGCAGTAAGGAAATAACTTATGATAGACTCAAATAAGTCAAAGATGTATATTGTAATCTTAAGGTTGCCAGTAAGGAGATAATAAAAGAATTTATAACAAAAAAAGCTAAGAGGGGAAACATGGGGGGAAAAAGTGTTTAATCAAAAAGAAAGCAAGAAATGAAGAAAGATGTTATAAAAAATAGTACAAATCGAAAACAAATAAAAATGGTCAATTTAAACCCCCAAATTGTGCTAAAGCAGTTAGATTAAATGTGAAACAACACAGATTATCAAGTTTAAGAAAAAAAAAACAACAACAACTATATGGTATGTGAAGAGATTCATCTTATCTCTAAGGACAAAGAAGCGTTTTTGTTTTTTTTTTTTTTTTTGAAAAGTCCTCTTTTTTTTAAACAATTTTTTTTTAATGTTTATTTTTGACAGAGAGAGAGAGAGAGAAAGAGAGAGACAGAGCATGAGTGGGGGAGGGGCAGAGAGAGAGAGGCAGACACAGAATCCGAAGCAGGCTCCGGGCTCTGAGCTGTCATCACAGAGCCCGACGCGGGGCTTGAACTCACAAACCGTGAGATCATGACCTGGGCCAAAGTCGGATGCTCAACCAACTGAGCCATACAGGCGCCCCCAAAGAAGCGTTTTAAAAAAGAGGGAAACAGAAACCAAAAGTATACTACATCCAATACATACATACATACATGCATAAGCAAGCAAGCTTTAAGGCGAAGATTATTACTAGAGATAATGACAATAAACGGATCAATCCAGGGGTGCCCAGGTGGCTCAGTTAAGCGTCCAACTCTTGATTTCCACTCAGGTCATGATCTCACAGCTGGTGAAATAACCCATGGATCAAATAAGAAACCACAATGGATATTTTAAAATATTTGGATTGAGTGATAAATAAAAACCTATCAGACTTGTGAGACCCAGCTAAAGTTGCTTTTATAGGGAAATTCCATGACTTAAATACATACATTAATATAAGAAGACTGGGGCACCTGGGTGGCTCAGTCGGTTAAGCGTCCGACTTCGACTCAGGTCACAATCTTGCGGTCCGTGAGTTCAAGCCCCGCGTCGGGCTCTGGGCTGATGGCTCGGAGCCTGGAGCCTGCTTCCGATTCTGTGTCTCCCTCTCTCTGACCCTCCCCCGTTCATGCTCTGTCTCTCTCTGTCTCAAAAATAAATAAACGTTAAAAAAAAAAATTAAAAAAAGAAGACTGACAGTTAATGATTTGAGTATCCATCTCAAGAAACTGGAAAAAGAACAGCAAATTAAATTTTTTTAAAAAGCTAGAAGGAGGGGCGCCTGGGTGGCGCAGTCGGTTAAGCGTCCGACTTCAGCCAGGTCACGATCTCGCGGTCCGTGAGTTCGAGCCCCACGTCGGGCTCTGGGCTGATGGCTCAGAGCCTGGAGCCTGCTTCCGATTCTGTGTCTCCCTCTCTCTCTGCCCCTCCCCCGTTCATGCTCTGTCTCTCTGTCCCCAAAATAAATAAACATTAAAAAAAAAAAAATTAAAAATAAATAAATAAATAAATAAATAAATAAAAATAAAAAGCTAGAAGGAAAGAAATAAAGGTAAAAGCAGGAATCAATTAGAAAATACTGTTTTAAATCTGAAAATTGGCTCTTTAAAAATTGATGGAGATAAAGAGGAAGCACAAATCACCAGTAAGCAGATTTAAAACGCAGGTATCATTACAGATATTATGAACATCAAATAAATAGATAGATAGATAAAAAGATAGCATGTAAAATTGTAAGCCAAACTGGAAAATTTTGATAAAATGGACAAATCCCTTGAAAAGCAAAACTTGTCAAAATTGACAAAGTAACAGAAAATGTGAATAGTCCTTCATGTATGTATGTAAGAGTCAACAATCCCCATAAGAAAACTCCAGATGGCTTCACCAGTGAATTCTTCCAAACATTTATAGATGAAATAAAATCAATCCTCACAAACTCTACCAAAGAATACAAAAACATTTCCCAGCTCATTTTATGAAGTCATCATAAGCTTGACAACTAAACCTTTACTAGTCAACCTCTTTCATGAACAAAAATGCAAACATTGTAAATGAAATACAATCTAGCATATGAACAGGGTAACGCATAAACAAAAGTTAAAGTTATTGAGTATTCCAAGGATGCTTTAAACTTATAAAAATATATCCCTCTTCCCCCCCAAATTTTAACACATATCTAACACACAGCAACTACATTCCTAAGAGTTTTATCCTAAGAAAATAACCAGGGGCGCGTAGGTGGCTCAGTCCATTAAGCGTCGACTTCAGCTCAGGTCATGATCTCACAGCTCGTGGGTTCGAGCCCTAACAGCTCGGAGTCTGGAGCCTGCTTCAGATTCTGTGTCTCCCTCTCTCTCTGCCCCTCCCCTACTTGTGCTTGTGCTCTTTCTCAAAAACAAACGTTTTTAAAAACGAAATAAAATAATCAGACGAGGTACAGAGATATGTTTTAAAATATGCATTAGATCATTGTTTATAATAGCTTTTAAATGCCCATAGGTATGAAATTAGCTAAACAATTTATGTACATCAGAATCAGTTCAAAATTATAATATGGTTCTACACTTCTTTGTATGCATAGCTCTTTATGACATATGACTAAGTGAAAAAAGCAGCATACAAAAGCAGGAATATTTCTAAGGCAAAAACGCTAATTTTATGTGAAAGTAAGGAAAATTGAACATGTATCATGAGAACATTTTTTCTAAACATAATGAATTACCATCTTAATTTAAGTTCATAAACAAAAGATTTAACGCCTCAGACAATTTTCAACAGCAGGAAGAACATTTTCTTCTCAGAATCTAGTCATAGAAAATTGCCCACATATATATTTTATACAGACCACAAAAAATGCTCCTGGATTTGAACCAATCAATAGAAAACCTGCAACACAGGGGCGCCTGGGTGGTTCAGTCGGTTAAGCGGCTGACTTCGGCTCAGGTCATGATCTCACAGTCAGTGAGTTCAAGCCCCGCGTCGGGCTCTGTGCTGACAGCTCAGAGCCTGGAGCCTGTTTCAGATTCTGTGTCTCCCTCTCTCTGACCCTCCCCCGTTCATGCTCTCTCTCTGTCTCAAAAATAAATGTTAAAAAAAAAAAAATTAAAAAAAAAAAAAAAAGAAAACCTGCAACACAAAAGTATCTACAGTACAAAGACAAAACCAAAATACTCTGAAAGCACTGAATCCATTAAAAATCTGCGTTAGATACATAAAGCAGTAATAGTTTCTATATTCAAAGTGGTGAGTTTATAGGAAAAAATTCTACTGTATAATATGTATATTCTCAAAGCTCCAACTTGTTGGAGACTCAAAGCTCCAACAAGTTTAAAGAAAACTCCCTTTAATTCTAGCAACTAATAAAAGAATCCACGCTCATTACAATCATTCCAACCCAGAGGTTATACGGTATTTTGCCAAGATCTATAAAACAGGTGTCAGCTCTACCTTACCACGCTATCTCAGACCAACCAGCAGTGAACGCCAGCAGTGAGGTGTTGGTAAGGAATCTAAGGTATTCTGCTTTGGAGAATGTGCTTGAGGGATTTAGCAGGTACAGGAGGGGGAAAGGGCTTAGCTCCCTTATCACTGTTACCATCAGACCCAAATTCCTATCCCGGTCTACTTTTTACCGGCTCTACGACCTCCTTACCCTCTCTAAACCTCGACTGTGAGAAAGTAAAAAGCAGCTCTGCTGATAATCACCCTGTGATGTCTGGACAAGACACAGCAAGGCCAAGAGAAGACCAATAGGCAACAAAACTTCTCCCACGGCCACACCACAGTTCCAAAATGACTAACATCTGCCCCAGCCCCTTTATTTCTCCTGCCTCCTAAACAAAGACAGCTGAGAGATCACTGAGAGATTACTAACCCACCTGCACTTCGTGGCTGAGGGTATACAATCCAGAGCTAGTCTGTACTTCCCCCGGCTCCTCATTAGAATCATGCAGCACGACCCAAACCCTACCCCAAACCTCTCCCATTTCCTGTCACTGAGGCTTGGCATGGTTCCTCGGGCAGGCGCCCTTCCTTGCTGCAGCACGTCATTAACCTAATTTGTTTCACTCCAGATGCATTCCTGGTGGTCTTACCCTGGTAGGCAGTAGCAGCTTCTTTCCCTATAAACCAACTCTATTTACCCAGGGTCACTTAAAGGAAATGTTATCATGTAACACGATATATAAAATGCCAAGCAGCTGCCTGGTGTAGCGAGCACACAGCAAAGACTACCTACTCCTTGCTCTCGGCTCAAAATAAAGCTGTACGTGTAATTTTATTGTTTTAATCATGTACCTTTCACTATCAAGAATCTACATCTCTGCAAAACACAGTTAAGATCAGAAAATGAGCCCCTCAAGTGAACAGAACTCTAAGCAACCAGAATAGACATGATCAAGTCCATGAAATAAAGATCATGCACTTTGCTATAGGGCAACTCCTGAAAATCCTACTTGGACACCATTTGATATTTTTAACATACTTTAATAAACTTTGAAAATCTGTCTTCCACATCCATAGCAAATAAGAATCAGCAACTATAAATGGTCAGAAGAGAGAGAGAGGTAAGCATACTGACCAAAGAAAAATATAACTGCTCAACAAGGCAGGGGACAAAAAAACTATAAATATCAAACACAGTAACTCAAAAAGCTCAGAAATCTGCAGTCATCTTATGCAATGGTTCTAAATTCTTTTGACTGAACATCCCAGCTCTAAAATGCTTGTGCATATACCTCCAATATATGTATCTTCATTTACAAATCATATTTTATGTGCATTATAAAACAAATACCAAAACAAATTAAAAGATTAAAATATTGTTTTCAATTTTAACTATTAACCATGTTAAATATTAATTTGTTTTAATCTTGCAACCACTAAAAATGCTATTACTATTAACATTTTAAGTGACAGCACTGTTAACATGCCTTTTTAAAAGTCTTGCTTTCCTGGGGCCTGGGTGGCTCAGTCAGTTAAGCGTCCGACTTTGGCTCAGATCCCCGCATCGGGCTCAGTGCTGAGAGTCTGGAGCCTACTTTGCATTCTGTGTCTCCCTCTCTCTCTGCCCCTCCCCCACTCACACTCGGTCTCTCTCTGTCTCAAAAATAAATAAGCATTCAAAAAAATTTTTTTTTGAAATCTTGCCTTCTCAATTTGTAAAGTTCAATGTATTTTGACGATTTAAGAACTGTTATAAATCAGGGGCACCTCGGTTAAGAGTCTGGCTCTTGATTTCGGCTCAGATCATGATCTCGGCTCAGATCATGATCTCAGGGTTCATGGGATCAGGCCCTGCATTGGGCTCTGCACTGACAGCATGGAGCTTGCTTGGGATTCTACCTCCCTCTCTCTCTGCCCATTCCCCACTTGCTCTCCATATCTCTATGAAAATAAATAAAAACAAACTTTAAAAAAAGCACTGCTATAAATCCTAACTGAAAAACTTAGTTCACAAAGATGCATAGATCTTTATGGAAAAATAGGTCACTTACTGGTTTACTAAACTGTATCACTTTTCTATCACCAAATATGCACAAGTTGGTTGTTGTTGTTTTAATTTTACAGAGAAAGAGAGCATGTACGCAGCAAGTGGGGTGTTGGGGGGGGAGGGGGAGGCGCAGGATGACAGAGGGAGAGAGAAAATCCCAAGCAGGCCCCACGCGCAGAGCCCCTCACAGGGCTTGATCCCAGGACCCTGGGGTCATGGCCTGAACCGAAATCAAGAGCTGAACACTCAACTGACTGAGCCACCCAGCACCCCCGCACAAGTTTTTATTAAAAGTCAGTTACTGGGGGCACCTGGGTGGCTTAGTGGGTTAAGCATCCAGCTCCTGGTTTTGGTTCAGGTCATGATGTCACTAAGGGGCACTAAGGAATCTACTCCTGAAATCATTGTTGCACTACATGCTAACTAATTTGGATGTAAATTTTAAAAAATAAAAAAATTAAAATTAAAACAAACAAACAAAAAGGTCACGATATCACTATTCGTGAGTTTGAGCCTGACATCAGGATCTGTGCTGACAGCGTGGAGTCTGCTTGAGATTCTCTCTGTCCCTCTCTCTGCCCCTCCCCTGCTCACTTTCTCTCTCAAAACAAACTCAAAGAAGTAAAAAAGGAAAAGAAAAATTTAAAGTCAGTTACCAGATGTCAATGTTATGAACATTTTCTTTTTCCTGACGTCAGATATTTTTGCAAGCTGAGTAAAACGTGTTGCTTTTTAGGTTCTAACAAATGGGTCCAAAGTCCACCGAAACTCTCTGTAAGATTTTTCAACAGACTGGAAATGTCTAACCATGTTTTCAAAACGCTCTCTCCATAACATTAGTTTCTTGTGAAAAGCAGATACTTTCTCACTTAATGATTAAAATGTCAATCTTGCCTTGTAGAGACAACTTACTGTTTGTTTTCTCAAAAATATCTGCTAGGTAGCATAATACTGATAGCTTCTTATCACCATGGAAAAAATCAGCATCTATAATAAAATGTGTAATTCAGGTTTAAGTTCTACAACTCCTTTTTTTTTTTTTTTTTTTTTTGCAACCCTTTTAAATACTTGGGACAGTGAGCCTCTGCTCCCCATCTCAATTCAAAGTCATAGTCTTTTAAAAGGCATTGTTTAAAGTAACTATGTAACATACCACAGAAACACCACAAAACTTTTGAGAGAACTCATGCTGTTGGCTTCTACATTACACAACTCCCCTAAGTTCCCGCAGCAAACCACACTCATTGTAACCATCTGAATGTGGGCCTAGAAAAGCCTCAGAGACAATCCATGTATTAATACAAAACCTCAATGCCTCCCCCTTTTTGGAGCATAAAATTAACCAATACAAATTCTAATATTATTATTCTCACATCTCAACTGACTTGCCTCATGTCACTTTGTAAATTACTGACACAGCGAAGGGGCATAAAGCTTCACAATCTATATTAGGTGTTCAGGGTGTGAAATTGTAGCTTATAGAATAATGATACGTTACACAGAGAAGCACTCAACAAGGAACGCTCATTGAACCCAAACGATATTATTCAAATGATGACTCTAGATCACCAAAAATAAGTTAAATTATGTGTAGTGTATTATGCTTAAGTAAACAGGACAGTAATCCAACTCGTTAGATTGAACTATTTCCAAAAGAGCCTTCATGTACTCAGAAAATTTACTGATTTAGAATGACTTATTCCCCAGTGTTTCCAGTTACCATATATTCTACAATCACTTTCAATTTCTTCTCCCAGAATGAGTGGAATTCTTAAAGAACATATTTAAGAAGCATACATTTCGCTCTCCTAAAATACTTTCACTGTTCCTTATTATGAAAACTAGAGCCATTATTAGGCAACCACTAATTTAAAACCATTTCAAGCCTTAATATTAAAAATACGTTTTTCATATTCAAAGTAGTAAGAGAAGACGACATCCTACACTTCATATTTAACAGCACAATTAGCAGTGGTATGGAACAATATTTACTTTTTCTATAAGTAACAAAGAAAATAATGCTCCATGAGTCAAGAAAATTCACTCATTTGTTCTTAAATATCTATTCTGTTTTAAAAATCAGAAATAAGACATATCTATATAATTGCCATCGTAGAAGAAGACTCGCAAACGCACTGACACAAGAGGATTCACACTTGAGGGCTAGAAATGAACTAAAAGCCATTTTCACAGGAGAGGAACATGAGCCGGAGGAGGATTCAGAGCTAGAAAGGAAAAGGCATTCAAAGCTGAGGTAAATTGTCTTTTGTTTTCTTAACAGTAAGTGTCTCATCCAGAACACCGAATGCAAGACACAAGACACATTCGAGGCAAACCATTTTAGAAGAACATTCCACTGGAGATACATTCTTCAAGCTGTTCCTCAGGTCACATACTTCTATATATACACGTACTTATCTATCCACCCTTTAGCTTCATAAAACCTCTCCACTCAATACTTGAAAGGAGACTTCCAGCAAGAGAAAGAAAAATGAAAAGGAGCTGTAGGTAAGGAGAACATGTGAGGTACTACATCCTCTTTTTCCGAAGTTAAAAATGTTCTGTTCCCTGGGCCTTTTTCTAGCATGACATCTTCCCCTGGTAGACTCTACGTCGGTCATTGTACTTCAACTTGGAAAAGTGAGAGAAGTTCACTTTGAAAGCAAATTCATTTTGGTAATTTCCTGTCCACCAGAGGGCTCCCACATTTCTCCACAAATGGAAGAGATACGTTACAATAAAAATAGTCCTTAAGCACTGAAAAAACTCAAATTATCATGATCTTATTTAACCTCAGACTAAAAGTTGTTCTATCTGTTACAATTTCCACATGAACAGCTTAAAAAGATAGAGCTTTTCTCCAAGAGTTTCATCACCGAAAAATGTTTCAAATACCAAAATTGCTTTGCTGTTATCCTCACACGGCCAATTTCTTTCTTAAGTAGGGCTTTCAATTTTGTAGATATCATAAAATATAATTTTAGTCCAAAGCTCTTAAATAGCAGCTCAAATGTTTTATATAATACTTTCATAAATACAGTAATTTATTTCTTGATAGCTTTCCCAGTCCAGAAAACAAAATCATCACCTCATCTACCCAGCCTTAGGCCTTACTATTAACAGAAAGAGTAAATATCCTCTTTCAGAAAAACCTAAACTCATTAACATAATCCATCCTACAATTATTAACAATGAATACTGCCCCATCATGAATTATGATTTGGGCTGGGAAAACAAACATAAAGGAAATGAATCATTTAAACACAATGCATTACAATGATATTCTGTTCAGATATTTTTAGACTTTTTTTCACAAATAAGTTATTACACTAGAATGTTAGTAAATCTCTTAGGTCAAACCCAATCACTCTTAGCAAAAGAAAAACCAGTATTTTATGTAAATACACTTATTTATAGATCACACTTACAGAATGTTAATTGCTAAAGTACCAACTGTAAATTTTACAAATCCATTCACTAGGGGTGCCACTCCCCCTCCAAAAAAGATGGATTTGCTAAATTCGGATTATAAAAAAAGAGACTCCTTATGGTAAACACAAAAATTTATTGAATGTTTCGAAAGAAATTTGAAATGTGAGTTATATTTATAAAACAAAAAACGATGCTAAAAAACCTATTTTAAAGTCAGTCACAATCGTTGTCATATAAAGACTTTATCAAAAACATCAATTGATTTAGCAATTACTGTAGCTCAAGAATGAATTATCTTTAATGAAAACATGATAGAGGTTATAATTTCACTGCCCCACCTCATCTCCCAACTACGAATTCTCCTTTACAACAGACAAGCATCATTAACATGTAAAAGCGTAACATTTGTTTCTACACGGCACATACTAGCTGTCACCACTTAGAAACTCGAAAATTTTACTGCACCTAGCAAAAATGTATGTATTCATACGTATCCTGATCAGTTGGGAGTTTATGCTGCAAAAAAAAAGGTCAGACTGTGGAAAGCGGTGGGGGGAGGGTAGGATTCGAAGTGGTAAAACTGTTCTGAAAGTAAACGCAAACTATCAGTTATTGATACGAAGAGTTTAACAAATACAAAACATTGTAATCAACAACCTCTAACCAGTATTTGTCATGTTACGTTTCAAAAAGTTGAGAATTCTAGGCACGTACCTAATGAAGGCACTTTTTAAGCAAAAATGCAATGTTAAGGAAGTAACAGCAAATGAAGGTTTAAGAGGTTGTGACATAGGAAAAAAGCCTCAAGACTTCCAACAAGTTGAGCAACTTCAAAACTAGACATGAAAAATACTCAGAACAATCTAATCTGAGGTGTAGATTAGGCACACTCTGAAACAGCATCATCAGGGCATTATATGTTTATTACATAATACTGCTTTGCCCTTGCCTATCACCTTTAATCAAGGGATCTCAAAGCACCACCGAATCAAGGCCTTAAAATACAGTCTAAAACAGAAATAGTTACATTTTATAACTGCACCTATTAATAAAACCTTGCCACTAGTTCCCGTCCCCCTGATCCGAGCATTAGCTTCCGAACCTTCTCTCTCTCTGACTTGGAAACCGTATTCCCCAAATCATTTCAATTTGTAACTGATGCTACGCACATTCCGCTTGTCTTCAGCACCGGGCCTAAAGAAAGTAGTGGCACTGTTTTAATGACACAAATCTATTTCATTACAATTTCTGTGGCAGAATGAACAGTACTTAGAGTGGACATACCTTGCACTGATATAAAATGGAGGCTTTAGAGAACCAATCTTTGCTGGGGGTGATGAGCCCAAAAACCACTCAACTAACAGGGCAAATAGCACTTTCCAGCTCAGTCCAGAGACCTATCTAGGCAACTTCGAGAGTGGAGTGGAGGAAACCATATCCAGCTACCATTAATGGGGCAGGCAGGAGACCATTCTGGGGTGTGCACACCAGGAGGGAAAGGAAAACTAAAGGGACGATGCACGAGTTTTAAGACTCAGGAAAGAGAGTGTAAGTTGCTGTGTGGCCACACAAGAGACAGAACATTGTGGTTCCTATACATTAAAATAGCGCGTTAAATGGCAAATCAAACGTAAGCAAAATGGCTTTAAACAAAGGTCAAAGATGCCATTTACAGCCATTTAGGTGGGTGGTTTTTTTGAGTCTGTAAATGAGCTTCGATCCTATAGAAACATCTGACATTTTAAAATTTAACCAGCAAAGTTCAATTTTGTTTTTCACTGGAATACACAAATCCACTCAAATGTTAATGTTATGTTAACTTCAATTCTTTCATAAACAAGCTCATTCATCTTCCTGTTAATTGCATTATGTTCGCCCCTAAGACGGCGAAGTGTAATTTCAGTTCGCACAAACCCACCCCCTCCCAGCACTGTAAGCCTGCACGGTTACTGTTAGCCAACACACTCACAGTATTAACAAACATGAACCTTTAGAAACACAAAGAAAAGCATCAATAAGCAAGAGGACTTTTTGTTTCAAGTTCTCAAAATTCAAGGATCAAGGCTCAATAATTTGTTTTATTAGCTTTGAAAAGTCCAATGATGTAATGCGAGTAAATATTTGCTACTGAAAGTCCTGAAAATCCGTAAGAAGCACCAATATGCGGTCAGTCTAGATCTGTAAAAATTCCAAAACATCTTAACATTTCTGTTGCCGTACTTGTTCACCCAGACAATACTGAAAAGCTCCCAGCGAATTCTAGTAGACTTTTTCTTGCAGACCTACACGTCCCTGCGCTTGAAAACATCAAGTTTCTATCTACTGCATTAATGATCCCGTCCGTGTCATAGAACAAGATTCCCGTTTTCCTGTCTACCTCTGTATCTAGTAAGGACGCCCGTCCTCAGCTCTGCCCACTGTCACTGACGTTTTCAGAAGCTCTAAGATCAAGTGTTCAAAGGCTTCTAACAGACAGGGGGGAGATTTTCTCCACTTCAAGCTACATTGCCACATCTTCCCTACTTCTCCATCGTCTTAAATGATTCAGAAAACACAACCAAATGAGAAAAGCCGTATTAAAAGCGGTTACTTCCTAAGACGGGGACACCATGAACCTCCAACTTCTCCAAATCTCCCAGCACCGTGGCGTTTCAACAGTCCCCCGCAGACCTTCACCCCACGCCTGCATCCTTTCTGATTAAATAAGATTGGAAACCACAATTAAATCAGTGTCGTAACTTAGCCTTCACTTACCATATCCGCCGGGACATTACTGGACATCTTGCCGTTTGATATACACCCAGATGTTTACCGGGGGGGGGGGGGGGGATTAATTACAACAAACAAAAAAGAGCAGAAGTCTTCAAGCTACAGCAATCAACCTTAACGATCTCGATCGGTTCGTGATGTGCTTTCCAAAAAATAAGTTATTTCGGAGTCACAGTGCCGGCCTGGCCGAGGTTCCGAGCGAAGAGGAACAATCCCCAGGAACTGGGTGGCCGGAGCCGGAGGGAACTCCCGGGCGGACAGCAGCAGCCCCCGTCGTCGTCGTCGTCGTCGTCGTCGTCAGCAGCAGCAGCAGCAGCAGCTCCAGGACCGGCCGCGCCAGGTAGACCGAGCCGAGTGACACACGGACATGGAGCGGGGTGGGAGGGGGTTAAATCCGCCTTCCTCCTTTCCCAGCCCGGCGGTGATTCACACTTGCTCCCGAGTCAAGTCCTCATTAAGCAGGAGGAAAATGCCCCGGCGTGGATGTACACAGATAACTATGTGGCTACACATGGACGCGTGAGCAGTGAGTGGCGGCCGCGCAGGAACCGGCGCCGGCGGTCGGCTCGGGGAAACGGCTCAACTCGCGCTGCCGGGGCTGAGAGCCGGGCCGCGGAAACCCGCGCTCAAGGGCATTTAACTAGTTGGGGGCCGAAGCGAAAGCCCGCGGCGGCGAGCGCGGGGAGGGAGGTGCGGGCGCGGGGAGCTCGGGCCGGGCGGGAGACCCCACGGCCCCTCGGGGCTCAGGCCGCGGGCGCCTCCGGGCAGCGGCGGGTCTCGGGGCGCATCGTCTCCGGCTTCTTGGCGCTCCTCTCCTGCCTCCGCCACCCCCCGTCGCCGCCTTCCCCTCCCCTCCGACGCCGACTTCGGCTGGTCCCCGGAAGAGGCCGGGTCCTCCCTCTCCTCAGCCCGGGAATGGTTTCCTCTCGGAGCTTTGTCTCTCCTCCTCCACCTCCTCCACTTTTCAGTCTCAAACGCCGCAGCCGCCTCCTGTCATCGCCTCTCAAGCCAACATGGCGGCGGCGGCGGCAGCCGCCTGAGCGCAAGTCGGGGACACGGGGAGAGCACGGCCCCTCCTCGCAGCCGCCGCCACCGCCCCCGCCTTCCTTTCTTCCCCGCCCCCCCCTCCCTCCCACCGCTCCGCGGACACCCAGTGCGTCACTACGGAGACCACCCTCGAGCATCATGGGAAATGTAGTCTACGCCGGGGGGGCGGTGCGGGGGGGGGGCGGCCTAAGGCGGCCTCTCGGGACTCCGAAGCCACGCCCCTCCTAGCAACAGTTGCTAGGAAAGGAAAGCTCGCTTTAGCTCAGCTGCCGTCTAGGAGTTAGGTGATACCTGCTACCAGGAGTGCTGTGAGCGTGCGAATTATTTGGAGAAAATAATTCTGCACAGAGAAATCCCCTCAAGCACAATAGACGCACAGACTAAAAATACGGTTTACCTCCAAGAAGAATCATTCATTTTAATGACAGCGCGCTCTCCACATCCTGCAATCTCAAAGCATTTTGTAGAGTGAATTCATCTAGGTCTTTTCAGCATTGCATTTGGAAGATCAGAAGCAATCATTGATTTCCAATAAGGTCGTAGAAGTTCAACAGGAACAAGGATCTCATTAAGCGGGGAGAATGTTTGAACATGTGTTTCTTGAAGACCTAGGGCCATAAAGCTACAATCCAGTTAATTGAAATTACCAAAACCTGTATGAGGTACAATAGTATATCACGCCAAATGTATATCAATAGGAAATAGCTGCTACAAACTACATGGGGATTCACCAGTTTACCAGGCCAGCCCCCAAATTTTATTTAACTCAAATGTAATAAAAAACCTACACACCCACAGTGATTAGCAAATAGCACAAAATCATACCATTAGGGAGAAACTTAGAGGAAGACTACGGCTACTCCAGATTTAGGAACAAAATTCAGAAACCACCAACGTCTGTCTGAATCTGAATCTGTTCAGATCTCTCAGTGCTTTGGCAGAGTATCTTAGCAAGGGCAGTCTCAGTAAGACACTTATAAAAGAATGTCAACAGATTTAGAGTCTGAAAGTCACCTCTCCAACCTACAGCCATGTGACCTCATCTGTAAAACAGTCTTGCCTACCATCCAGTTGTGCGGATGAGTTAATGCATGGGAAATAAATCACTTTGTAAATAATAAGGCGTCATTTGATGTGAAATGTTACTACTCATTCATTCAGCAAACACACGATCCAGGCTCTCTGCTAGGCACCAGGAGTTTAAAAATGAATAATCTAGGCACTGTCCTCAGGGAACTCATTGTTGAGAAGCCTATGTCATTCCCCACAGCAATCTCCGCAGTCAGGTTTGTCTCATTAAGGATGGAAACTCACAGGACGCTGGGAGTATTTGCCTCCTGTGTAGCCCGGCTGGAGAAATTCCAAGCACTCCTAGGGACCCACATCAGCCTGGG
Organism: Prionailurus viverrinus; assembly: GCF_022837055.1. Lineage (NCBI taxonomy): Eukaryota > Metazoa > Chordata > Mammalia > Carnivora > Felidae > Prionailurus > Prionailurus viverrinus. Next base: position 9,158,956 of record NC_062561.1, read on the forward strand.
GTGAGTTAGGGTGGTAACCAGGAGGGAGGGTGGCTCCCATCCACAGAGAAACCGAAGGACGGAAGAAAAAAGAGGCCCAAATCTCACCACAATTAGGCTTCAGGCCTTGGTCTAGAAATTCCTGATTCTCTAGCCATGTGATTTTCCAGGGCCTCTGGTCGTTGGTTGCTCCTTCTTCATGGTTAGCCACCACAGAGCTGTTCCCACCAGGCCTCCCGGAATGAGAGCCATTGAAAATGCTTCAATTGACCAATGAGTTCAGAAGGAGTATGAAACACATTTGGAACTAACTCACAAAGTTAGTTATCCACCGCTCCCCTAACTCCAACCTTTATTCAATGACCGCCCTGGCCCAGGCTGTGTGTGCTAGGCCTAAACGCAAGTGGAGGTAGAAAGGCAGGAGGCAGAGGATGGCAGGACCTACAGAAACCCTGGCTCACACTTCCTCTGCGGCTTTCTAGTAGCCATACGGCAACGGACGTAGTGACCGCCCAAGACCCTGGCATTTCTGACACATGATGTTGCTGCTCATTGCCGGGTACCTCTACACAGCTAAAAAAGGCCACATCTTTCCAAAGGAAAACCACTGTGCCTAGCTGCGTTTCGGATCGCTCTTCGAAGAGAGGCGGAGACATCATTCTCAGTAAAGCTCGTTCTAACTCTTTCCTAACAGAATCCAAGGCATAAGGGAGCATGAATGAACAGTTTCAAATTCTCCCACTTTTCTCCTCTTACTCTCGGCTTCCTAACTCAGGCAGACGAGAAGGGAGGCTGAAGAAAGAGCCCGGTGGTCCCCGACCGGGAGCAGTGATACCTCCTGAGACTATTCATCGACTGTAAGCATCAGTTTGAAAGAACGCGAGAGACAGCATTTTTGTACCAGCAAAAATAACTTCCCAGGAAATGAAACGGCCTGACGCGGTCATGAATTAGCTATGAGACCTTTGCCAAGACGCTTTGCCTCCCTGGCCCTCGATGTCTTCATCTGAGGAGGTAGGACTAAATCTCTAAGGTCCCTTCTCGAAGAGTCTATGAGTGTTGAGTAACACCTGTGGCCTGTTAAAAAGATCTTCCCCAAATATTTGCTCGGGGGTATGAGGAGGGGCTTTTGGGAGAGGAGGGAAAGTTTTAAAATTAGATGATTGCAATGGTTGCACAACTCTATATGTACTAAAAACCATTGAATTGTACACTTGAAATGGGTGAATTTATTATTTTTGTAATTATGCTAAAATACATGTCATATAAAATTTACCGTCTTCACCGTCTTCAGGGGCACAATTCAGCGGCTCCAAACCCATCGAACAAGCCCCCATTTCCTCCTCCCCCCAGCCCCTAGCAACCACCCTTCTGCTTTGTGTCTCTATTAATGTGACTACTCTTGGTACCTTATGTAAGCAGAATCGGATACTAATTGTCCTTTTGTGACTGGCTTATTTCACTTAACATAATGTCTTCAAGTTTCACCCATGGTACAGCACGGGTCCGAACTCCCTTCCTTTTTAAAGCTGAATAAATCTTCCGTGGTATATATACACCACATCTCGTTTATCCATTCATCCATTGGTGGACATTTGAGTTGCTGCCACCTTTTGGCTATTGCAAAATGGGTGAATTTTCTGCTATGTAAATCGTATATCAATGAAATTGTTAAAAGCATATCTTCCCCCATCTGCCATTAGGGATCTGAAATGATTCCCATCTTAGGATCTTTCCTTAAGGGCCTTCTCAAGGAAACTCATGAATTTTAACTAGACAGAAGTATTCCTTTCTACGAGACCAATAACCTTTAATCAAGTATTACTTTGGTTGATTATCTCATTATACCATTCGTTGTCAGTTATTAAAGCTCTGAGAGTAGGAAAATGCCACAAGAGGCAGAGAAAGGTCTCCCACAATGCCTGGGGGGTGGGGGAGGGAGAGGGCAAGGAGGCACAGACACCTTAGTACGGCCAGAAAATAGAAGAGCCCCAAAGACACCCTTTGCCACATCTGTCCAATTTTGCACAAGGCTGGCCCGGTCCTCTTTAGCTCCCGTGGAAGAATCATTTCAAAGGGTCACTTTGTAAGATTCTACATTTCTTTCTCTTGAGAAAGTCCATAGGAAGCCCCCTAATGCCAATATAAAGATTCCTAACATACAAGGGGTCTCAAGAAATGTTAATTCCCTGGCACAACCGGCCAAGGTCTTTTCTCTGAAAGTAGAGATAATTTGCTTACTGATTTAGTCATGGACTTGTCCCCTGTAGTCTTTACTCTTGCAGGAGCAGAATGAATGCATGAGTGCTTCTGGTTTGAGACTTGCGATCTGAAGGAGTTTGGGATAAGAAGAATGGAATTAAGTTGTATAAGTCATAGGGGCGCCTGGGTGGCGCAGTCGGTTAAGCGTCCGACTTCAGCCAGGTCACGATCTCGCGGTCCATGAGTTCGAGCCCCGCGTCAGGCTCTGGGCTGATGGCTCGGAGCCTGGAGCCTGTTTCCGATTCTGTGTCTCCCTCTCTCTGCCCCTCCCCCGTTCATGCTCTGTCTCTCTCTGTCCCAAAAATAAATAAACGTTGAAAAAAAAATTTAAAAAAAAAAAAAAAGTTGTATAAGTCATAGATGGGACACTGGGGCTGACTTAATTTTACTCCCAGGAGCCCCCATACACACACACTGCAAACATGGCCAGCCCTTTTCACCCTATACCTCCCTGACCAGAGATTCTCAACTTGGTCCTCATCAGAGTCACTAGGAGCCATTTAAAAAAAAATTCTTTTTAACGTTTATTTATTTTTGAGACAGAGAGAGACAGAGCATGAACGGGGGAGGGGCAGAGAGAGAGGGAGACACAGAATCTGAAACAGGCTCCAGGCTCTGAGCCATCAGCACAGAGCCCGACGCGGGGCTGGAACTCACGGACCGTGAGATCATGACCTGAGCCGAAGTCGGGCACTCAACCGACTGAGCCACCCAGGCGCCCCACTAGGAGCCATTTAAAAAGACAGATAGATGCCTGAGCCATAGCCCAGAACAACTAAATCAGATTTTCCGGGGGCAGGGCCTGGACCTGGTATTGTTCAAAGTTCCCCCTTGTAATTCTCACATGCAGCCACGGTTGAGAAACACTATGTAAGCTAAATATCTTCAAGTTCAATCCCCTCTTTTTCCCCCATCAAGGTTCCTTTATAGGACTGATAACCTGAAGGTACTGTGATTTGTCAAGGTGACCTTTGGCCACAGTCATGGTGGTTTAAGGAACGAGCTTTCACACTTGTCCCCCGCCCCCCACCCCATTGCACTCATTTAGCCACCAGGGCATTGACCTCACCTCTGATATAACCCAAGTCTCTCTATCTTAAGGCATTTCTCTCCTTTGCTCAGAGTCCAGGAAGAGGTAGAGACAGATAAAGTGAAAATGAAAATGCCATGTGATGAGTTGATAAATGCCGCCATAGGAATAAGCACACAGGAGATAAGGCAAATTTGGCACTGAGGTGTCTGGAGTCGAACCAGGCAAAAGCCAGTGGAGCAGGCAGAGTGGTCAGGAAGAGAACACATGGGTCAAGACCCAGACTAGAAGCTAAGGGGTGCAGGAAGGGGAGGTAACTGAAGTTCAGGTTCCTGCTTGGGAGTAGGGACAGGGGTGGGATAAGAAAATGGCAACAGAGAGATACGGAGGCCAGTCCCCCAGGGCTCTACGGTTCAGACACCAAATCAGATTTTCCAGGGCAGTTTGGATTTACCGCATATGTGAGGTTCACACAGTATTAGTGTTTCTTTTGACACTTTTTTTTTTTAAGTTTATTTATTTATTTTGAGAGAGAGAGAGAATGCGTTGGGGAGGGGCAGAGAGGGAGGCGGGAACAGAGAATGCGAAGTGGGCTCTGTGCTGACAGCAGAGAACCCGATGCGGGGCTCAAACACATGAGCTGTGAGATCATGACCTGAGATGAAGCGGACGCTTAACCAACTGAGCCACCCAGGTGCCCCTTGACACTTTTTTTTTTTTCACTCCATTGTGGGTATTCTGGAAATAAGTCCTTTGCGAATATATTCCCCAGGCTGTAGCTTGTCTTCCCATTTTCTGAACAGTATCTTTTGGGAAGCATAGTTGTAGCAGTCTGATGAAGTCTTAGTTACAAATATTTTTCTTTAATGGTATTCCGTCTTCCTGCTTGCCACCAGGTCATGAAGATATTATCCTGTGTTTTCTACTTTGTTTTAGCTCTTCTATTTATATCATTATATACTTTTAGGGTTGTTCCACACCATTTGGTGAAATAACTTTTTTTTTTTTCCATGGAATTTATTTGACGTCTTGGTTCAAAATCAACTGACTGGGGCGCCTGGGTGGCTCAGTTGGTTAAGCATCCGACTTCAGTCAGGTCATGATCTCACGGTTTGTGAGTTCAAGCCCCGCGTCAGGCTCTGTGCGGACAGCTCAGAGCCTGGAGCCTGCTTTGGATTCTGTGTCTCGCTCTCTCTCTCTGCCCCTCCCCTGCTCACCCTCTGTCTCTCTCTGCCTCAAAAATAAATAAAACATTTAAAAATTTTTTATTAAAAAAATAGATAGATAGATAGATAGATAGATAGATAGATAAAATCAACTGACTGTATGAAAATAGGTCTATTCTTGGACTCGGCTGCCATAGTCTATCCCATTGATCTCTTCAAGTCTTGAAGTCAGGCAGCCTATGTCCAGTAGATCTGTTCTTCTCTTCCAAGATTGTTCTGGCATTCTAGATGCCTTGCATTTCCATATAAGTTTCAGAGTGAACTTGTCAATATCTATTTTTAAAAGACAGCCTGCTGGTGTTTGAGGTTCCATTGGTTCTGGAAGTCAATATGGGAAGAATTGACATCTTAACACTATTGAGTTTCTGCTCCGTGAACATGATATACCTCTTCATTTTTTAGGTCTTCTTTACTTTGTCTCAGTCATGTTTTATAGTTTTCAACATAGGCATTTTACATGTCTTTTGTGAAGTTTATTCTTCAGTATGTTATTATTATTAACACTGTTAGCAATGAATTAAAATGTTTCCCAATTATTTACTGCTCGCATAGAGAGATACAACTGGTTTTTATATGTTGACCTTGTATTCTGATACCTACCTTGCTAAACTTATGTTTTAGTTCTAGTTGTGTTTGTTTGTTTGTTTTAATTCCTTAAGACTTTCCACAGAAACAATCGAGTTGTCTGGTATTTCTGAAACAAAGAGGAATATCAATATTCTGGAAATTCAGGAATTTAGAAAAACCATTTTCATTTTATGTATATTTCCGTCTAGGTTTTTTGTGCACGAATCTTCATATATTTATGGGATACATAATTTTTTCATTTAAATATTAAATGAAAACTCCTTTTTTGAACGTTATAAAAATATGCATGTTTACAAATGGCTATGTAAACTTCCTATTCCTCACTTTTAAATGCTGTATGCTGGGGCACCTGGGTGGCTCAGTCAATTAAGCGTCTAACTCTTTGTTTCAGCTCAGGTCATGATCTCACAGTTCCATGAGTTCAAGCCCCACATCGAGGTCTGTGCCAACAGGGTGGAGCCTGCTTGAAATTCTCTCTCTAAATAAATAAATAAATTTTTAAAAATACAGATAGAATAAAAATAAATGCTGCATACTATTCTGTTGCATCAATGTGCTACAGCTTAAGAAATCGCTTTCTATTTGGAGGACATAAGGATTTGCTCACAATTGTCTGGTTTTCGCACATATGGTTTTTGCAACAATTGTCTGGTTTCTGCATTTTGAATTACCTGTTTAGGCAACAGTCCAGAAACGGTTATCACTGAGTCCAAGTCTGTGAGCATTCCTGGGGTTCTTGAACCACACAGCCATGTTATTTTCCTGCTTAGGATGATACTTTTGGAGGCTCCTGGGTGGCTCACTCGGATGAACATCCAACCCTTGGTTTTGGCTCAGGTCATGATCCCAGGATCATGGGATTAAGCCCCGCATTGGGTTCTATGTTGACTGTGGAAGCTGCTTAGGATCCTCTCTCTTTCTCTCTGTCTCTGACTGTCTGTCTCTCTCTCTCCCCTCCCTCTATCTCTCTCCCCTGCTCATGCTGTCTCTCTCAAATAAAATTAATCTTTACAAAAACGAATGCTACCAATGAACGAGAATACCAATGTTAGCACCCTACCTCCAGCCGTCATATGTACCTACAGCTGTATCTACATGTTTATGATACATACGTATTCTGTTGACACAGCATCAGTGTTCAGTGGTAACAGAGAGGGGTGTGAGCCCCTCTTAGATCATCTCATCCATTCCTCCCCACTCCAACGAAAGATACACCCCAAGTAAAAACAAGTGTGTGCTTTGCAAGCTCAGCTTCATACTCACACCCACATCCACACACACACACACACACACACACACACACACACACACACACCATATAGAAAAACCTCTTCTATTTAGACTTTTGGGAGCTGTCCCTGCCCGTGTATGCTCATTTATTACACTAAGAAAAAAAAAATACCCTGTGCTTTGTGGTTGACCTGCCAGTTCCCCCAGAGGGCCACTCATCTGGGAGCTTGCTTTTGGACTGTAGACTCACTGTCTCCGCCCTGAAGGGTCATTTTAGGACAAATATCAATTTGCTAAAATTCCGAAGTTATTTCCAGATTTACAAAAAGTTGCTGACGTAATACAGTCTCTGGGCCACCACATCAGGGATGGAGGAGGGAGCACCAAGTTTTGCTACAGTTTGGCAGCTCTGTTATTTATCTCATAGACCGCATCCACCTGTGGGTCCATGGGTGCCATGGGTCTCCGCCTACTCCAGCTACCAACTCCTGAATGGCCAGAGCTGACTTTTACTCATCTTTGTATCCCTAGAGCCTACCAGTGAATAAACAGCATTCCCCAAAACTTGTCCATGAAGGCATCGAAGAGATGAACTTCTAAAATGCCTTTCCTACGTCTGTGATTTCTGTAAAGCCAGGGATTACCCTCGTATTATCTTCAGGCCTAGAGGCGTGTCTCATTCACACAGAAATGATATACAAGGCTTCGCTCAATGGCTCTCCCGCGACTAAGAGAATATGCCAACAGAAAAGAAGACAATTTCTGTGTGAAGGCTGGGTCCTTTTTTGAAAAACAAACGTTGCATCTTTTAGCAGTAGCCTGTTTTTAGCTGTTTTTTTTGTTGTTGTTGTTGTTTTGGAATTGTCTAAGACTTCATAAGCCGCCAGAATGGTAGTTCTTATGTTTTGCTCCCTACAGATGTCCCACAATGTCTTTCTTCCTGACCTGACCCTACTGTTGCTCACACTATTGAAGCATCCGATGCTAAAGCTGGAAGGGACCTAGAGATAGTATCATCTCCATCTTTTCTAACAAATGAAGAAATATGGGGTGCCTGGGTGGCTCAGTTGGTCGAGCGTCTGACTTCTGCTCAGGTCATGATCTCGCAGTTGATGAGTTGGAGCCCACATCGGGCTCTGTGCTGCCAGCTCAGAGCCTGGAGCCTGCTTCAGATTCTGTCTCTGTCTCTGTCTCTCTCTCTCTGCCCCTCCCCTCTGTCTCAAAAATAAAATAAACCTTAAAAAAATTAAAACAAAAACAAAAACAAATGAAGAAATAGACCCATCTTGAGAAGCAGCCACATTTTGTCTGTAATTTTCAAATGTGCATAAGAATGAGTTTCCTCTAAATATACTTACTACTTAGGGAGTGAGATTAAAAAAAAAAAAAAAAAAAAAGAATGCGTTTCCTCTAATATGTTCCAAGAAACAAAGAGGCAAAATGGTTCCTAGTGACATTATGCAATTGTTGAATTATTTTATAGTTTTGTGTTAGGTCATGACAAATACACCAAATAAATATAAGATATATTATCAAATTGATATTATTATATACAGCATTATTCTTGGTTTTCATTGTCATAGGAATCAGCCCACCATAATAGGGTTATTCAATGAAAAACAAAATTTTTTTTTTTTCAACCTTTTTTATTTATTTTTGGGACAGAGAGAGACAGAGCATGAACGGGGGAGGGGCAGAGAGAGAGGGAGACACAGAATCGGAAACAGGCTCCAGGCTCTGAGCCAAGAGCCCAGAGCCTGACACGGGGCTTGAACTCACGGACTGCGAGATCGTGACCTGGCTGAAGTCGGACGCTTAACCGACTGCGCCACCCAGGCGCCCCTGAAAAACAAAATTTTTAATGCCAAAAGTAATAAAACCTTAGACAATTTTTAAAAATTCCTAAATCAGCATTGTATCCCCATCACTGTAGTCAAGAGAACTGTCCTGATCACTAATCTTGTGACACGAACTATAAATTCTATTTCTTTTGTGTCCCAACAATCTCTACCGTAGTCATTTTTTGACACTAGTTTTTTGATCGATTGAGCCATAATTATCCCACACTGTTCACATTGTTTTTCTAGTCCCCAAAGGAGATAGTGGCATAATCAACAAACATGTTGCATACTATATTAATGTTTAAAAGAGCAGAATAAAGAATCAAAGAGATTTCTCCAAAGCCTTATGCTTGTTCTTGAAAGCTTCCAACGTATTAACATTGACAGGGAGGTCACTACAGCTAGAGAACGACTGGAGTCAGAGAGTGGCCTCTGTCACTGCTGATTCAGTCGTTCAGTTCTTTTACTGGGCGACTGCCCCCATGGCTGACTTTCATGACCGTGTTTCTCAAACTGAGTAATCCAGCCAGCATAGCGTCGCCCAGCATGCCCCTTAGAGCCTTCACATGGCAGCCAAGACCGAACTGTCCCATAGGGGCAGCAACAAAGAACCGATACCCTGTTTAACCGGGGGTCTGGTCCCACGCGCCAGCAGCCTATGTATCAGATTCCTGCGTCATCTCTTTCAAGGGGGGATTCAGTGGTCATTTGATCGTAAGGACAACTTTGATTAACGCCACAGATAAAGGAGAAGACCTGAAATGAACTGAAATCAACAGATTATAGTGAGAGAGGGGGAGGGGATGATAACATACTGGTTATGAGTATGAGCCTTGAATTTAAATGTTGGTTCTGCCATTTAGTAGGTTTGTGAACTTGGGTGAGTTACTCGATTTTCCCACCAATTATAAAAAAAAGGGGGGGATCATAAAAATAGAAAAGCGCATACGTTTAGACTATTATATTAAAATATAGATTTAAAGTAGAATTCTTTCTAGAACATACTAAGCTTTCAATAATAAGCTACTATTATAATTACAATGAAATTGGAGAGGCGCTTCAAGCATTAGTGGTGTAGATTTGTCTCATGCTACTATTCTGTGCTAACATTTTCATAGTAACACGACTAAATCACCTTCTCTTAGGGCATGTATTTTCATCGATTTGTTCAGGCTCAGCTCGGATCTCCCACACTGTCTGCTTTTGTTATAGAGAACCGTGGAAACACCTAAGTGAAAAGGTTGGCTTCATGGCTAACAAACTAAAAAGCTAATTGAACATGAAATCGGAACGCTAAACTGTGACCCCATGGCCACTGGTTTCACAGAGAAAAGAGGTCAGGCAAGAGATCTCACAAACTTGTATCCAGCCCCTGACCCATTAGCATCCACACTTCCTCTGACCTCATGGCTCTCTTCTTCAGGGGAAGCCCTGTGGCCCTCCTTCCAAGACAACCCTCTACCTGCCCAGGAGCTCTCCCCTCTATCTCCAGAACCTCGTTCCAACAAACAGCCCTTCTCTCTTACATCTTCCGTTTCTCCCCCTCCCGAGATTCTTCTACTTAGAACGACCATATAATATGTTGTCCTCACCAGGAAAAGCTGGAGGAAAGGGGACACTGTTGACAATTTTACAGGGAGGCTGGGACCATCCCAGGCAACCTCTTCTTTACCATTATAATATGCTTATATATCTCTCATCTTAAAAAAAAGGGGGGGGGGTCTCTTTCTTTTCTTACTAGTCTTTCTAACTCCTGACTTACGTGGTTTCTCTCTCTCTTTTTTTTTCAAGCTTATTTATTTATTTTGAGAGAGGCAGCCTGGGAGGGGCAGAGAGAGAGGTGGAGAGAGAATCCCAGTCGGGCTCCGCGCCATCACCGTGGAGCCCGATGCGGGGCCCAAGCCCACAAACCGTGAGGTCGTGATCTGGGCCCAAACCAAGAGTTAGAAGCGTAACTGACTGAGCCGCCTAGGCGCCCCCCTCCCTCGTGTCTCCTTTAACATCAGTTTCTTTAAAGTATATAGGAGGGTGTCCCGGGAACTCCGTCTAACCCTCACGCCGGGCTGCTGCTTGGAGCTGTGCAGGCTGCACCCCTGTCAAACGCGGGAGGAGTGACCCTGCTCATAACAGAGGCGACGCACATTTTTCAAGACCATACGTGGCAGCCGTATCCGCTTCAATGTGACATTCGTCCTTTTCGCTTTCCTCACACTTCACCCGGACTCTCGAGCTAAGATTTTGAGCTACCAAATGCCACAGACACATTTCGGGCCTGGTCATCCTTGACCAGTTCTCTGAGCCCTTGACGTAACTGACCGCTCCCTTGCCCTTGGATGGATCTGCTGTCAGACCTTCTGGGACTGGATTCCAACTCTACCACTCACAGCATTGTGAACAAGTTTACTTAATCGGTGTCAAATGTGAGCGTCTCGACTGTAAAATATGGTTAATAATAGTATCTCCTTCAGAGGGTTGCTTCGGGGGCCAAATGAAATAGTTTATAAAGCACTTAGCACAATGTCCGGTAGATAAAAGGCACTCTAGAAAAGTTCACTGTCATTATCTTTTAAAAAATGACACACAGTTTGCTACACTCTCCCCCTTTGCAGGTTTTCCAACTACTATCTTGCTCCCTTTCCATCTTCTTCCCTAATTTGTGTGCGATATCTGATCCTTAAATGTTGGTTTTGGCCTCTGCTTCCTTACCTGGGTGTACTTCTTAGCTAAGAGGATGACTGCAAACATTCAGTAAGGCATTAGATGCAAAAGAATTGTAGGAACTTTAAATCCCTCTACAAATATGAGGGGATCCTATCAAAGGTTAGTAGCTTACCTGCTTCCTTCTATGGTGCTTTGTATGCCTAGCTGCTCATTAAAGTTCTCTGGTTGGGGTGGGGAGCTTAAGAAAATACCAATGGCTCTTCTTCCCCCGATCTTCCCCTCCTCCCCTTCTGCACACGCTCTACTCTAGGTGTTTGAAACCTTCACTGAAGCTGATGGTGTCCAATTTTGTATCTCAAGCATAGACTGCTCTCCTGGGCTCCAGATCCAGGCATCCCAACTGCCCACTAGACCTTGCTACTAGGATGCCCCATGGAAACCCCTGAGCAAAGGATCACACGCTTCTCCACCAAACTTCCTTCTCCTCCTATGTTGGATCTCCTTCTCCCCATGGTTCATCCTTGACTTTCTCCATCTTTCACCTCCAACATCCAACGCCTACTGATTCTGCCTTCTTAGTATTTCTTGAATCTGTCGCCCCATCTCCATACCCATTCCCATAACCTTGGTCCATTTCTTACTGGGACCAACTGCCCCCCAGATTGCCCCCCTGCATCCAGGCTCATACCCTCTAAGGAAGTCTGAATGTCAGAGTTTCCAAACATCAACGCAGCATAGCGTTTTCATTGATCTGTGGGAAAATATTGAAAATAATGCGGTACGTTTTTCCATAAAGTGATATTGTCCACTTTGAACATGAGCCCTTTGTTTATAGATAATGTTCTCCCTACTTACTTTTGGCATTAAAACAATTTCTTTTGAAATGGTTTACAGTAGGCCATCACTGTCATGTATTTTTTAATAAGTTTGTTTGCCTATGTTGGTCTCCAGATATTCTTAAAATGTTTTGTCAAATCAGCTACTTGAAAACAGGCTGTTTATTGTGTGGCGACTACACTTCAATGAAGTTGGAAACAAAGAAACAAACGAACTGTTTTTTCAGGTCATGCTTTCTGGAAGCTTATCACATCTGTTCCACACTGATTCCAGAGGGCTCTTTCTAAAATGCACAAATAATTTTGTTGTCCCCAGTACTCATCACCCAAGCATAGAGCGATTGCACACTTTCACACGCCTAGCACAGGGCAAGGTGACTTCGCAGGCATTCGCCTTCACAACAAGTGTGCAAAGTGGGTTTTGTTCTTATTCCACGTTACAAATGGCACAGACAGCGGGTCACACGACTTCCAAGCGGTACAACTGGGGTTTGGACGCAGGTTGGACTCACTGAAAAGCCACTGGTTAGTCTTCACCATGATATTTTTTGCTTCTTGGCTTAAAAATCTTCCGATCACATCTCCAAACCCCTACTTTGTCTCCCTGGGTATTTTGCCTCTGCTTTCTTGATTTTCCTCTTTCTCTCCCCCGGTTCACTTTTTCCCTGTCTGCACCCTTCAAGGCCTGCTTCTGTTGCACAGAAAAGTGGCAAATCTGAGAGTTTGTTCATTCAGGAGTCCGCATCCTTGTGTGAGCTGTCTCTTCTGCCTGGCGTATCTTTCCCCTATCATCACCGGGCTAACTCCTACCCATCCTCTGAAACTCAGTTGCCTTCCCGGAAGGAGTCCCTGACATTTCCCAAACCTCCATCATAGTGTCAGTCTCAGAAGGAGCAAAGGGAATACACTGAGGCCCCCCTTGTCTGAGTGGCATCCCTTGAACGATACTGCCTTTGTAGGTATGTGCTTGGCTTTTGCCTTCATTTGCCTATTAGTGCCAGGTACCCAGCGGGTACATGGTCAGGATGGAAAAGGGCCGGCTCTTACGCATCTCATATTTTAGTCGAGGAGACAGCTAATATACCCGACAAGTAAAACACGTGAGCATACAAGATAATTTTAGGTAGTCGTAAATGTTTAAAGAAAATAAAAACAAAATGAGGCGATGCAATGAAGAGTGATGGGTGCGGGGGACCGAGGGCAGCTCTAGGACGGATGGTCAGAGGCCTTGGAGACAATGATATTTGATCTGAGAACTATATAAAAAGAAGGAGCCGGCCAAGTGCAGAAGGTTGTAGGTATTCCTCACTTAAAGGAAACATCATAAACATCTGAATTCCTGACGTTACCTGCTCTGCCGTCACAATCTGGCACATAATAGTTGCTCAATAAATGCTATGAGTTGGATTGTGAAGTCAAAGAAACTAGGAAGTCTACGTAGCTGGGCTCTGCATCTCTTAGGACTCTGCTAGCTTCACCTGTTGGGAAAATCTTGCTTTACAAGATTCGTTGGGTTGTCTTGGGTAGGCAAAGACAATGGAGTCAGGGGGGAATTACTGTTTCTGACTTGTAGACAAAGCTGCCTTTGGCTCCTGGGTATGACCAGTTCTGACAGTTTCGAAATTCTATGGGGATTTGGAGATGAATTTTGCCTTTGTGGGTAGGTTTCTCATAAAATGCTTCTCTGTATGTTTCCTGCTGTTCTTTTCTTCTTTGTCCCTTTTCCATCCCTGATCTTTTACCCAAGTCACATGAGATCAGGACTCCATGGAGGAGAAACACAGCCACGCTGTCCATTTGTGAGAGCCCCAGAAGGGCACTTCGTAAATCTACTTAGTGGAGTTTGTGTCTTGCCATCTTTAAACAGAACGGAAAGCGTAAACATTCAGATTGAGCCGGAAAATAAAATAGACATAGGTTTTAAATCACCTTCAAGGCTGAGAAAAAAGATTATATCCTACTGATAGAAAATCTAACAGGGGATTTCTCTAAAATACTAGATTTTGTAAGTACTTCAAAACACTGCCGCACTTAGGACAAAGAGGCACTTGGTGATGGCCACGCTGTACATGAAGGCAGTTTTCGCTTTTGAGAAGCTCCGTTATTCATTATCTTTTAGCCAAGTCGTCTTTTCCCTAGATGCTAGGGAACTCAGAGCACACTTCCCCACCAAATACTTCTATGTGCGACATTAAAAAAAAAAAAAAAAAAAAGTCAAATACAAACAGGAGAGAAAATCGAAGAAACAGAGCTCTACACCCAGACATAAAGTTTTCAGAAGAGCGAGTTAACCAGGAGCAACAAATACAGATGCCGTGCCCTGCGCAGGAGTCAGAGGACGGCAGTCACCTGCTCTGGCGGTTCTGCTTCTCCCCTGAGGAGCCAGGGCAAGTGTCCGACCCTCTCCACCTCCTCCTGGCTCTTAACACTCGGTGTTTGTAAATTATGCCTGGGCTGTTTTGTTAACGTGCCCAAGGGGATTCACACCAATTACAAAGTCATGGACATGAATGAATTTGCGAAGCTCTTTTACTTGCGATTTTTCATACTGCGTGGGGCCTTAATCAGGTGGCAGAATAGGCCAAGAATATGGAATAACCACCCATGTGGAATCTACCCCATATCCGCCTGTCTTAAAGATACAGAAGGCAAGGACAAGAGAAGGAAAAGACAAGAGGAGAACAGAGAGAAAAAGGAGAAGTGACAGAAGGGTACCTGTATGGTGCTGGCCCTCCCCAGATGACCTCCGTGTGTCAGGCATCATGTAGGGCTTTAAGAACTTTATTTTTGGAGTGTGTGGGTGGCTCGGTTGGTTAAGTGTCCGAGTTTGGTTTGGCCCAGGTCATGATCTCACGGTTCGAGGGGTCAAGCCCCACGTCGGGCTCCGTGCTGGCAGCTCAGAGCCCGGATCCTGCTTCAGATTCTGTGTCTCCCTCTCTCTCTGCCCCTCCCCTGCTGGCACTTTGTCTCTGTCTCTCAAAATAAATAAACAGGGGCGCCTGGGTGGCGCAGTCGGTTAAGTGTCCGACTTCAGCCAGGACACGATCTCGCGGTCCGTGAGTTCGAGCCCCGCGTCGGGCTCTGGGCTGATGGCTCAGAGCCTGGAGCCTGTTTCCGATTCTGTGTCTCCCTCTCTCTCTGCCCCTCCCCTGTTCATGCTCTGTCTCTCTCTGTCCCAAAAATAAATAAGCGTTGAAAAAAATTTTTTTTTCAAAATAAATAAACAATAAAAAAATTTTATTTTTTGTAATCTTGATGACAACCTTGTGAAGTCACATCATCATGCCCATTTTTACAGATGAAGAAAGGAGCTCAGAAGTTAAATAACTTTTCCAAGGTCACTGGGATTCATACTTAAGTCTGTTTAATTCCGAGAAGGATTAGGAGAAGAGCGGGTAACAATTAGAAAAGGTCCCATGAGACCGTTTGCACTAACTCACTAAGGGCAGAGTGAAGCTAAAATCTTAGAACGTCAACTCCACTCTCCTTAGTTCACGCATATACGCCTTTCTTCCATAAACTCCAAAAGCAGATAAGTCCTTTTAGGGACCCAGAAATAAGTTATTGGCTTAATAAAATGCTGGACTTTGAGTTTGAGTTTACTTTCTTTTGAGGATATAATTTATCCGTCAAATCCACTCTTGAGTTTATCTTATTCCTGGAAGGGTGTTCCTACAGATACGATTACAGGTAGCTGTGCATCGGGAAGCAGTAGAGGGGAATCAGAATCAAATGCACCGTTTATTTAAAACCGAATCCCAGCACTAGCATTTACTAGTACAAGATGGCCACACGCTTACGTCCATCTGCTGACCCTGTAAAATGCTTGAAGGCCTGGACAGACCTTGTGACGTTTTGTCCTTTCTCTTGCAAGCGCTGTCCTGCCAGGACAGAAGCAAGTGGCCCAAAGCTCGTTTCTTAAAGTGTTCTAGAGAAGTGTTTGTCAAATTTCAAACTCAAGTTTTCTTCCAGGCTGCACCGTGAGCGAGGCGAAAGATGATTCTGTTGGAAGCCTGAAGCTTTAACCCGTCAACGGCTGGTTCTTTGGGGTTTATACTGTATGGTCACTAAAGTAACAGATTAGTTTCCTCTGAATAAAATGATCCCTTTGGAATACGCCAAATAGCCATTCTAGTAATACACTCGCGTTGATGTGGTTCAGAGAGTTCTGTCGTAGGGATCTTTTTTCCCCGAAATTTAAACTCCAATTATACTCGAGTACGTGTATGTTCTTTTTACGTGGGCAGGTGCTATTTTGTCCTAGTTCCTGTGGCAATCAAATGTGTGAAGGCTCAAGTTTACAAACAAATTGCTGTAGCAACGATTATTGTGAAGATACGCATACAATTAAAATTTTTTAATTATAAACCATGGGTACCTCCACTGTCAGGGGGGTGCTGTGGTTCTTGGAACAGCTGCCTGGTGACCCCCCAGGCTTGAGTGAGTTGGTATGCCTTTGAGCTGGCTCCCAATTCACCCGTTATTTACAGCACCATGGGTGAGTTGATTTTCATTCTTGTAAAAACTTTTTGCTGCCTGCGAGATACGACAAAGCATTCAAAGAATAGGGACCTACCGTTTTTGAAATGGACCATTTTTTATGGGGCGACTCCCCATGGCTTCTGAAGCGGAGTGGATGATCTCCTTTCAGCCTTTGTTTTTAGCTCCGCTAACCTGACTGGCTGGGGTTCTGGAATTCACTTTAACTGCCTAGACACAGGAAAACGTGGTCTTGGTAGAGGGTGACATTTTTAGGCTTTGGTCAGCTGACGTAACCTATCAGAGAAACTTAAAGTGGCAAAACCCAGAAGGATTGATCCCCTGGCTTTCTAGCTTGGGTTTCTTCATGCCAAGGATCTGAAAAGATGGTGATGGGGAAGAGAGGAGGGAGGAATCCTTGAGATACTTTCAACACTTTAAAAAAGTTAACAGGAATTGTAAATTTATGACTGATAAGGCTGCTCAGGGGACTCAAATGTCAGATTTCTTGGATCTGGGCTGGCACGTGATGGCATTGATTATCCCATGGGAAAAATCTATTAATAAAAACTTAACAAATGCATTTTAGGAGATAAAAAGCTTTCAGAAAATGGGGTACATTGGGGAAAGGTAACATAAAATTATGCAAAACCGCCGACTGTTCGCTGCTTTAGTACAAACGCTTAGCACTTTCCGTGAAATGACATGGTGTTAGCATTGTGGCTACAGCTGTGAACAAAAGACAAATCTCTGTTCTTGCGATATGGAAACTCTAGTATGGGGAGATAAAAGAAAACAGGTAAGCCAAAAAGCAAATAAATAATTGTTAAAGGCTGAATCGTGTTCTTCTCAAAATGCGTATGCGGAAGACCTAACCCCTGGTACCTCAGAATGTGACTGGATTCGGTGACAGGGTCTTTAAAGCGGTAATTATGTTAAAATGGAGGTTCGGGCAGGGGGCCCTATTATAACATGACGGGTGACCTTGTGAGACGAGGAAACTAGGGCCCGCAGAAAGACAGAAGGGATGCCTGTGTGGTTGGCGTGACTGTGCGAAGGAGGTAGCCATCTCCTCGCCAAGGAGATAACCGTGAATCTGTGATACATAGAAGTCAAATCATTATGCTGTATCCTGAACCTTATGCAGCGTGTGAGTGAGTTATAGCTCAATACAACTGGGGGAAAAAAATTGTCTGTTGTTTAAGCCACCCAGTCTGTGGTAGTTCATTATGGCATCCCTTGAAAATGAAGCAATAACTCAGTAAGTGCGGCCACTTCAGGTTGCGTTAAGCGCTATGAGTAAAATAACAGGAGAGATGGGACAAAATGATGGGAGGAAGTAAACTTAGACCGAGTGGCTGAGAAGGCCTCTCTCCCTGAGGAGAGACTGCTGTGATGGCAAGAAGAAACGCCACAAGAAGAAGAGAGGGAAAACCGAACTCCAGAACCTGGATTTTGGTAAAGTTGCCAAGGAAAGGTCACCACAGAGGCCTCTTGAGGGGCCAGCCAGCTGTGTTCCCTCCCCGCCGAGATCCCTGAGCGCCCCCTCTCTGCCCACCTCGCTGTGCTCTCTGGCCCACTTTGACATGGCCGCAAGGTACTGTGGTCACTCCCTCTGCCTAGTAGAATGTTATGATTTTCCACAGTATCTCCGAATGATAATTGTATCTGAGAACACAGTTCGTAAAAAGTATCTGTGATATGGGGCGCCTGGGTGGCTCAGTTGGTTAAGCATCCAACTTCGGCTCAAAGCACCATCTTGCGGTTGGCAAGTTCAAGGCCTACCTTGGGGTCTCCACTGTCAGCACAGAGTCTGCTTCAGATCCCCTATCCCCGTCTCTATCTGCCCCTCCCCCACTTCTTCCCTCTCTCTCTCTCTCTCTCTCTGTCTGTCTTTCTCAAAAATAAAATAAACATTAAAAAAAAAAATCTGTGATCGGACGCCTGGCTCATTTGGTGGAGCGTGAGACTCTTGATCTTGGGGTTGTGAGCTTGAGCCCCATGTTGGGTGTAGCAATTACTTTAAAAAAATCTTAAAAAGTATATATCTGTGGGGCGCCTGCATGGCTCAGTCGGGTGAGCATCAGACTTCGGCTCAGGTCATGATCTCACTGTTTGTGAGTTTGAGCCCCGCGCCGGGCTCTGTGCTGACAGCTCAGAGCCTGGAACCGGCTTCGGCTTCTGTGTCTCCCTCTCTCTGCTCCTCCCCTGCTTGCGCTCTGTCTCTCTGTCTCTCTCTGTCTCAAAAATAAATAAACATTAAAAAAATAAAATAAAAATACATGTCTGTGACAAAATCCAACAAACAAAAGAGGGAGAGAGTAGAGGAACTTTTTAAGCAAAGGCATCAGGAAGTGCCACGACCTTGAGATGGGGACAGGCGTGGTGAGTTCAAGAAACAGGGAGACAGGTGGAGCCTGAGTTTGAGACAGGCAGGGTGGGAGAGACAGCAGAGGAAGACATCCCAAGCTCACGCAGGTTTTCGGAGACCCAGCGAAGAGCGTGGCTTGATGTTAATGCACAGGGAAACCACAGAGGACTTCAGCAGGACAGTGTCCATGCTTGGCTTAGTTTCTATATAAATTGCTCCGACTACTATATAGGGAATGGATTATAGGGGGGCATGAGAAGAAGCAGAGCTATCCATCTGGAGATTTTTTTTTTTTTTTTTTTTTTTTTTTTTACCATAACCTGGGTAAGAAAAGATAATGATTTGAACTATCTGGGTGGGAGGGAGCAGAGGAGGACATGTGGTTGGATTCTGGATATGTTTTCAGGTAGAGTCTATGGGACCAGCCAAATGTTCCCCATTAGCCGCCATGGCAAGCGGTCATGTAGGGGAAAGGATTATTTAAAAAGACCGTGATATTATCTTCTTTTAATTTTTTAAAGTCGGTTTATTTATTTTGAGAGAGAGACAGAGAGAGAGAGAGAGAGACAGAGCAAGCAGGGGAGGGGCAGAAAGGGAGGGAAAGAGACGATCCCAAGCCGGCCGTACACATGAGTTGGGGCCCCAACTCATGAACCATGAGATCAAGACCTGAGCTGAAACCAAGAGGTGGACTCTTAACAGACTCAGCCACCCAGGCGCCCCTGAAAAGACAGTGATATTATTACAGAGACAAACTTATATGTCAAAATATGAATGTTCTCGAGACACTAACAGCAGTGGCTGTAAGGAATGCCAACTTACTTAGCAATTCTGCTTGTGGCCAGAAAATCCGGGAGCCTGGTGCAATAGCACAGACCTCTGTGTCCTTGCTTTAACCTCCTGAAGACCTTGAAGTCCTTCCTTCTGCCTCTGGCCCACAGTCTATCAGCCTGCCTGCACTTTTCTCCTGGAAGGTCACGGCCATGCTAGCAACACACATGCCTGTGTTTGTGAGCCTGGTGGTGAGAACAACTTTCCTCCAGATGGTGGTTGACAGGAGTGCAATCTGTCCATGGGTGGGCGGTTCTAGGTAATAAAACAGAGCCCAGTTTGGTTCAGGTGACTCAGAAACCGGGATGTGGAGAGCGCTGTTCAGCCTCACAAGTCAGGTCTGTTTTCATCCACCGACATCCTGATTTCTGCCCAACTCCAGCGAAGCCCCGCCTTCTTCGTTCACTCCCACGGAGGCCGAGCTGTTCTCCCCGCATGCCAAAGCAGGGTTTCTGCTGGACCCTTGAGTCAGGTCCCAGATTGGGCTGAGTTCCCACTTAAACTCTGACCCAAAAAAAGAAGCCTCTCCTCTGATTCTCGGCTTCCATTGAAATGAACACCAAGTCTCTCTTTTGGAAGTGTCCTCGTTCTCTGCCTTTGAAGCTGTTGCTTGCTAGACCCTAAGCCGTCTGGTTTTTCCTAGAGGAATAAAAAGAGGATCTTTTGCTTACCCATTGAAAGGTAATCCCTAATAATCATGACGGCCATTTAACAGAAATGCACGGTACTGTGTACTGCATCTAGACAAACCCTGTCTAAGTAAGCCTTCTGATCCACACTGTTGGGGAACCTGGGTCATGCCCACGATGGTCTTTTGGAGTCTGTATTTGAATCAGTGCCTAAAGGCCTTCTTTAACTCCAGCCTTTGCAAAAATGACAAAAAGATTTAATTAAGAATGACCGGGTCCAAGGGCACCTGGGTGGCTCAGTCAGTTAATCATCAGCCTTCGGCTCAGGTCACGATCTCACGGTTCATAGGTTCCAGCCCCACGTCGGGCTCTGCGCTGACATCTCAGAGCCTGGAGCCTGCTTCGATTCTGTGTCTCCCTCTCTCTCTGCCTCTCCCCAGCTTGTGTTCTCTCTCTCTCTCTCTCAAAAATAAATACATAAACATTAAAAAAAAAAAAAAAAAGAATGGCTGAGTGCAGAAAAAGCACAGACATGACTTCGTGCTGTACAGTTTTGTTACACATCACAAATACCAAAGGCATACATCCTCATTAAAAAAAAAATCTGGGGCGCCTGGGTGGCTCAGTCGGTTAAGCGGCCGACTTCGGCTCAGGTCATGATCTCACGGTCCGTGAGTTCAAGCCCCGCATCGGGCTCTGTGCTGACCGCTCGGAGCCTGGAGCCTGCTTCGGATTCTGTGTCTCCCTCTCTCTCTGACCCTCCCCGTTCATGCTCTGTCTCTCTCTGTCTCAAAAATAAATAAACGTTAAAAAAAAAATTATTTAAAAAAAATCTGAAAAGCCATAAAGCCAGAAAAACAAAGTCCACCACAACCCTAATCCTCACCCTTACTTCTTCCTCCCCCATTAGTTTTGTTTTCTACATTTCTTTTCAATGTTTGGACTTCTACTCTATGTGAAATTTGGACTCTTGCCTGTTTTTATTTACTTCCTTAAACACTTTGTCAGTATTACACCTCGCCACCAATATTACAGTGAAAGACTGCATATTGTTCCATTCGAAGGCCATGTCGCCACATATGTATGTTTTTATTTATTCACTTTTTATTTTTTTTTAAGTTCATTTATTTATTTTGAGCCCGCGCGCGAGAGAGAGCAAGGAGGGGAGGGGCAGAAAGGAAGGTGGTCGGAGGATCCGAAGCGGGCTCTGTGCTGACAGCAGATTGCCCAATGCGGGGCTCAAACTCATAAACTGTGAGATCATGACCTGAGCCAAAGTCAGAGGCTTAACCGACTGAGCCATCCAGGTACGCCTGTGTGTTTTTTATATTTGTATTTCCTTTTAACGTTTGTCCCCGAGCTGAAACAGTTACCTGAATGTGAACTTTCGTATCCTCTCTCTTGCCAAACCCAGCATGCTGGGACATCATGGAACCTAAAGACCAATGGCCTAAGTTCCAGGTATCATCAGGAGGGAGAATAGAAGGTCTATAAATTACATAATTAACTCTTACCTGGTCAAATTTGAATGTGTTTCAAATGTTCATTTATTTTCTTAGTTTTCTTTCTTTCTTTTTTTTTTTTTAATATTTGAAATTTTTGAAATTTATTGTCAAATTGGTTTCCATACAACACCCAGTGCTCATCCCAACAGGTGCCCTCCTCAATACCCATCACCCACCCTCCCCTCCCTCCCACCCCCCATCAACCCTCAGTTTGTTCTCAGTTTTTAACAGTCTTTTATGCTTTGGCTCTCTCCCACTCTAACCTCTTTTTTTTTTTTTCCTTCCCCTCCCCCATGGGTTTCTGTTAAGTTTCTCAGGATCCATTTTCTTAGTTTTCGATACTTAAAGCTCAATCTAGCATCCTGTAGATGCCAGGCCTTCGGGGCTCTTGGCAAGTGGCAGATTTTTATTTAGACTATGTACACGGTAGAACAAATATATTCATGTCATTGGTAATTGACATCACTACCTCCCCAAACCCTCCATGCCTCCTGTGTACCTTTTCAACTGACGTGTATTAAACTTCATTTAGTGTTTTCTTTTCTTTTGTTTAGGGACTTCACAATAACCTTGAAGTGGCTGGAGTTGCCCTGGAATATTACATAACCAGGCACTCGGAGCTCCGGAAAGTTATGTCAATAACATGTCTGACATGGCAGGACCAACATTCCTCTTGTGTTTTCAGGAGCCAACAGGAGAAAAAACTGCCCCTGTTTGCCCAGCCGATTTTAAAGTCTCATTTCATGCAATGAAATTAATTTCAATTTCATTATAAGGCAGTTTTTAGTTATTACATTCTAGCAATGGAGGAGTTTGTAATATATGCATAGAAATAATGAAATGCTCATAATGGTGTTCTTGTTCACGATTTCTGAAAACAGCATTCTTTTAAACTATAAGAGCTCAGAACCCTCCTATTATCTTTGATTGATCCCCTGAAATGCCCTCTCGCTCAATTTCAAGCAGTAAAGCACACTGAGGATTTAGAGAACCCAAAAGGGAAGTTCAAAGGGGTTGATTGAGCTGAGCAGCCAGAATTAGAGGTTTCCTTTTGAAAATGCCTCACCTTGAAGAACATTCAGCTTAAAATCTTGAGAAAAATGTAGACAGCCACAGAGAGGGATAGCATTTAGGCGGAATAGATTTTTTTTTTTTTTTCTAATTCTCACACTGCTTGGCATAGAGTCCGAGAAAGGGATCCTTAAAGCATGTAGGGTCTAGGCCACCAACACATCAGTTTTTATCCCAGAGGAGGTGACTTTAAATGTATCCTGTCTTGGTTGCAGGAAGAAAGTTCTTTTTCTGCAAAACCTGCCTCTACTCCTACCATCAGATTTCCTCTGATTCGTGGAAACTGTATCAGCATTTCGTGAAGGTGAAAGAGCTCTGAGAACAAAGAGCTACGTTTGCTTTGAAGGTCTGGCGGGGACAAAGCAAGATTCTTTTTCTCCCTGGAGGACTGCAGGGCGGTAACCGAAGACAGAAGCATGTGAGTGGGGGGCACAAAGGAGAAATGAAAAGGACGTGGCCCAGCCTTTTTCCATAGGCAGAAGGTCTTACTTTTTTTGTTTTCTGGTCTCCAGCTTAGAAAAACATACTTCTGCAACTAATTCTGTCCCTTCCCATCTCCCTGGTTTTGTTTTACAACAGCAACTTAGATATTTCCTTGCTGTACTTACACATCTTTTTTTAAAATGAATTTTTAATTTACATCCAGGTGAGTTAGCGTCTAGTGCGATAATGATTTCAGGAGTAGATTCTGGTGATTCATTCCCTACGTGTAACACCCAGCGCTCATCCCCACAAGTGTCCTCCCTAATGCCCTTTACCCGTTTAGCCCGTCTCCCCACCCACAACCCCTCCAGCAACCCTCAGTTTGTTGTCTGTATTTAAGAGTCTCTTCTGTTTTGTCCCCCTCCCTGTTTTTAAATTATTTTTGCTTCCCTTCCCTTATGTTCATCTGTTTGGTCTCTTAAAGTCCTCATATGAGTGAAGTCATATGATTTTTGTCTTTCTCTGACTGACTAATTTCACTTAGCGTAATACCCTCCAGTTCCATCCACATAGTTGCAAATGGCAAGATTTCATTCTTTTTGATTGCAGAGTAATACTCCATTGTATATATATACCACATCTTCTTTATCCATTCATCCATCGGCGGACATTTGGGCTCTTTCCACACTTTGGCTATTGTCGATAGTGCTGCTCTAAACATGGGGGTGCATGTGTCCCTTCGAAACAGCACACCTGTATCCCTTGGATAGGTACCTAGTAGTGCAATTGTTGGGTCGTAGGGTAGTTCTATTTTTAGTTTTTTGAGGCACCTCATTACTATTTCCCAGAGTGGCTGCACCAGCTT
The DNA here is from genome assembly GCF_022837055.1 of Prionailurus viverrinus. NCBI lineage: Eukaryota > Metazoa > Chordata > Mammalia > Carnivora > Felidae > Prionailurus > Prionailurus viverrinus. The sequence goes on from NC_062561.1 coordinate 9,182,783, forward strand.
GCATTTTTCATTCATTTGTTTGCTTTTGTAGGAGACAATTCCCCCAACAGTCTGGTAAATTTAAAAAGAGAATCAAAGGGGCGCCTGGGTGGCGCAGTCGGTTAAGCGTCCGACTTCAGCCAGGTCACACTCTCGCGGTCTGGGAGTTCGAGCCCCGCGTCAGGCTCTGGGCTGATGGCTCGGAGCCTGGAGCCTGTTTCCGATTCTGTGTCTCCCTCTCTCTCTGCCCCACCCCCGTTCATGCTCTGTCTCTCTCTGTCTCAAAAATAAATAAACGTTGAAAAAGAAAATTAAAAAAATAAAATAAAATAAAATAAAAAGAGAATCAAAGGTGTTTAAACTTTGACCTTACTGTTCTGGGGAACGGTCCCCTCCCCTCCCCCCACAAGCCCACCTCTCTACCTAACGTTCCCTTCCGTGTACCCCAAATTACTACCCTTTGCACGTGAATAATCAATCCTGCCCAGACCAGAGCATGCTTGGAGCAATCTGGCCTTGATTCTTTTATTCGTTAAATTATAATTAAGCCGAAAGACCAACTTGCAGAGTAGCAAATAAAGAAGGATCTACCTGTTTTAAGTCAAGCTGAGGGATTAAATTCCAGATTTGCAAAACCCATGCATTAGGAAGTGATTACTGGCTTTGTAAAAGAATCCTTCCCTTTGCAAAGGGACAAGGAGAGAGGATTTGTTTGAAAGCTCTATTGCATTTAAAGTAGTTTGGTTACCTACGTTTAATTTATACCCCGAGTCCTTCTGTTGGGGGAAGCCAGCAATGTCCTGCAAATGGCCAAAGATGCTAACCGCTCACGAAAGAAAGTCTGGAAGGTAACAGCTGTTGAAACCACTACACAGATCTACTGGGTAAGCAGCCATTTCTTTAAATACGAATGGCCCACGGACATCCACTAAAACGCACTAAAATACGCACTAAAACGTCCCCACCTTGGAGAAGCAGAATGGTTTCGTCAGTCAGTGAAGACCTGTTTGATGCCATGATACAATTATAAATTGCAACTTTGGGTTCTTGGCTGAGAGAGAGTGCTTACAAAAGCACGCAAAGAAAGTTCTAACACAGAATCTCCAGCTAAGAGTTTTAGGGAGGGTCTGGTCTACTCTAAACACTATGCACATTTTCAAACATTTTCCACCATGTACTTTAATTTTTATTTTTAATGTTTATTCATTTTTGAGAGACGGAGTGTGAGCAGAGAGGTTGACAGAGAGGGAGATAAGAGAGGAGGACACAGGATCCAAAGCAGGCTCCAGGGTCTAAGCTGTCAGCACAGAGCCCGCCGTGGGGCTTGAACTCACAAGCCGTGAGATCATGACCTGAGCCAAAGTCGGGCGCTCAACCGGCTGAGCCACCCAGGCGCCCCTCCACTGTGCCCTTTAAATTCATCTAAATGGAAAAACACAAGGTGAGCTAATGACAAATTTGGAATGCTCAACAAATCTGCGTTATTGCAGATTATAGTTTTTACAGTTTTGTTAAAAATAATAAATTTAACGTTTATGGAGCGCCACACAGCACGGCCAGTGTGCTAGGCATTTTTTCTCTCATTTCACACGAAGTCATAAATTGATGAACACAACAATTTAAACCATGTCTAAATGAAACCTTCATTTAAATGTAGAATTAGAAGCAACATCTCACTCACTTCAGACTGGATTTTTCTTCCTAATGGCAAGAATTTTACAGTTGCAAAAGGACACATTATGTGGAACTCATGGGTAATTAAATATTGACTTTAGTGCCTCCAAATTATTGCTTATATTACAAAAAGATTAGAATGAAACATTGCGTATGCATAATCTGGCTTAGAAGCAAGATTAAGCCCTCACTTCGTTTTTGCTTATTTTTCTGTAACAGCCTTTTAGTGGAAGTGTTTCGTTTTCCTTCCTTTCCTCGCATCCCAAAGGATTTTGCTGAAGAGGAAAACCAAGCTCTCCTGCCGATGGGTACAGTAGAGAGCTAAGGGTCACTCCCATGCAGTAACCCGAGTGGCTTTCCCACTAGTAGACAAGAAAAAGGGGCATGCATAAGAATCCTTTTCCTTTTAACCAGGGCTGAGTGCCTCAAAACTGAAAATTCTCTTTAGACTTACTAAAAAAAAAAAAAAAAAAAGAAAAGAAAAAAAGAAAGAAAGAAAGAAAGAAAAAACCTGAAAATTCACAAAGACCTTCACAGGATCAAGTTCTGACCGAAACAATTGCCTTTAGCAGTGCCGAAAACTCTCTCTGAACTTAGCGTGGCTCGCATTGCCCTCACTGGACCTTTCCAGTTCTTACACCTCTCCACCCACCTCTTTCTGGACTCACCTGAGCTCTATTTTTAGGCCTGCACCTTGTTTCAAGGACTGATTTATAATATGACATCATTGTTCATTGTCTTCAGCTGACATTGTTTTCTGACTGTTTCATCCATTCTGTCTTGTCTCCCACAAGACAACCAGCTAATGGGGGCGGTGGTGTCCCAGATGACCTGTATGCCCCCACAATGCCTAGCAGAGTGTGGGTGGGTCGGAAGGGGTGCTCCCAGTGGGCCCCTTTGTGTCGGGGTCTTAGGAGTAAGGGCCTAAAAAACAAATGACAATTAGAGAGTCAGAGACATTTCTTAAAGTCAGATAAGAGGAGGAGACAGTCACTTAAGAATTTTTCTCTATTGTGGGTAACGAGATATTTTGATAGTTGTTTTTTTGTGTTTTTTTTAATTTATTTTTTATTTTTTATTTAAAAAAAAAATTTTTTTTCAACGTTTATTTATTTTTGGGACAGAGAGAGACAGAGCACGATCGGGGAGGGGCAGAGAGAGAGGGAGACACAGAATCGGAAACAGGCTCCAGGCTCTGAGCCATCAGCCCAGAGCCCGACGCGGGGCTCGAACTCCCGGACCGCGAGATCGTGACCTGGCTGAAGTCGGACGCTTAACCGACTGCGCCACCCAGGCGCCCCAATGTGTTTTTTTTTTTTTTTAGACTCATTTCCTGCCAGGGGTCCACGGTTGTAAACAGTAGTGGGATGAAAGGCAGGACAGGGGTGGGGGGGAGAGGACTGCAAGATAAGGGGGCGCTGAAAGGAAAGATAAGAGGTTACCAGGAGGTTACTTGCTTCCATGCTTTCCGAGGCTGGCCTCGCATTTCAGTGCTATCTTCAAGGAAGCTGGTTTACAATTACACGTTGGTCATTAGCTGTTGCTGTGGGGTCTAAGGCACAGGCTCCGATTACTGTATTTCTACTGGAAGTGATGCCAACGGAGGCTAAGAGTGGATATTTACTCAGGCAGCATTTGATGACTCAGGTGGGCCTCTGCATTTCCTCATTATATGTTTCCCTGTCAGCTAGCTCTGAGTTCTAAGAAGCTGAGGAAAAGCCCGTTAGTACAAATACGGAAACAACTACAAATCATCACCGTGTCGCACATAATTAGATTTGCCTTGGATGGCTTGACGAAGTAAAAAACGACATCGTATTGTCCGGCGGTAGCCCTCTCTTTCCCAAACGGGAGGGTGTTGGGGAGTCGCACTTTTCCTGGAAGGACTGGATTTGTCTCCGAGTGATGTTTTCATCTGGCACATGTTTGCACTTAGATCGTATGCCTATTTGGGTGGTTGAGGGCTAGGGGATGGAGATTAGGGGTGGGGGCGGGGGGGGGGGGGGGGAGCCCGGGACTTTGCACCGCACGTTATTCTGTTGGACGCGGGGGTCTTTTTCAAACAGTTTCTGATTTCCGAGGTAGGAAAAATCAAAAGAATATCATTCCTGAAAACTTGGAAAGTTTTCCAACTGTTAACTTCCACAATTCATCTCACCTAGGCTGCATGTATCTTATTTTGAACGCCACTGGTGTGGTTTTATACAGCCAAGTAGTACAAGAAGAAAGTTGAGATAAATATCTGGGAATCCTAATTGAATCTGACATGCTATGTAAACGTGTAGCTGCCTGACAGTTTGCACAGGGGTATTTCTTATATCACATGTCAAAAAGTCTGCCTGCCTGAAAATACCTAACATAATTACCTGCTAGGGTATCCACGTTAGTCATTCCTCGGGTCTAGTCACCCAAACCCCTGTCGGAACACTATCCTAGAATAAAAACACTCACTACTGCACGTGAATAACTTAGTATAAGTTTAATTGTCACATTACTTAGTCAGTCACCCGCCAGTTCCCAAAAGAATGGGATGTAGGATTGGTAAGTCTGGATAGAAAAAGAATGATTGGAAGAATTTACAGAGTATGAGCTCTTCGTTGGAGGGCATTAGTGCAGAGGCACACAGAGGGCCTCAGGGAACAGTGGGCTCTGGGAGAAAAATCATAAAGGAGGGCCCAGAAAGTGAAAAACCAGCTCACCTTGTCCCTGTTTTGAGTATGGCTAGCTTTTATTTGTAGGATATCAGTAGGATTAAATTTGGCTGCAAGTAACATGAAACAGTGACGTAAGCAAAATAGAATGCTTTTCTCATATGTTCTGCTACTCCGAGACAGTTACTTCTGAGATAGATTTTACTTCATAGTGTCGAGAGAACCCAAAGTCCTTTTTTTGTTTGTTTGGTTGTCTTTGCATGCACAGTTTCCATTCTCCAGGTCATCTCACGGCTCAAGATTGTTGCTGGAGCTCCAGCCATTGCATTTACATTCTCACCAACAGATAGGAAGACGGGAAAAAGGGGAGCATGACTCCTTTCTTCCGTGTTCACTTTTATGTTTTGGGGTGCTCTTACATTTAATTGCAGAAGAAGCTAAAGAGTATGGTCTTTATTTTGCATTGTGAAAATTATGGATTCTATTACTGCGGAAATGGGAGGTGGGGAGGGACAGGATACAGGGAGACAAGAGTTTGCCACAGGATTACAGCTCCCGTGTATGCTCGTCCCATGGCTGGGTTTCAGTCATGCCGTAGCTTTCTACTGATGTCGTAGCTAGTACTGGCCAGGAGTCTATGATTTGTGTCAGTGAGGTGGGACCAGCAGACCTGGCAAGGTGCTGGGGCAGCCACAGCCCTCATGGACATGACCACCAACCACTGGCCTATAGGTGTGGCAATCAGGGTCAGGATACCAGGGAGCCTGAAAACAAAACAAAACAAAACAAAACAAAACAAAACAAAACAAAACAAAACACCACAGCTGCCTCTTGAAATTCATCCAGGCTTTTCCACAAGCCAATGGAGAAAGTCTCAGGAACACTTGGCGGTGGAGAGGGGGACTTTGTTCTGGACAGGGATCTGACATTAACCACTGGAGCAAAAGCAAATGAAGCATGGGCTACACACAGTTAAAACCTCCAATAAATCACAGTTCTTTCAGTGTATTTAGGGGATGGTTTGAACAGAACTTAGAGAAGCACCCTTCTTCACCTGAGAAAATGTGTTTCTTCTCTGCTTGAGAAACTTGGCGGTAGTTTAATTATCCCCAATTGAATAGCAGCCTCAGGTAAGGTCTGATCTGGCCCCCTCCTTTTTTTTTTTTAAACTCTGTCAGATATTAACATCAAAGCCACCATGGGCTCTGTCACTGTATTCTACAGGCTCCTGTTTTCCACTGTGCTCTGTTTCTTTTATGCATGAAAACTAAAGACATGGAGTTATTTCAAAGTTATGGTCTCAAAAATTAGGGTTCTCATGGTAACACTAATTGACTTCCCCATTTTCCATGTCCTATTCTAAGATATTGCAATTAGCAGGATAATTGGAAATGTAAAATACCATGGTCAATATGACCAATTTAATGTTTTGTTTTTTTATAAAAAACTTAGATGTTCTAATTTTATAGCTCTTAGTGTTTGATGGCTTTGTTATTGCCTCTGCAAGGGTTTTGTCTTAATATATATGAAAGTTTTTAATAGTTGTGTCCGCTGACATCTAAACATCTCTTTTACTCCTATTTTGCAGCAACAAGTAAGCGTGCAAGAGATAAGATTAGAATTTTGCAATATACACAATTCAACGAAGCTGGTGATGTGAATATCATTCAAGGTTAACGACTTTTGTTTCCATCACCAGAGGGCATGGGTTATTGCCTTTGCATCTGAAGGCAGTGTGCTTAGAGTGAGCACAGTGTGTGACAGATGGCAGAGATTGTTAGGTGCCTACCCTATCACCCATTCTATTTATTATTTTTTTTTTTAAGTAAACTCTACACCCAATGCGGGGCTTGAATTTATGACCCTGAGATAAGAGTCGCATGCTCCATTGAATGACTGAGCTAGACAGGAGCCCCGCCCCCCCCCGCCCCCCCGCCCCCCCCGCCCCCCCCCCCCCCCCCCCCCCCCCCCCCCGTCATCCACTGTAGATAGTCTCTTTTGGATCCGAAGCCCCGTGGTAAAAAGATGAAACTTCTCATTCTCTTTCATAGCAAGGTGCAGCCATGGGACTAAATTCTGCCCAATGAGATGAAGAGGAAGCCTCTCCCTGAAAAGGGTGGAGGGATGATCTTCTGTTTCTCTTCTCTCTCTTCTGTCACATGGAATGTAGATCTTAGATCACGAAAGGGTGGAATAAGCTGGTTGCAACAAGGGGACAAGAGCCTGGATTCCGGAAGAGCCACTGTGTTAGTCTTGAAGTCTAACTCTGTTTGTTTGTTTGGGTTGGTTTTTGTTTGTTTGTTTAAAGTTGGGCACCCAAGCTGAATTGGAGCTGATAGACTGGGATTCAGGAAACTGGGGCTGGAGGATACAAAACCCAGATAGTCAAGCCAGGAATCTTCTACTCTAGAAGTTGCAGATCCAAACTGAGATTGTATAGATCTGTCAAGTTTGTACACAGCTGGTACTCTCCAACTTTGTATCCTTGCAGAGACAGGACGGTGCTTGAGTAGGTACAGAAAATAGCAGTTGAATGAATAAATAAACCAATGAGTGAATCAAATGAAGTTTTGTTTGGGGTGGGGATGTGGAAGAGATCATTTTTGCTCATGAGACCAAAAATGCATGAGAAAACTTACTTTGGGTACTTAAGAAATTAGCTTAAATGCTTCAGAATGATTCTAATGCTACAGTAATCTTTTTTTTTTTTTTAATGCTTATTTATTTTTGAGAGAAAGAGAAAGTAGGAACTGGGAGGGGAAGAGAGAGGGAGAGACAGAGGATCTGAAATGGGCTCTGCGCGGACGGCAAGCAGAGAATCTGATGCGGGGCTTGAACTCACGAACCCTGAGATCACGACCTGAGCCAATCTCAGATACTTAACCGTCTGAGCCACCCAGTCACCCCAATGCTAAAGTAATCTTGACACTGTTCCTAAAATTGAATATCTATCAGGTATGTGTTGAATACCTATGGGCCCAACACTATGCGGAGTGTGTAACAAGTAACATCAAAACATAATTTCTGACGCCTGATATATGATATATGATGAGGCCCCCTTCATCTTTATCTTCACTCTCTCTCTCACCTGTAGGGCTGTTTCTAGGGAAGTCAAGAGAACATGAATAGCTACCCTTATTGCCCTATCGTTCTGCCTCTTTCTCTCCTGCCCACCAGTGTAGTCCATGCACCCTGTCGTAGTCGAGAGACTAAAGAAGATACCCATAAAACCCAGAGGAGTAAAACTCGAACAGTGGAATGTCAGGTACCTTGCCAAATGAATAAACAAATAAGCAGCAAACTAATATAGTCTGGCTCTGCCCATATGTATTGTAATAAATGCGGTATTCTGCTGTTCCTCGAGTCACCTTTTCCACGCTGATGAGGTTTTCAGGGTGATGGTGGGGGACCCGGAGCCGATGGCCAAGAAAGAATTCTTAAGACGACTTTGGTGCAAAAAAGTGATTTTAGTAAAGCGTGGGGACAGGACCCGTGGGCAGCTGCCCCAGGACCCTGTGGAGAGGCTGGTTATACTTTTGGGTGTTGGGGGAGGTCAAGTCCAGCAGAATTTCCAATGAGATTTTCATATTCTAAAGAAGACCCAGGGGATACTGGAAGCTGCTTATTGTCAAGCTTAGGTGGTTTTTCCCTCTAGCAAAGCATTAGCATTAAAACAGTAAGGGAGTTCCTGACAGCCTCAGGTTATTTGTCAATAGGCTGCAGTTTATAAGGAAATTTAATTTTATCTGCCATTTCCTTCTGTCTTTGTTTCCCACATCCCTGTGGAGCGGTGATGTTGGGGCTCCAGGAAACCGAGTCTGTGGGTTTCTGGAGATTAGGCTATTGATAAGAGTGCCTTTTTCTTGTAACTTACTAAGATATTTACTTGTAATTTATTTCTTGTAATTTACTAAGATATCGTCAACTCAGGTCCTGCATGACTGTGATCTCTATCAGCTGGCCTTTTGTTTTTCCCCTTTCCTTTGTTTTTGGGCAGCATGGAGTGCCTGAAGAATATCACACATATCCCCCCCTGGGGGTGGGGGGTGTTTGCAGCCTTTATGCCCCCTCATCACATGCTGCTCCGAGTTCCTCAACCAAAGTCTTCTTCGCTGATGATCTAGCTACCCTGTATTTGATATTTTTCAGTATGTAGATGGTCAAAATGGTGCTGCAGGCATTCCAGAGTCATCTGAAGGAACTCTAAACCGCTGCTGGAACTATCTCAGGAGGATACTAACAGCATTATTCTAGACTCTAGTGGTATCACTTCCATATTACTTGGATCAGGGGGAATTGGGGAAGACCCTAACTAATGTCAAATTGGTCAGCTCCTTTCATTTGGGATGAAAGTAGGAATATTTCTTTTTTTTATTAAAAAAAATTTTTTTTTAATGTTTACTTATTTTTGAGAGAGAGACACAGAGCGTGAGCAGGGGAGGGGTAGAGAGAGGGGAGACACAGAATCCGAAGCAGGCTCCAGGCTCCCAGCTGTCAGCACAGAGCCCGACGTGGAGCTCGACCTCACAATCCGCGAGATCATGACCCGAGCCAAAGTCGGACACTCAACCGACGGAGCCACCCAGGCGCCCCCCAGGCGCCCCGAAAGTAGGAATATTTCTAAATCCACACTGTTCAATAGAACTTTCTGCAGGGAAGGGAATGTGGCTATTGGGCCCTTGAAATGTGCCTCGTGTGACTGAGGACCTGGATTTTTACATTTTATTTAATTTTAAGTTATTTAAATAGACACACATGATTAGTGGCTACCATCTTGGATAGCATAGCTCTAGAAGTTTTTATTCCTAGTCATCATAAATGTGTCTGCAGAGCAAGGATTTAAAGTTATATCCAGGGGTGTCTGGATGGTTCAGTCCATTAAGCGTAGGAATTCAGCTCAGGTCATGATCTCACAGTTCCTGAGTTTGAACCCTGCATCAGGCTCTCTGCTATCAGCACACAGCCTGCTTCAGATCCTCTGTCCCCTTCTCTCTGTGCCTCTCCCCCCTCCTCTCTCAAAATTAAATAAACATTAAAAAATATATATATTATATCCAAAAGAGACTTTTGAGGTCAGCCAAGAAAAATGCCGTCAAAAAGGGTGGTCATGCACAAGAGGTCATGGCGAGGATTCAAAGCTGAGCGCAGAGGACCAGCTGAGGCCAGACTGAGAGACTGGGGACGGAGTGTCCAACAGGATGCAGTCTTGCTTTGCCCTCCACAGGGCTCAGGGCCCTTGGCCTACAGCCGTATTTTAAGAGCTCCTCACTTGTACCTGATTGTTTCAGCCTTCCTAGAAGATCCAAGCCTGATGTCCAGAGCGAAGTGAAATGGTTTGGCAATAGAGATTTTAAGACCACATCTCACTATGTTGCCATTTTTTTTTTTTTTGCTAATATGTTGCTTTTGGGGTTTTCATGGGGTCTTTCTTTCCTTCTGATCTGAGAAATTTTATTTTGCCACAAATCAACAAAATACCAAAAAGCAAAATTTGGGATTAAAGCAAAGATATATTTTTGGTTCAAGTGTTTTTAACTTTATTTAAATACTTATGAAATTAATTTTCCCATATTAAAAATAACAAAAGTACGTGAAAGTCCATTTTAAAAGATTCATCAGAAAGCCCACCTGACGGTGACTGGCATTTTCTGTTGCCCTGGAGATAGACTCGAGACTCTGCTCCATTGTTTCAACTTAATGGAACAGCACAATCATCTAGTGTCTTTGGGATCCTGCTGCTTCGTGTGTCTTTAAATTTATCACTATAGATACAGGGCACAATTAACAAAGACTTTGGAAGGAGGAATCCTGAGAGCATTTGACATCACTGAATCATGCCTTTCTAGTTTTCCTCAATGTGAGGCTTTCTTTGGAACTGTAGAAAAAAAAGTCAGGGGAAAACATAATCATGTAAGGAGCTGGTCTTTGAAAATCCTTAAAGAGAAAGGACTCGTCTTGAAGAGTTCTTGTTTCTGAGGCCCAGACTCAGAACAGCTAGATTACTGGGCTCAGGGCTTAAAGGGAGAGAGAAAAACCATCCATGCTCCTTCAGTCTTAGGCTTGTCAGGTCAGAAGTGATTTTGATCCTTTCCAGAAGGGCTCAGTGTTATGCCTATTGGCTAAGCTGATGTGGGGCAGGAGAATGAAGTCTGCGGTTAGAGAGTTGAGGCACAGGGGAGGAGGAAGTGGGAGCATCAATCCATGCCTAGCACTGGGGGATTGGCAGAGAAGTGGACCTATCTTAATGCTATCGGGAAGAGGAAGCTTTCAGGAAGCGTATTCACCACCCAGGAGAATTCTGATTTTCCTAGCCACTTCCTGGGTGTTGTTATGTAGGTGACTTGGGTACCTGGTGACTTGAAAGGGTAAGAGAAAGGATAGGTTGGTTTATACCAGAAACAGCAGGGAATCTCTCTGTTCTTACCCCTCGCCCCACCCCTAATATCCTGGATCAGACTGTCTGCAATTGACAGGAGTGGGTGTTCATGTTGAAAGAGCTCCCCAAATGATTATTATATTCATTTTTGGTGAGGGGCCATCGTCCTAATGAATGCAACCATAGAATAGCTACAGATTTGGAGAGAAGGGTGCCCTTAGGAGTGGGCGTGCCAGTAGTGTGTGGGGGAGGGGACAAGGGATTTTGGCAACCAGAGATGAATCAATGAATTCTGGCAGTCAGATAACAATAACACGTAGCTGGAGCACAGAGCGTCATCACTCCCAGCAGCTGCCTGTGGGCCGTCAGCATCGCGTCATCTGAGAGCTTGTTTAAAAAAATGCAGAACCGTGGGCCATCCCCTCGACCGACGAGATCGGAATTTGCCTTCAAGAAGACACCACCCCTGCCCCGAGCAGTGGGAAAGGCGGTCTAGGACACACACAAAGAGCCGGGGCTCTGAAGCCAGACCGCCTGGTTCCCCGGATGGATACTGACGTCCCACGAATGCCGAGTCCGCGGGCAGGACGCGTGGGTGCTCTCTGTGCCTCGGCTTCCGCGTCTGCAAACTGGGACGAGAACACCCGTGTCACACCCTCGGCTGAGCCGTTTTCTCGTCAGGTGGTGTGATGTTGAACACGTCTCTTAACCCCTCTGGAGCTCAGGTTCCACGCTGCGAGAGGAGGACAGTAGCCAGCCACTGGCGTGGGGTGAGGGCTAACAGGTACACGAGTGTTCCGCGCTCTGTAAACGCTGCCCCAGATGCGAGGGTGCTGTCCGCCAGCAAGCTGTCGGAGGAAGAAGGACAGGTACTAAGACGAGGCTTCCAGCCACCCCAGGCAAGAAGGCAGGGCCTCCTCCCGGGAGGAAGGGGTCCACTGTGGTTTCTCTGAAGCCCAATGAGAACCAGACCTCCCTAGGACACACGACAAGGGGAAAGGTCAGTGGGCTCGAGTCGGATTGTCTTTATCTTCTGCTCTCCACCTCCCCCTGTGGACCGGATCCGACCACCCATGAAGGGACGGACATTTGCTCAGTGCTGGCGGGTAAACCACATCTTTGTACGATGCCGGCTGGGGAGAAGCAAACGGCCACAGCTCCACCCTGGAGCTCGGTCCTAGCCCGCCCCCCACCCCCCGAATTCCCTTTCTTGTCCCAGACAATCCTCGAGGAGGCTGACCGCTCAGACTTCTCACTCCTCTCTTCTGACACCTCCGTCCCTTTTGTAATCCTGATTTTCCTCCCGGGGGTTGCAGCTAAGCGTACTGGGATACACTTCATTATTTGCCTGGCCAGGAGACTTCTGCACTCACTTCCTGTAGCTTGCTTAATGTCTAAGGGTCAGAAAAGCTGACCCCAGATTTACTACCACTGCTGGGAGACCGTTGAAGGTTTCTGCAGGAAACATCACTTCCCCCCCCCCCCCCCACCATGTCTCTGCTGGGCAGACACACAGTGAGTCTCAGCCCAAGTGCCTTGGGACATCGTCAGGGCCAACATGGTAATGCAATCATTACAGGGGCCCTTAGAAGCCTCCCCAAAAGTCTGTCTGGAAAGATGCCCCGGTCGGGAAGGAAAAGAATCCATGCCTATTCATACCCCCCTAACTGATCCAGTTTGGTGCTTTGCCCCTTGTGTTACCACCCGCCTTCAGCGAGGACCCAGTCCAGAACGATACTCCTCTCGTCTCCCTTTATCTCCGAGGCAGCTTCTGTGCGTGTCCCGCATTGTCTAAAATTACAGTTGCAAAATTTAAAACCCAGGTCAACACTTGAGAAGTGTAAGCTCTGCCAAGCAAGTCGTTGCTTTTCCCTTTACTAATCTGTTGCCACATCTAGAACCATCTGTAAAACCTTTGATAGCAGAAGCCCCCCCCCTCCCCCTCCCCGAGACAGTGTGAAACTGGAGGTTAAGCCAAGCGGAGATGCCCGTCCTGACCGTCTTCCGTCATCCAGCCTCCCGAAGGAAACCCCCACCCCGCCCGGTCGAGCTGTCCTAATGTGTCTTTTGAGTTGGGCAAAGGACTTTCTGTCTCGGGAACAATGTTAGTGATTGTTCAGAATAATGCACATTTGTGATGCTCTAAGATATTAAATAATAAGGCCCTGCTTCTCCTGATGCTCCTGAAGACAGAGCTCCCAAGACTGCCCCAACTGTTTACTAGTTAATGTGCAGAGCACTCATGGTTTGCCGTAGAGTAGCGGCACCCCCCCCTGGTCTCCACCACGGAGTCTCATTGGTGCCTCCCTGCTGAGCACCCGCGGATCCTCTTACTTTTCAGAAACAAATGGCACAGGGGCGCCTGGGTGGCTCGGGCACCAGGGTCGCTCAGCCGGTTGGGCGTCCGACTCTCGATTTCGGTCTGGATCACGATCTCATGGTTCGTGAGTTTGAGCCCCATATCCGGCTCTGCGATGGCAGTGTGGAGCCTGCTTGGGATTCTCTCTCCTTTCTCTCCCCACTCGCGCTGTCTCTGTCTCTCTCAAAATAATAAGTAAAAACTTAAAAACAAATGGCACGTTAGGAGAGTTCGCTCTGTGGCAGGGCTTTCGTTTGTGTGGGTAGGTCTATGGCAGTAACTAGGAGGAGTCCACCTCAGGGGGTGAGCTCTCAGAAGAAAGGAGGTACTCGTGGCCTTGGGTCCAAGTCACCGACCCAGAGCAACCGACTGACCCCCATTTCCCAGGGGGGTGCAGCTTCAGGATCCTTCCAGGGTATTGGGAACACTGATCCTGGCCAGTGGGGGGGGGGGGGGGGTGGGGGCTCCAGATCTGATCAAAATGGAAAAGGACACTGGGACTCCTTCCCACTGTGGCACTCGGGCCGCTCTGGGATGGTTTAATTTTGTCCTTCAAAACAAGTGTCCCTTGATTTAAAAGAAAATGCTGGTCCCAACTTTTTAGTTTACTCTTTGTGGGTCACAAGCTTCCCATTCACTTTCCAGAGGGTCTTTCTCCTCAGAGAGGGCCTCATTGTTAGGAGGCTGGAAATTGGAAATGTAGGCCGGTGAGGCGCCATGCTGTGAGCTCTCGTGGCACTCGACTACTTGGGAACAAAGCCCTCCCTCTTCTTTCAGATAGAGCCCGGTCCAGGTTGGAGATTCAGAAACTTTCTCTTTTGTGATGTAGACTCTTTTGATCTACCCATTGTGTCATTAATTTTGTTTTGTTTTCCCTTAGACCAGGTGAAAAATGACTACAATAAAAACAGACTTGGTCTTCCTTATTTACGATACATCTGTCATCTGGACACAAGCAATTAAGCCTTCCAGTCCCCCAGACATAATTATATAAAGAATACAAGAATCATTTGAAGACTGGTTCCTCGAAAGGGAAAAGAATGTGTTATTTGCATAAAAGTGCACTAGTCCTCTTCTGCTGGGGGAAAAAAGGCTCCGGGTTAACATCTCTTTAAATCACTAAAGCCAGCAACCAGGAACACTGGTACAAAAAAGAAACCCATTTTTGAAAGGAATGAAAGCACTAACTTTGAACTCTACCTTCCCAGTCCTGTTCTTTCAACTATCATCTCTCTGTAGGTGACTCTAATACCTGTGTCTGGATACTTCTCTCCGGAGCTCCAGATCTACCTTTACAATGGCCTGTTGGCTTGGCCTGCCTAATGTGTGCTTTGCTGTGTCCCCAGTGGAGTGTGCCCCAGGCAGGACCCCACCCTCCCCTCCAGAACATCACCTCCTCTTGACTTCCCTATTCTTGTGGATGGCCTCAAGTCTCATTGCTAAAGGTTGTCGATTCTATCTCTCCAGAGATTCCAGAATCTTCCCCCTCTCTTGTGCTCCCGTCACTAACGTTGTCACGCAAGATAGTATCCACGCTTCCTTTGACAACTGCCAACGGTATCCCCACTTGTCTTCATGTCCCACCTTTTCACACTCCAATCTTTTTACACAAATCATGCCAAATCAATTCTTCTCAAGCACAGCTATGGTCATCTCATTGCTGTAGTGGATATTTGTCATTAGTGGCTACCCAGTGTTTTTGAACATCCACCCACCTTTTGCGTCAACAACTTCCTAAAGTAACCTCACATCCCAGATGCCCTTGCAGCTAGGGTTCCGGTTTACGATTTCAGTTCTGTGAATCCCAAGTGCCTCAGGTTCCTGCAAGAGAAGTGAAACCAACCATAAGGGACACGAGGAGGTGGCTGCCTCTTGGGATCCATTCTTCTGTCAAAGGCAGGGTGGGAGGTTTCTGGATCTTCAAGAGTGTTGGTGGTGTTTTCAGGACAGTAACTCCTATTATCTAGTTTTGGAGTCAGATTGCTTAGCTGACTTGAAGATTCTGTGAGCTACCTAATATTGTTTGAGAGATTCTCTTTCAACTTGGATGAGGCAGAGTGGATTTTACTATTGGCAACTTATAAACAAAAAATGAAAAATAAATATTGACTGGCTCCCCAGAGCTCCCTGGCGTGGCATTCAAATGTCTATATGACAAGGGCCTCAAACCCATGGACCTTTCCAGGACATCATGGTTGTGTGTCTCTATTTTTCTGCTTCTGCTGCCTCTGCTATACACATTTCCTTCGACCTTGTGATTTTTCCCCCCTTAATCTTTGTTTTCCTGCATTAGCTACTACTTTAGTTGAATGGCTTACTTTCTAAAATAACCAGGAGCAAGCTTTTTATGATGAGGACATTCCAAAATTCTGTCTGTGACTCTCCCCTTTTTGATTTTTAGACATTGAGATCAACTGTTCCTAAAGGCCAAGAAACATGCTAATATATGTCCTATATAAAAATAAAACCCATCAAATCTTGCTTGGAAGAAAACTTTAAAACATTAAAGGGGAATTTTATTATCATCAAAAAGCATTTTTGATGATGTATTTCTGCACACCTTTCATTTTCTTCTCATAGTCTCCTCTCTGTGACTTTGTCTATAGAACATCAAACACATGAATAAAAGTGAAAAATTCAATCAAAGAAGTTTTTCATGTTATGCAGATAAAACATCTGGAAGACATAATATCTTCTTTTCCGCTATATGGCTGGTCTCGTATAGACATAGTGTGTGTGTGTCATTTACCAAGATAAGTACTTCCTTGTCTCAGTCCATTCTTCACCTTCACATGAATTTCTAAAAATCTTTAATTTTTGAGAAGCTCTCTACCACCCTTGAAAGACAAAGGTTCCCCCAAACCTTTGAGGAGGCCAATAGGAAGAGATACAATGTTGACTGCTAGCCTGCCTCTTGCCAGCGTTGCTTTAATAATGTTGGAAATCATACATTGAAGAAAAGGATGTTTGGATCAGGACAGGATGCTCTTGACTTGCTAAGCCCCATGAATATGGAAGCAATTGTTCAAAATAAGTCCTGGACCCTCTGCTGAATGCGGTTTATGTGAAGCCTCCATGGGCGTCACTGTCCATTATCTGCTTAAAGGGCCTAATGCTGCCCGCCACCATGGTCTTGGACCTGGCTGATGGTGTACTGCTCACGTTGACTCTGAACCACACTGTTCTCGCTCGTAAGCATGGTCACCCAACTGCTGTCATTGCACTGCCCACTTCAAGCTGATTTTGCACACTCTGTATGAGATCCATTCACAGTTTAATAGCTTCCCTTTTCTTGGCAAAGGAAACATTTTTCTAAGATCTATAGCCATCATTGATGCCAAGTTCATTTAAGCTCATTATCCTTATTTTTCTCCCATTCTCACTCCCCGTGTATGCCACAAATATCACTGGGAACGGGCACCATCCACAACACAATTGATAACCTAAGTGTACCAGACGGTGTATGAGGAAAACCAGGAGCTTTTACACACTCAGGTGACGGCTTTTTGGATTACGTTAAACATTTCTAAACTGTAGCAACCTTGTTATATAAATGGCAAACGGCACAAAATTCTACTGCCAACATGTTGGATGTTGTCTTTAGTGATTGAATTTTAAAGGGAAAATGAAAACCATTTTTTGTTTGTTTTCCCTAAATGAATTCAACTTTTCTTTGTTTTGCCTAGATTAAATGCCACTGCCATAAACAGATCGTTGGGTTTTGTCTTCATGAAACTTCGCTGAGCATATTAAGGGGCTGGTATTTTATATAATTATATAATAATTGCATATAATAAATATTACATACATAGGCGCACTTATATATTTATTACTATACTTACAAGTATATATTATAAACTAAATTATATTAATTATACATTAAATACATCAAATACACATTTTATATGTATTTACGTAGAAAAACCACTTAACACTCCCTTCCCAGGGTGGTAAATGAAATGTTCATCACCAAGCCTTATGGAAAAAATTATGTATTGGGTGGGAGAGAGTAATATTTGCATCCACTCCAAACTTCACTAATCCTGTGTCTCATGATTACCAATGAGCTAAGCATGATAATTTAGGGTCTATCAGAGTCAATGAGATTGTACAAAGGAGGTGCTCACCATCTTCAAACACACTTCAGGGATGATCGGGCTTGACCACACGACTTGGACAACCATGTCGCTGGGGCAGATTGAATTTGTTGCCTGGTTAATGATCAATCTCATACATACTTGGACAAAACTGGACAATCTTGTCATCTGGCTGTCAGATGCTCTAGAGAAAATTGAAATGAAAACACGGAGGTTCAGTTAATACTTTACTATTTTTAGTTTTATTATTTAACAAAGCTTTCTCAGATAGGGATCAAGCATGCAGTATATATATTTTCTGACTCCCTCTTTAAAACTTTATTAGAATACAAGTTCTATCACTTTAAGGGACTAGACTACTACTCAAGATGCCGTCTCTTGCAGCCCTCTGACAATGTGCAGGAATGAAGTAACTCTTAGCATAGCCCTTTAATATTAGAGATTCTATTGGGCTGATCTCAAAGGTATCATAAGTATCAAAAGATTGAGGAGTAACCTGGGGTGAACTCTATGTATACAACCATTTGTACCCTTATCATGAAGCTGAGTTACATCAGAGATCGACTGTCAGGGTTGAGGTCCTAGGGCAGGACAGGAGCTCTTGATCGCACTCTGGGGGAGATTACGAGCCATCTGTAAGCCGGAACTCTTGGTGAGGTGCGTGCATCTTCTTCCTTTATCAGGCTATCACGAGCTTTTTAGTACCTGGTAAGTAAAGACCATGCTGACACAGTGAAGGTCGTTCGACTGGACATCTCCCGTGTGAAAATGAGCAATAGGATGGAATGGGCTCGGATCACCTGGCTGGAGGGCCTGGACTTGGATGCCGGCCTCTGCTTATGAGTACTTTGATATTGGACAGATCTCTCGATCTCTCTTATTTCCATCTACGAAATGCAAATAATCACATGTTCTTTCCAGGCTTATTGAAAGAACGAAATAATATATATGAGTACATCTGGCACCTGGTAGGCCTTAATAGCTATTAATTGGATTAAGGTCTAGACTCAAAATCACCAAACACTGGACCAATGTCACTGTTGGCAACGCCGAACCAAAGGAGTATGCCCATATCCTGGAAAATGCAGGGACTCTCTTGATTCCTGGTTTACTTTGGACATTCCAGTGGAAAGACCTGAGGCATCAAGTTTTAGGGCAACACAATTTGGTTTGCAAGTCTCTGGGAAAGCTTAGAAGAGGAAGTTGCTCTGCTTTCTAGAATACCCTTCAGAGTGGACCGGGGACACCTCAGACTGCCCTTCCAGAGGTCCTTCTGGATTGGAGGACTCGAATCCCTTGGCGTACCTTCAGACTGGCATGAACTTCCAAGGGCCAAGAAATGTTCTTTGGCCTAAAATTCCTGGAGTAGCACACATCCAATCACACAAGAGCATCTCCTGTTCACTGAACATCAGGGAACATGCTTCTTACTCCTTAGTAGGTCACTACCTCCCTAGTCCAAAAGCCCCATTGTGATCTGGGAAGGAGGGGCTGGGAGCGGAAGGTCCGGTGGAGATTGTCACTGCTTTGGCAGAGGGTCACTGACCTCACGGAGCGGAAGAAGCATGGACTTCACAATCACTCAGGGGCAAGTACTTGTATTGCTGTTTGCCCCGATCAAGGTCTTGAACATGAATACGCCTCAACTTCCGCGTATGGTTTCCCACCTAGTTTTTATATCTCTGCTTCTTGAGGTGCTCCTCTACTAGTGTCTCTTTCCTCCTGGGCACTTCCCACCCCAGTGTTTTCATGGGCCGTCATTCTATGACGTTTCTGCTCTTTCCTTCGGATACCCAGTGAGCCTCTTGTAGAGCTGGGATATCTGGCCTTGTTGGTCCTCGGTAAGCAAGTGGGCAGTTCTAGGCAGAATGTCAACTATCACGTTAAGTGTGGTGTGGACCCACTGCCCTTCTGGCCAGGCAGGGAGGGCGGCGCTTCCTGTCACTGGCTGTCTATACCTTGTGGGTGTGTAGGTTCCACTAGCTGTCTGTGTGCAAGTGGTCTTCTGACAGCAGGAGGAGGAGAAGGTGTAGGCCGGCTGGTGCCTACAGAGTACCTTCATACTATGACCGTGCAAAGCAGGTAAAGGCGGGAGAAGCAGAACCGAGTGAACCATATAAAATCAAGAGGGAAAAAACCATATAAAATCAAGAGGAAAAAAAACTCCACTGTGTGAGTATCAGAATGTCGTCGCAATGAGAGCCAGGCAGCAACTTTAAAGAAATCCAGGGTGGAATAAGAAAACACCATTTAATACTTTGTGCCTTTCCTTCCATGAGGCAATTGTGTGCTTGGGAGGGATGCTGAGTTATGTCTGTCTTAGCACCATTCTTCAAACTGCAATTCCCAACCCATTAGACGATCCTGCAATCAATTTAGGGTCTGAGAACCAATATTTTTAAAAACTTTTTTATTGCAATACATATATATATATGATAAATTACACAAATCTTTCATGTATAGCTCAGTAAGTCTTTTCCACCCATAAAACCAATACCTTAATCAAGAGATAGAACATTTCCAGCACCCCAGGAATTTCTTCCATGTGACTTGCCAATCGATACGCATGCCCTTCCAGAGACAACCACTGTTCGACTTGGATAACCAGAGGTTAGTCTTGACTACTCTCAGTTATCATGTAAGCAGAATCGCACACACAACTTTACTTTTCTGCTGGCTTCTTTCATCCACACATTAGGTCCATACGGTGAGCAGTTCATTTTTTTTTTTTCGTAGCTATATAGTATTTTATTGTATGAGTACACTACACCTAAACAATTTGATTGGTGACGCACATTGGCCTTATTTCTGGTTTTGTGCTGTGATTTTACAGGTTGATTATATGTCCTTTGGTGGACATAATCACCCATTTTCCTTGGGTATATTCCTAGGACTGGAATTGCTTTAGTAAATATTTAGCCTTAACAAGTGCTGTCAAACATGGAGTACGGCAGCCACTGGGCATAGGCTATCCCTCGTGGCTATTTCAATTTAAATGTGGCTATTTAAATTTTACTTGAAATAACATGTAAATTTCAGCTCTTCAGCCACACCAGCCATTCCAAGTGCTCAATAGCCACGTGTGGCCAGTGGCCACCATATGGACAGTGTAGATATAGAACATTGCCATTATGTTCCCTCTTTGATGTTTCAGACTGCCAGCATTTTTTCAAAAAAAATGAAATCAGAAAGTGTCAGAGTACATTCTATAGAGTAAGGATAACTACTGTTTCGTGGGTCTTTTGTTTCCATACACATGCATGTGGATGCATGTAGTTGGTCATAGCATAAAATGTATTTCTCATCATATGTCATAGTAAAGCCTCTGAAAAAGACAGGTTCTTTTCTTTGGGTAGAGATGTGGAGTGCAGAAAAGGAAAGGAATATTGTTAGGGGAAGGATAAATATGGCCTTTTGTGGACCCAATGGGATTAAAACAAAATTTTTTTTAACATTTATTTGGTTTTGAGAGACAGAGAGACACAGATCCGAAGCAGGCTCCAGGCTTTGAGCTATCGGCACAGAGCCCGATGCAGGGCTTGAACCCACGAACCGTGAGATCATGACTGGACCTGAAGGCAAATGCTTAACCGACTGAGCCACCCGGGCGCCCCCCAAATGGGATTTTTGTAAACCTGATGCTTCTTGGTATTTTGTGCGAGATCACATAGAGCACAAATTAATTGCTATAGGTTCATATAGCTGTCCTGGAGCTTTATTCTTCTAAATAAGTAGGAGAGACCAGTGCTGTATAGCTATGGATGTTCCCAGCTTTCCGTACCCAGCCCAGCCCATCGCATCTACCCTCTCCGTGAGAGTTTCCTGGCCTGCGTGGGGCCGGCTCAGAGGATTACTACAGTGATCCACTGGGCACATCCAGGATGTTATGAAATACCAGTTACCCAGAAGAGAACTGCCTCTGGAAAATCAATATCAATGATCAGTGAAATGTCAAATTAGCTTTGCAGGCTTTCAAACTCCCATTGTGTGCCATGTGGTCACCTCTTCTCCGGGTAGTAAAGTGCATTGCAGATGTACTTTGAAAGCTCATTAAATATAAACAGTACCCCAAATAATTTTGAACGTACAAGATGTTCTCAACAGGAAATTATGTCCTTAATCAGTGAACAGTAACTCTTGCATAGTTGTAACCGTGGAAAGTATTCAACAGAGACAGAAACAGATAGAAAATGAAGCTGTTTTCCGCAAGTATTCTGAGCAAAGTTACACAAAACTCTTGTAAATTCCAGCATGCTTACAGGGAGAGCGTCGAATTCCAGTTTGGTCCCTGACAGCCCATCTCGGGTGAATGCCTCATATGGGTTCGGGAGGTCCCAGTGGTGTGGGGCAAGCCTTCCACTCTGGGTCACCCTCCGCCCCAAAGCCCATGGGGGCCCTGATTTGATTCCAAAAGCAGGGTTGCCGCACATGGGTCAACATGCCCTGGAGATGCCGGGTTACACCGGAGGCAGCATCATCCTTTATGAGCGCATGTTGTGAAGGTCAGCCTAACCGAACGGACTACGAGGATTTGGTTTCAGGACCTTTCCTCATCCCCGACATTTTCCTCCTCTTCAAGAATATTGATAGCTAAGCCTTTCTTTGACAGACGTGTTCTTGAAGAGTCATGTCCATTAAATCTGGATGCACTGAATCGTGGTTCCTCTTCTCTAACACTCCAGTCTCCATTTTATAAATGCTCATTCTCGCCCGCTCTCCGGTGAGGAGCGTCTTCCGACAGTTAAACTTCTCAGCCTGCCTCCCTCTCCTGTCACAGAAGGGATCGTAAAGAACCCCGTGCAAGTGTTGGGAGGGCAGCAGGATGCTACAATTTAAAAGCATCCCAGCGATCCTCTTGTAAAATGGAGACGCTTACCGTTTATTATTTCGTGAGTTCGGGTTTTCACAAGTAGGTTTCTCTGAAATGAGGCATGCCTGTATCATTAATCTCAATCTGTTCTCCTGTGGTGTTCCATTGTCCCCAGGTCACACAGAACTGGTGAACACCACATTTTATTGAGCTCCTGTTCATAGTGCTTAATTAGGAATTAAGTATTATTGACTCAGGATATAATCTAAATGCAAGGGCCGAGCCTACATTTTAAGACTCCCGGCATCCGACAGGATACATCAAAGATAGGAAGTACGTTGCAGCAGATTCATTGCGGTTGCCTTTCTTAAGGCCAGCACAGATATCCCTCATGCATTGTAGCATTCCTTGGCCCTGGGCTCACGTCTGGCCTCTGACTCTTTCTCAACACAGCAGGCCAGGAACCAACTAACAGATAATCAAAATTCGTGAGATGAAAATTACTTGCCAGCTCTGGAATCCATCGTTCATCGGCGAATTCCGCTTTAATTAATCTTAGGCTGATAAGAAATCCCGGAGATGTGGTCATTAGTTTAGACTGCTTTGTCTGAGCCCCGGCCAGAGCGTATTTACAGAACAGAGAATCATGTGTTCGTCAGCCAAATGACTCATCACGTTCCACCCTTTCCCTGTAGGCATATCAGAGGGGCACAAGGGAATGTGAATTCAAACCCCGGTCTTGGGCCTTCCTTGTCGTATAGCCTTGAACGGATTATTTAACCTCTCTGGACTTCAGTTTCCGTAACTGTAAAATGTGATAATAACGTCTACCTCAGAGCGTTGTCGGGAGGTCACGTGAGAAATTGTTAGCATAATACCTAGTCCATTGCAAGCACCCAGGAAGTGGTCATAATTATATTATTTTCAACCGCCGGGACTAGTTGCAGGTACGAAGTTCTCCTGTGGTGAGATTCGAATCAAGACGTGCGCTGGTAGCTGGAAGCACGACCTCGAGCCTCTAGCTGAAACCTACGAGGAGGATGTCCATCGTATAAGGCAACTAAAGCGACTTCGGTTGGATTGTTTTGCACTCTCTGCCCCAAACATGGCTATTTGGACAGGGTCCAAAATCAAGCCCTTAGGAGGCCCTCAAGGAAGTAGCCAGCTGCCACTGCACAGCTTTCTTAACCTCGCAGCCACACCCCTTCGGACGGAGGAGGAGAAAACACGTGAGACACAGCCGATTCTGCAGCAGAACAAGTCCTTTTGAGCGGGGGGGGGGGGGGGGGGGGGGGGGGGGGGGGGGATCGATCGGCGTGGCTCACATCACAGGCAGCCTTGCTTCCCACACAACTGCGCCGGGCCTGTTCAATTTGATAGGAGGGCTGGTTTGTAGAATGACCACTTTCTCGACCTAGGATGGTTCAGCAAGGAGGAAAGAAGACAGGATGAAAAGAGAAAATGAGCGGATGTCATTGTAGGTGGAAAGCGTTTGTTCTAAGTGAGTCACGTGGCTCTAGCCACCTATCAAGTGACATCTCTGAGAGCCATTTAGGATTCCCAGAATACCTTTTGGCAGACTTCCGCTGGGCCATGAGGGCTGGCCTATAGCCATTCCATAAAAGCACAATCTGATCGGAGGACATCAGCAAGAAAAGGTAGAGATATTTTTAATTCGGGTCCTTGGACTTCATTCTAGAAGGAAGTTGAAAAAAAAACCCGCTTCAGATCAATACCATATTGGATTGAGAATATTGTCTGACATGGCGCATATTGTCTGACATTTTAAGAGAGCAATATTACTGAATCTCACAGAAATAAACACTGCAGCTGCCCCCTAATCGGGCATTCAGTGCAACAAAACAACTTTTGGAAAGCCCTGTCCACGGGAGAAAGGACTGCCTCACATACTGTGCCTCTCGAGAACGGTGAGCTCCCTCCATGTGCCATCCGTGTCCCATTTACGTGAAATACTTGTTAGTGATTCCTCCCCACCCTACTGTAACCCACCCAGACGCAAGGCCACTGGTCCTCAAACTTCAGTGCCCATGGGGATCATGTGGAGGGCTTGGGACAGCACAGATTGCTGGGCCCACCCCCCACGACTGTACTTCAATAGTCCTGGGGTTGAGTCTGAAAATTTGCATTTTTAAAAATTATCTATCTATCTATTTTGAGAGAGAGAGACAGAGAGAGACAGAGCATGAGCAGGGGAGGGGCAGAGAGAGAGGGAGACACAGAATCCGAAGCAGTTTTGTTTTGTTTTATTTTTTTTTTAATTTTTTTTTTTTTAACGTTTTATTTCTTTTTGAGACAGAGAGAGACAGAGCATGAATGGGGGAGGGGCAGAGACAGAGGGAGACACAGAATCAGAAGCAGGCTCCAGGCTCTGAGCCATCAGCCCAGAGCCCGACACGGGGCTCGAACTCACCGACTGCGAGATCGTGACCTGAGCTGAAGTCGGACGCTCAACCGACTGAGCCACCCAGGCGCCCCTTGTTTTGTTTTGTTTTGTTTTAATGAGAATTTGCATTTCTAACAAGATCTCAGATGATGCTGATGATGCTGGTTCTGCGTCGGCCCTTTGAGAATCTCTGCTTTAAGGACTTGGGCACACACACGGCTTGTGTTAATAATTGTTGCATGAATGAATGAGTGAGTGAGTGAGTGAGGAATGAATGAATGGATGGATGGATAAAAGTCTTCCTTAGCAGCATCTTTAATATCCTCAGGATTAATGTTTCTGCCTATAGGTATATCTTCTACAAAACATACTTCCTACAGTAAGGGAAAGCCATTTTTTTTTTTTTCTCCTTGAAGACAATCTTTTTTCATCCTGCCAGGCCAAATACCCTATGATAAATAGTTTAGTCTCTCTTGCTAATACCAGGGCACATGAAGTTCTCAACTGTGAAGGTGCCAGAAGTTCTCTGGATTCAAAGTGTGTCTATCCAGATGGACAGATTGGGGAGCCAGACTCTTCATTGCTTTCTCTGCTCTAAAAATTCTCAGCATTTCGTCTGAACACATCAAAGCAGGCTGGGCTTAAAGATGAAATGAGCTTGACGCCACAAACATGGTGCCAGTTGGACACCATAACACTCCAGCCTGGAGAAGGCTGGTCTTGGGCCATTGGCCAGCTGGGACTTCACCTGGACGGCCTGCTGCTGCTGGCCTGTCTGTTGGCCTTGGTGGCAGCATTTTTCACCCAAATTGGGCCACTCCTCATCCTTGAAAACAGTGGAACAGCAGGTTCCGTCAACTGTGGTTGTTTCCCGGCTGTCTGTAGACATGTTTCATAGCATCAGATTCGCTCTTAGATCATTTGAACAATTAATTATATTTTGCCATTGTAATAGGATGACACGTATCTATAGAAAATACAGGAGAGTGGATAAAAGGGGATAAAAGGGGAAATCACTCCTATTCCCACCACCCTAAAATAACCCTGTTGACATTGACACATATATATTTAATTCAGTTTCTAGGCTCAGGATTATTTTTTATATAGAGATGTGATAAATATGCATTGTATCTTCAGCAAAGCACCCTTTCTACAGAAAAAGAAAGCTATTTTGCTTTTAAAGACTATCTTTTTCATTCTGCCAGGCCAACTGACCCGCAATGAGTAGGTTAGTTTCTCTTGTTAATTCCGGGACACATAAAGTCCTCAACTGTGAAAATGCCAGAAGCTCTCTCTTCCTGGTTCAAAAGTGATCTTTAGAAGTATATTTGAAAGTCTCCCGTTTTAAAAAGCTGATTTAGAATACGTTTATTCAGAATCACAAACTGATTACTCTTCTCATTTAGATCAGTTAGATCTCCCTATTACTCTTCTCATTTAGATCAGTTGTAGCCAGAAAAACAAACAAACGAACGAACGAACGAACACAAACAACACCAGAAAGCCAGAAACAATGAAACTCCAAGAGAGCGTGGAAAGCAGGATTGAATTCTGGGTAGTGCACAACTCCATGGCTCCTCCAATGACCAGTGAAAAATAACATCATGACCGTGAAGATCAGACCCGTCACTTACATACTTAATCCTGAAGCCTGATAATTAAGTTTAAAATGAAATTGACTTTGAGATCCAAGTGATCAAGTTGGGTGAGTCTTTGTCGTTGGTGCAGATCACCACATCGTCATTAGGTGTCTACATCTTTTGGGGTGGCATAAACCAAGATGAGTGAGTGTGTCCCCTGGTTTCAGTAGAGAGGTCCGATTTCCACTGGATCTGGATCCAAATCTTAAGTCCCCTACACAGGGAATGACCACTCTTCCTCAAATTACCCTTAAATAGAGTGATGCCTCACCAGTTGGGCATTGGCTAGTGCACCAGAGCCGTTAAATATGATCTTACAAATGTGACACAGGTCACCCTTTTGTGAAAATATGTATTATTTAATTTCCTAATACAAGAAAACCCCTAGATATATGTATTTTGGAGATGAAATACAACCTAGTAG
This sequence comes from Prionailurus viverrinus, assembly GCF_022837055.1. NCBI lineage: Eukaryota > Metazoa > Chordata > Mammalia > Carnivora > Felidae > Prionailurus > Prionailurus viverrinus. The sequence continues at coordinate 9,209,197 of NC_062561.1, forward strand.
ACAAATGCATGTGTGTGTGCACATCCAGGCTTAACCCTTTTAAAAACATAGAATGAATATGCATCCCCCAAACTTTACAAAAGTAAAGAATGTCAAGGGCAATCATCCTATCAAAATAAAGTTGCCATGGGGCGACGGGGTGGCTCAGCCACCCAGTCTGAGAGTCTGACTTCAGCTCGGGTCATGATCTCGCGGTTTGCGAGTTCGAGCCCAGCATCTGTCAGCACAGAGCCTGCTTTGGATCCTCTGTCCCTCCCTGTCTCTGCTCCTCCACCACCCCCCCCCCCCCCCCAGTAAATAAACATTTAAAAAAATACTTGAAAAAAAAAAGTTGCCGTGGAAACCAAAAAGTGTTCCCTTGACACGTAAAGGATCTACTAAAGTTTGTTCCACTTACGTGGCCTTTGTGCCCGATGACCACTGTATTAGTCTGCTAGGGCTGCTAGCCCGTGTCGCCATGGGCTGGGTGGCTCACACAACAGAAATCTGTTCTCTCACAGTTCTGGCAGCCAGAGGTCTGAAATCAAGGTGTTGCTCCCGGGATGACACGGGGTTCCCTTCAACAGGAATGGCAGGTTTGGTTCCTTCTGGAGGCTCTGAGGAGGAATTCATTCTACGCCCCATTTTCTAGCTTCTGGCGGTTGCCAACGACCTTTGCTCTTCCTCAGCTTGTAGACGCGTCGCCCTGATGCCCTGATCGCTGCCTCATCTGCCTCCACTGTCACATGGCCTTCTCTCTGCCTGTGTCTGTGTCCAGATTGCCCTCTTCTTATAAAGACACCGGTGATCAGATGAAGGTCCACTTTAATGCAACATGACCTCACCTTAACTTGATTATACCTGCAAAGATTCTAGCTCCAAAAAACATCACGTTTACAGGTCCCTGGGGTTAGAACTTGAGCATATCTTTTGGGGGATACAATTCAACCCCAAATGACTCCTTACTATACCCAGCCATCAAAGGCTATATAGCAAATGGAATGGGGCAAAGCTGATTTCTAAGCAGGTGACGGTCACTTTAAAAATCAGAGGCTAACAGACCCTTGCAGAGGGGCCAGCCCTGCTTGGGGAGGAGACACACACAGCGCTCGCTGTTCATCCGGAGCGTTCCCAGCACGCCCTGCCACCTTCCCCAATCTTTGAGCCGATGCAGAAGCAATGCTAATAAACACTATGAGAATGAGGAAGAAAACCAAACACATACCTTTTCAAAACTGTAAGCAAAAGACGTTTTCCCAGACTCACCCATCGGTCCTTATTCTGATCTCTCCTTAACTACAATGGGTTGCTCCTTCAAACTTAGACCTTAACCCCCGCTGGACTGGTGACTGTTTCCAAACACATTTCACACATATTCCACCCTCCCCGGGAGTGGCAAACCCAGATCAAACCGTGTGACAAATACGAGGCAAAATTCCCATAGCAGTCCCAGTGGAACAGGTTTACATTAATCCTACACTCTGACTTTGTCCCAGACCGCTATCTAAAAGACCCTAGAAGCTCATATTGACTGAATCTACTTTACATTTGGATTTCTTAATTTTTTTATAGATTAAAAAATATTTTTTTATGTTTTATGACACTTCTCTGGCATATTCTTTTTTTTAAAAAAAATTTTTTTTTTTTTACATGTTTATTTATTTTTGAGAGAGACAGACACAGAATGAGAGTGGGTTAGGGGCAGAGAGAGAGGGAGACACAGAATCCGAAGCAGGCTCCGGGCTCCGAGGTGTCAGCACAGAGCCCGATGCGGGGCTCGAACTCACGAGCTGTGAGATCATGACCTGAGCCGAAGTCGGACGCTCAACTGACTGAGCCACCCAGGCGCCCCTGGCATATTCTTGATGTATACAATGGAGAGTATGTTTTGGTCTGACTCTCATCTCACTAGCTCCATGTTATCTAACATAAATAGGTATGTCTGGGAGGTGGTGGGTGGACGCTTAGTAATTAGCTTCTGATGGGGATTGATCTGGAGAATAATAGTCGTGATCCTTTAAAAAGGTCCCCCAAAGAGGGGGCGCCTGGGTGGCTCAGTCAGTTAAGCATCTGACTCTTGATCTCAGCTCAGGTCATGATCTCACGGTCTGTGGGTTTGAGCCCCACATCGGGTTCTGCGCTGATGGCACGGAGACTGCTTGGGATTCTTTCTTCCCTCTCTCTGCCCTACCCCACTTGTGAGCTCGCTCTCTCAAAATAAATAAACGTAAAAAACAAAACAAAGCAAAAACGTCCCCCAAAGAGAGAGGCCTTTCTACAAGCTGCGCGGCATGAGCCTAAATCACCTGCCTTTCTGCTAACTCGTAGAGATGCCTTTCTGCTAACTCGTAGAGATACACCTGCCTGCATTCTCGAATCTGAACCGTGGGCAAGAACAGCCCCGGCAGCTGTCCTCTCTCGCGTCCAGAGCTGTGGTCAAAAGGTAGCGGAAAAAAGCACACCCAGTCTTATGACACCATGACTGAGGACCTAAGTGTAAAAAGTGGGGGGATATTTCTTCAAGCTAATATACCCGACACCCTGAACTGTCAGAGTAAAACAAACAAAAATGGCTTCAGGTGAAAAAATAAATAAATTCTCAGAATCTGCATATGCCTAAAGGCTTCAAGCTCAGAATGTACGATCAGAAGAAAATTTCCCCGGGGAAATCAATATCTTTATTGGTACTACCTCTGAGCCAGTCAGAATTGTTAAATGAGAAAATAAACTGGCAACCTTGTCCAAATGCTTCCTGCTAGGGGATGCGCGTGATCGAGTTATGTAGAGAGACTATCAATCATATATTTATTTGGCTTATCAGGATCAAATCTAGCGTTTGGGGTAAATCAGAGTGACATCATGACCCCCAGAGTTCCATGATTGAGATGATTAAGTCACCCCCATCCTTGGGGGGGTTTTCTGAGTCGCCTCCATGAGATTGAAGGCCCTGTTTCGCATTCAGCGCGACACATTCCCCCCTTGGAACAAGGCCGGGAACAAACATACGTTTAAATGGTTGGCCCGGTGTTCAAACGTGGGGCAGCCAAAAGCGCAAAGCAAAGAATGCGCAGAGAGGAGCAGCGTGAACACCTTCAGTTGGCCCAGCGTTGGGAAGTGAGGTCCCAGGAAGGGAGGGAGGCTGTGGTGGGTGGGGACCCGGGGCCAGGCCCTTCCCCGCGGGGGCGCCAGGCAGGGGCTCCCCTCCCCCACCGCAGGCCCTCCCACCAGGTCACAAACCGGCTGACTTTCCAAGGGGAGGCGATGCTTTTGTGCTTCTCCAGCACAGCATCCTGAGGGAGGACAGAGGCAGATGGCTTTTCACATTAGATTCTGTGGCCTGATGAATGACCACTTGCCCCGACTTCCGTTCACGTTTCCTCATTACCTTCTTTGTGCTTGCCACGGATTTGCTCTGGGTGAACCCGTGGGGCATCCGGCTGGGAGTATGTCGGGGCTAGTGGTCGCAAAGCGGAGCGAGGGGAGAAGTCAAGCCCCCTGTCCTGCTGGTGCAGGACTGGCAAGGGACATGAGCTTTGTCATCAAGGGGAGCACCGCATCTCTTAGAGCTTTAGGGATCCATGTCTAGCTATGGGCCAAGGTGCGAGGCCAGATTCATCTGTAACGTCCTCATTTCTTCCTGGCCCCCTCTTCTGTCTTAGTGACCCTTGACTACTACCATTGCCCTCGGCTACACCCAATTTGGTTATCTCCAAACTGTAGCATAAATCCTTGCAGCCTTCCACATTCCAGCCTTTTCCTGATTCCCTGGCCCTATTAAAATGTGCTTCCTCTGCTGTCCGATAGTAGGGTTTTGCGTTGTCTCCATGTTATGGCATAGGCATGCTTCGTAGGGGCTCTTCGTTCTTGGGAGGTGGGCATGGGGGAGAGAAGGGCATTCTACCTTCTGTGTGCTTTGTGAGATCTTTATATATAATAGATCAGTGAGTAGTTTTGAGCTTCCTGGGAGGCAGAGACTATGAGCCTCATACTCCAGAAAAGGTTCACAGAGGTCAAGAAACTTGCTGAAAATCTCGCAGCCAGTCCAGAGTGGACCTGGGATTCTAGCTCAGTTGGTTCAGAATAATCTGTGCTCTTTTCCTACCTGGACGAGCCACGGGCCGGTGGGCTCACGGCTGGCCCAGAGGGCCCTTTGCAGGCCCCTGTTTCACACCGTGGGCTGCCTGCTGATACGGTGCAACATCTCCAGGCCACTGGAGAGGCGGCGAAGTCCCCGACCCCGAATCTTCACCTGCTTCCCTCAAGTAGCTGCTGGTAACTGCCTTTGCTCCCTCCCGGGAGCCTTGAAGTATCACGAGTGTGGGGTTTATGTCCCTCGTGCCTGGCACATGCTTGAGGAATCAAGTAAATCTGATGGGGATGATGCATTGCTATGAAATGTGCCAGCCCGTGGGCTGGTTCTGGGAAGAGGACCTAGATCGGTGGCCTCGTCACCAGAAGAAGATTGGGCTCTATTCTGTCACTGTAACCAACGTGTGAACGGGACCTCTCCGAACAGCACGGTCAGATCAGAAACATGGCGTGACTTGAGGGGCGATCGCGTCCTTATTTCTGGAGACTAAACAGCCTGGAGAGTTAAAAGAGGAAGTGAAAACACATCTGTTAGGTTGACGATGCAAGGGCTACAAATTTAAAAAGAAACATCATTTAAAATGTGAAAAGTCTGGAAAATATTCTTTTTTATTCTATTCTATTCTATTTCATGGATAACATTCTTAATCTTCTGGTCCATGATAGGAATTAAAAAAAAGAAAATCTCAGTCCCACAGACAAACAATGAAGTTCTTCTTTTTTTCTTTTAATGTTTCGTTTATTTTTGAGAGACACACACACACACACATAGTGTGAGGAAGGGAGGAGCAGAGAGAGCATTAGACACAGAATTGGAAGCGGGCTCCAGGCTCTGAGCTGTCAGCACAGAGCCCGACGTGGGGCTCCACATCAGGAGCTGTGAGATCATGACCTGAGCCGAAGTCGGACCTTTAACCGAAGGAGCCACTCAGGTGCCCCATGAAGTTATTCTTAAAGCCAATTATCAGTTGTTGCAATAAGAAGTCATAGAGCTAGGACCCATGCCTTATTCTCCAATACCATAATAGTAACACCAGGAGGAATAAATCATTTTTTTCAGTCTCTGCCCTGGGATACGATCTAGAGGCAATGGCCATTCCAAACTGAGGTCCGGGAACGTTGTAAATAGGTAGCTTCCATAATCTATGCTTGTTAATGATGAATTAGTGAATCCTTTTATTTAACAGCTATTTATGTAGAGTTTACCACGTGGCCCTTTCTCTGTTACGATTTCTCTTTAAAAATGGATGTGCTTGCAAAATGACCCAGGGAACTGGTTACGCCCCTGGCCTTCAAGGAGCTCCCATTGGGGGACTAGTAAAAGATTTAATAAGGCATGGAAGGAAAGAGGAATGGAAAAACACGGGCCTTTTGCTTCTGGGTCACAGTTATGAGATCCGAGTGTGGGGTTGAGGATTTCCCCGAAGGGTAAAAGAGAATCATCGTGAAAAATAGCAACTCACATGGCTTCTTGTCATGCCTTAGTCCCTCAAATTCAAGCTAGTCCTAGAGTAAGCAAAGGATCCTCCCAACTTGTGCGACTGTGTGTGTGTGAAGAGGAGGGAGAGGGGTTAGGGAGGACGGAGGAGGGGCAAAGGTTAGCTGCGTCTGAGGACCCCACTCCCTCCCGACCTCCTGGTCTTCTGTGCCCCCACCAGGGTACTGTTCATTACTGCCTGGGTGAGTCTGGTTTGAAGCCTCTGGACTGCCCCTAGGCTGGCCGATGGGGCGTCCCAGAGGTGCGCGGCAACACCAAGTGTCCCGGGTGGTGACCAGACTGCCCGCCAGAGCCACTGCTGATGGGTGCGGCCCTTTGGGGCTGGCTCGGGGGTGACCGGTGCCGACCAGTCAGCCGGTTGCCGATTGCCTCACCACATTCTGCTCCCTGTCAGTCACCTAGAAGGAAGGGCTGGGCAAACTTGACCTCTCCCCCAGGTATCTGCTTGGGACTGTCTCCTTACCAGCTGCCTCCATTCCTGCCTGGAACCTCCCACTTATTCCCCAAGTCGAGGACAGCAGACTGGGGTCATTTCTTTTTCTTTTCTTTCTTTTTCTTTTCTTTCTTTTTTTTTTTTGGTGGTGGGGGGGTGGGGGATCGTTTCTACTAGAAACAGTTGTTAACGTCATGCTTTCGCTCATTCGTTTCATGACCCGGCACAGGGCCCTATCATGGACCCCACACTGTGCTTGGGAAAGAGGAATCAGGCAAGGTCCCTGTCCAGAACAAAGGACAAATACATAAATAAAAAATAATCCCAACAACCACGATACCTACGGTATGCTTTCATGTCTATGACATTCTGGAAAAGGCCAAACTAGCGAGACCAAGAACCTATTAGTATTTGTCAGGGGCTGGGGGAGGGGCGCGGTGGGTAACATAACCTTGCCGGTGTTGGTTATGCTACTACCTGTGCATTGGTTAAAACTCGCAGAAATGTACCCTGAATTTTACTGTCCATGTTATTAGTTGATATTTAGAAAAAGGAAATAAATCACGACGGAATGCAGTTAAGTGCTGCAGTGGCCTGGTGCACAAAAAGACAGCAAGGAGGAAGTAACCGGCTTCCTGGTGGGGGGGTGGGGTGGGGGGGGCGGGGCGGGGGTCAGAGGAGGCTGGACAGAGGAGGGAGCAGCTGACTTGTAGTTTTGAAAGGTGATCCAGTCTGCCAGAGAGACAGAAAGGTGTATTTCAGGGAGAGGGAACCGCATGGGCAAAGGTGTGGGGAGGCCGGACAGGAAGCACCTTGCGTCCCATGAGCTACTTGTCATGTGGGGTTACTGGCCCACTGGCAGAGTCCTAGCATGGCAGTTCGATACATGGGGCTCAGGAGTGGGGAACAATGAAACCCTGCACCCACGAAGCGTTAACTCCCCACTCCTGGTAACCTCTAACCTATTTTCCGTCTCCATGAGTTTGTTTATTCTAAATATTTCATGGAAGACTTTGAAATCATACAAAATTTGCCCTTTTGGGTCTGGCTTAATTTGCTGAGCCTATTTTTGTTTTGTTTTTTAATGAGGCCTTTGGATTAACAAGTGGGCCCCGAGCAAATGCTCTCATTGGAGAGTCAGGGGAGAGGGGATAAGGACATCTCCTCTGAAACAGGAGAACTCAGTACTGGGCGGGGGTGACTTTCTGCGGGAGTCCCGCACATACTGTGGCTCCCCTCTTCATTCCGAGGTCAGACTTGAACACGGACACCCCTGCGTACCTGCAACTCACCTGCACCTCCGTAGGGCCCTGGTGTGGGAGACAGTCCCGCCACGAATCTGTTGCACACACCCTCCTCGCCTCCTACAAAACTGTAAGAGGAATTTTTAAAAAGACGTAAGAAAAAAAGTGACCAAGAATTGCAAATGAGGCAGCCCAAGAAGCAGGGTCTGGAGCTAATTAGCCCTTGAGCTGTCAAGCCCAATGGCTTCCAGTGACTTCTGACATTTCTAAGAACAATTAAGAACTCCGCTGTCACATTTCGCAAAGGCCCAACCACGACGCCAACAAGTTCTACCTGCTCTCCCCACACGATGTCCAGAAGCACAGAGAGAATTATACTCAGTGTAATTGTACGCCCTCGGGTGGAAATGTCATGTTTTGAAGAACTTTTTATATTTATGCACCACAACATAACGCTCCTCATTTAAGGGGTGGATTAGAGTTGCAGAAGGGGGGCCTCTTTAAAAACATCTGAAATCACTGATGATAACGTTTATTTATTTTTGAGACAGAGAGAGACAAAGCGTGAACGGGGGGAGGGTCAGAGAGAGGGAGGCACAGAATCCGAAACAGGCTCCAGGCTCTGAGCGGTGGGCACAGAGCCTGACGCGGGGCTCGAACTCACGGACCGTGAGATCGTGACCTGAGCTGAAGTCGGCTGCTTAACCGACTGAGCCACCCAGGCGCCCCTGAAATCGCTGATGATAATAGCAAACATTTGCAAGTGTATACGATGTGCCAGATGCTATTCCAAGTGCCACACCGGAGCCTATGAGATGGAGATGTATATAATAATCGTGAACATTTTATACAATATATACGAATATTTAAATATTACATAAATATTTAAATAAATATATATAGGGAGCATCCTCCATTAACAGGGGAGCAAAATGAGGCACAGAATGGTTTCACAAGTTTTTCAGGGTCACAGAGTCAAGGCCAAAAGCCGGGCAGGCTAGCTCCAGAACTGGTGCTCTCAACAGTTGTATTCACATCTCTTGTCTCTAAGCCACCCTGAGTTTTGCTGCCACGGGACCAGTCGGCTTTGCTGGTATATGCTTCATTAGTCTTGTCAAAAAGCATTTATTAATCACAAACCTGCACGTACTTCTGGTTCCTTGCCCTCTAACAACTGTTTTTCAAGCGAGAAATAAATTCATCTATGATACATTCAGCCCATCTCATTCTCAGGTGGCTACCTCATAGTTATTTTCTATCGTCTTCATTCAGTCATCAGATACTTATCGAGCATCTACTCATGTTCAAGGCACTGTATCGAGGCGTGTGCGGGAGACACAGATTGGTGAGAAAGAGAGTCTGTCCAGGAGGAGCTTACCTTCCAGGTGAGGAAATAACCCATAGAACACCTGTAATAAGACAAGGTAGTATAATACAAGATAAAATATAATACAGGGTGATGTAATTCAAGGTGAAAAATGACAAGAGCCATCGCTAGAAAGAAAGATCTTTATTGCTACGGTTGTTCAGAAGAGAAACGACTTTAGAACGTCTGACGCGTGTCGTACAAGGTGGAGAGAAAGTGGAAGGGGGAAGGGGAGGAAAGGACAGAAATGGGGGATTTTACGAAGAAAGTGATGAGACTGGCCTGCGATATGGACTGCGATGTGTCTCTGTTTGGAGCTAGGGCCTTTAAGGAGGTAATCAAGTTACCATGAGGCCGCTCGTGTGGGCCGTGATCCAATATGGCGGGTGAACTTGTAAGACCAAATCCGGACACCAACACAGAAAGGTGACCAGGTGAAGACTCACACAGGAGACAGCTGTCTGTAAACCAAGGGTGGGGGGTGGGGGGTTTCTCCCTCAGGAGAAACCATGCCTGTTGACGCCTCGATATCCAACTTCCAGCCTCCAGAACGGTGGAGAAAAGAGATTTCTATCGCTGAAGCTACCCCGTCCGTGGTACCTTGTTACCTCCACCCTACCAAACGAATGCAACCTAAACTCTTAAAAAAGAGAGGATTTGGACATGTGGAGATAAGGACGGAAGGAAAGGAACTGGGGGTGGGGGAGGGACCATTTAGAACAACCAGATTTTATTCAGTGGATCATAGGGAGACATGGCAGGTTTGTGAGCAGGAGTGACCCGAACGGCAGTCATTCAATTTATTTGATTCATTCAGCAAACACTTATTGAGGATCTGCCGCATGCCAGGCACAGCCAATAACCACCTGGGAGCTTTAAAATGAATAAGCTGCCTCGGCACAGGGCTCTTCATAGGAGTGCACATCTGGGTGGGAAAAAAAATGGAAAATGGGCTAGACTGAGGAAAGCATGGGGGTGGAGAGACTAGTGAGAAGCCTTTTATCCTGGCCTAATTCAGTGCTTTTCAATCTTCTTTGAAAGAGTCTAATACAACCCCCAGGGAAGTGTCCACCCCACCCCTCCTGGCCCTCCCGATCACAGATAACAGAGGCGGCGCATTCCCTCTGCACGGCTCTACGGGCCAAGAAAATCTAGTTGAGCTTTACCTTCTGTACTTTGCATTATGGGAACATGACTTTTAAACATTTCTTTCAAATATAAATGTAAAGCTGGATTATCCTTTCCAAACTCCACATTCTACCAGGAGATTTTGAAACAACCCCCCTCTTGGTTCCATCCAGCATATCTCTGAATCTACCCCTGCAGATAATCAATCGTCTTTTGATCTCAGACAGCCTCTCCAAGGGATAATGCTTGAAAAAACAGAAACAAAAAGCAATTCAAAGCAAAATAAATACATAGGATATCTATAGTGACGAGTCTTTCCCCAGGGTAGTAGGTAGAACAGTGGTCCTCCAAAAATGTGCAAGTCTGAATCCTTAGAACCTGTGAATATATTACCGTTCATGGCCTTGAGATGATATTAGCCTGGATTATCCATGTGGGTTTAATCTAATCCCATGGGTTCTTAAAAAGAGAGAAACTTGCAGCACCTGGGTGGCTCAGTCAGTTAAGCGTCTGACTCTTGATTTCAGTTCAGGTCATGATATCGTGGTTCGTGAGTTGGAGCCTCGTGTCAGGCTCTATGCTGCCAGCACGGAGGCTGCTTGGGATTCTCTATCTCCCTCTCTCTCTCTCTGCCCCTCCCTTGTTCTCGCTCAAAAATAAATAAATAAATAAACATTAAAAAAAAAAAAAGAGAGAGAGAGAGAAACTTTCCCAGCTATGGTCGGAGAGAGACGTGACTATGGAAGAACACCCAGAGAGATGCAATGTTGGTGGCTTTGAAGATGGAAGAAAAGGGCCACGAGCCAAGGAATGTGGGCAGCTTCTAGAAGCTAGAAAGGTAAGGGAATGGATTCTCTCCTGAGCCTCCAAAAATGGAACATAGCTCTGCCAACATTTCGCGTTTTGCCCATTGAGACCCATGTTGGAATTCTAACATACAAAGCCGTAAGATAATTAGTCTGTACTGTTTTCAGCCACTTATGTTGTGATAGCAACCATAGGACACAAATGCCCTCCATTTGCTGTAACTCAAGCCAGACCTGCCTATGTAGACAGCGTAACCTTCCAACGTTGGCCTTTGTAGGGCCTCGCAATTGAGGATGTCCTTCCCGGTAGGGTAGACTGCATGGGCTCACTTCCCCACTAGATTTTAGGCTCCCTCAGGGCAGACACTGACTTTTCTACTTCAGTGTCAGCATAGTATCTGCCACGTAGCAGCTTTAAAAAACTCTGACTTAGGTTGAGCATCCGACTCCAGCCAGGTCACGATCTCGCGGTCCGTGAGTTCGATTCCCGCGTCAGGCTCTGGGCTGATGGCTCGGAGCCTGGAGCCTGTTTCCGATTCTGTGTCTCCCTCTCTCTCTGCCCCTCCCCCGTTCATGCTCTGTCTCTCTCTGTCCCAAAAATAAATAAACGTTGAAAAATAAAAAATAAAAAATAAAAAAACAAACAAAAAAAACAACTCTGACTTCAATGGTCGTGTGAAAGCCCAAAGAAGGCTAGCGTTTCCTGATGCCCCAACGGGACCTCCAGCGGGAGGCATCGGTGCTTTTCAGACATAAAGGGGTCAAGTCTGATGTCACCACTGATGTGCATGTATGTCGTTCCACTGAAACGAACTGCCATTAGCTGTCACCAAGACAACAAACCCCATTCACGTGTAGAGAATGGTGAGTCATTCAGACCAGCGTCGGCGAAGGCCCGGCTTCCCGAGACAATCGTTGTACAATGTCACTCCAGGCCCCTTTTCATGAAGAGCGTTTATCAACGGGGCCTGTTCTAAAGGGCTCTCCCTGTGTGATTCATTTAACGGGTCCATCCAGGGAAGGCATGGAACTCAGATACAAAGCCTCGTTAGTTTGGACACACTCCTCCTGAAATTACGTTTATTTTTGGAAAGAGACGACCATTCACAATTTTTCATTGTTGGGTACGAAGCTTTGAAGTTGCTCTCTACCAAAGCTGGCAGTGGGCAGCCACAGTATAAATAACACAGCCTCCTCCCCATCATAGCTTTGGTAACCGTTTTCGACTGTCGTTGGCAGAAAACTTGGAGCGGGTGGGGAACAGAGTCTTAGGGAAAGCCCTACTAGGCCAGGACCTGCTCTGTTGCTCTTCTCTCCTCAATGAGGTCGCCCCGCTGTCCCTGCCGTTGCCATCATGGGTGCGCTGCAAAACCTCTCTGCTGTTGTTTGAGCCTGATGGTTGGGCCCGTGGTGAGGTCGTGCTGCTGGTATGGCTTCCATTCCTTCCGCAGAGAATCGAAGGGCTTAGCCAGAGTACAGCGCCAGACCCCAACCTGCCTAAGACTCGGGGCTGTGAGGTGACCTGGAGAGTTTCCGTCTCCTTCCCTTTCTCCCCATCGCCCGAGCTCCTCTCATTGGAGAATAGTGTCTTCCCTCTTGCTTCTGGCTCGTCTCCTCAGCCATTCTCCTCTCTCCAACCCTGACGTTAGGCAACAGATCCAGCTATGGCTTCAGCTGTCCTCAAGGTGGTCCCTGAAGGGGTCCTGCCTTCAGGACGATTCATTACGCTCAGGAAATTCCAGCGGGTGGCACCTCTCTTTAGCGATACTTCCTTGCTGTAAACCTTTGTGTTGAGAGACCGTGTTTCCCTGCCTCCTAGCCAGTTCCCAACTCCCTCAGCCAGGATGTGAGCCTGGAGGGTGACGGTCCTAAATTTGTCCCTTAGGTCGGAGAGGAGCAATCCTGCTCCTCCTTATCAAAAGAGCCATTTAGCAGGAGTTTTGGTGACTGCAGTGTGCCCTGGGCCATAGCGCATACAGGTTCATCAAGTCGTCAGCAGTAAACAGGAAGTAGATGACAGGATATTAAAGTTGGGTGCTTGCCACACAATTTTTTCCTTCTTGGCTCACGCTTGAGTGTTTCTTGGACTACGGTGCTCTGATAGAAGCATATCAAAGTCAAGAAATATTTAATGAGTGACCAATGTATTTTATCTGCCACAACGTAGCCTGACCAGGAAAGAAAATGGGGGAGCTGGCAACTGGAACATGGGGAATGAACCGTCAACGTTACCCAAACATTCTAAATCCTAAACCAATACCAACCATGGTGTTTCCATGCTATTTGGCCATGGGAAGAGCTGTACTGGGATCTGAGCAGGACTCCTGAGCAGATTCTGTGGCAGGAAGAGCCGGGAAGGTGCGGGTTCTCTCTGGCAGGCGGGCTCTAACCTCAGGTTGGCCCTGCCAAACACAACCTTCCTATGGAGAGGCGAGCCAGCTGCCAGGAACTAGTGAGTCCCAGTGAACAAAGGGTCAGGACTGCAGGGAAAATCGGACATCAATACTCCATTAAAGAGACAACGTCTCTGGAGAAAACCAGGAAGTGACAGATGGGATGGGAGGGTGGACTCTCTTAGCTCCTTCATCCAGATGAGCTGAAAAGAATGTGTTAGATATCAGAAGCTGAAGATCCGAGAGGAAGCCAGGACCTTGGGAAAGGAGAGGAACAACTCAGAGCCTACCTCAAGGTCATAGCCATTGGAGCACGAGGTGTTGCTGTGGATCAGGGAGTAGCTCTAAAGACTGAGCCCCTTTTCCACAAAGCCGTTCAGCCAAGGATGGTTTCCCGCTGCCAACCTGTATCAGTGAAATAACCGGGTCCCCTGTTGGACTTTTCTTCCCTCCTCAGAGTCCCCACCGTGTAGGTTTTGCACTGGGGAGAAGTCGGTGATTCAACTTTAGTATCGATTTACCGCTATGGAACTTGCTGTAAACGGAAGGATCTTTAATGAAAGCATTTTGCCACAAAGTGGTTACCATGACATAGGTTAAAATCCGCCAACTGCTAACCTATGCCGTAAAAAAAAATTTTTTTTTTGAAACAAGGAAGATTTGTAAGCAACTTTCTTTGGTCATAGTGAAAGAGATAGCTTAAAGCTGTCTTTCAAGTGACTCATGTCTAAATCAATAATCCAGTCCTGGACAGAACAATGGTGTTGCAAACCAGAGGTTTGCAAAGCCACAACATTTGTACAGCATAACATGAAGAGATGGATATGTTACGGGAATGCAAAATTTACATGACATTTTAAGATATAACGCAAAACTGCAAAGAAAGGTATGCTTTTATTTGGCCACCGCTGGCCACACCCCCAAATCCTAAGTCCCAACGGCAGTTCTCCAGTGGAAGCTTTGAAAAGGTCTGCCTTTGGGGCGCCCGGGTGCCTCAGACCATAGAGTGTCTGACTCTTGGTTTCGGCTCAGGTCATGATCTCACGGTTCACGAGATCGAACCCCGTGTCGGGCTCTGTGCCGACAGGGCAGAGCCTGCTAGGGTCGTTTTCTCTTCTCTCTCTGCCTCTCCCCCTGCTCGCCCGCTCCCTCAAACACATAAATACACAGAAAAAAAATTAAAAAAGGAAAAGCTTTGCTTCTGGAAATATAAGGAAGTCCCATCTAGCCCGGCATCCCGGGTTCTCAAGTTCCTTGCTTCTTCCTTGATAGGAAAATCAAGTATCACATACCATCACAGGCATTGAGAAAGCATACGATGTCTAAATAAACACATGAGCAACAACCCAAAAATCGGTAGAGAAGATACCAGGGTCCCTCTCTTTCACGTCAAACACCTATAACAGCAGCCATCGCTAGCAAAGAGTAAGTGACACCTCGGGACCCTGATGTGCTCAGCCAGGGATGTGGATCCTGACAATAAGGTAGGGTCTGTGGAAGAGAACACAGTAGTTCAAGGCTGGCAGGATAAAACAGGGCTCAATGCCAAAGCATCCAGGGACTTCCCGAGGAGATAGTTGACTTAACTTCGTGTCCTCTTGTCCTGGACTTAAACAAACAAACAAACAAACAAACAAACAAAACCCCCACAGGATTGTATGCTAACTACCTCCCCGGGTGCCTCTGACATTCTTTCTTGGGTCCACCGAGAGCCCACTGGCACAGGCCTGGTTCACATTCCTATATGGGGCCTGTCCAAGGCTCCTGAGGGCTCCCAGGCTACCCGGTAGTTCTGATCCGCTTTCTTGGATTTCTGTGCACTCTGCTTCCTCTCCGGGCTCTCCTCTTCCTGCTGTCGCTCCCAGGCCCACACCGTGAATCAGCATCCGGGGCTCATTCTTCAGAGCACAGTGGAACTCCTCGAGGAAGCCTTTTCAAAATTTTTTTTTTTTTTTTTTTAGCGTTTATTTATTTTTGAGACAGAGAGAGACAGAGCATGAACAGGGGAGGGTCAGAGAGAGGGAGACACAGAATCAGAAACAGGCTCCAGGCTCCGAGCCATCAGCCCAGAGCCTGACGCGGGGCTCGAACTCACGGACTGCGAGATCATGACCTGGTCCGAGGTCAGCCACTTAACCGACTGAGCCACCCAGGTGCCCCTCGAGGAAGCCTTTTCAAATCTCCTCTCGCTCTCTCTCTCTCTCTCTCTCTCTCTCTCGCCCGTGGTTGTATCACATGTCGCGGCTTTCGCACAGCCGTCACCTCCTGCTCCCGACTTTTAGTCACTTGTGTGGGTGGCTCCACTCCTCTGCTCAAAGGCAGCAGCTTGAGGATCCGACCTACGTCTTACCCGTCTTCCAGTTTTCCACGCTACCGCTTACCGCACGCCTTGCACACACTAGATCTCGTTGGGTTGGCCTGGGGCAAGTGACGGCATCTCCCTAAGCCTTGGTGTTTTATCCATCAGATGGGACCGTGACTAGGGCGTCTTGCGATTAGCATCAGAACGAAGCGAGCCGATGCGAGTAAAGAGCGTAGTGCGGAGCTTGGCACACAGTGTGAACTGTTCCTATCAATATTGTATCAGTGGTACCTTGTTCATTTAATACGAAAAAGTCACTTTTCAGTGTTTGGGGCCTCTCCCAACTCCCCGGTTTAGCGAAGAAAACGGTGTGTACTGTATGTTGGTGTCCTTCGCCCTCTCTGTGCATCAAAGTCACCTGGAGAGGGGCGCCTGGGTGGCTTAGTCAGTGAAGTGTCTGAGTTTGGCTCAGGTCACGATCTTGCAGTACGTGGGTTCGAGCCCCGCGTTGGGCTCTGTGCTGACCGCTCAGAGCCCGGAGCCTGCTTCGGATTCTGTGTGTGTGTCTCTGTCTCAAAAGTAAATAAACGTTAAAAAAAAAAATTTTTTTTTTTTTTTTTTAATCACCTGAAGAGCCGGGGTGCCTGAGTGGCTCAGTTGGTTAAGTGTCCGACTTCAGCTCAGGTCATGATCTCACTGTTTGTGAGTTCAGGCCCCGCATCAGGCTCTGGGCTGACAGCTCGGAGCTGGAACCTGCTTCGGATTCTGTGTCTCCCTCTGTCTCTGCCTCTGCCCCGCTTGCACGCTCTCTCTCTTTCAAAAATAAATAAACATTAATAAATAAATAAAAAATAAATCACCTGAAGATCCTTTAAAAAATACCAATGCCGGGACGTCTGGGTGGCTCAGTCGGTTAAGCGTCTGACTTCAGCTCAGGTCATGATCTCGCGGTCCATGAGTTCGAGCCCCACGTCCGGCTCTGTGCCGACAGCTCAGAGCCTGGAGCCTGCTTCGGATTCTGTGTGTCCTCCCTCTCTGCTCCTCCCCCACTCATGCTGTATCTCTCTCTGTCTCTCAAAAATAAATAAACGTTAAAAAAAAAATAGATAAAAAATAAAAAAATACCGATGCCGGGGCTCTACCTTCCGGAAATTCTATCACTTTTCTACTCCCTAAATGTTTCTCCGGGAGAGCCAAAGTGGGGAGCCCCTGAAAATCGTTCGAGAGTTGACCATTTCTGTCACACGTCCTTCTGGCCCTTCTTTCCAGAGCAAAGAGCTCTTGTGATCTCGGGGGGAGCCAGTCTCCAGAATAGCCCACCGGTAACACCCAGAGACGAAATTTCCCCTCGTTCTCCAGATCCCCCCTGCCACTTCACTCCCTCTGACCTCCCGTGATGACTCAGCACTCTCATACCTCTTGCTGTTTCTTTGTATTCCCCTAATAGTAAAGTGCTTGTTCAAGAGAACATCCTGCGTAAAATGCTAAGTGATAAGAACACAGGCGGTGATGCGCGGCAGGCGATGATGAACACACGAAGCCCTTCCGACCCCCCCCCCCCCCATCTCTCGTTTTTCCGCTCTAGCCCATGAGGAGCGGTGGGCTTGGTCCCGGCAGCAGCCGGTGGGCAGAGCCTGGAAGAGGGCACGGGAGGGAGGGGCCTGCCTGCCTGTGTCGGAGTGAGCAGAGGACACAAGGACAATGGGGCTATTATAGTAATAAGCAGAGAGTAATTGCTGATACAGAGATGCAGATTCCTATTTCTGGCCCTCTAGCCTTTTAAAATACTTGGCTCATAGTTGTACGTATAAGCCTGTAGTTCTTACTGCGCATTGAATCTCCACGGGAATTAGGCCAAAACAGGGACTGGAGGATCGGCCCCACTGAGGCCAACCTGGGAATGCTTCGTCAGTCCTGTCCTGCTGACTCAAAGCTCTCTTTGAACTGCAGGGCTTATGTAACTTTAGTATAAGCGTCAAGCCCAGTGGTGGTATTGCCAGGACGGAGAGAAAAAAAAAAAAAAAGGCTGATTAAATTCGAGGCAGGGCCGATAATGCCAAAAGGCAGAGGAAATGTGATCGGTGACGAGAGAGAGAGAGAGAGAGAGAGAGAGAGAGAGAGAGAGTGTTTGGAGATAGGGGTATTGGAAAAATGGAAGCCGCATAGTAAGATAATGGCTGTGAAGCAATTGCTCTGAGGAATTTCGGCTCTTTCCCTGTCCCCTTGGGTGCCGGGACTGGATGGTCTCTGGCGGTGGCCTTTGCTTTTCTAACAGACCCCAGAATGTGACTTAAAACCCACATGAAGGGATCCTGGGGACCGGCTCCATTTCCGGCAGAGGCCGAGTTCTGGCTTAGGTAGAGGACAGGGCAGACACGCTCCCCGGGGGCCCACACCACCCCAGATCGGACTCAAAGCTGATCCCACAGCCCACAATGCTCTGGGCCTAATCCAGAACATCCAAGCCTACACGTTTCATTGGGTGGGATCTTGGACGTCAGTTTCACCGGTCGGGAAACCGGTGCCCAGAGAGGTCAGGTAAGTTACCCAGGTCACACAGCATGCCGGTCCGTGGCAGAGACAGGACGGGCAGCTGAGACTTCCAACAGCCTGGCATTTGCTTGCTCCTGTCTCTGAACTGGGGAACACCAGGCTAGCATGGGAATGGCCTGGAGCTGGAGAAGGAGATTGTTCCTGGGCCACAAACCCCTTGGCCCTTTGATTTGGGGAGGGATACTTTTGAAAATTCTGTCCAGGCACTAATTGTACAAACAAAACTGAAGGGCAAGTGGAGACGAGCGAGAGAGCCAGGGAGGACATTCTTAATGTATGAAGTCACTGGCAGTGCAAACTATCTACGGAAACAAAGTTCTTGCGTCGACTGCCACGAACAAGGCTTTCCAGGGCTTGTAGTTGCTGCGGAGAAAATGTGAAGAACCTACAGAACATTCTGCAGCTTTACTCAGCCCTCCAAACGCAAATATTTGTTTTATATCAGGAAATGGCTCAGAGCACAGGCACAATCTCGCTAAGTGCACGATTACGGCACCACGTGGCCAGCTAAGTGCCCCAGCTAAGTGACCCGGTATGATTCAGGATTTCTCCTGTCTTAGCCACTCCTCCGATCCACACCTTTCAACACGGATTCACCTGAGTGGGAACTAGGCTGAGGTTCTTCCAGGGCTAGGAACCCAACCCTCCCATTTGCTCCCTGTCTCTGGGGCCGGGAGTGGTCCAGCGCCCCCTGCTGGTGACCACTGCTCACTCCTCGGCTAGTGTATGACCCCGGGGCTGTCACGTCCAATGACGGTTCAAAGACTTCCCTCTCGCACAAGCGTAAAATGCCCAGTGCCTGGCGCTGTCATGTCTTTCTTGCTCCCCTCTACCCTCCTCTCAACGGAGAAGGCCATTCCTTTGGGGGTGGTTGGGGGTGGATTATGATATCACATCCTGGGTGCCCCGGGGACAGATGAATCTCTGGCTGGAGGCAGGTGCCGGTCCCGTGAGCTCCACGCCATCATCTCTGGGCGCTTCCGTAGCCAGAGTGCTCACCACGCAGCCGAGATGCTGGAGAGGGTTGCCAGCTGTCTCATCGGATGGAATGCAAACAAACAGAGGCGGGAGAGCCTGGCTTGCTCCTAATGTTCTCTGCTGTGCCAGCGCCTCGGGGCCCAGGGCTCCCCAGGAGAGCCGAGGGAAGGAAGGCGGCCTTCTCTGCCCAGCAGAGCTCCCTGTCTTCAGGGAGGAGGAACGTTCCCCAGAAGGGGTCTTCCGACGGGGCGGGGGGGGGGGGGGGGGGCTGGGGCATCCGGGTTACCCGTCTACTCAGCAAGATGCGGCTTTGGGAAGTGTGAATGTGCTTCTTGCGGGGAAAGTGTAGGCTCTCGGGGAGTAGAACATAGAGAACACATCAGCAGTTAAACGAAGAGGGAGGGAGAGAGAGAGAGGAATAGGCCTCTAAGACCCACAAAAAGGCAGCACCAGAAATGAGGAAATCAGGTTTGAGAACCCTGAGGCTCCTGTCCCTGCTCACACACACTCACACACTGCGGGGTGGGGGGGATGGGGGAGGGGGAGGAGAGGGCCACTGGCTCTGGCCTGCACTTCCCGCTGGGGGCTGGGTGGGGGGAGGCGGCTTTCACTCCACAACTGAAAATAAGACTTAAATACCCATACCCCTCTGATTAAAAAAAAAAAAAAAAAAAAAAAAAAATCAGTGACTCCCAAACTGATCTAACTTGGAAATCACTGATTTCTAAACCTTTACGCAGACCGATAGGGAAAAAAGGATGATACAGAAGCTGGACATAAACTGGCTACTTCCTGATTTTGCCTAAGACTTGGCCTTCTTGCATTAAAAAAAAAAAAAAAAACAACCACCTTTCGACTCTCCTAACATGGGTAGATTTTTCCCTGTCCTCTCTGGGCTGTCTGTTATCTTCCTTAGCTTTGGCCCAAGGCTTTCCCAATACTAAGCCTCCAAGTTGTCTATTAACCCAGACTTCCAGTAGGACTCCCTGGAAGTGACCAAATACCGGTGAACTTCAGAGCGTCACCCCATCTGTGAGGCTGCGAAGGTCTAGAACTCAAGCCCCGCACCCTGGTTTTACGGCGAGGAAAGTCGCGCTGCTGGTCTGAGCGAGAGGCTGGCAGAGCTGAGACCACAGTGGTTTCTGCTCAGGGATTTGGCCCACGTTTCACATCTTTCCCCGGTCTTTCAATGACCGGCCACACAGCCACACCTGCACATTTCACTCCATCTCAGGCTTCCGGCTTCCGATAGGAGAACAGCCAAAATGCTTCCTTTCGAGATCTCTGTGTAATGGAGACCCTAGTTGACTAATCAGGACCTGCGTCTCTGGAATCCCCAAATCTCAGGCATTTAGTAAACACAGGGAAGCATTTTGTCCCCATAGAGCAGGACAACTGCAATAACACGAGAACCCACACGCAGAAGGCTGTAACATGATATTTAATAAAGGTGACCTTCTCTCTTTCTCGGGGAATGAAGACCTGGGAGGGCAGATTTAAATCCAGATCTAATAATGCCTCTTCTTGGGTTCTGACTGTGGAGAGAGAACTTGGCGTGAGGGTTTGTTTATACCCCAGTTCCTTGTACTGGGGTGGAGGTGTGGGTTCTGTTTTAGGAAGTGTGCACGGCGTTGGCTGATGGTTCTGGAGGAGGCTGGAGAGAAAAATGCACGCACACACACACACACACACACATGCACACACGTGCACCCGTGGTTGCCATGGGCGCTGGTGTCTGTCCCCCCGCTGGCTGGCTCAGCGGAAAATTTGGCCGAGTTGCAAGTCTGTGTGTTGAGGGTGGGAGTTACGAAGAGCAAACACATTTGTTTTTTCAGGTTCAGGAAGACACCAGCAAAAGGGACCCAAGGGAGGAGGAGAGAAAAAATTTTTTTTCTAATAATTTTTGAAGTCAGAGCTGAATCTCATTTATTAACCTTGACGATGCCGCTTTACCCTCTGCTGTCTTCTCGAGGCCCGATGAGTCCCGCGAGGCACACCCTCAGCTGTCAGCTGTGATGTAACTCGCTGTTTACAACACATGTTCTGAATATGCCATGACGGCCCGCGCGTGATTGGGTCGGCTGCAAAAATTTCTAACCTGGAAGTCACCATCATATCGAGAATGTGTCGGAAAGCCATGATAAAGTTATCTTAGGGCTGGCTCATAACTTCTTGGAATAACTGTGCTTGCTTCAAATGATACATAGTCAGTAGATGGCAAGCTGCGGCCGATGGGAATAATTCAGGAACTCTCCAGGGCTCCCTAGATCTGGGAGAAGGAAGAAGTAAAGTTAATGCTTTCTTCAACGGTGTCAAAATTGCCTTAGATTTTCCTGCAGCTTAAATCCGAAAAGTGTCAGCAAGGGCATTGCCAAAGAAAATGGCTTGTTAAATGAATGCTGTGTTGGCCCGTTTAAGTGGAAGGACAGGATGAACCCCCAAGTCACAGGGTTGCAGATGGCATCAGACTCGATTATTCTGACTTAAGAAAACAAATTTTGAGAGAAAAAGTTTTATTTACTTAGGTTTTTTTCCTTTTTTTTTTTTTTTTTTTTTTTTTAGAGAGAGAGAGAGAGAGAGCGCGCGGGGAGGAGCGGTGGGAAGGGGACAGATCTGATCTGAAGCGGGCTCTGTGCTGACAGCAGAGAGCCCGATGCGGGGCTCAACCTCACAAACCGCAAGATCATGACCCGAGATCATGACCCGGGCTGAAGTCAGATGCTTAACTGACTGAGTTACCCAGGCGCCCCTATTTACTTAGTTTTATTGTGACATCAGAGTTGTGTAAATCAGACACATAAGGAAAGATTTAGGGGGAAGGTCGTACTCTTCGGAAACAGAGTTCTCTGATCCCTGATCCACATTTGCAAGCCCCCAGGGTTGTTTCAATTTTGCCCGTGAGTTTCAAGAACTTACTTTGAAAACTCTTGAAACGACATTAAGCCCTTGAAACTTTTTTGGCAACATGCCGTGGTGCCTTTGTAGAAAAGAAAGGAGTGATTACGACATGGAACCGATGGTGAGTTGTTGTAAGTCCCAGAGGTGTGGTCGGTCACCGCGGGATCGGATTCTGAACTTCCAAACAGATCTGGATTAACTACCACTTCAGCTGCTCAAACAGTGGCGGGGGGGGGGGTGGTCCTCTGTGGGGGCCATGGAGAATAATATTTGGCCCCTCAAGTCCCATTAAGTCAACTACTCTTCAGAAAATAAAAGGTCTCATTTAGTGTGATTCCTGTAAAAATAACACCATTTGGTTATTAAACTCATTTTCTTTTGGCCAGATGGCTCCCAAATGCTTTAAAATCACAAGTAGGTTGATGAATGAAAATGTAGGGAAGGAACCGGCACCTGGTATTTTTTAATGCGTGTGGATTTTCCCCTTCAGGAAACAAGGATAGTGTCTACCTTCCCGAGAATTGACGTCGCATTAAGATTATCTCCCGATGAAAAGAGCTAAGCTGTTACCATAAGCCCTGTTTCACTGGTGAGGAAACCCAGACACAACCGGGGGCGGGGGTGGGGGCACGAAGACCTCAGCAAAGGACAGACCCCAAGTTCACGGGAGGGGGGCATGGCAGGGAGATTGGAATGAAGTTTTTGGGAAAACAGTCTGGATTCTATTCCTATGTTTCTGGGATGCTGTGTCTGCGACGAAAAGTTTGAGAAGCATTAGACAAAGCAGGGCTTCGCTTGAACCTTCCAGAAGACGGCTTCCTGTTCTGTAATAGTTTCTTATATATCCCTAAGAGATGCACTGAGGCCCAGCTGGCCATGAGGAAACAGGGAAGAGAAGGGGAAGGAGTCTGGATGGAGAGGTGAGAGCCATTGGCAAGCTAGTTTATCCTTAATGTGGTTTTCCTAGAAAGCAGAGAGCATGGGTGCCATCATCCCAGCAGGGAGTGCCGTGCCCAGGAAAGAAGAGTGAGAGAACAGGGGGAAAGAGGCAGGAAAGAGGGAAAGCCAATAAGACGGTGCTTAACTGAGCTGCCCCCTGCTTTCGGTCAAGCTCAACGGGTTATGCGATCGGGAAGGACCATCTTTTGATGTGCCATTCAAATGACTGCATCTCGGGACAGCACTTCCCTAGGAGGGAGAGATGCAGAGTTTACTCATCTCCTCCCATCTCCCACCGGTCAGAGGTTTGCACCACAGACAGTAACCACCCCCTGATTTCTGGTGGCACACATCGCGTAGACACTATGTTGTCCCGAGGTATCTCGGGACAGAGCCCAGTAGAGAAGCCCCAAGCTGGACGTGAGGCACTATGAAATCGCTCGTGCATGTCTAAGATGGGAGGCATGCTCCAGCTCTCGAGAAGCTGGTCACGGCTCGTGCAGATTGGTCAGAACAGCAGTGGCTGGGATGGAAAAAAGTGACCAAAGATCTCAGAAACATGAGAAAGAGAGAATCTGAGTGGTAGAAATCTCTACCTCGATTGCCTCCCGAAACATGGCTTTTTAAGTCATTACGTACGATATATAGACATATAGAGGCTATTTGGTGTCCTTGGCCGACTGCGTACTGTTTCCCCAACGTCTATCTTCCTCTTCTTTTAACAGAACCCACAGTTTGTGACCGTGCACACGGCAGCACAGGATAAGGACTGCGTACATTTCCTGGCCTCCCTTGCAGATAGTGTCCGTGTGACCTAGTTCTGCTCAATGGGAGGCAAGCAGAAGCGGTGTGTGCAACTTCTACTAAGTGTTCTCAAGTGGAGAGAGTATGATCTCCTTTGTCCTTCCCTTCATCCTAGGGACTGGAATTCGGAGGTAATCGATGGGACTCCAGTAGCCATTTTGGATCCCGGTAGCCATTTTGGACCCGGAGATGACAGTCCTTTTTTGCTTCCTGAAAGCAAAGTCCTTTCTGTTCTCTGGGCCAGACTTAATTCTAAATGATATGGCATCCAAAGGATGGGGGATATAAATGGAAGAGAGGCATATATATATCCACTTGAAAAAATGGCTCTCACTGGCCTGTGTCCCCTCATCCCTGCCTTCTCGTAATATTTTTGACTAGCCTGCCTTGTGAGAACAGTAATAATTGCTACTTACTGAGCCTCTACTCTGAGTCAGGCACTGGGAGGCACTTTACATCTGGTATCTCATAGAATATTTACAACGTCTCTGTGAAGGAGGTATAATTATTGCCATTATGGCCATTTTCCATAACTGGTTGTCCCGCCCCGAATCTTGCTGCATTCGGCCTACCGTATAAATAGTAGCCTGCTTGGTTCTTCCCACAGAAATCTTGTTGTAGTACCCTTCTGTTGAGGATATTTCCATGGTGTTTGAGTTATCTAATGCTATGTAACAAATCACCGAAAACACGGTGCTTAAAAAGATAGTTTCAGAGTGCCCGCGCGGCTCTGTCGGTCGAGCGTCTGACTCTTGATTCCAGCTCGGGGTTGTGATATCAGGGTCATGGGATCGAGCCCCGCATCAGGCTCTGTGCTGGGCGTGGGGCCTGCTTAAGATTGTTCTCTCTCCCTCTGCTGCTCGTGCTTTCCCTCTCCCGCTCTCTCCCTCAAAAAACAAAGCGAAACAAAACAAAAACTTCTGCTTCTGTTGATCAGGAATGTGAGGAGGACTCAGCCTGGCAGTTTTCTCTTGGGGCCCCTTGCCTGGTTGCAGTCATGAATTGGCCGGGGCCGCAGTCATGTGAAGACTTGATAGGGGTGTCCAGTCTGCTCCTAAGATGACCCTCTCACGTGCCCGGGAAGCTGATGGTCGCTGTGGGACGGAGGCCTTCTCTGCGGGGCTGTTGTGCGGCCTCAGGAGATGGAGGCTGGCATGCCCCGGATGGAGCCGCCCAAGGCATCTGGAATGGAAGCTGCGCTGCCTCTTAGGCCTAGCCTTGGAGGTCACACCCATGACGTCCACCATATTGTTGTGGTTGAGGAGCTTGCCAGTGTCTGCCCAGGTCTGAGGCGAGAGACTACAGATCCCGCCTCTCCGTGAAACAGTGCCAATTGTCACTGGTGGAAGGGGGACATACTGATGCGGTCATCTTGGGGAGACACAAAGCCTTTGCCTTTAGCCATAGAGCTATCCTATCCCCCCCGTGGAACATCCCACACCCGGAGTCAGTTCTGGTGAGCGTTGCTTTCTGCCATTGCTGCCTTCGCGAAGCCATGAAGAAACTGATAGAATGAAAGAAAGCAACTGGTGTTGAGGTTCTAACGTACTGATATGGTTTGCTCTTTCTGGGACGGTAGATCCCGCTTGTGCCTGACAAACCCCTGTGACACGACCACTGGCCACAGCACAGACTACGTTTCTGGGTTTCTATTGAGATGGATGTGTGGGTTTTCTTTATTTTTTTTAAGTTTGTTTTTTATTTTGAGAGAGAAAGGGGTGGAGAGAATGACCAAGGGAGGGGCAGAAGGAGATAGAGAGAGCGAGGGAGAGAATCTTAAGCAGACTCCACGCTCAGGGCAGAGCCCAATGTGGGGCTCCATCATGGCCGTGAGATCACGACCTGAGCCGAAATCAAGAGCTGGACGCTTAACTGACTGAGCCTCCCGGGTGCCCCCGGAGGTGTGGGTTTTAAAGCCACGTTTCCCAGCCCATGGTCCTTTTTGGGCTCCCGACTCATTAGGAGACTTTGGCCACATTCCCCCTCCCTGGCCTCCGTCTCTTCAGCGTTTGCCTGGGAGAGGCAGGAGGCCCAGAGGCAGGAGAGGACACAGCAGGAAGTTGCCAGTGCGCAGGGCAGGCTGGCTGAGGGAGGGAGGGGGGTGGGGGGAGAGAAAGGCCTTTGGTGGGGCAGCTCTAGGTGACTGGGTGACACGTGAGGCCTGAGCCAGCCAGGCCCGGGGTCCAGCCGTGAAGCCCACACACCCACAGTCACAGCCGGCCTGGCCAGGAGCGAAGCAAGATCAAATATGGCAGAACACAGTGAGCTGAGCTCAGTGGCTCGGAAAAGAGCTGGGTGGCAGAACAGGACACAGGGGACGTCCCGTCACTCAGAGGTGCCGCTCAAGGTAAGAGGGCGGGAGCCTCCCTTGGTGTTTTTCACAACACCTCACAACAGGTTGTGGCCTTGCTTCATTCATGTCAGACCCAGAGCGGTGGGAACGGAGCCTTCTCCCCACCCGGGGCCGTTTGTCCCCAGACCACGTTCCCTATGCGTCCTGTTCTCCCACTTAATCGGAGAGTGCGTCCCCCGCACCCCGCACCCCTGCTTACTCCGTCTTCTGACCCGCCGCTGATTGTATAGGTGTTTGGAGGTGTCGGCTCTGAAGTGTTAAAAATAAAACCAAGCTTTCCATACTGGGATTTCTCATTATCGTGCTTACAAATGAGGCCCGCTGCCGCGTTTCAACAATTGGCTAACAAGCTCTAATTTGAGCGTTTCGGCTGGACCTTTGCACAGCAGGAGCCGACTCGGAGCAGATGCCTTCTCACAACTGCCTGTTTGGGGAGCTGGTCACGTTCCCATTCTAGCACAGCCTCCCTGAATAGAGAAGCCCCAGGTAGGGTGGACAAAAGGACGGCCAAGTCTGGAGAGCCTTCTGGTAGACGGCTATTGTGCCGGGCGGGGGCGGCGGGCCCAGAGAGAGGTTGCGGACGTCTGGCCAGGTACGCACAGCCTCCCCAGCCCGGCAAGAGGGCACTCGCCAGGTGAAGGTCAAGGTGTGGAGAGGAGGGCTTGGATACTCCCTCCACAGCTTCTTGGCCCCTGTGAAATGTTCCCGCCAGAAAGTGCACGGCTCTCCGACTGGTGCTGAGCTCAGTATACCTCGCGTGCTGAGCCCGCTTCCTGCAATACTGTGCTTGTGACGGCAGAAGTCCTGGGCCAGGAACTGGGTTTGGCCAGTTCTTTTAGGGCAGGTTGAGTGGGTCAGCTGTAATAGACTTTTTTTTTTTTTTTTAAACGGTTAGTTATTTTTGAGAGAGCACAAGCACGGTCCGGGCTGAGTGGGGTGGGGTGGGGGGGGGGGTGTGCAGAGGATCCAAAGCAGGCTCTGTGTTGACAGCAGCCAGACCCACTTGGGGCTTGAACTCATGAACTGCGAGATCACGACCTGAGTGGGCCACTCAACGGACCAAGCCACCCAGGCGCCCGTGTAATGAACCTTTAAAGAGGAAGAGCTCAGTAGAAGCTAGATGATGTTGGTGGCTGGCACTAGGTCCCCACTCCTGTTGTCGTAACTGCCTGGTCCACTGATGGCATCTGGAGAGAAGGATCGAGGAGTGACCAGAAGCAGCAGTAGGGGCTGACTTAAGGAGCCGGGATCCCCCAGCCCCAGCCCAGAGGCGCAATGGAAGGTTCAGGAAGTCCTGTTCCTCCCTCCTCCCCAGGCCCCTCCCCAGAATGTCTGTTTGGCTCTTGCTGAATCCCTCCCACAGAAGTGCTTAGCAAATGTTTGCTCAAAGAATGAACGAATCTGGCTGGCGCTCTTCTAGTGGTGTCTTTCACCCCTGCTCACGTGCCCTGAAGGCCCCCCAACTATCTACTCCAGAATCTCCCCTGCTCCCCGTGATTCCCTCCCCTTCTTAACATTTTTGCTCCCCTTCTGTCCATTTCTGATTAATTATTGGTCTCCAACCAATAGTTAGCCCTTCCCTGATGTGCTCAAGTTAACAAGGTCGAAATTTCTCAAATAAAACATGTACGCGTAGCTTCTATCAGGGATATTTCCAAACAGACAAGGAACTGGAAAGAGTAGGATAATGGCCCTCCTCCCCACCGTATGCTCATCGCCCAGCTTCCCACAATTATCAGCATTTTGCCCATCTTGTGTCCTCTTTCCTTCTGACCTTTTTCCTTCGCGGAGGGGCTGGGGAGGAGAGAGTATTTTCATCCTCTAGCTTTCTGAGTGCAGCTAAAAGCCTCCCTTACCTTCATTACCACATTAGCTCGTTAGGCCCGCATGGACAGGGTGGCACCTCCCGGCTCAATTATCTTCTGCTTCGAATGTCACAGAGTTTTACTTCTGTGCTGTGAGCTGTTGGAATTACACAGTTCTCACTGCTTTAAGTGCCGTTATTTAGAATCCAATTTGGCTCGCTTTAGATGAGCTATAGAGTCTCTACATTGTTTCTCTTTTCCCTTTTTTCTTCTGAGGCTAAAAGTCAGAGCCGCCCAACCCCCTCCACCTGCCCCCTCACCCCCATCCCATAGTGTGTTTCTTTTTCTCCCTTTCTCTTTTCTAACCATACCCTGAAGCATTTCACCAATGACCCTTTGTTATCTAACCACATGTCACCAGCTCAGGAGACGATCTGAAAATTGACAGCAATAAGGAAATAGCCTGGATCCAGGCTACTTCTCGAGGAGCCTCAAGCCCCAAGACAGGCCTACTAGGCTGTGTCAGGGAGATTCTCCGTCTCCTTGCTGTCTGGAGGGACAGGGACAGATGGAGGCACACATTGGGGGGTGGAGAGCTTTCCTGGGGGGCATCTGGTAGGTCTGCCTACCAGGCCTTCCTTACGTGTATGAAATTGACAACGATTCCTTGTGTCAGAAATTTAAAATTTGTGACATACATATTTCTCTTTTATGTCTCAGTCCTGGCATGCTTTGTTTTGACCGTTTTATTCTTAGGCAGAGAACAAAAAGCTCAAGTTCGATTGCTTCCTCACCGGCATCCTGAAGGCACACGTGACGATATTTGGGGGTTCCACGTGTGCCCTTCGTGCAGACAGTCAGCTCTCCACGTTCTATGAATTTCTCTCAGCACAGCAAGCACATCTGCCAGGGGGGGTCCCAGAGTTCCTTTTCTCCTTGATTACCCAGCCCAGCTCAGCCAGGGAATATTTCCCAGTCTCCTCCTGCCTGTGCCCAGACCTTCCCCACCCTCCCAAATCCCCCTAAACGGGAGCCAGTTGTGAGGGCCAGTGGACAGAGGGGTGTCTCGTGGGCTGAACCGGTCCCCTCGCCCTGGTCCCTTTCACCATCCTCCCTTCCTTTTAGTTCCTCTTCCCCCGTGGTCTCCCCCTCCCACCTGCTGCTTGGAGGCTTCTTGCAGAGACATACCTCCCGGTCCCAGACCTCAGCCCCCCCTCCCACACCCTCCCTTCCCCTGGCCTTCACCTAGTGCCTCGGGTCCTCAGAGCAATGCTCAGCCACGGGGCTCCTTGCGAGAAGTGGCTACTGCATAGGTAATTGACAGAAATCTGTGTGTTGAGTTGCTTCATTCATTCGTCAACCCTGCCCAGATAGCCCGCCTTCCCTTGTCGTAAGAGCTGACATTTTTTGAGGGCTCACTGTGTGCCAGGTACATATTCACTCATTGTCCGTATTACCTTATTTAATCCGCACACCGACCCTATGAGGCAGGTATTATTGTTACCGTCGTTTGGCAGATGAAGCACAGAGAGGTTCAGTCACTTGCCTAAAGGCACACAGCTGATAATTAGCAGAGAGGAAATTCGAATCTGAGATTCCCACTCAGCACCTGATTGGAGAACACAAAAGTCCTTAAAAGAGAACCCGAAACTATGTAAAATTACATACGGCATGGAAATAATTGGATAAGGATCTTGGCTCAGGTGGTGGAATTCTGATTCGGATGTTCTCCTTTTTCCATTTTTATTTTCTCATTTCCATTAATTTTTTTTTTTTTTTAAATTATAGGATTGCTCACATAGTGACTGTCGAAAATGAACCTGATGGTGGAGCTTCAGATGACATAGAAAGCCAGCGGAGGAGACGCTTTTGGTTAGGTTGCCTTGTATGTCCTACTAACCTCGGGCAGGCAGTCCCCCTTACGTCCGGCTTGTGACCTTGTTTAAGTCCTGTAGAGGAAGACCCAAATTCCCAGGAATCATCAGTGATTTCTAGTCATTACGGAAATACTATGGGCAAAGTTTCCAGAAAGAAGGGATCCATCTTTAAGGATCTGAGGGTCAACTAAAATTGTAGGAGAAAGGAATTACGAGCGAGATAGATCTGTGATTATGACATTGGTTGGGACGAGAAATGAAAATATCCACAAACTCCCCGAGAGAGGACTCAGAATGGGAGAGCTGGGGTGTCACCAGGATAGACCTTGCCCAAACCCCCATGGTTTCTGCCTCCACTCTCCTTCCAGGATACTGTGGGCGTAATCGGAGGACAGGACCGTGTCCATTCCCCTTGGTGCCCTGGCATCTAGCTACAGTACCTGGCACACAGCTGGTGCTGGGGGAAAAAGCAATGAATGAACGAACGGATGAATGAATGAACACGGTGACGAAGTGTTGCCGTGAAGTCAGTCAGGTGTGTGCAACCTGAACTGCCACTTAGGCATCTGTCATCTACTTCCCCTATTCGTCTTGCCAATTTCTTCGTCGTCCTGTAATCGCATCGCTCAGACCTCTCAGCACGGCTTCAGTGGCGGCGGCGTCACTCACGGTGGCAGGTGGCAGGCTTCGCCCACTGCATTATTCGGTGTGTCACGAGCTGCCTCGGTTCTAAAGGAGAAGGAGCCTCAAAAAAGTGGCTTCCCCACTTGCAGGCATGACACAGTGTCTTCGCTGCACGAACTTTTGGTCTCCCGCTTGGATCCTACGGAGGTAACCTTTGCGGGGGCCTCAGGGAAAGTGGGACAAGTGGGTAATGACACTGAGTGAAGGCAGTACAGACAACACCTTCCTCTGGGCTCTTAGACAAGCCTTTCCTGGTCCTCTCTGCTCCAGTCCCTGTGCAATAGGACAAGGGTGGCTGTACCCCCTTGTGCCACCTTCCGGGGTTCTCATGAGAAAAATAGATGGAGAAGCTCTTTGAAAAACTTGATGTTCTATTTAAATGTTCTCTCTGGAGAATGAAGTTTTCCTAGGGGCACATCTTTTAGCTTTTCCTATAACCCTGTCGCTCCCTAAGCCTTTTTCTTTTCTTTTTTTCCTAAATGAGAGAGAGAAAAAAAATCCCATGTGCCATTTCCTCCTCCGCCTTTCTCTCATTAGGATTAAAAAAAAAAAAAAAAAAAGGCATTATTTTCCGAGTTCCTCAGCAACTGAACTTTACGAGATAGGAAATTCTCAATTCTGAGTCAAAATTCACATGTAAACCAATTTTCTTAACCTGATGCCTGCTTTTACATTCAGAAAAGCTTCAGATTTCTGTCTTCACATCACCGTGAACTCTCCATTTCTCCTGAGCTTGTTCATCAGTCTCTGAGAAAATTCTCCCAGCAACTCCCCCCCGCCCACAGTAAGGTCCTCCAGATCAGTGTGAAACCCTTAATTTAATAACACCATTACGGCTTCCCAACA
This sequence comes from Prionailurus viverrinus, assembly GCF_022837055.1. Lineage (NCBI taxonomy): Eukaryota > Metazoa > Chordata > Mammalia > Carnivora > Felidae > Prionailurus > Prionailurus viverrinus. The sequence goes on from NC_062561.1 coordinate 9,240,172, forward strand.
TGGGTAAATGAGATAAACTACATATACGCCAGGAAAGAAGGAAATTAATTTTTCTCAGTTGAACAAAGGAGAAAGCCTTGCAAAAGCAGTAATTTGACAGCTAATAGCAGTAGGGATCATGGAGAATCCTGAATCAAGAGGTGGGGAGGTCATGTATCCTTGACAGGTTTCAGAATACCTCCAGAGATCCCAACAGCCACAGATCGGAAAAGACCCAAGAGGCAAAACATCCCTTAAGACACGAAAAGTGATGGATGGGAGTCTGAAAAGAGAGGACCCCGTCCTATTCCGAACTCAGGTTTGACACTGGGGATTCACATTAAATCAAGAGTCCCCAGAACTTGTGTTTTAGCTACGTCAAAGACTTTTGGTCAATGTGTTGTTCAGGTCATGAGCAGAAGACACCCAGCACCTCGTTTTCTAGACCCAGATTTTTGGGGAGTGGAAGGGAAGAGATTCATAATTTACAAGACATTTGAAGTAAAATATAGGGGTACCTGGGTTCAGTAGGTGGAGCATCCAACTTTGGCTTGGGTTATGATCTCGCGGTTTGTGAGGTTGAGCGCCACATCAGGCTCGCTGCTCTCAGCACAGAGGGCACTTCAGATCCTCTGTCCCCCTCTGCACCTCTCTGCCCCTCCCCCTGCTCGCACTCCCTCAAAAATAAATAAACATTTTTTAAAATAATGTAAAGTGTACACTAAGATGATTACAACGTGTAGTAATATTTGGGGGTCAACGCAAACGGGTACGCTGTGACCAAAACGTGCCGATCGTGTAAAGGTTGGCTGCGGACTAGTAGGTAAAAGAGCGGGGAAGGAGGCCTGGAATTCATCACCGATCCCAAGCTGGGAAATACGCCAACTTTACTGCGTTATTCTTGTGGGGGGAAACGGCCCACCACGATTCTAGAATGCATTAAAAAGTAAATCGCATCCGAGGGAAGGAGAAATAGTCATTTTGTTATGCTTCCCAGTGGACTCTTAGAAAACCACAAGCCATCTTGATTATTGCACTTTTCCAAAGACATGGAAAGACTTGAGACAATCCAGAAAGAACGACACAAATGTCACGAGAGGACGCGTGCGTTCGTCCCGTGAGGGGAGGTTAAAGCCTCAGGACTATTTCACCTCAAAAGGGATGAAGTGTCGTTGTTTCAAACACATGACAGGTTTTGAGCAGGAGGAGGCTGGTCTTTTGTTTCCTGAGCCTGTGGAGGCCACGACAAACAGTATAGATGGAAATGAGGACGATAAATAAGCCCTCTGGTGGCTTTCTGTTTCCTACAGACCACGGCAAAGCTCCTTTGCAGTGCAAGCCCACTTCTCATCACTGCCACCATTTGGCTGCAAACCCATGCCAGCTGCTGTCCCTCTGCCTCTGTTCCTTTGTGCCTTCCACACATCTTCTTGTCTCCACCAGCCTGGCTGGCAACTTTGCAGGTCCCCTGGGTTGTACCCACTCACGTTTCTGGCTTCTCCCAACACCAGGAGCTCCCAGCAACAGCGCTGGACCCAAGTGGGAACCCAGTGGAAGGTTGTTAAATCAATGAACAATTTAAAGAGGAGATACTTCGTGCTAAAGCAAAGGCCAGGAGAGAGATGCCTATTAAGGAATTTGGGGGCGAAATGCTGTGTGCTGTGCTCTGTGAACTCCTCTTCACCCCCCCCCCGACCCAGTCTTCAGTCAAACCTACACTGCTCACTAGTACTTTAGGCGGTGGGTTTTCTTGGGACGCCTGGGTGGCTCAGTCGGTTAAGCATTTGACTCTTGCTCCCGGCTCAGGTCGTGAGCTCGAGGTTTGTGGGATTAAGCCCTGCATCCGGCTCCGTGCTGCCAGCACGGAGCCTGCTTGGGATTCTCTCTCTCCCTCTCTCTGCCCTTTCCCCATTTGTACTCTCTCTCTCTGTTTCTTTCAAAATAAATAAATAAACTTGACGTAGTGGGTTTTGCCTCTGGGAATGTAGTTCAGTGGGTAGTTCTGCCTCAGGGTGACGAGGGGCGGAACACCTGTGGCTGCCCAACACCTGTGTAACATGGAAAATCTGCTTTGCCTTTGAAGAAGGTTTGCTCATCCTCCTGTTTACGTCTAGGATCGAATCCCTCGAGAGGACTTTTCTCGGTCTCATTTCCTCACTGACCCCCAAAAAGAGTTCGTGTAGCTAGCTGCGTAACTAGCTTTTCCCATGGTAGGTTCCCAATAAATTCTTCAGATCTCATGGTAGTTCAACACCCATGCCCATTCTGGGGTAGGAGCCATTGAATTTCTCCATTATGCTGACCATCCACGGCTTAGCCCACCTCGGCCCGTCTGTGCAGAATTGTTGCTTACAGAGTATTGTCCTGGGAGCCACACAGCTTACTGGGAGGAGGCGGATGGAGAATCTTTTAGAGTTACTCGGCACCTCCACTTGACCTGGGCCCGCTGCCCGGCGAACTTGACGAAGTACAGGGAGAACGCAGTGGTAGCAATTGGCCCTCTACCACCGGAGACCTCGTTCGGCAAACTCTGCTATTTTCCTGAAGCCATACTGCATTTTACGAGACCAGAAGGGATGGCGAGACTTCAGCTAGGTCACCCCTGTCTGTCTGAGCAGAACGGAACTCTAGTTCAGAGTTAGTTCCGAAGAGCTAGTTGCAGAAAGCTGGCTCTTCCTCTAAATCCCTACATGCCCCGATGACATTTCATCTCTTTATTTGTTTCCAAACCACGTTCCTCTCCCAAACAAGCCTTTGCTGTGTTTGCTTTAAGATACATTAGAACTCCAGTTTCCCACTGTGCCTTTGTACCCCTTTGCCAAAATTATGCAAATTAAGAATAACCCCAATCTGGTTGGGGTTGCTGGTGATTGAAGAGTAATTGGGCTGTAATGTGCTAATCCGTATGCTAATATTTGTCCCTGAAGATACAGAGACCTGAAAATGCTAATGTGAGAGCCCCACCATAACAGACTAAGATAGCTGGGAGTTTGGGGGAGGAGGAGAGAGGCGGGGAGCCAGATGGGGCTGAGAAGTCGCATGAGGGAATGGGCCTTCTGGAAACAGTGAGGGTTTTCGTTGGCTTCCTTACATTTCCCAGACTTGCAATGGTGACTACGTGTTACTATTAGGAGCGGGAAACTGAACGTGAACCGTGGGAAGGAAAGATGATGAGGGATGCAGAAGCAGATGAGATGGGCCTTGCCAGAGCACCTCCCGGGAAGAGTTGGGTGCAGGGACGTTCCGCGGCCCCCTAGGGTCCAGGGGAGCCGCAGAGTCAGCTTTTAGGTGGTGAAGGCCCCAGCCGCGGCACCATGGGTCTCAGGGCCTCTGAGTCTGAGAGAAATCAGAAACGACTTCACACCCAGTAGTAGAGGCAAATGCGAACACCACTCGGAAACTGTAAATACCGTACCCAGACCGTGTCTCTCCGTTCATTCCTTCAACACAATGTGTTCTACAAATAGAGATTAACTACAGTCCCAGCGCAGTACCCTCTCCTCTCTGTGGGGGAAGGGAAGATAAGTAGAGATGAATAAAACATCCTTTTCCTGTCTAAGGAGAAGAAGGCTTTCTGAAGGGAGCTCTGGTAATGAACTTGCAAGGGCAGTCTGTGGCCGGGGGCCTTCTCGTGGCTTCTGGCAGCAAAGAGCTCTGGTCCCCCTGGGCTGACTGAGGGCTTAGCCAGGAGGGACGGAGAGGAGGCCATTGGGGATGGTGGGATGACTGACTGGTTGCTTCGGAGAGGTGCTGAAGAAGGGCTGTGACCTCCTCGCATGGAAGGTCTTAAGAAAGAAGGTGGTGATCATGCAAAGTGCCTCAAACAGTGGCCCTTTGTTTGGGGGCTGCCTCTGGCCGCATTCTACACTTGATCTTAGCCAGAAGGCCGAGAAGCGATGGCCATGTTCTATCCCATACCTTCATCAAACCCTTCCCACACATGATCCCACCAGAGGGAAGCTCTGAACTTCCATGATAAGTGACCGGCTGTCCTTTCCTGGTCACGTGTGTCTTTTTCTGTGACACTCTTAAAACCCTTTAATGTCTTCTCGGAGATATTAAAGAGTTCTTTAGCGAATTCTCCCCGCTTCCTTTGCCAGGAAGCAGGTGGATCATATATACACCATAGAGTTGAAAGACTCCAGCCAGTGAGACACGAGTGCCATCAATGAAAGCAGCAACCTGTCAGAGAATAATGTAAATAATCTGGACCAGAGGAAGCCATTTTCAAGGCGTACCTTTCTGATGTCGTGGCTTCTGGTTTCCAGGCTCTGGTCTCAAATGGTCTCAGGCAAAGTACGTTAATACTGATGTCATTTATTTGTACCAGTGTACGGAAAAGGTGGTGGAAATGTTGGAAGACCTCTGCAGTCTCATTAGTTGGGTTGAGGCTAGGACCCTGCTTTCCACTCTGGAAATTGGGTCTAAAACCAGGAAAGTGAAATCTCCCAACGACGCAAATAACGTGCCATATGGGTACAGATGATCAGTGCTCAGTGCCCATTCTAGACGAAAGGTGTTTCCAGGATACTCTTTTAACAAAAGTAATGAGCTGTTCTTTGGTCGTAGGAAAAGAGGGTGTTTATTGATCACACGTATTTTTAATTAGTAATAGACACAGATGTTTTCCCATAGTTTTTTTTCTGACACAACTTAATTCTCTAATCAAAGGTTCTCAGCATAAAAATAAAGGAGACAGATTTCTTTAAGCCACCAGAAGCGTCTCCTCTCTTAACTTCTGTATTGTTGGCTCAATGTAAGTTACCCTGAAAACGACCACCTCCAAAGCCCTGAAAGTTCTCCTTGAATCATTTCACCCTAACAGGCTCTCTTATTTCATATCAACACAGTAGCAGGTACAATGCTTTAGGCAGGCAGAAACACTACAGGCGTCAAGCAAGACTCGTGTTAGTTTGCGCACATCTCGTTCATACTAGACCTTTGTATAATTTCATTCCTCTCTCTATCAATAACAATCCATCTGTCCTTGAAAAAAAAATTCATTGACCTTCTCCAGGCTTCAGCTGGCTTGCCTGTCAAAAGATGGCTGAACTAAGTGTGTTTCCAAGTACCTCCTGGTTTAACTAAGCTGGCACGCTGAAGCTGTGTCCCCCCGCGGGACACGAGGCAGGAACAGCAAGGCCACCCCCCCCCCCCCCGCCCCCCGCCCTCCTGACAATGCAGCCAGGTGCTCTCAGCTTCAGAACATGCTTTTATGTTCTCTCTTGTCTGACCGGAAGGAAAAGTTGGGACAGCCCGACTTTTGCTTCAAGGTCCAGCTCCAATACCTTCTCTTGACCTGTCCGTCCCTCCTCCTTCCGCGTGTGTCAGCGGCCATACGTACGTACGATGCAGGATCACCTCAGTTCTACAGGCGTGCCCCGGGCACTTTATACATATCCCGATTACAAAAGAGGCATTTCTACGATGATGGCTAAGTTTCAGGATCAGTGAGGGGGGCAAAGTGGTCACAGACAGAATTACCTTTGAAAAGCCCTCAAGCTATCCCATGTGTGAGGGACTGTGTTTAGGAAAACTACTCCCGTCTTTCCCCCCACCCCCGCCGTTTTATTGAGATATAATGGACATATAACACTGTATAAGTCGAAGATGTACAACATAATGATTTGATATATGATGTATTTTGTAAAATGATCACCACAGTAAGCTTAGTGAACATCCATACCCACAAAAATAGTTATAATTTTTTCTTGTAATGAGAACTGTTAAGATCTTCCTTAGCAACTTTTTTTTTTTAAGTTTATTTATTTTGAGAGAGAGGGTGTGAGCTGGGAAGTGGCAGAGAGAGAGAGAGAGAGAGAGAGAGAGAGAGAATCCCAAACAGCCTCTGCACGGTCAGTGAGGAGCCTGATGTGGGGCTCGAACCCACGAACCATGAGACCATGGTCTGAGCCGAAAACCAAGAGTCTGACACTTAACCGACCGAGCCGCTGAGGTGCCCCTCTTCGCAACGACTTTCTAATAGGCACACTGCAGTACTATTAACTGTAGTCACCGTGCTATACATTGGATCCCCTGAGCTTGTTTATTTTAATAGCTGGAAATTTGTACCTTTTGACCCCCTTCACCCCTTGCCCCCCCCCCCAAGCACCCGCCTCTGGCAACCGCCAATTATTCTCTGTTTCTGTGAGCTTATTTTCTTCTGCTTCCATATATAAGTAAGATCATACAGCATTTGTCTGTCTCTGACTTATTTCACTTAGCATAATGCCCTCAAGGTCCCTCTGTGCCATTGCAGGTGGCAGGATTTCTTGCCTTTTCATGGCTGAGTAACATTCCATTGTGTATGGACGCATACCACCTTTCCTTTATCCATTCGTCTGGTGACGGGCATTTAAGTTGTTCCCATGTCTCGGTTATAGCGAATAAAGCTGCAGTACAGGTGGGGGCACAGCTATCTGTCTGGGGTATGGATTTCCTTTCTTTTGGCTAAATACCCAGGGGGGGAGCTGCTGGATCGTACGGGAGTTGTACTTTTCATTTTTTGAGGAAGCTCCACACTGCTCCCCATAGTGGCTACGTGAACGGTGCATATGGGTTCTCTTTTCTCCGCACCCTCGCCAACAATTGTTATCTCATATCATCTTGGTATTAGCCATTCTGACGGGCTTGAAGGGATAGCTCATTGTGGGAAAACTACCAATGTCTTTATCACTGTCAGTATGTCAGCTCAGGAGGCATCTGGGCCAGGAGAGTCAGGAGAGTGGGTCTGGTCAGAGCCCTGCCGCTTGGGCTCCTGAGACAGTCATGCCTTTCTCTCTTTCCCTGGAAAGCCCAGTGCTCAGGAGTGGAAACTTGGGCACCTCTCCGATTGTGTCGGCTTAGGATTGCCCAGCCATCTCCTGGGCCGTTCTTGAGTGATGTCAAGTCTAGGGTCATGTCTCTTCATCTTCGGTGCTCAGCAGGGCTCAGGCTTTCTCTGGAAGCACACAGCGAGTGACTGGCTGACCGACAGACCATTTACCTTACATTAAAACCATGTTCCTGGGGCGCCTGGGTTGGCTCGGTCGGTTAAGTGTCAGACTTCGGCTGAGGCCATGATCTCGCGGTTCGTGAGTTCGAGCCCCACATCTGGCTCTGTGCTGGCTGTGCAGAGCCTGCTTGGAATTCTCTGTCTCTCTGCCCCTCCCCTGCTTGTGATCTCTCTCTCAAAATAAATCAATAAACTAAAAAAAAAAAAAAAAAAATTCCTGCACAGGAAGTCAGTGACCTTTATTTTAAAGAGACTTTTGTAATAAGCCATCTCCACTGAATGAGAAAGGAGACCCAGGATCCAGAGAACAAGGGATGGTGGCACCCAACGGATTTCGCGGCGCGTGTCCTTGGGGCTGCGACTTATCTCTTCCACCCCCAGGGAGCCAGGACAGGTCAGCTGTTTCAGACACCAGTCACGGGGTGGTTTCTATATTAAATGACCTGTTGTACTAATGGTGGGGTACCAAGGGGGTGGGGACCAAGGACATGAGTAGGAGCAACTGGGTGCCCCACAGCAGGAAGCAGCCACTGTGAGACCGTCATGGGACTGAGAGACAAGGTGTTTCATCACAATCGTTCAGGGGTGTCTCTGTCCCTCGCAGGTTGGTTTCGCTCTTACTTTTTTTTTTTTTTCCTCCTGAGCCCAGGCCCCCCTTGACGTGCCCTGGCCACCACCGCGATCATTCTTTTTCCATCTTCTCCACGCACTCAGCTTCAATCTGGGGAACGAGGCGGGGAAGGCTTTCCTCCACCTCTCTGTATTCAGGAGCCCTGCGTCCGCTCTCCGCCGACTTCCTAGTCCAGCTCGTAAGCTAACTACTCGACCACGATCAGTCGGTGCGGGGGGCACAAATGGATAGACTCGGGGCACCCGTCTCCCCTCCACCCTCCCAGCCCAAGTTGTGGCCGACTCCCCCCGAGTCGGGGAGCCTGGCAAGCCACGGTCTCCCTCCTTGGGGTCCACTACATTTTCCCACCTCCACGGTCACGAGGGGAGAGGCCCGACACGTCTACATCTAGATTTGTGGTTTAGTCCCAACGAAGCTTGGAAGGAAACAAGCATTCGCATCTATGAGGCACCCTCTTTTATGCTTCTCTCCCAAGTCCCATGCAGCAAGCAGCTGGAGGCAGCTGTTGGGGGAAAGCAGGGCTTGCTTGTCCTTACCTCTCCTGCCCCCATCAGGGGGACAGCTCCGAGGGAAGACTCCCAGGGCAGGAAAGGGTCAACGCGGACAGAAATTTCCCGAGGCCCTAGACACTGTTTTGAGAGCGAAGGGAAGTCTGGGAGCGGGGAGTAAATGATGGGTGTTATTTTCAGTTGCCGGTTTAAATTATTAGTGTCCTCTTCTTAGCTGTCATCCTGAGCACCGAAGTTACAGCCTTGGCCTCACGACGATCTGTGTCCCTGCCCAACCGACCAGGCACGGGCGAGGAGCATCCCATGCTGTCTGAGGACCCCGAACCTTCCCTTGCAGCCATAGGCAGCTGAGCTGCCCACCAGGCTGACAGACCCACGCCTGGCACGGGCATGTGTCGGCCCCGCCTGGCTGTGCCGTCCTCGCGGTTAGCGGTTTACGACCACAGAAAACAGGGGCGGCTGCAACTCAGGATGAACCTACGTCAGCCTATCCTATGTCTAGAGAAAAGGGCTTTAAGTATTAAAGAAAGCGAGATCCTGGATCGCCTGCCCTTGTTCTCTTGTTCCTCCTTTAACCACTCTGGCCTGATGTCCTGAAGGGACCTGAGCCACGTTCCTGGCAGGGGTCTCCCCATCTCTCTCTCTGTCTCTGTCTGTCTCTCTCTCTCTCTTAAACCCTGCACGGATGCCCCTCCACTGCTCTCCACTCTCATGCATAATTCTCTTCTCAGTTCCTCTTAATAATTTACTCAGCCACTAAAAATAACACCCGCAGTGGGCTCCAAGCTTCCAGACTTTCTTAAGCTCTCAAACAGATACAAGAGCCTTCGGGAATCTGTGCGCGGCCGTCCCGTTGGTTCTTACGACCCCCAGCTCTCCGTCCTCCCAGAGGGGAACATTCGGCGTGCGGAATATTTAGGGCCTTTCTTCTCCTTTTTCGCTGCTGCCCCACAGCATGTCATTTCACCAGGCAGCTTATATCCCTTCAGAAAGTGGACCAGATCAGGGAAAGAAGAGAACACTCAAAGGCAGATCCTTCTTGCCACGGCATTTGCATATATATATATATAATTGGTACTGGAGGATTTTGAAATTAACAACACAAATATGACGTCGTGGGTTTATTTATAAATTTCGATTTCCCATGCTAAGAATGGTTCATCATGGTCCAGAAAAGGAGCGTCTGTTTACACGTTCAATTTCCTGATGATCGCAACACTGCGAACACAGAAAATCCAGAGGAGAGCTGTTGAGGCTGCAAAGCTTCTTTCCTTTATAATATATTGTCTGATGCACAGTGCAGGGTGAAGCGCATAGCAGCATCTCACTAAATTCGTTCCGGGCTTTTGAGAGTAGCTTCACATTGTCAAAAGTATATTTTGGGGCGCCTGAGTGGCTCGGTCGGTTAAGCATCCAACTTCGGCTCAGGTCATGATCTCACGGTCCGTGAGTTCGAGCCCCGCGTCGGGCTCTGTGCTGACAGCTCAGAGCCTGGAGCCTGTTTCAGATTCTGTGTCTCCCTCTCTCTCTGCTCCTCCCTTGTTCATGCTCTGTCTCTCTCTGTCTCAAAAATAAATAAACGTTAAAAAAAAATTTAAAAAAAAGTATATTTTATCTCAGGCCCTGCTTTGAAAATGACAGCTAACTTTTTTTTTTTTTTTTTTTTTACAAAAAGCATTTTATTGTGTGCCGGGCTCTGTGATAAGCACAGAAGACTTGGGAGATAGCATTCTTGTCACCATTTTACAGTAAGGAAAACCAAGGCCCGGAAGGCGTAAGCGTCTTGCTCAAGATTTCATAGCTAGTAAGTGGCACAAGCTGAGACTTTGACCCTGCATCTAACTGACTCCAAGTGTGCACTTTTAATGTTTCTTTAATGTTTATTTATTTTTGAAGGAGAGAGAGACAGAGCATGAATGGGGGAGGGACAAAGACAGAGAGAGAGAGGGAGGGAGGGAGACACAGAATCTGAAGCAGGCTCCCACAGAGCCTGACGCAAGGCTCAAACTCATGAGCTGTGAGATCGTGACCTGGGCCAAAGTCGGATGCTTAACCGACTGAGCCACAGAACCACACCCTCCAAATGTGTGTTTTGTTTTTTTTTTTTAATTTTTTTTTTCAACATTTATTTATTTTTGGGACAGAGAGAGACAGAGCATGAACGGGGGAGGGGCAGAGAGAGAGGGAGACACAGAATCAGAAACAGGCTCCAGGCTCTGAGCCATCAGCCCAGAGCCCGACGCGGGGCTCGAACTCCCGGACCGCGAGATCGTGACCTGGCTGAAGTCGGACGCTTAACCGACTGCGCCACCCAGGCGCCCCCCAAATGTGTGTTTTAACCTCAGAGAGCACCGTCTTGTAGGAGCATAAGATACCTAGAGTCGATGGAGTGGGAACTCAACGCATGGAGGTCTGGTTAGTTGTTTCAAAGTACAGGGATCTACAGGTGGCTGGGTGGCTCGGCCAGTTAGGTGTCCGACCCTTGATTTAGGCTCATGATCTCACAGTTTGTGAGATCAAGCCCCACGTCGGGCTCTGGGCTGACAGCGCAGAGCCTGCTTGGGATTCTCTTGGCTCTGCCCCTCCCCCACTCACACTCACTCTCTCTCTCTCCAAACTACCTCCCTCAGCTTCCCTTTCTAGAAACTTAACTCAGCATACCCCAATCATTTCCATGGTATCTACAGAGCACTGAAGGACAGAAGGTTGAGTTGCATCTTTTAGAAACTCATTGCTTTCTCCTTAATAAGGGATGGTGAGCCACACCCAGTGTAAGCCTGACCCTGCATTAGTGATTGAATATCTCTTGATGTTATAAACGTCTTCGTGGCTCTAAGGTTTAGGAAAACTTCATGGATGAGGCAGTGAAGCTCACTTGGTCCGTTCCAAGTGGCCGGACGTTGACAATTCCCATTCCATGGTTTAGCATAGCCTGGATAGCTAAAGAAGAGTAAAATAAAAACTCATTTCCTGTTTACCATTCTGATTTCTTCTGAGAGCTAAACGTATCCATTTTCTTGCCCTCTGAAGGTTTCCTCGGTCCTGTTTATTTAAGAGAATACCTTGTTGCCTTTTCATTTTGTTGGGAGAGGAAAACTTCTTCTCTATCCTTCAAGATTCTTCTGGCTGGTCTAAGAATGAAAGTGACATGAGGCAGATTAACAGGAGAAAACCAGATTTAGTTCTGTGCCTACAGGGAATCCACATAAATATGGGTATTCCAAAGACAGTCAGGCAAAATAAAGTATGTATGTCATTCTGGACTAAGAAGAAGGGGGTGGGTGTCTGCGGCCACAAAAGGAAGGCAAATAATTTCCGGGAAAGACAGAAAGAATACATGTTTGGGGGGCGCCTGGGTGGCGCAGTCGGTTAAGCGTCCGACTCCAGCCAGGTCACGATCTCGCGGTCCGGGAGTTCGAGCCCCGCGTCGGGCTCTGGGCCGATGGCTCGGAGCCTGGAGCCTGTTTCCGATGCTGTGTCTCCCTCTCTCTCTGCCCCTCCCCCGTTCATGCTCTGTCTCTCTCTGTCCCCAAAATAAAATAAAAACGCTGGAAAAAAAAAATTTAAAAATTCCTCAAGTCTTCCATTTCTGAAAAACAATCGGCCTAAAGTAAGCCACATGCCAAAGAGACGCATTTTCAGGTGGCAGAGGTACCAGATAAGGCAACCCTTCCAAACTTGTAAAGACGAGTGGCCTCATTGTGCCAACCATCGTGTGCGTTTCAGACATCTAAGGGGAATAACAGGCAGCCCAGTTCTAACCTGGCAAGGGTCATGTTGGCCCAAACATTACTCCACCCAGCAATTACCATGGTTTCCTTGAAAACTTTTTGGGTTCAGAGTCACCGGTGGCTGGAGCAGACTCCACAACTCACTAAAACCTCACCAATGGCAGCTGGCTCATGGCGCTGGTATGGGGTAGTGATTTTAGAAGTTACGTGGTTTTCGAAACAGAAATGGCTTGCCAGTTGTGAGTACAGAATGGACGGGAACATCTGCCCCCCTCCCCTCTCTTGGAGCAAATATTTGCTGGTTCCGATAACGTGCAAGTATTTTCCCAAGGTCTGTCTGGTCTCAAGCAGGACAAAGGCACTCACAGAAACGGTTCTCGCCATCCTGGCACAAATCGCTGATGGCATGGTTATCATTATGCTTTTCTCTGCATCCTTTGTTGTGCCAACATATTAGAACAGTAATATTCACCTTCATGCTAGAGAGTACGTCTAACAACTAAATTCTAATGATAAGCATTGTCGCCCAGCCCCTTTCTTTATAAAGAAAAAATTGCTCAAAGTCTTCTGGAAGCGATGGGGATTTTCCACGACTGGACTGAATTCATCTAAAGAAATAGAATGTGAAACGTGCAAGGAGTTTATGCATTAAATGATAACCTTGAATCATTTGGGGAAGAAACCGTTGATAGGAAAGCCTCATAAAATGCATTCGTTCAGCCTTCCAGCCAAACCTTAATTGGGAATGAATTTCTCCCACAGGCTGTGCTTGGTAGTTGGTAGAATTTTAAAAGAGCAGATGTCGTTTCAGTCTAGGTGGGACCACTGCGGCTGAGAAAGCTGGCATTCCACTCTGCAGGTAATAAGGGTGGAAAGGAAGGACCGGGGTGGAGGAACAAGCCAGAAACAAGCTTGGGACACATTTGAAGAAAACAATACCCTTGCATTAACACAGTGGTGCTGTACCAACGTGATAGGTCCAGAGACTGATTGCACAAATGGCGTAATGGGGGAACCTGGCTTCATCGCAGTCCCTCTTTTCAAAATACCTGGGGGTTTTCTTTTGCCCAAATGCTGGCGATACGCTAGAGTGATATGGTTGCTTTAAACAGCTAATATAATAGCAGGCTCCACGGAATAGAAATAGGAGGTCTAGGTAGTAACAGTAACAAAACAGTAACAATGTATGTCCATAGGATGGCAACGGAAAGATCTAGTCAATTCAAGGCACTGCAATTTAAGATGTATCCTAACCTATAATAATGTGTCTACAGAAGGGAAGAGTAGGGGCAGAGGACTCTGGAAACAATGCCAGACGTGAAATGGTGAGAGGTTCTGAGCGTTTAGCTTGGAAGGAAGAAAACCAAGCAACAACAACTGTCTTTCGCATGTGGGAGGAGCTGTTTGGAGGAAGGAGGAATGAACAGGTTTCATTTTAGGAAAGACAGAATCGGAGCAAAGAGGGAGTAAACGGGGAGGGGAAAGCGGAGGAAGTAGCTGAGGAAGGAAGCGCCAAGGAGGTGATTTCTAGCTCAAGTCAAGGAATCCACTTTCTAAAACCAGCTACCTCACAAACCAAAATGCTCAGTAGTGGAAATAGCACTCTCCAGGCGTAGACAGTTCTTTGTTGTCCACCAGAACGTAAACTCTGTGACCATTCGTCAGGACTTTGAGGAGAGAGTTCTGGCATCAGGCGGGATGTTAGTTGTCGAAGGTCTTATTCATCTCCGAGATTCTGGGTTTCTGGGATGGGCCAGACCTGAAATGGTCCCGCTAAGAACGTTGGTAGTCAGGGCGGGAGATAGAGCACAAGTACCTGAGCTCATTGATCAAAGTGGTTTTAAACAGATGCTGTGTGAAGCAGACCAAATCCCTTGGACAAATCTGTTGGGCAAATCCGCCATGATGACTGGTCCATGACCCCTGCTCTCACATTCTTTCCCTCCGTTTAACCACACCCTTAAGTACACCCTTGGGGCATAGTGTCCTTGATTTGCCCTGGAGATAAGACTGGGACACACACCTATTCTTAAACATTCTCCTCCTGGGTGGTCCCTCAGCTGGGCTCCCTCCCAGCCTCTAGGGCTATAAAAGCAAGTCTTAAGGGATGTGGGGTTGAGAGGGGGGCGGGCGGAATCTACTGGTTTTGTGGGTTTTGTGGGCACCCCAGATGTGCTTCTGCGCCCAAGTCCCCTTAATAAACCATTTCTCATCAAGCTGAACTTGTCAGTCTTTTTCTCTGGCCTTATGGCTCCTCAGGCCTTTGGAGGTCGTTTTGCATAGACTTCTCTTTCACAGAACAGACAGGCTACTCTAGAGGCATTAGTTAAAGCCCCAGAATGCCTCTCAGGGACAATTCTAGAGAAGGGACCTTTCCCTAAAGAGTGGAGTCAGAGAGTAGGACTGGCAAGGTCCTCATGAGATGTGCTCCTTCTGTGACAAATATAAATGAAAAGAGTCACTTGGTCACTGGTAACAGCTCCCCTCAAAAATTCCAGGTGGGGGCGCCTGGGTGGCGCAGTCGGTTAAGCGTCCGACTTCAGCCAGGTCACGATCTCACGGTCCGGGAGTTCGAGCCCCACGTCGGGCTCTGGGCTGATGGCTCAGAGCCTGGAGCCTGTTTCCGATTCTGTGTCTCCCTCTCTCTCTGCCCCTCCCCCGTTCATGCTCTGTCTCTCTCTGTCCCAAAAATAAATAAACGTTGAAAAAAAAAAATTAAAAAAAAAAAATTCCAGGTGAGGCTCTGGGGAAAGGATGCCGAGCTATGCAAAGGACAAAGAACAAAGACAGAGAAGGAAGTGTGGACTCAATCCGAACAGAGTGCTTCCTCCAGGGGCTGTCTGTGAGAACGGTCTGTCATTCTTGCACTATTTCAGTGCAAAGACTTAGGGAACACAGACGCACACACAGGATGGTGGTTCGAACTGACTGCTTCATCAGATGACAAAAAGTAAAACTTTGGGGTGCCTGGGTGGCTCGGTGGGTTAAGCATCCAACTTCGGCTCATGTCGTGATCTCAGAGTTTGTGAGTTCGAGCCCCACACTGGGCTTGCTTCTGTCAGTGTGAAGAGTACTTCGGATCCTCTGCCCCCCCCCCCCCCCGCCCCCCGCCCCTTCCCTGCTTGCACTCTCGCAAAAATAAATAAAACATTAAATATATTAATAGAAATATAAAATATACAAAAATAAAAAAATATATATATTTTTACATATTATATACATTTATCTTTATATATGTTTTATATATAATTATATACTATATATTATATATGTAATATATAATATGTATAATTAAATATAAAATATGTGTATTATGTATAAATATAAAATATATAAATATATTTTTATATATTATCCACATTTATCCTTATATCTATGTTATACATAATTGTATACTATATATAACATATAATATGCAATATATAATATATATAATATGTAAAACATTTATTCAGTTCAGTCCAAAATTTAATACATGGGGGCGTAACATTTGGTTCAAAAACTTACTCTTTCCTTACTATACCAAGAACTCTTTGAGGTTTTTTGTTTTGTTTTTGTTGTTTGGTTTTTTTGGTTTCCCTGGAGTTTTGCAGAGCATCTGGCACACAGTAAATGTTGCAATAAATATTTAGTATACTAAACAGAAATGCGTTTTTTGGGTGGTAGAGAGGTTGAAGTACCTGGGCAAGGCCAATGACTCCAACTTTCCCTGGTCTTCTGTTGGCTCAGCGAAACCTCCCTCTGCTCTAGGTAGAGCATTATACTCCGAAGCACTTGATTCCGGCATATAGTCCTCTAGCGCCTTCCGTGGCAACCTCAGTTGATTTGCTCACTCATTCGCTCAACAAATGTTTATCGAGCCCTTACTTTGTGCTAAGCTAGCGCTGGGTTACAGATGAACAAGGCCAGTAAGATACCTGCTTCCTGCAACTCTCCTCCTGTGTCTGTGGTTGGGAGAGTCCCTAGGAACAATAAAACAGAAGAAAACAGTTTCTTTCTTTAATAACTAATTGAGATATATTGATACAGTGAATGAAAGCGACTTTTAAAAGAACTCAATTGTAGAACCTCTGTGATTCATCAAAAAGGTAAAATGATTAAAAAACACCACTCCCACTTGATTTGACCAAGGCCATTGTTATGAGTAGAAATTGTTCTGACTATCAGATGTCTGGAGAATCACTTTCTCTATACCTGCCACCTGCTTGCTCATCAGCGATGTCGAACAGGTCAGCAAATAAGGAGATTTGAAAGGGCCGTGACAACCACACTGTTGACAATCTGAATGTAAATTGGGTCATCTTGTTGCTCTATGGTTGGTACTCCTCTCATATCCTCAGACAAGCATGGCCAAAAGATGATAGAGGAATGGAAAGAGAAATAGAGAGAGAGAGAGAGAGAGAGAGAAAGAGGGCAGATCCAGCAGATCTTGAAGACCAATTAAAACAGAACGGGCTGGCAGAAAAAAAAAGGACACTGTGGACAAGAAAGGAAAGAAGGAAGTGAGAAAGGAAGAAAAAGAGGAACTGAATTTTTTTCAGAATCATTCAGCTCTAGTTTGAACTTGCTGGAGAATAGACATTTCCTTGCTGTTGATCTGCGGGGGGCCACTGCAGTCGGCTGCCTGCGTCACCAGGGAGTGTCCCCTGATGTTGGAGGCCAGTGATGGATTGAATGTCACCAGCTGGATTCTGCCCAGAACAAGGCGGACGTTGACGCCAGCGTAGCCTGAGTGCAAAGGAGACCCAAACCCAGGAACAGATGGCAGAGACCCACCATAAGCGTCTATATTCAATCCCTCTGAGATGTCTCCCTGGGAAATCCTGTTTCCTCTTTCTCGATTGGTAAAGCAAGACATTATAATATTCTCTAATTGTCCCTACCTACGTAGGGTAGGTTTCGTAAAGGCAGCGTTAACAGTGAACTGGGCAAGGGCAAGGTCAGCTAAGTGCTGTTGAGACAAGGGGGCTGAGAAGCAGTGTAACCCACCCCCTCTCGCTGCATGGGGCTGGAGGAGTCCAGGAGGGACGACGGAGCCTCGTGCCTGCCTTACCTAAATATTGTAAAGATTGATATGATCGTGTTGGCAAACCGCTCCATGCTCCTGAGAGAAAGAGAGCTACAAGGATATGATTTTATTATTCATAACACGGTGTGTGCTTCCCGTTGGAGAACTCAGATGCAAACTGCCTGAGGGTTGTAATTTCACTCCGCTCCTCCCCGCTCCTTCTGAGTTGGGGACTGGCAGCTTAGGTTTCTCTATTTGAAAAATGAGGGCCTTCATCACTCCAATGCATCGGAGAAGAACGACGGAGCAGAGAAAGTTCGATAAGAGCAGCTCTATTGCCCTGGCGATATTTGCCCCAGATGGGACAGTGCAGCCAGTAAGGGGGAAATCAGACCAACAATGAGCCTTGTCTCCACTGAGTCGGGATTCTCTGTAAGCAAGACACTGCTAAGCTAAAAAAAAAAAAAAAATCAATAGCAGGAGAAACAAGATCAAACCATGCCCGGGTTTCAATGCCTTGGGGAAATAACGGGGAGAAGGAAACTTTATTAAGACGATCCCGTCAACTCTACCCATTCCTCGGAGGCGTTTCTGCTTTGAATATTCCAGTCCATTTTGGAGAGTGGAGGCAGATTGATCTTGCACTAAACGGACGTTTAGTTAGATATAAGATGTGCAACCAGAGATGTTTTTTTCCCGTGGAGGCGTGAGGGGGGAGCCCCTCCAACTCCCACTGCGGACAGGTCCAAGACTCGCTGTGCTGCTTCACTGCCTGAGAAGAAACTAGAATATTGTTCACAGTGCAACAGGGACACATCAGAAGAAAGGAAGAACAGGCATACGTACATGACTTGGAGAAATGATGCGAGATGGGGCTTTTTTCCCTGGCTATTGTCCTTAAATGAATCACAAACAAATGACCCTGTAACTTCTCAGTACTAACCCCAGAGCAAGGAAAAAACAACAACAAACAAAACCATTTTATTTTCTGGTCTTTCTTCCTTTTGTTTCACTCTTAATAAGCTCAGGACAGCTGTGAGCCGCTCCTCCACCCCCCACCCCTCCCCCGTTGTCCTGACGCTTTACTGCAAAGCTCTAAAAATTGTCCGGCGTGTATCGTATTCAAGCTGGCGCAATCCAGCAATTTCTTGATTATTTGACTGGGGGCCTGCAACAGGTTCAATGCTTTCCTGAGCACCGTGGAGTTCAGAAAAGAACACTATTCTTTGTCCTTGTCCCGAAGGAGCCTACGGATTTGCCAACATGCAGGAAGTTGTTAGAGACTATAGCACAGGGGATTAGTAACCCAGCCCCCTAAAGCATGGGACATAGGATAACTGCTGCTTCTCCAGTCTTGAGGAACAGTCCTGGGGCGCCCGGGTGGCTCAGCTGGTCGAGCGGCAGACTCTTGATTTCAGCTCAGGTCGTGATCTCAGGGTTCGTGAGACTGAGCCCCACGTCGGGCTCCCGCTGACCGCGCCCGGAGCCTGCTTCTGATTCTCTCCCTCTCTCTCTCTGCTCCTCCCCGGCTCACGTCTCTCTCTCTCTCAAACAAACTTTAAAAAGAAAATTTAAAAAGAAAAGAAAAGAAAAACAATCCCGACACTGATAAGACTCCCTTGCTGCCTCCCTCCGTCCTTCATTATGGTCCTGGGAATCCCACCGGGCCCAGGGCCCACCCAATTGCAAGGATGGTTTCACCTCCGTTCTTAGCAACCACGCTTGAGATAGGGAGTTTGTACCCAGCGGCCAACCTTTGTCCCCTCCTCCCCCAGGGCGGCCCCCAATCCTGTGCCATCCCCCATCTCCTGTTAGGGGTGTGTGCCGATCTCTTCTCTCCCCCAGAGACAAAGCTTCAGAGGGCTGACCTGTCCCATCTGCTGCCCCCAGGGATAAGAAATTGATTTTGTTCCCACGAAACAGATCGTTGGCTGACAGCAGGTCAGGTTCAACCCTCTAGGAAATGCAAGCAACAAGATGTGTGAGCTCTGAACCCGCAATAGGAACGAAGGGGCTAACGCTTCTTGAGTGAGGAGGGCCTTCTGATACATCGCTAATGGAAAGAGAAGGTCAAGGGAAAATTTGGCCAAGGCAAATGAGGCCTTCAAAGGCTTGCTTTGGGATAACCATGGCCCCCTGTGCTTTGGGGGTGGGTTTCTTCATCCTCAGCCTGTCCAGAGCCAACACAACCCAGCAGCTGCTTTGCCCCCGAGAGCCGGGTGTGAGATGTGAGCCACTCTCCGAGGAGCCAGGCTGCTAAGCGGCCTCCTAGAAGTCCACCCCGTCCCCTGGCCTGCACGGTGTCCTGGCAATGTGTCAGGGACCTGGGCCAACACCTCCCTTCCCCCGACCAAGCACCTGAGTGCCAGCATTTGAGTGGAGCCTGATGGGGGGAGTCACAAGGAGCTGTTTCGGTAGCAGCAAGAGCCCCAGATCTGTTAAAACTATCAGCCTTGGGGCGCCTGGGTGGCGCAGTCGGTTAAGCGTCCGACTTCAGCCAGGTCACGATCTCGCGGTCCGGGAGTTCGAGCCCCGCGTGGGGCTCTGGGCTGATGGCTCGGAGCCTGGAGCCTGTTTCTGATTCTGTGTCTCCCTCTCTCTCTGCCCCTCCCCCGTTCATGCTCTGTCTCTCTCTGTCCCAAAAAAAAAAAAAAAAAAAAAAAAAAAAAATTAAAACTATCAGTCTTGAAAATCGCTTTCTAGGTAAAGAGCCGGAAGCCTCTTGTGCCTCCAGTTCTACCAGCCAGTCGAGGAGATTTGGTCCAGGTCTCCTTCGTAAAGCCTAGAGCTTGTCTTCCGCAACGGTCCAAGATCCTGCTCCATTATTGCAGCCCAACCCGCATGCCACCTCCTCTGAGATGCCCTCGAAGACCGAGAGACACCCTCCCACCCCATACCTCATTTAACCCTGGCCCATTCCTGTCCCTGGTCATCCTAGCTAATGGCTCCGCACTTTTGGTCCTTATCTCCCAGCCCTGCGTGTGTCCCGTGTTCCATTCCTCGCAGTGTCACCACACGCTGCTTGGCTGGAGGTGATGCTGGGCACCGACAGCGGCAGCCTTTGATTGGTGAGGATACAACGCTCGGCCTCCCCGGGCTCCTGGGTCACTCAGTTGATTAAGCATCTGCCTGTTAATTTTGGTTCAGGTCACGATCTCATGGTTCTTGAGTTCGAGTCCTGTGTAGGGCTCTGTGCTGACGGCATGGAGCCTGCTTGGGATCCTCTCCCTTCCTTTCTTTCTGCCCCTCCCCTGCTCACGTTCCCTCTTTCTCCTCTCTTTTTCTCAAAATACACAAAATGCTTAAAAAATTAAAAACAAACAAACAAACAAACCAACAAAAAAACACTGCCTCTTGCTATTTGGACCGGTTTGTGCCTGATGTGGAAGGTTGGGATCCAGGAGCAAATGATCAAGAAAGAATTCTTGAGATACCTTCAGGGCAAAAAGTGGTGCTGTTAAAGCATAGGACGGAACCGGAGGCAGAGAGAGTTGCACTGGGCTGCTTATATGCTTTCAAGTTGGGAGGGGGCTAGGGATAGTGTAAGTCTCTAAGGAATTTGGAAGCAGGGTTTCCAAGACCTTGAAGGGCTTGCTGCTGTTAGGAAAAGGGCATTTGCTACTGTCTAGTAAAACCTTGGTCATGAGACCCCTCGGGTGTATATCGGTGGGCCATATGCTTGGAGAATGATTGCTAACCTATACCTTGGGGGGTGGCGGTGGACGTAAAGGAAATTTCCAACGGGATTTTTATGTGTTAAAGACTTACCAGATCCCGGAGGTTGGGGCTAATGTCACGCTAAGGTTGCCTTTTACCCTTAGCAAAGTATTAACACGAGGCAGATGAGTTCCTGGAGGAAGGTCAGGCTGCCTGTCTCAAGTAGTTGTCAATGGGCTGTGAGTTGTAAGGAAATTAGTTTTTTCTTTTGCCTTTGTTCCCCACATCAGTTCCTACTGCCATTCTGCCACCCCAGCCCCACCCCCCCACCTGCTGAGTCTTGCCCCTGAGTCTCCCCCAACCTCTCTGCTCTCCAGACATCTGGCTGATGCATCGTCACTGCTCCCACTTTGCCCTGGTCCCAATCTCATTTATTACTGGGTGCCTATTCCGTGGAGGGGAGGCGTATACAAAGATGAAACAGAACCAGGGCCTCCCTCGCCCCCTTCTCCCCATAAGGGTCTGACCTGTCTCCTGCCGGGTTGGCATCTGCCCCAGGCTATAGAACAGGGGGAGTCGGTCCTATAAAGGCAGCGCCTTCCAATCCGCTTAGGCACACAAATCAAATCCTGCAAATAGGGCATGAAGAAGAAGAAGAAGACACATGGCCAACAAAGATCTGAAAGCTCTTAGTGGACCACACATGGAACGTGAGTCAGCTTGCTGCCGTGGTTTTAAGAGGCGTGAATGAGCTCCAGGTGAGCCGCCTGTTAAGGGCTTCTGATGGTGCCCAGAGGAAGGCTCTCTTCTGCAGCCCCAGACTGCCCTTCTCACCTCACAAATGCGTGTCACTGGCCTCAAGGGACAGGCGAAAGGAAGTGATGGATAGACTAGACAAGGCCGCATTTCCGATAATTGAAAGTGGGGAGAAGGACAAGCCAGCTCTCCACTAAAGCATGCCTGGAGCACGGGTCCCCCGGGGGCCTCTTCTCAAGTCACCAGCTGAGCTCAGTCCCCTCTCCCCACCCCCAGCTCGTTCTCAACTGCTGTCCAGGAGGAGAAAGGCAGGTGCCTTCCTACCCTTTCCACTTCCCCTCCCCCAGCCTGCAGGCCCCGCCCAGTGGTGTCACAGCATTAAATAATCACTGGGCCCAGGTGGCCTCTGGTAGGGCTTTCTAGCAAACAGGCCACCTCTGACGAAAGCAGCCCAAACAGCTGAGCAGTTAGAAAGTGGCAGCGGTCACACGCTGTGTCAGCCCTGCAGGAAATGACAGGGCAATAAATATTCAGCAGCCACACCTGCCCACCCTCAATGCAGCGAGATCTCTGAAGAGGATGCTTACCTCCAAATGGGTCCCTCTCCCCAGTGGGTGCCAAGCTACTTTGAGTTCAAACACTGATTGGCTGGGCTAAAGACAGGTTCATGGTGCACTGTGCCCAGGCGCCTGTGGGGGGGGGGGGCGGGCGGGTGGAGTGGGGGGGCACCTCTCAGCCACCCAGCCTTGGGACAATGTGGAATCACCCTGGGGAAACCCCAGAGCAATTGCACCAGAACGCCAGGGGTGAGAGGGTGGGGTGGAACCCAGGAGTTAGGATTATAAAAAGAATCTTTTTAGACCTTTATTTGTAAATAATTTTAAACTTGCTGACAAGTTGCAAGAGTAAACTTGGGACTTGTTCTATTAGGAACATTTTAATCTATTTGCTTTATCATTTCTCTCTTTCTACACATACACACACACACACACACACACACGCACACACACACGCACACACACACGATGGAGTCCCAAACCCTTAGACACTTCACTTCCTGGTTCTTCTTCCTCTCTTCATTTCACAAGCTTATTTTTTCGCGGGCTTTGCAATGAGCATGTGCCAAAGAACTGAAGTCTCTGTGTCACCTCAAGGAATGTACCTTTGTTCCAATCAGACTACTTTTTTTTGCCTTGCATGGGCACAGGCGACTTCCGGGCAAGACCGTAACCCCTATAGTCCTCAGCCAATGAGAAATCAGGGGAGGGACTTCACGCTAGGAGATAAATTGCCTGCTGTAACTGCCCAGAGTGTCCCTGTCCATGGGACACCGCTCTTGCAAGAACATTGATTAAAGCGTCACTTCACTGTGCCTCAAGTCTCCGTGTCCCTCCTTTGATTGGGTCAGTGGGCTTATATCTCACATGAAGGAAGCAGAAAGGAGGTTGATGGCCAGACTAGGTTTTCCAGCTCACTGGGATTCCAGCAGAACAAACTGGCCCATGCACAAAGGAGATGCAGAAGAAGTCTGGGTCTGAGGTGTCACTCTCAAAAGCCACATTTCTGAGACCCTCCCCCTTTCTTCTTCCATCCCAGGGCTCCATTTCCCCCTGGGGGACCTCTCGCGACTGAGGCTTATTTGATAAGCAGCAAGTGATTTGTTAACAATCTAATGTAGTGCAACAGCCTACTGAGAAATGACCATGAGCTTGGTTCATATTACATTGGACTTTTATAACCAAAATAAGTATGTCCCCTTCCTTACAAATCATCCTCACAGCCTTTGAAGAGGAGTGTGATGGTTATAACTGTATGTGTCAACTTGACTGGGTCACAGGGTGCTCAGTATTTGGTTAAACATTATTCAGGGTGTCTGTGAGGGTGTTTCTGGAGATTAACATTTGAATCCGTAGTCTGAGTAAAGCAGATTGCCCTCCCCAATCATTCAACCCAAGGACGGCCTGAATAGAGCAAAAAGCTGGGTAAGGGAGAATTCACTCTCTGCCTGACTGTCTCAAGCTGGGACTCAGCCTTCTTCTGCCTTCAGACTTGAACTTAGACTGGAACTAACATCAGCTGTTCCGGGCCTCCAGCTTGCAGACTGTAGATTTGGGGAGTTTTCAGCTTCTATAACCACAGGAACCAGTTTCTTAAAATATATATGTATGATGTATTTGGTTCTGTTTCTCTGGAGAATCCAGACTGATACAAGAAGTGAGCTGGAGTTTTCCAGAAGAGAAAGAAATGGGGTAGAGAAAGTTGAAGAAGGATTTTCCAACCTGGAAGGTGGTAGTTGGATATTCAGAGATGGGATGGTGGGTTGTAGGCTCTTCAGGGAACTGACCTCCTCAAAGGTAAGTTCCTTGAGGTGGCACATTCTCAAGTAGGGATGGCTGGAAAGGGCTGGGCAGAGAGTGCCAGGGTCCTGGGACCCAGGTGAAGATCCTCTAGGGCTGAGCCTGGCCCAGGGTGGATGGAGCTACCACACAGGCCTTTAAGGAGCCACTCTGGTTGGCTGGAAGCCAGGCAGGTGAATATCTCCAGGTAGAGCCAGAGGGAAATGCAGGACCAGCTCTACCGGCAGTCTAGGTGACATCCAAGAGATGTGGCGGGATGAAACACGTTAAAACCTCAGGTATCTTATATACCCTTGGGAAGGCAAGGAGACCAGAGAATGACCCATACTGGATTTCCAGTTTTCCCTAAGTGTCAAGAAGTAATTGACATCCGAACATGCATATAGGGCCCAAATTCATCTCCGTGTCCCAGTGTTTCTCTGGGGGAATGGTATGGAACAATTCCTCTTCCTCATAACATTCCTTTAGATACTTGAAGATGATGGGGAGTATTTCACGAACGGTTGTTCCCTGGGAGAGAAAGTGAGCTCAGAATCCTCTGAAATGGATTGTATTTGCAAAAGGGCACTTTTCTGAGGAGGGGATCCCATAAACTTGATCAGATCCTCAAAAGGGGTTGGACCTAAAAAAACGACATGCCCTTGTGGGAGAATGACTGGAATCGGTAATTCCTTCATTCACTCAACAAGTATCCGTGGCACCTCCCACACCTCGGGCGCTTAGCTCCAAGTAGAATACTGCGCACACAGTGGCTCCTACCCCTAGTCTTTGCTCCAACCCTGTGTAGTCTGTGCTGCTTCTTCACAACTGGCCTCATTGCTGTCTCTCCACCCTAGAGTCTCAGAGCTTCTCAAGGCCAAGCCCAGAGCAAGCGTTGGCTCCAGGAGGTTGAAATTTCTGACTTTCATCCTGACTTCACCTCCCCCTGAGGACACCTTGAGGCTTCTGTCAGAAAATATCCCTAGTGAGGCGTTAGCAGTGTTCCTCCTGCAGTCTTCCTGGGATATTGGGAAGGGTGGAGAATCCTCACCAGACCAGGAGCAAATCTCCACTGGTGAGACTGCAGCCTGGTGAAGCGTGGGTGGGGGAAACTCTGGTGGAATCAGGCCTCCCCAGAACCCCACATTGGGTCACCTGGATGGTGTCCTTCTCCTCCTGGGGCCCCTGTGTCTCTGTCAGTTCACGCCAGCTGCTCCACAGTGCTTCAATGCCCACCCACCGCTCTTCCTCCCCATCTTCGGCATGCTGTCAACCCCTGCTCAGTTGCCTTCTTTCCACTGTCGGCCCACACAAAGCCCGCTACCCTCTCTTCAAACCCTCACTCAGGGTCCGCCTCTGAGTTTGCAAGGTCTCTGGGGCCTGGTTTCTCTCTCACCTCCATGGCTTCCCCAATCTCCTTTCACCTCCATACCATCTTATAGCCTGTATTTTGTACTTAGTAACTTATTTTTCTTGAATTCTTTAATTGCTTCCAATGGGAAGGTCTTACCTGCCCTAATGAAATGATTAACTTATAGGAGTATTTTTTTTTTGCTTTCATAATTGAGATGGGTTTTTTGTTTGCCTATCAGCATAAAGACTTTGTGAACAATACACACATACTCCAAGTACTAGAATCCAAAAAGTCACAGGGTTGTAACACTTTTCTAAACAACTACCTCAGATGCTTTCTAGCTTAAGTTTGGAGAAAAATCTCCCTTAAAAAGAAGCTATTAACAACCAGTATTTTCAAATGTGGACTAGTTGTTTACTCTAAGGTCCCACTAAGGTACAATTTCATATGAGGCACCTCACATATTTACAAGTCTCCAGTTTGTTACAGCAAACTAATAAAGTGGTTGGAAAAATATTATTGTGCCTCTACAAAAGATATTACAGATAGCACTTGACTCTGGCTGGGAGAGCCAAAATCAGGGAGCGGTTTTGTTCAAAAAGCATTTGTAAAAAAAAATAGCTTGGATAGAGAAAATAAGTAATTTAAAATGCTTGAGACATGTCAAATGCAAGATTGAGACCTCCAATTACCATTCAGTTATGCTTCACATTATAGGTTTAAAAACAACTGCCCCCATCCCATCAGTTTATGGAATGTTAGGTTGACACATCAAAGACTGTCAAAGACCGTCACGATTCAATAGCCTGCTCTGTTTTAGTCGAACCGAAAAACAACCAGCTAGGATGTAATTCCACCTCTTAAAAAGCTTTTGCACTTAGCTAAATAGAAAAAAAAAAGTGGGGGGTAGGTGGGAGGGGACAAAGTATGTGATGATTAACTTTATGTCAACTTGGCTGGGCTATAGTATCCAGTTATCTAACCAAACACTAAACCAGGTGTTGGCTGTGAAGGTATTTTGTAGATATGGTTAATGTCTATAGTCCGTTCTCTTTAAGTAAAGTTGATTACCCTTGATAATGTGGGTGGTAACTCATCCAATCGCTTGAAGGTTTTAAGAGAAAAAACTGACATTTCCTGAAGAAAAAGAGATTCTGTCTGAAGACAAGATCATTAGTTTCTGCCTGAGTTTCCAATCTGTTGACCTGCATTACAGGTTCCAGACTTGCCAGTCTCCATAATCATGTGAACAGATTCCTTTAAATAGATTTCCTAGCCATGAGAAATTTTCCTAGAACTCTGACTGATACCAGGTAGAATTTATTCCTTTTTAGAACTACAAAAATATCTGCATTTATGAAAGAGCTTATAAAAATATTCCCCCAAGGGTGCCTGGGTGGCGCAGTCGGTTAAGCATCCGACTTCAGCCAGGTCACGATCTCGCGGTCCGGGAGTTCGAGCCCCGCGTCGGGCTCTGGGCTGATGGCTCAGAGCCTGGAGCCTGTTTCCGATTCTGTGTCTCCCTCTTTCTCTGCCCCTCCCCCGTTCATGCTCTGTCTCTCTCTGTCCCAAAAATAAATAAACGTTGAAAAAAAAAATAAAAAAAAAATAAAAATATTCCCCCAAAGAGATTGTACAACTGGTAGATTTAAGGTCTAACATATAAATGATTACATTAAATGTAAATGGCTTAATTATACCAATTAAAAGACAGATTTGGCTGAGTGGTTAAGACACATGACCCAACCATATGCTATCTACACTAAATTTACTTCACATGTAACAATATAGGCAGGTTAAAGTAAAAAGAGGAAAAAAAAAAGATATATTTTGCAAACACTCAAAAGAAAGTAGGAGTGGGGCGCCTGGGTGGCGCAGTCGGCTAAGCGTCCGACTTCAGCCAGGTCACGATCTCGCGGTCCGTGGGTTCGAGCCCCGCGTCGGGCTCTGGGCTGATGGCTCAGAGCCTGGAGCCTGTTTCCGATTCTGTGTCTCCCTCTCTCTCTGCCCCTCCCTTGTTCATGCTCTGTCTCTCTCTGTCCCAAAAATAAATAAACATTGAAAAAAAAATTAAAAAAAAAAAAAAGAAAGTAGGAGTGGCTATACTAACGTAAAGTAGATTTCAGAGCAAAAACAAAAATAAAAAACAGAGAAGAATATTATATAATGACAAAAAAGGTCAATCCATCAAGAAAATATAGGGATCTTTAATGTGTATGCACTAAACAACAGATCTGCAAAACATATGAAGCAATGAATGATGGAATGGGATGGTGTAATAGACAAATCCACAATTACAGTTGGAGACTTCAACACCTGTCTTGCAACAATTGATAAAGTGACTTGGCAAAAAAATCAGCAGGATGTATAAGAACTAACAACATCATCAACCAATAAGTGATGACATTTATAAGACACTTTATCCAATATCAGCATTATACACATTTGCTGGCAGTGCTTACAAAATATATACCAAGATTGACAATATTCTAGGTATAATGTAAATCTCAACAAATTTATAAGAACCGACATCATATGAAATGTGTTCTTTGACATCGATGGACTCAACGAGAAGTCAATAACGGAAAGATGATAGAAGAACCACTAAACACTCAGAAACTAAACCACACACTTCTAAGTAATCCCTGAGTCAAAGAGGAAGTCTCAAAGGAAATTAAAAAATATACTGAACTAAAGGAAACAAAAATAAAACTTATAAAAATCTGTGGAGCACAGAAGAGCAGGGCTGAGAGGAAAATTTAGCACTAAATACATACTTTAGGAAAGAAAAATGCCTCCAATTAATAATGTAAATTTCCATCTCATGAATCTAGATAAAGAGTAAAATCTAAAACATGCAGAAGAAACACTAAAAAGTAGAAATCTATGAAATTGTAAAAAGAAATAGAACAAAAAGCTGGTTCTTTGAAAAGATTAATAAAATTGGTGAACATGTAGCAAGACTGACAAAGAAACACAAGAGAATATGCAAATTACCAACAGCAGGAATAAGCAAGAGATAACAGCACAAACCCCAGATATTAAAACGATAAGGGAATACTACTAACAGTTCTAAATACACCAAAACCTGACAGCTTTGATGAAATGAACCAATTCCTTGAAAAAGATGAACTACCACAACTCATTCAATATAAAAAAAATTTGAATAATCCTATAACTATTAAGAAAAATTCCTCCCAAAAGAATATACGGGCCCAGATGCTTTCATTGGAGAACTCTACTGAGTATTTAAAGAATTAGGCCCAATTCTCCTAGAAATAGAACAAGAGGGAGGACTTCTCAATTAATTTTATGCAGCTGGTATTACTCTGATGCCAAAACCAGACAAAAACAGTACAAAAAAGAAAACAATAGTTCACCAATATCCTTGGTGAATATATGTGAAATATATATTGTGAATATATATATGTGAGAACCCGTAACAAAATACCGGCAAATAGAATTCAGAAATACATGAAAAGAATTATACCCCATGACCAAGGGAGAGTTTGTACCTGGCTAGTTCAATATTAAAAAATCAATCAGGGTAATCTACCATAATAACAGATTAAGAAATCAAAATCTCATGATAATATCAATTGCTATAGCTAAAGCATTGGATAAAATCCAATACCCATTCATTATTTTTAAAAAATACTTAGAAAAATAGTAATAAAGAGGAACTTATTCAACTTGCTAAACAGTATCTGAAGAAAACCTACAGCTAACATTATATTTGATGATGAGACATGTAAGAAAGAAACACTGAATGTTTCCCCCTAAGACTGGTAATAAGGCAATAAGGCTTTCATCTGTCTTATTCAAGATCTATTCAATGTAATATTGGAAGTTCTAGTCAGTGAAATAAGACAAAAAAAAAAAAGAAAGAAAGAAAGAAAGAAAGAAAGAAAGAAAAAATAAACGATGTAGATCAGAAAGCAAGAAGCAAAACTGTCCCTACTTGCAGATGACATAAATGTCCACACAGAAAATCCCAAGAAATATATTTAAAAATCTCCTAGAGCTAATAACCGAGTTTAGTAAGGTTCGACGATCGAAGATAAACTTACGAGAATCAATTGTATTTCTATGTACTTGCAATGAAGATATATGCACACTGAATTTAGAAATATAATACCATGTACAACTGCTCAAAATGTGAAATACTTACATAATCTAACAAACTATCTATAGAACTTGTATGCTGAAACCTACACAGCACTGATGAAAGAAATCAAAGACCTAAATAAGTCCAGAGACATGTTATGTTCATCGATTAAAAGACGCAGCATAGTAAAGACGTCAATTATCTTCAAATTGGTATACAGGTTTAATGCAATTCCTTTCAAAATCCCAGCAAAAGTTTTTATAGATATAGATAAGAATTTTCTGATTTATATAGACATGCAAAGGAATTAGAATAGCTGAGACCATTTTGAAAAGGAAGAATACAGTAGAAAGAATCAGTCTACCCAAATTCAAGACTTATTATAAACTTACAGTATTCAAGACTGCATATGTTTAGCAGAGAGATAATCATAGTGGTCAACGAAACAGAATAGACAACCCATAAATAAACTCACAGTAATATGTCCAGCTGATTTTTCACAAAGGTACACAAGCAATTCAACATAAAAAGATAGCATCTTCAACAAATGGTGCTGAAGAAATTGGATATACAGTGGTAACTAACCAACTAACTAACTGAATGAATGAATGAATAGACAGTAAACATCTTACACCTTATACAAAAATTTGTTCAAAATAGGCAAATAAGATGACACATTTGCATTTGTTGATCTTTGCATTAAAAAAAACCTTGGGGGGGGGTGCCTTGGTGGCTCAGTCGGTTAGGCATCCGACTTCGGCTTGGGTCACGATCTCACGGTTTGTGGCTTCGAGCCCCACATCAAACTCTGCTGACAGCTCAGAGCCTGGAACCTGTTTAAGATTCTGTGTCTCCTTCTCTCTCTGCCCCTCTCCAACTTGTGCTCTGTCTCTCTATGTCTCTCAAAAAATAAATAAATGTAAAAAAAAAAAAATTAAAAAAAATATATGTTAAAAAACAAACCTGGAAGAAACAGTGTTCTATGGAAGCAGACAGTGAACAGATGAACAAAGTTATAGTTAGTTATAGTTAGATTTATAAAAATTTATAAATTTTTATTTTGTTCTAATTTTTGAACTGTATACATGTTGTTACTTATCTAAAAAATTAAATTTAATTAAAATAAAAAGTTACACTACAAAGCCAATTAAAATCTGTTCGAAAAAAGTTACCTCAAAAATGAATCGTGGATTTAAAGCTAAAATGTAAAACTGTAAAACTTTTTGAAAAAAACATAGGGAAAATCTTTGGGGTCTAGGGCTAGGCAAAGATTTTTTTAGATTTGACACCCAAAACACAATCCTTACAAGGAAAAATTGATAAATTGTACTCAGTCAGGA
This sequence comes from Prionailurus viverrinus, assembly GCF_022837055.1. Lineage (NCBI taxonomy): Eukaryota > Metazoa > Chordata > Mammalia > Carnivora > Felidae > Prionailurus > Prionailurus viverrinus. The sequence goes on from NC_062561.1 coordinate 9,270,575, forward strand.
TTAAAAGTGTTTGTTCTTTGAAAGCCTGTAAGAGGATGAAAAGATAAAATACACACTATGAGAAAATATTTGCAAATCTGACAAAGGACGAATATCTAGAACATATAAAGAACACTCAAAACTCAACAATAAAGAAGCAAACGATCCAATTAGAACATGGGCAAAAGACCTGAAGAAATGTCTTACTAAAGACATTTGCCATGGGGTGCCTGGGTGGCTCAGTTGGTTGGGTGACCAACTTCGGCTCAGGTCATGATCTCACAGTTTGTGAGTTCGAGCCCCACGTCGGGCTCTGTGCTGACAGCTCAGAGCCTGGAGCCTATTTCAGATTCTGTGTCTCTGCCTCTCTCTACCCCTCCCCTGCTCACTCTCTGTGTCTCTCTGTCTCTCAATAATAAATAAACATTAAAAAAAATTAAAAAAAAAAGACATTTGCCATATATGGCAAATAAACACATGAAAAGATGTTCGGTGTCATCAACAATTAGAGAAATGCAAATTAAAACTGCAGTGAAATATTACCACATACCTATCAGAACAGCTAAAATAAAAAAAGTGACAACATCACATTGGAATCAATCTAGATGTCCTTCAACGGGTGGATGGTCAGACAAACTTTCTGGAATACTATTCGGTTATGTAAAAAGAACAAACTATGTATACACAATACTGTATATCTAGGTAAATACCCAGAGAATCATGGTGAGTGAAAAAGTCAGTTCTGAAAGTTTGTGGGTTATATGATTTCATTTCTACAGCATTCTTGAAATGGCAAAATTGTGGAAATGGAGGATGGATTAGTGGCTCCTAGGGGTGGGGAGAGGGGCAAAAGGGATGTGGGCATAGCTGTAAACAGCGACACCAGGGACCTCGTGGTAATGGAACCGTTCTATATCTTGACTGTATCGATGTCAATATGCTGGTTGTAGTATCGTACTAACTGTCATGCAGTTTTGCAAGACGTTTCCATTGGGGGAAACTGAGTGAAGAACATGAGGAGATTCTCCGTGTTATTTTTTATAACTGTGTGTGAATCTACTATTATCTCAAAATAAAAATCAATTTAAAAAGTTGAGGAGCCTAAACAACCAAAATGAGTAGACTGTCCAAAAACTGTTCGTTTTGCTAGAGTTTTGCTTCGTAATACTGTTTGAGAGAATAGCATTTGCTGACCTTTAGGTATTGTTTTAATTAAATTGCAATTTCATTTTCACAGAGTTGGTTACCTTCCTAAAATATCCATATCTTAGTTTCACTCGTAGTATCTTTAAGGGAACCTAATTAATTAGCCTTCAATCCAATGAGACAGAAGATAAATGTTGGGGATGTCATTTTAAAATATACATAGGGGCGCCTGGGGGACTCAGTCAGTTGGGCATTTGACTCTTGATTTCGGCTCAGGTCATGATCCCAGAGTCATGGGATCAAGCCCCACATCAGTCTCCATCCTGAGCATGGAGCCTGCCTGAGATTCTCTCTCTTCCTCTGCCCCTCTTCCCCACTCATACTCTCTCTCTTTTCCCTTAAAATATCAGCCGCAAGACACCGTAGAAAATCAGCACTTAGAATGGACACTTCTGCTGGGGTTTTCCAAAGAGCTTCCTGAGGTCTCTAAATTAGAAGAACCACAGGGAGGAATACCTGCCTGTGACACACGTAAGTGTGTCACACATTTTTATTTCTAACATCAGTTTTCTAAAAGGATTTTGTTCCCAGCTTCTCTAGCTTCTAACTCTGAGGGGTATGTCCTGGGATGGTCAAGAGGTGAGTGACCCAGAAAACCAAAAGAACCTTATTTGTTTGGCAGAAGAGATCAACAGCCTTAGCGGACATTAATCAAACCTCGTCGTTTCTGTGAGAAACGTAGACAGACCTTGTTTTCTTATGGCGTGTCCTATTTACTATTTGATATTACAGTGTGTTTGAAGCCCTACTACTCAACTGTATCAAGGGTGGGACATTTTCCCTTGCACGTAACCTACGAATCCTTGTATTTGAAGTTGGTCAGTCTGCCAGTCGGCATGTGGCCTAGACATTCACTCCTGTTATGTCATTCACCAGTGGCTGGAATGAACGTGGTCTTGGCACTATATGGAATACGTGACTTCTATATGGAATACGTGACCACTATATGGAATACGTGATGTGATTCTTAGAAATCTGATAAGGATTCTACTTGAAAAAAAGGTATCTCTTTCTCAACTCAGAAAGGCTTCACACACCCAATTTAAAGAAAATGCAGTGAAAGCATTAATAGGAAACATTAGGGGCTTAAATCTAGGTGTTCTGATCCCAAGGTTGTCTGACTCCCCTTTAGGTGACTTTCAGAATTATCCTACTTAGGGCAATTCTTTGTTTCCTCCTCTGGGTGTAGTTCTTATCTCAGAGGCTGATTACAAAAATTTAGTCAGATAATATATGCAAAAAACTTTGTAAACTCTAAATCCCTTCACAAATGTGAAGTGTTTCTGTTGAAGTTTAATATCTCGTTCTCTCCTACATTGCTTCTCTGCCCCGACTCATTAGAATCACCTGGGAGAGTTTAGTGACTGCCAGTAACTTCTTCCCTTCCTCTCTCCTCCTTCCCTTCTTTTTCTTCCTTTGAAGACAATGGCATGGCCAGGGCCAAAGAGGCAGCGGCTGAAGAACAAGTATCAGGGCTTGAAGCTGAGAAGCTGTCAAGACTAAGAAGGTGACCAGTGTGGTCAGGAGGTTGGTTAGAGAGAGAGAGAGAGTGAGGGAGAGACTGGGCAAATATTGAATAGATTGAGGATTACAGAAGCGAGATTTATATTCATTCCACAGAGGACTCACAGATATGGTGAGAAGGAAGCCTAGAAGGAACCTGGAGGTGTTGAAAGGAAATTAGACGTACTGGGGAGACGGGACAGTCTTAAAGTATATATCCATGGATATGTATGTGTATATGTGTGTGTGTGTGTGTGTGTGTGTTTTCTAACTCTGAACAGTAAGACAGCCTAGAACCAATGACACCTTTGGAGCAATGACACCTTCACAGCAATGAGTACAAGAGCTTTTGATTTCTAAATACTAAAAAGGTACCCGAGATCGTTGGAGATAAGGCTGATTCCAGGGTTAGGGCCTACAAAGAATTGGAAAGTCTGAAACATTTTGCCCAGAAAGTAAGGAGATATCATGGGGACATGTCAAGAGAATCTAGGAGCCTGCATGAAGGGACTCTCACTGGTCAAATCTAGAAAAATTGGATCGTCAAAATATATAATGATAGAAATGGGTTATATTACTTTCAATTAAATAGAATACATGAGTCCATAAATAAATAAGCAAAAAAATGGGGTAAAGGGAAAATTCTTTCTTGTAGTAGAATGAGAAGAAAGGAGAAGAAATGATGGAGTTAGAAAATCACCATTTGGCAACTCCAGTGGCCATGAAAAAGCTCTTCTCGGGGCGCCTGGGTGGCACAGTCGGTTAAGCGTCCGACTTCAGCCAGGTCACGATCTCGCGGTCCGGGAGTTCGAGCCCCGCGTCAGGCTCTGGGCTGATGGCTCGGAGCCTGGAGCCTGTTTCGGATTCTGTGTCTCCCTCTCTCTCTGCCCCTCCCCCGTTCATGCTCTGTCTCTCGCTGTCCCAAAAATAAATAAACGTTGAAAAAAAAAATTTAATAAAAAAAAAAAAGCTCTTCTCTGCAGAGTTCCAACTGCAGAGAACGTAACTGACCTATAGCTCTAGATGATGTGTTCTGATAGCAATGGCCTAGTTTGCCGAAGTCCTGTGTTTTTAGTCAATGGCTGCGAGAAGAGGGGATACGAAGGCAGCCTTTTTCCCAGGACACATGGAAGTCTTCTGATGGGTAACTTTGACTCAAGGAGTCCCATGGCTTTACTAAAATTTCCTTAGAACTGTACCACAGGCTTTTTTCCTCCCCAGCTTTCCTTTCTTCCCTCTTTTCTCTACTATGATTAAACCATTCCAATCTGGCATCTCCCCAAGCCTCCTCTGGCTCTGGCCTTCGCCCGCTCACCCTCACAGGAGTCTCCCCAGTGCATCTCTTGAACTCTTTTGCACATCTAACCCTGTCTTGGTGTCTGCTTCTCAGAGAGCCCTAACTAACCCAGAAATCCTCACTGGAGTATTAATTTGGGTGAGAGGCACCAATGGGTGGAGGTTTAAGCTTTGATGAACATGACACTGACATAAGTCTTGGATTGTCTTCCTAAGTCGTTACTTATCAAGCATAAAGGGAAAATGGTGCCTTTATAATGGAGGAGGCCGACAGACTTCAACCTGACCAGGTGATGAAGGTTAATGTCACCAGTGGTGGGACTGGTTGATGTGTGTTCTCTGATGTGTGAGAGGCGTGAAGAATCACTTCTGTGGTATTCCCATCCAGCATGGATGGTTTGAGTCTGGTCATGAGGGAACATTCATGGACCCCGTTTGGGGACATGCTACAGAAAAAAAGCATGAAGCTCACAAAAGGTAAGGAAAGACTGAGGGAAGGTTTCAGATTGAAGGAGATTAAAGAGACATGATCATTAAACGTAACATATGATTCTGAATCGGATCCTTGACCGGAAGAAAAGAAACACGGTGAGACCAATTGGGAAGATTTGAATGGGGCTGTGGAATGGATAACAGTGTTGAACCAATGTTGACTTCCCCTTTGGTAGATTGTATACTAGAGAGGTGTCTGTGCTTTGGAAAGTACACAGGGGAAGGCTTTCAAATAGTTCAGGAAGGGGATGGTCGTTAATAAAGGGTACAGACACACACACACACACACACACACATGCTCACATAAGAGCAAATAAGGGGAGTGTTAATAATCAGGGGTATCTGGGTGAAGAGAACGAGGGAGCTCTTTATGCCGTTCTTGCATCTTTTCTGGAAACTTGAAATGGTTTCAAAATAAATTATGAAAAATACATTAATAAAATATCGGTGGCCAGGCCCTGACCCAGGCCAGTCCAATCAGGAACTGCCAGACCACCTGGGCATTCTTTTTCAAACTCCCCTGAGGTCTCCAGCATGTGCCGGAGTGGGAACCACTCCCTCGCCACCTCAGCCGCCATCTACACTGACGTAATAGTTGTCTTCCATCTGGAAACTACGACGGGCCCAGGCTCTGCAACCAATTCAGTCTCCATCTGGGATGGTTTGAGGAGCTCTAGACCAGTGACTAAGTTTAGCAGTCCTGTTACCATCAGCCTTGTTCTGCCCTTGATGTTTGACAGTGGGCTGGGCCTTGGTCTTATGATGTCCTCTTGCCTCGTATCCCGTGACCAGCGCTTTACGTTGGCTCCCTCGGGCCCCATTTCCTAGTTCTCCCAGGGACTAGAATCCCATTCCTATTCTCCCCGAGAGGGCGAGGGACTGTCCCACCAGCTGTCAAGGCCCTTGGATGACAAGTGTCTTCCGGCCTGCCCACTCCCTCACTCAGTCGGAAGCCTTTTGCTATTCTCCAGCCTGTTCTGGGGCACCCCTGCTTTCCCCTTCTGGGCCTCTGCATGCCACTGTCTAAGCTCCTCCATGCCACCTGTCACAGACACTGCCCACCACCTGCCACTGAGATCCCCTCCAGAACATCTGCCTCACAAAATTAGTTAATGCCCTGCACACATTCCCACAGCACTCTGCACATTCACTGCCAGACGCGCCTCACATTTTAGTGTTTAATTGTCTGCTTTATGCAGTAGATTAAATTCCACGAGAGAAACAGCTACGTCCTACTCATTGCTACAGGCCCAGTACCTATTTAGCATATGGCCCCAAGTCCATAGTAGGTACTTGGTAAATATTTGTGGAATGAATGAATGAATGAATGAATGTCTAGCGTCCAGATCCAGCCTGACCCTCTTTCGCATGATCAGTCTCATCACCAAATATCACCATTCGCATATACTTGGACACAAAGCACGATGGGACCACAGCAAGGTCAGCGGTTGGGGAAGCCTGGGGTTTAGTTCCCCAAAAGGCAAGGATCTGCTGACTTTTTTGGCAGGCGTGGTGAGCCAGTCTTTCAGGAAGAATATGGCAAGGGGCCTTTAAAATCTCTCTTCTTGAAACCAAGAAGACGGTGACACCACTGGAGTGAGGGGACATCCCACCATGACAGAGCATCTTCCGAAGCTGTAGCGATCTACAAAGGGTGTCTCAAGGATCTTAATTCAAATGCAGATTAGAGACTTCTCCTAAGGCCTGTTGAATCAGAATGTCTGACCCTGGGGTCCAGGGAGCTCTCTCTCTCTGTCTCTGTCTCTGTCTCTCTCTCTGTCTCTGTCTCTGTCTCTCTCTCTCTCTCTCTCTCTCTCTATATATATATATTTAAGTAGGCTTCATGCCCAGTGTGGGCCTGAACTCATGATCCTGAGATCAAGACCTGAGCCGAGAGCAAGAGTTGGATGCGTAACCAACTCATGACCCGGAGATCAAGACCTGAGCTGAGATCAAGAGTTGGACGCTTAACCAATGGAGCCACCCAGGTGCCCTAGGGCTCTATATTTTTAACAAGCTTTATGTTAAAGCTGCATTTGGAGAAATTCTCCAGAATGAAAGCAGAATCCACTTTCTTCAAGATGGGATTCTGGCATGAGTCAGGTTGGATAACCAGACTCTAGCCATGAGCTGGGGGGGATTTGAGGTTGTTTGTGGAGAGCCTGATAAAGAATTTGAAAGCAGGAGGACTTTTTTTTTGTTTTTGGTATGTGTATGTGTATTTTGATTTTCTTGAATGCTTTTATTTATTTTCACCTTGATTCTTTTTCCTTAAAAAAATTAATAGACATTTTTTAGAAGAGTTTTAGATTAAAATATATTTTTTTAAATTTTATTTTTGAGAGAGAGAGAGAGAGACAGAACACGAATGGGGGAGGGGCAGAGAGAGAGAGGGAGACACAGAATCCGAAGCAGGCTCCAGGCTCTGAGCTGTCAGCCCCCGTGCGAGGCTCGAACCCACTAACCGTGAGATCATGACCTGAGCTAAAGTCAGAAGCTTAGCCGACTGAGCCACCCAGGAAGCCCCTAGAAGAGCTTTAGATTTACAGAACAATCGAACAGACAGTATGAAGTTCCCATGTCCCCTTCCTCCCCACCACAGTTGCCCCTATTATTAACAATATGTGTCGCTGTGGTACACTGATTGTAACTAACAGTTGTAGTTAACGAACCGATATTAAAACATTATTATTAACTAAATTCCATAGTTTCCATCAAGGCTCACTCTTGGTGTTACACATTCTGTGGGTTTTGACAAATGCATAATCTCAGATATTCATCATGGTAGTATCGTGCAGAAATATTTTCACAGCCCTAAAAATCTGCTATGGTTCACCTACTTACCCCTCCTCCCTCCCCTGCACTCCCTGGTAACCACTGATCTTTTTACTATCTCTCTAGTTTGGCCTTTTCCAAAATGCCATATAGTTGGAATCATACAAAACATAGCCTTTCACTGAGGGTGGATGGGGGGTGGGAGGGAGGGGAGGGTGGGTGATGGGTGTTGAGGAGGGCACCTTCTGGGATGAGCACTGGGTGTTGTATGGAAACCAATTTGACAATAAATTTCATATTAAAAAACAAACAAACAAAACATAGCCTTTCTACATGGGCATCTTTCAGTTAGCGATATACATATAAGTTTCTTCCATATCTTTTCGTGACTTGATAGCTCATTTCTTTTTATCGCCGAATATTATTCCATTGTAAATATGTGGCAGTTTGCTTATCCGTTTATTTATTGAAGGACATCTTGGTTGCTTCTAGTTTTTGGCAATTATGAATAAAGCTGCTATAAACATTTGTGTGTAGGTTTTTGTATAATTATGTCTTCAACCATATTGGGTAAATACCGAGGGGAGTGATTGCTGGATTGTACAGGAAGACTATGTTTAGCTTTGTAAGAAAGTGCCAGTCTTCCAAAGTGGCTGTACCATTTTGCATTCCCACCAGAAGTGAATGAGAGTTCCTGTTGGTCCATAGCTTCACCAGCAATTGGTATGGTCAAGTTTTCAGATTTTTGCCATTCTAAGAGTTGTCCATGGATCGTTAGTGTTGACCTTTGTTTCATTTCTGTTACGAGTAATTTCACTGATTTTTCAAAGAAACAGCTTTTATTTTCATGGATTCCTGTTTTCAATTTCATTGTTTCTGCTTTACTTTTTATTTATTTAATTTTTCCTTGGTCTCAAGTTTACATTGTTCTTCTTTCTCTACTTTTCTAAGATGAAAATTTGGATAATTAATTTAGGTCTTTCTTCTTTCCCAATATAGACACTCAATACTATAGGCTTCCTGCATTTTCATTTAGTTCAAAATATTCTGAAATTTCTCTCTAGAGTTTTTCTTCGATTCATGTGATAATTGGATGTGTGTTGTTTAATCACCAACTATTTGGGGATCTTCCAGTATTTTTATGTTATTGATTTGTAGTTTAGTTCCACTGTGGTCTAAGAGCACACTTTGTATGATTTATATTCTTTTAAATTTGTTAAGATGTGTTTTATGGCCCTGAAGGTGGTTTATCTTGAGAAATGTTCTACACAAGCTTGAGAAGAGTGTATATTCTGAGGTTGTTAGATGAAGTGTTCTATAAATGTCAGTGAGATCCAGGTGATGAACCTTGGAAATCAAGCCCACAAGACAAAGTCCCTGGCTGGTATGTGGAAACCACTCATGTCCTTCCTAGACTGAATTGAAAATTCATTGAAGGGGAAAGGAATGACAAAGACCCAAAGAGGTACCAGAATTGATAGTACCTTCTGGAATCCGGGCATCTTGGAATTGCCCCTGTCATTTGCGAGGCCCACTAGTAAACCCCAAACATTTCCTTTATCTTCTCTTATGTACTTGTATATCTAGACATAGTCTCGCAAAACAAAAATTTTATGAGGGCAGAAGTCAGGCCACTCCACCCATAGGCTCAGGGTTGGCTTCGGTGAGGCCGGCAGCTCCACGTCCTACAATGTTCTACTGCAATCTACCGTGGAGATCTTGGGAGGCCTGTCTGAAGCTTCCAGACTGGCATACCTCAGCTCCCCGCCTCCGCTCTGCACTGTAAAATCCTTGAAGCTGATGGCTGCTACCCCAAGGGGAGCAACCCTACTATTCTTTTGCAAGGGCAATAGCTGAATAGCATTGCGTGAGAAGGAGGGGACTTCAATTCTTGCGGATGCAACGAGAAAGATGAAATACAAATGTAAACATTTAAAAAATATTCAGCATAAGAGTCAAGGAACCCTACCTTCAATTTACCTGCCTTAAAAACATGTATTCTGAAAAATGCTCAAATGGGCTTCTGGCCAAGATAGAATAATGGGGACCAGATTTCTCTTATCACCTGACATCACTAAAGTCATGTGACACAACCAACTCACTCTATGTGCCTAAGAGGAATGAAATCATCTGTCCATACACATTCTGGAACACGAATGCTTGTATCAGCTTTGTTAGTAATGGCCTCCAAATGGAAACAACCCGAATGTCCACCAGGAGGTAAATGGATAAACAAATTGGGACGCGTCTTTACAATGGAATACGACTCAGCAGTAAAAAGGAATAGAAATATTGATCTCTGCAACAACATGGATCCATTTCAAAACATTTATGTGAAGTGAAGGAAGCTAGGCAAGACTAGAGTTCATATTATATTTCTTTTAAAGAAAATATATGAAAATGGAAACCAGTGTCTACCGACAGAAAACAGATCAGTGGTTGTCTGGGGAGCGTGGGTGGGTGGGGGGGGATGGGGAAATGAGAGGGTGGGATTACAAAAGGGTTGGGGGAACCTTTGGTGGGTCAGGGTTATGTTCATTATCTTGATTAAGGTGGTGGTTTCACAGGGGCACCCATGTGTCAAAACTCACCTCTTTTCGCACTTAAAATCTATACAGTTTATCATAAGTCAACAGAGCTGCTTAAAAAATTGTTCTTATTCCACATTATCTTTTGTTGTTTTCCCCCTTAAAAAAAAAAAAACGTTCAGGGGCGCCTGTCTGGCTCAGTCGGTAGAGCATGCAACTCTTGATTGAGAGTTCGAGCCCCACACTGGGAGTAGAGTTTACTTTAAAAACAAACAAATAAATTGGGGCGCCTGGGTGGCTCAGTCGGTTAAGCGTCCGACTTTGGCTCAGGTCATGATCTCGCAGTTCATGAGTTTGAGTCCCGTGTCGGGCTCCGTGTTGACAGCTCAGAGCCTGGAGCCTGCTTCGGATTCTGTGTCTCCCTCTCTCTCTGCCCCTCCCCTGCTCATGCTCATGCTCTGTCTGTCTCTCTCTCAAAAACAAACATTAAAAAAATGAAAAACAAACAAATAAAGGCTCAGTTTCCTAAGTAATCAAAGAAATAAAAATTAAAACAAAAATGAGATAAATATGATAGGGAGAAATAGGATAAAACAGGCAGAGAGGGAAAGATTAGGACCTGAGGCCCCTGGATGGGGAAAAACACATATTTTGGAACAATGCTGGGAGCAAACTCTCTCTGGCATAAAGTTCCTCTTGAGAATGCGCGGCGCCTGGGTGGCTCAGTCAGTTATGTGTCCGACTTCGGCTCAGGTCATGATCTCATGGTTCGTGAGTTCAAACCCCCCATCGGGCTCTGTGCTGACAGCTCAGAGCCTGGAGCCTGCTTCAGATTCTGTGTCTCCCTTACTTTTCTTACTAGATTACCACTTTATCATAAAAGGATGTGATAAAGTTAATTTGTGTATTGAGACCCATAAAATGGAGGCTGCCCCAGTGGCCCTGCCCACATCACAAATCTAAACCCGTGTCGGTCTTCATGTATAGGATGCACCTATTAAGGAATCCTGACATACACTAATCGCAAGCCTCCAACTCAGCTTTAGCTAGTTTACCTTAACCTAGAAAGTAAAACCTGCCGGCCTTAGAAGGAAATGTCCGGCCTCCTAGCCAACCACGCTCTGTTTCTGCACAGCCTCCCCTCTAATTCTATATAAAACTCACTCTTGACCCAAATCTTTCAGGAATAGTGCTTCACTGCTTGTGAGGCACTTACCCCTCCAATCTATGGATTGTTTTCCCTAAAACAAAGGATGTCAAACTCAGTACTAAGTTATTTTTCTCATTTGACAGATATATCTCAGGAATAGTCCAATAGACGGGATGCACAGGGCAAGGTATGGGGGACTAGGCGGGGAGCTTCCGTGCCTTATGTGAGTGCACCACCCTCTCAACACCTCCAACCTGGAAGCTCTCTAAACCCGTGGTTCAGGGACTTTTACAAAGGCTACATTATGTGGGCATGATTAATGGTATGATCATCCATTGGTGATTGACGACATCATCCTCCAACTTGATTGACGACATCATCCTCCAACTCTTCCTCTTCTCTCCCAAGGTCAAGGGATGGGACTGAAAGTTCCAACCCTCTAATCACAAGGTTGGTTCCCCTGGCAACCAGTCCCATCCATTGGTCTTTCCAAAAGCCACCTCATTTTAACGTGAACTCAGGTGTCATTGAAATTTGTTATGAATAACAAAAGACACCCACTTCACCTTTATCCCTCTGAAGCTATTTCAGGAGCTGGGAACAAAATTAAATATAACCAAAGATATCACCGTAGCTCTCAAACAGAAAATTATAAGGGTTTTAGATGCTGTGCGTCAGGAACTATGGACAAAGACCAAAATGTGTGTTTCTTATTATGTCACAATATCACAACCCTCATCCACTTTTGGTGGGAGTAAGCAAGTGGCTCAACATTTCTGAGGGCAGTTTGACAATAAGTATCTAAAGCCTTAAAATGTGCCTAACCTTTTAAAACGTGCCAGTCTGTCTTAGGGATTCACTCTGTGGATACCTCCTGTCTTAGAACATGAGAGAGACATAGTTTCAAGGGTGCTGATTTCAGCCCTGTTTATATTTGCAAAAAAAGTTATAAACAATCCATATGTCAAACAACTGGAGATCGGCTAAATAGTTAATAATATGGTCGCGCAAAAAATAGGTTCTCCAGAAACAGACATGGAAACGCCTCGGGGGTCGTATGTGGGAGGGAAACAGAGATGGCAGGATTGGTGAAAAGATCAGGGATGTGGGCCCAGTAAAGCTTTGGCCGACCCGAGGAGGGGGCTCAGGCTGAAAAGGCCAGGGTGTTCGAACCTGCCCTCACTCAGCCACTGGATGTGAGCAAGGTGGCAGGCCAGGTGGCCCCGTGCAGCAGAGGCCTCCCTGAAGGAGCTGAAAGTTGGAGGGGGTCTGCTGACTGCACATGGCAGGGCAGCGCGTCCTTCCTCCAGGGCATCTGGCCAGCAAGGATGTCCCTGTGCACCACCGTCCTGCTTCTTTAATTCCGTATGGTCTGCTTCCTCTTCTCTTTTCTCTACTGACCTGCAGAGTCCGTCTCTTTATGAAGTATTTGTTTATTTTAGAAGTTACTTGTAGAAGCGTCTGGAGCAAAAATGCTCTTGAAATTAACGGGAAAGACCGGAAGTAAAGGAGATTCTGGAGAGAATTCCGTGCAAAAAAATTATCGTTACACTCACTGTAACTTGAATCTGATGGACCGGACAAAGGACGGTGATGAATAACCATAGGAAAAGCAAACCTGAGAGTTCCTTCCTTTCCTAGCATTCCTGGGATGAGCCTTTGCTCATGAATGAAGAGCAGGGTTTCCCTCTCTGGGTTAGAAGTCATTGAATTGGCTTCCTACACTGTCATCCTCCTGTCTGGATGCAGCCAGAGGCCCAGGGTATGGATGTATTTGTTTGCATTGTGGCGGGGGTTGGGGGGGGTGCGGGTTGGGCGGTGTTTTTACCAGGACCAAGGACACAGGACAGCCTGTGTCTGCTCTCTGCCTGGGGAGAGATAGGGTGACACTCTGAGACCAGCCAGTAGACAGAGCATAGAGCCCACCTGGGAAGAGAGAACATTAGTCTTAATAACATCAGAATTCTGGGTCAGGCAGTGAAAGCTAGAACTATTACAAAAGAGTACTGCTAATTATGGAAGGAGACATGGGCAGGTGGCTGTTTCTGTCTGAATCTCCATTAGAATCTTATTATCAGGCAATGAGTCAAATGCAGAGTAGTGGTTTGCTAAACATAAGATAAAAATAAACTAGAGTGAAGTAGTCTTTTCAAAAACTGGAAATTCTGACTATGCCAAATATTAGCAAGGATGTGGGTCAATGGTATCTTTATTTTGCTGGTGGGAGTCTTGCTGTTAAAATATACGGACGCCATTTGGGATTCTGTCTCTCAGTGTTGGACATTTGCCTTCTCTGTATTTCAACAGCTTCACCCCAAGAACGTACCCTCGAGAAACTCTTGCACATGCGCCCAGGAAATAATGTTACGATGTTCATAACAACACTTAGAGCGCAAAGCTGTACACAATCCAAATGCCCACAAACTAGTGAATAGATAAATAAAATATGGGATATTATTTGGCGATAAAATGAAGTAGTGATTCATGCTACAACGCAGATGAACCTTGAAAACATTTCGCTAAATGAAAGAAGCCAGGCACCAAAGGCCACGTATTGTATGACTGTTTATACGATATGTTCAGAGTAGGCGGGTCTCTAGAAACAGAAAGTGGATTAGTGGTTGCCAGGGGCAGGGAGATTGAAGGGACTAGTAAGTAACTGCTAATGGATATAGAAAGTTCCTTCTTAGTGTAATATAAATGCTCTAAAATTGACTGTTGTGATGGTTTCACAACCCTGTGAATAAACTAAAAACCCTTAAAGTGCATAGTCTAAACAGATAACTTGTGGATGCGTGAATTGCATCTCAATAAAACTGTTCACCAAAAAAACCCCAAAAAACCAAAAAGCCCACCCAAATGTCCAAGAACAGGAGGATGAATCTGTATAGTGTATATTTCTGTAACAGAATATTGTACAACAGTGAGAAAATGAATGAGCCCCAGTTACATGCGTCGGCGTGGGTAGATGTTGGCAACATGGTTGTAACACCGCCTGGGAACCTTGAGTGAAAACAGCAAGTCCCGGAAACTATACAGAGCGCACTTCTCTTCTTAGAAAGTTCAAAAACAAAGTCAGACTAAGCTATCCATTATGTAGGTGAATATATACGTGATAAAATGGCAGTGAAAGTGAACGAAACAAGGGAATGGGTAAAATATGGTAGATACAAATGGGAGCGTTGGGGTCGGGAAGCAAGGGGGCAGGGATGCTGAAGGACCGATGGCAATGGTATATCATGACCGCCAAGTGTTAATAAATCAAACTCGGTGTCCCCGCATGCTATTCGTTAACCATGAATTAACGGCAACAGCGTTACGCGAAAGCTTGAAATGTGTTCATCGCTGTCGGTGTGGTCGGTATCTTATTTAATTTTTGTCAGGCCCTTACGAGTTAGGAACTATTGCTATTGCCACTTCATAGACAGGCAACTGAGCTTTAGAGAGTTCACAGGACTAACGGTAGTGGAGCCCGAATCCGACTCCCCCGCCTGTCAGACTCCAGAGCCCTTGCGAGTTACTCTGTCCTCTACTGACCACCCGCTACCCCGTCCGACCCGCCCCACAAGACAGCAGCTCAGACTGACCGGGTCCATCAGGCCCCTGAGCAGGATACCACCAGTGGGATCTGGGGGAGCCGTGGACACAGAGGGCTAAGGAATTTCCTGGCAGGATATTGCATCGAGTCAAAAAAGAATGCCTATTAGTTTGGGAAACGAAAAGAGCAATGAATCATGGGCTAATTCAGGGACGTTATTAGAAACCACTGCTGGAACAGAGAAACCTTCTAGGAAGCAGAAAATTAGGTGCAGAAAATTAGTGACGGCAAAGCCTCTGTGCCCAATTCGTGGGGCCAAGGGCGGACCGCCATGGCCCGCCATTCAAAGAAGCTTCCGAGTGGCCCTTGTCTGTTTCTGTCAGAGCTAGCCTTATTCCATCCAGAATTAAGTTGAAGAGTTAAGTGGCAGCTATCGAGCTGTCCTCTGCATTGAAGCTCACCTCACTCACCTCAGGCGTCCTCTCCTCTCTGGTCTTCATTAGCCTAGAAGGTTCTCCGCTGACCTGAGTTTCTCATCCACACAGGGGAAGTGCCTTTGAAGGAGCCTCAGTGAGCTCTAGCGGCCTCCTCAGCACCAGTTAGGGGCTTTGTCAAATAAAACACTCAGGCCAGATTAGGGAAGGGCCAAGCAGGGAAGGGGAGCGGGGAGCGTGAGAGGAGTGAAGGAGTCTTTCCAGGCACCTGTTCGCCAATGCTCTTTGGATCAGTTTAGTGTTTCCTGCTCGTTGTCAGCCCACACGCCTCTTAATCTACTTGAATTTCTGTTTTGAAAAGAGGGCGGGAAGAGCTGTTGTGCAACACTTCAAGAGAGAAGCCCTGATAGACCCTAAGGGCATAGGCCCCCGGGGCGGTCTCTCTACTGTTCCACGCTGTGTCTGGAGAGCCGTCCACACTCCCTGAGAGCAGGGGGAACACGGGAGAGCCGTCCACACTCCCTGAGAGCAGGGGGAACACGGACAGAGGGAAGGCAAGCCTTCAAGGGCACCGCGATACCAGATCACAATCCCAGAAGGGAAGAGGTTGACCCAGAGTCCACACCACATGTCACTGACTATATTGACCCATCAGTTCCCGGTAGGGAACGGTCCTTATGAGTGAAGAAGTCCGAGTTCTTATCCTCAAGAAACTTGTATTACAGGTGGTGAAATGACACACGGCGAGGCGAGGTTCATTTCGGCATCACCAGCCAGGACTCGTTCGAGAACGCTACCATCCACCCGGAAAGCAGATACTCCGGGCTTCAGAGTGTAGGGAACATTCTCCTAGAATACCAGGCAATATGTTCTTCTTTGATAACCACATCCGTGCTGTCAAAGTTTGACTATGGTCTCTGTCTTTGCCACCTGAGTTTCAGAAGTTACAGTTCAGGAAGAGCTCGGTGTGAGTCTTCACGGCTTGGAACAGGGCTCCATTTAACTAGATGAGCAATTATTAGCACCGTGGAGGCCTCCTGCAAAGCAGCAGCAATGCCAACGGTCTTGCTAATTGGATTGCTTTTTAGGAGCAGAAATGGGCTCTGGATAAAGGCCCTGAGAGCTCCTCCTGCTTGTCTGGAGTCTGGAGGACCAACGGAGTTTGTGCACTCTGAGGGGCCAAGTCCTGCCAGCCAAAGCCAGATTAGTTTTGGGGGTGGCTCCCATATGTGAAAGCTTTGAACTGAAAAGGATTTGGTCTCAGGGAGACAGATGCTGCTCGCCTCGCCTCATTATCCGTTTTGGAAGACGGCATAGCATCTTCAGTCCTGAAAGACTTTCCGTGTGGACGAGACCCTCCCCCAGTTGTCACCAGACACCCACAGGTGCCATCCAGAGGGCTCCCTGGCTCAACCCAAGGAGACTGATGGTGCTCTTAAGCCATAAGTGGGTGTCACAGCCACAGGTCTCCATAGCAACCTTTCACGCAGAAAGAAGGACATTTGTAAATATGCATTTTGCAAGCCCCCTTTTTCGATTTTAAATATCAACCTTTTGAGAACAAGTTGCCTTGCCAGCTCTGTTCTGCTACTGGAAGAGTGATAACGTGGAGACTTCTCATTCACCCTGATTGCTCGCAGCTCACTGGAATCAATTGGTAGATGCCCCCTCGAGCACACTTTGTGGGCCCAGTGCCTCGCAAGGCAACGTTGTGGACACAGCAGGGAGGGAACGTATACCCAGCCCAGGGCTCAGCACACTCAGCACACTGTGTCTCCAGCAGCCACCGGACCACAGACCTCCAGGGGGCCTGGGCCCTGGAGCCTCTGGTGAGCAAAGCAAACTGCTTTGGCTGTTGCCCTTACGGGGCCCTCACCAGGGTGGGCAGTCGACTCACCAGTGGAGTTTTGGTAAGAAGATCCGTGGTTGCACAGGGTTGTAGGAAGTGGGGAGGGAGGGATGAATAGGTAAAGCAGAGAGGATTTTTAGGGTGATGAAAATACCCGGTATAATACTTCATGCCATTATACCTTTCTTCAAACCCACATACAACACCAAGAGTGAACCCTGATGTAAACTTTAGACCATGGCTGGTTATGACGCGTCAATGCAGGTTCATGAATTATAACAAATGTACCCCTGTGGTAGGGGGTGTGGATAACGCGGGAGTCTTTGCATGTGTGGAGGCAAGGTATATGGAAATCCCTTTTCAATTTTTCTGTAAACCTAAAACTGTCCTGAAAAACCAGAGGTTTGTTAAAAAAAAAAGAAAAAGAGGATCACATAGTATATGCTCAATAAATAACTTTGAAAAGGACAGCAGGAGGGCAGATGAAACTGGCATTTCCTCTTGATCTCTCTTAGTGATGAGCCTGCTGGCATTTCATTCGCTATGCACGTGGCTAACTGGTTCTTTGAGTCTCTATCGAATCCATTTGATCAAAAGTATGTAATTTCATTCTGTCGTTAGCAATGAACAAATAACTTAAGAGCAAAGCAAGCAAGCACACAAACCCTCTCCCCCAAACGACAGACGCCTTGTCCTATCCCCAGACACGTTGATATGCCAGAGCTGAGGTGGTCATGGATATCTGCGTGTTAAAAAGCTCCTCACGGGACTTGGCATATAGGCCTCCATTAAAGCAATCAGGTAGGCACTCCTGGAAAATAGGAAAGAGACCTAAAACTGCAGAGGCTCGAACAGATGGGGTTGCATTTTTCTCTCTTTTAAATTTTTTTTTTTTTTTTTTTTTTTGAGACAGAGCATGAACAGGGGAGGGGCAGAGAGAGAGGGAGACACAGAATCTGAAACAGGTTCCAGGCTCTGAGCTGTCAGCACAGAGCCCGATGCGGGGCTCGAACTCACAGACCGCGAGATCATGACCTGAGCCAAAGTCGGATGCTTAACCGACCGAGCCACCCAGGCGGCCCTTCTCTCTTTTAATAATCCAGAGGTAGGCAGGCAGTTCCAGGGCGGGCAGGTGACCGCCCTTCGGGCTGTCCCGGAGGCAGGGTCGTCTACAGCGTGGCTCCACCACCTAGAGGGAGCCCCTATTCTATGTCAGTCTCCGGCCTAGGGAAGGGGGGTCGGGAAAAAGGTAGCAATGACCTGGAAGAGGCATACCTTCCCCTCACTCAGAAATAACCACACAGCCGTACCTTGCTGTTAAGCGGGGTGGGTGGCTAGGAGATGCAGTATTTGTCCGGGCCCCACAAGCTAGCTGGAGGTTGGGGAGGAGAGGGTGGGGACTGGGGACACAGTCACAGCTGCTGTCTCAGGTGCCCAGGCCCTACCCCAGGCCAGCTAAGTCAGAGTCATTGCCGGTTCAACCCAGGTGTCAGGACTTTCAAAGTCCTTTCTACAAAGAACAGTTTTGGGGACCCGGAGGTCACAAACTTCGTTTCCCAGGAGAGCATACGGAGATTTCTGGAAAGCTGGCACAGAGCTGTTGGCTCCTGGAGGTCCCAGCTGTCCTGAGTGGTCCACAGATGCAGTAATTCTGTCGTTTCCAATGTACAGCCAGCCTGGACATAGCTCGAGCTCTGGCCTGGCATCTCTGTCTGGGTCTAGGTGAGCAGAGGTGTCACAGCCCACGCTATAAAACCCACTCAGACAAATTACCAGCCGGTGGCCTAAGGTGATCAGCAAGCTTTGCACACGCTTCTAAGGGAGGTGATAATGACGATAAACCCAAAGAACAAACTCTCGGAGAATAAGCCTGTCTAGAGGTATTGCAACGTGATGTTCGAGGGAGCCCTGACTCTGAGCCCAGCTCCCCCTAGCCATGGCCTTTTTCCTCGTCAGTACAACAGAAACAGTGATAATCACGGCTAACATTTACGGGGCACGTGCTGTGTGCCAATCATTTTTCTAGGTGCTTAATGGATAACAACCAATTTAATCTTCCTCCCGATCTTATAAGGCAAACACTAGTGTCTCGTCCTGTTGTATCCACGAAGGAACTGAGCCACAGAGAGGTCGCATCCAAGGTTACACAGCTAATAAGTGGCCAAGGCAGGATTTGAGCCCTGGTGGTCTGGCTTCAGGGTCCATGCTCCCAGGTCTGCTGATCCCCTGCCTAGAGAGTAGCTTTAGGTCATGGCTTTGTCATGAGGAGTAAATAGAATAACGGGTACCAGTCAAGTCTCGTTGCTCCTAGTAGATGTTCTTTAGAGGAGGCTACTCTTATTAAACTCACAAGTTGATCTGTAGCTGTTAAAATTAGGACGTCTGTTGTCCCAGGACCTAGCGGAGTGCCTAGGACACGGTAGGCACTCAGTGAAAATGAATAAAACGTAGAATTGTCTTCAGAATCCCTCTCTCCCTCTGTCTGTCTGTCTCTGCCTCTCTCCCTCTCTGTGTCTCCCTGTCTCTCTCCTCTTCAGTGTCCTTGGCGTTTGGAGCCACACACGATTCCTTTGTGCTTCTGGGCTGGGAGAGGCAGCCGTCAGGGGACGCTCTGATAACCACCGTCTGGGCTCCAGCTGGTTCACCCCTTGAGCTGTCGCTCAGCTCCAGTGAAGGATTCCAGAGCAAACCTCCTCTCTCTGTGGTCCTGCCCACCCTTTCTGGGCACTCAATTTGGGCACAGTCATTTATTTTGTCGCTTCTGTCTGAAACTTTACAAAATTACTCCCTTAGCTTCACCCAAAATACTATTTCTTGTCCTGAAATAGCATCTTACATGCTCACCAGGATTTTTTTCTCTTTCCTTTTCCTGGGCTGTAAAGTCCAAAAAAAAAAAAAAGGCACAACGTCATAAACCGTGGGAGCATTTTTAGACATTGTCTGGGCCTCGCCCCTCATTTGCTGAGGAGTCATCGGAGCCAGAGACAGGGAACCTTCCTCAGGGTGTCACTAGGGCCTCAGGGAGGGGCAGCCCTTGAATGCAGTGGCCTGGACAATCAGTCCAGCCTCCTTTCTCCGACTCAGGTCAGGCGAGAGGCCCAGCCCGAGGGAAGTTGGTCTGCCCCTCTCCTCACGGCTGTGGCCCTTTGTCCCCCCGCCCCCCCAACCCCCATGCCTCATCTCAGTCCCATCTGAAATATCGGGGTCCTCTGTCCTCTTTCTCCAACTCAGAATCAAGCATGACTCCTCCAAAGAAGAGGTGGTCAAGGAAATAGAACGAGATGCGACGTTTTTCCAATTAAACTGTTCCAGGAGGCTTTACTAAATCAGTGCTTTTTATTTGGTGTTTCAAATGTTGTGTCTCAGAGCCTCCCAGTGAGGGGTGTGGAAGCGGCTATCACCGCCTCCCCCACAAAGCACAAAGAATCCAAGCTGCCACCTTCCTGAAGCTATTTTTATTGTTGAAGCTTTTCTGGGCCTAACATTATACTCAGGGTTAGTCAGAAGCCGTGGAGAACGCCTCTCGCTGTGCAACCCTGGGCTGCCCCAGAGCACAGCTAGGCCGGAGGGGTCACTCCCCCTTCAGAGCACAGCTAGGCCGGAGGGGTCGCTCTCCCCTCAGAGCACAGGTAGGCCGGAGGGGTTGCCCCACGGGGCCGGGAGGCCTGGGGTGGCTGAGAACCGAGGGACACGCTATGGGGCAGGCCAAGCAACATGCGGACAGGGTAATGCCCCTCAGGATGTTGTGAGGGGCTGCTCACACCCGGGTTTCCCCCCTCTTTGCTCCCAGTACTATTGTTCTGAGTGCAGAACAGTGAGGCGAGACGGAAGACGGGTAAGAAAACGGGGTCCACACCGAAGTCAAACCCAGGCCTCCTGACCCACCACCCGGCCCCCTGCCGTCCCGCATGGCAGGAATCGGTGCCATCTCAGGCCTGCTGGGCACTGTCGGGACAGACTCAGGGGTGGGCAGGGGCTCTGGCAGAGTTTGGATGCATCGGGGATTAGGTTTGGGTAAAACTCACAGGATTGAAGTTTTACATACAACCTTTTGTTGATTTTCCAAACTGAATTGTTTGTTATCTCCCACGAACCACGCTTCCGACAGAAGAGAGAAGATGCTTAACCCAGAGCACAGGAGCGTAAGAAACAGTTTTCTGTTAACGAGAGAGAGGCATCCATGTCACGGGGGCTTATTCTCAAGCATCTGTTAGTTTGGGTGAGCCGCCCTGCAAAGCAAGGAGAGACCCGTGCTGTTCCCGACGGCGCTGGTCCATCCGTGCAGGCTCCAAATACATGAATTACGTTGAGACAGGTCACATTCCCACGTCTTCTGCTCCTCTCTCTTTCTGCTTTAAGCAGAGGGCTTTGGAGCCATCCCTGTTTGTGGGAGAATCTTTCGTCCTTTGTTTCACTCCCATCCTTAATAAAGGGAAAAAGCCAAATCAGTAATGATACACAGAACCCATTTGCTACAACCCTCCTCCCTAAAGAAAAGCTTAGTTGATTTTTGTTGCTGTTGTTGTTAATTTTAAATCAGGTATTGCTCAAAGTTGCTGCCGTCTCGCACATTAGCAGAGCCTGGGGAATTTAAAATAATCCTTGCACCGCGGGCATTGGGACTTAAACATCAGTATTTTTTCTTAACTCTCTAGATGATTCCAAAAGACAACTGAGTAGAGAGCCAGTGACCTGAGCCAGTGTTTTCTCAGACTTCAGCGTGCATACGAATCACCTCGGGACCCCAGTAAAATAGACACGTTGATTCAGGAGGTCTGGGGGTGGGGTTCCAGAATCTGCAATTCCACCAGGCTCCCAGGTGATGCCAGTGAGGCCAGTCTACAGACCACACCTTGAACAGGTGAGGTCAAGGTATACTTGTTGGCCCCCAATGTCAAGTGATTCATGAGGGAATAGAAAATATTGAAGCATCTCAGGCAAAAGGAAGGCTTCCTTATGGCATAGGAAGGGAAGACAGTTCCCTCGAGGAACTTCCCCCAAGTTGTTAAGAAATGATTTTTTGGGGCCTGGGGCACCTGGGTGGCTCAGTCGGTTAAGCGTCTGACTTCAGCTCAGGTCGTGATCTCACGGTTTGTGAGACAAGCCCCACATCAGGCTCCACACTGACAGTGTGGAACCTGCTTGGGATTCTCTCTCTCCCTCTCTCTCTGCCCCTCCCCAACTCACTTCCTCTCTCTCTCTCTCCCTCAAAATAAGCAAACAAAACTTTAAAAAATTAAAAAAAAAAAGAAACGATTTTTCGACTTCCTACATAGACGGTTTATAGAAGAATCTGGCCTTCCGTAATCCAGAACGTTCTAGACCAGAGGGACCTGGTAGGTCACAGAGGTCAGTGTTTCCCCAATCCTAGTTAATTATCAGAATCACCCAGGGAAGCCATCTAAAAATTTAGATTCCTGGGATCTGCCTGAATAGCCTCTCACTAAACATATTATTATTATTATTTTTTAATGTTAATTTTTTTATTTTTGAGAGAGAGACAGAGAGTGCGAGCAGGGGAGGTGCAGAGAGAGAAAAGGGAATAGAAGATCCGAAGCGGGCTCCATGCTGACAGCAGAGAGCCTGAGACAGGGCTCGAACTCACGAACCATGAGATCGCGACCTGAGCCAAAGTCGAAGGCTTAACCGACTGAGCCCCCAGACGCCCCTAAACATATTTTTCAATAGCCAATTTAAGTTCTGACAGATTTGGGACCCCTGCTAGAGCAGGCCACCCTTCCTTCCTTCCTTCTTTCCTTCCTTCCTTCCACCCCAGGCCCCACTTCCTGCTTCCTCACACATTCACATTTTATGGGAGGTGGATGAGGCTGCCCCAGGCAAGGGCTTCTTTGAAACAACGTGGGTACTTCCTGCCGCAAGAAGAAAAATCTGAGTGCTAGACAGACCTTCTTAAGGGTCACAGCCATTTGAGGACCCAGATTCTGGCTGATAAATCCAGGCTAGGGGTCCGCCTTTGCTTTTCTGGACAGACAGGTTAATTTTATGAGACAGTAAAGCCAACAGGCAGGTATATAGATAGCTAATAAAAAAGGCCGCTTGACCCGACCGGAGGGGAAGGAGATTTGTGCTTGTCTAGACAGCCATATCCACTTGGAGAAGAGGAGCCTCATATCCCCTCTGGCTGGGCACCCACCCCTCCAGTTTACCTGGGTTCTGGCCCTGGTGGGGGTTTGCTCTCTTTATACAATTCTCCTGGGATCCTTAGGCCCGTTCAAAGACAGAGGGCAAAGATTTTGAAAGCCTCATGACAAATTACAGTCACGGTCCTAACCTATGAGTAGGAATGCTTCTGTGGGACCCACTGGGACTTCCCCCAAGCCATCCAGCTTTGTGTAGTGAGGATCCTCTGGTTCTACATGTCTATGTCATGCCTGGCTCTGCTCACATGGAACATACAAGGGAGATGCTGATGCTGCGTCTGTTTGGTACCTAACACCCAGACCCGGTGCCTGGATGCCCCCACCCCAGCCAGGAACACCACCTGAGCAGGACTGGGATTGTGCCACAATTGCTCACTCGTGTGATTTTTTTTAGTGCTTACTTAGTTATTTTGAGAGAGAGAAAGAGAAAGAGAGAGAGAGAGCACGCAAGTATGTAAGCGGGGGGAAGGGCAGAGAGAGAATCCCAAGCAGGCTCCTCGCTCAGTGGGGTGCTGGATGCCGGGCTCGATCTCACAAACCGTGAGATCACGACCTGAGCCGGAATCAAGAGTCAGACACCTAACCCACTGAACCACCCAGGGGCCCCTCATGTGACTTTTCTTAACCAATAGGCTTGGAATGCTCCAGATTTTTTTTTTCGTTAAAAAATATTTATTAGGCATAAATACTCATTTTAAGTCTTAGTACGTATCTAATCATTCATCCATATATTTATTTTCTGAGCACACACAATGTATCAGTAAACACGATGTATCTGTATGTTTCAATGCCATG
Organism: Prionailurus viverrinus; assembly: GCF_022837055.1. Classification (NCBI taxonomy): domain Eukaryota; kingdom Metazoa; phylum Chordata; class Mammalia; order Carnivora; family Felidae; genus Prionailurus; species Prionailurus viverrinus. The sequence goes on from NC_062561.1 coordinate 9,294,281, forward strand.
ATCCTATTAGGTGGGTATGATTGTCTTCATTTTTCATATAAAGAGTCTGAAATTCAGAGATTATGAGCTACTCTTTCAAGATCACACTTCCAGAAAGCCGTTTAACTGAGGTTCGAACCCCGATCTCTCAGGCTTCTGAACACCTTGTCCTTCCCTCACATCAGATTGCCTAAAAACAAGAGCCTCTCTCCTTTTGGAGATTGAGGAAGGTAGCTAATTGTAAAAATTCCTTGTAATTTTTTTAAATGTTTGTTTATTTTTGAGAGACAGAGAGAGAGAGAGAGAGACAGAGCATGAGTGGGGGGGGGGGAGCAGAGAGAGAGGAAGGCACAGAATCCGAAGCAGGTTCCAGGCTCTGAGCCATCAGCACAGAGCCTGACGTGGGGTTTGAACCCACGAACCTTAGGATCATGACCCGAGCTGAAGTCTGGTGCTTCATCGATGGAGCCAGCCAGGCATCCCCGTATTTTTTTTTTTTTATTATTAAAGATCCTTATTTGGCAAAGACATGGTCAAGCTGAAAGATATACCACCAATCGAAGCTAGTCTCAACTCATACCATCTTGCCATTCATAATTCACTGCACACTCATACATCGGTGAGTTAAAATCTGTGCGTATTATTTTTCTGAAAAGCCTTCCTTGAGCCTCCAGTGGAAATCAGGGCCCACCTTCCATTATTACGTAGCCACTTTATTTCCTCCTCCCTGCACAGACTGCATCCCTGGCAGTGTGACACATGCTGGCAGGCACAATGCTGCCTGTGGCCAACTTAGGGATGGACGGAGGGACGGGATGACAGGAGTCACTTGCTGTATACTCCTTTGGGAAGTATTTATACCTCCAGGTTGTGGGTCTATTTCTCTAAAATAAACTTATTCGGAATCATTTTAGATTTGTAGAGAAGTTGCAAAGATAGTAGAGTTCTCACTCAGTTTCCCCCACTGTTAACATCTACCTTACTATGGTTCATTACAAGGTCAGGCTCATTACAATGTCAGGTACATTTAAAAAGCGAGGATTTGTCTTTTCCTGTGCAGTGTGGGTAACCACCGGTCACGCAGCCAGAAGGCTCGAGTCTCGGGAGCGTTGGTCGGAGTTGACCCTCGTAGTCTCCGTTTTCCCAGGGCACCAGGAGGATAACGGGATGACCTTGCCAGGGTTTCTGGGGAGGATTAAAAAAGACCACGTCCGTGAAAGCCCCCAGGATGCTGCGTGGCACACTTTTGAATATGAACCTCTGAAATCTGCCTTGAAACAGAAGTTTCCATCAGGCTGTGTTTAAGGCATGCTGGGGTTTCCTATGTATGTTACTCTGCATGCCATCCCCCCCCGCAAGGCTGAGCCCTACTTGTGTTTGCTTGATACACTCTCTACGTTCATCTCCCTCCTCCTTCCTTCCCTCGTGCTCTCCCAATAAATACCGTTTGACGAATTCAGGCCAAGAGCAGTGGCTCTCAACAGAGATATTGTTTCCTCTTCTGGATTGCATCCGTCAAAGTTGCTGGCCAACCCAGGTGGTCCCAGCCAAGCCGAAGGGTTGACACCGATGCGCGGCCCATGCATCCTGAATTCTTAAGCAGAAGAGAAACATTGAACCGGAAGAGATGGCCAAGGTGGTACAGAGTTGAAATCATTTCCAAATCCACCCTGTTACTGGTAGAGAGAGGAAGGGAAGGGGGGAGCGAGGGGCGCTGGGTAGGAGATAGAAGGCGCAAAAACAGACATAATTAGAAAATTTGGGCTCTGACATTTTCCTCACCCCCCACCCCCCACCCCGACTTACTTGACGTCCCCTGAGCTAGACGCCGAGCTGGCACGTGTGTTTTCAGAAATGAGTAGGATACGTGAACACTTCAGAATGAAAATGACAGTCTTGAAGTGCACGCTCGATGACTGAGGCCTGCTGCGTCTGCTCTCACACAGATGCCCTCTGAAAGAGGTACCTCCTTTGGGCACATCTCACCTCGCCCACGAACATCCTGGAAGCCAGCAGATGCCCGAAGGGAACATGGCTTGGGGCTGTGCCTGCATAATGAGACTTCACTTTAAGGCATTCTTTCTTGTTTATCCCAGTCCATTAAGAAGATTCCACTCCAAATGAGTAGTTGCTGACCCTATTAAAAACTGCCCATATTCCTTAATTAGCACAAAAGAAGTTGAAATAAAATATTTACATACTGCTCTTTCTTTCTTTTCTTTCCTTTTTTTTTTTTGTAAGGAGAATGGGGTTGTCCTTTGATGCCTGCTTTTCCTTGCGTGCCCAGAGTTTTAATTGGACCACTCCCTGCATTTTGGGTCTTTGGCTGCAAGGCCATGTGGGTGGAGGAAGTCTGGGGTGTCTCCTCAGCCAGGCAAAGCAGACGGCCAGAAGTCGTAGGAAAACGATCTTTCTGAAACGGGAGAAATAAGACAGGGAAAGACTGTAAAACTCCTACTGGCAGCTGCCTTTCGACTAGGGTGTAAAAAGAACTGCTCTCAGCCACCTTTGGAGGAAGAGAACAAAGAGCAAAAGGTTACACGCCAGCGTTTTGAAGAGAACTATGGCTAATCTTAAAAAATTATCACACATAGAATGTTCTAGAAATCTAGGTAGGTGCCCCGCCCCCCCCACATTAAATACAGTTTGAAATAAACCAAGGTTTATGGAGGTTTATTGTGAACCAAGATGTTCCTACCTGTTGAAATGAGGGTTCGCCTATACTCTGGCAGAAGTAGAAAATAGAGCTGTTTCTTGGCCACCTAACTACCAGTAGGTAGGAAAGGGCTTTGAGCGTCACCTGTACGTTGTGAAACGGTGTTTTGGGTGCTTGTTTCTTCATTCCTTCTGGGCGGATGCAAACTCTTGCGGACAGGCTCTCATGCGTTCACTGTGCTCTCTCCTTCCCCTTTCAAGCTCTCATTTTCCCTCCTTGTGCCCTTTCATTTCTGGAAGCCCCCGTGCTCTACAGAGAAAGGTAAAAAGCAGGGATGGAGGGGCAGGGATGGTCAAGGGTCGAGGTTCAAAGGAAGGACACAGAAGAAAGGAGAGAGTTGGTAAGAACAGCTTTGGCCTAGGAGTTAAGAAAGTGAGCTTTAGGCTCAGGTCTGGCGCTCAACGACAGCCACAATAATGATGGTAATTTAAAATATGAATAGCACTGGGGCGCCTGGGTGGCGCAGTCGGTTAAGCGTCCGACTTCAGCCAGGTCACGATCTCGCGGTCCGGGAGTTCGAGCCCCGCGTCGGGCTCTGGGCTGATGACTCGGAGCCTGGAGCCTGTTTCCGATTCTGTGTCTCCCTCTCTCTCTGCCCCTCCCCCGTTCATGCTCTGTCTCTCTCTGTCCCAAAAAAATAAATAAACGTTGAAAAAAAAAATTAAAAAAATAAAATAAAATATGAATAGCACTTACTATATATTGAGCATTATTTGAAGCACTTTTGTTTGTTTTGTTTTTGTTTTTAGAGGGGGGGAGGGAGTGCAAGCTGGAGAGAGGAGCAGAGGGAGAGAATCCTTTTTTTTTTTAAGCTTTTATACCTTTTATTTTTTATTTTTTAAAATTTATTTTATTTTTGTTTGTTTGTTTATTTATTTATTTATTTTCAGAGAGAGAGAATCCTAAGCAAGCTCCCCACTCAGCATGGAGCCTGATGCGGGGCTCGATCCCCCAACCCTGGGATCACGACCGAGGCACCCAGGTGCCCCCTGAAGCACTTTAAATTAACCAGTGCGGATGAGGGAGGTGGATGCAATTGTGCCCATATTGCAGATGAGGACACTATAGATCGGCCCTGCATTTTAGCAGAATGTCAGAACCACACTAAGGTGCTTGAAAAATAAGTCAGACGTGGGTGAACCTGGGAGGCATTGTGCTAAATCAAATGAGCCAGACATGAAAGGTGGAGCGCTGTGTGATTCCACTCGCATGAGGTAAGTGGAAAAGCCAAATTCACAGAGACGGAGGGTTGAATGGTAGTTGCCAGGGAACGGGGGGGGGGGGGGGGGGGGGATGGGAGTCCTCCTTGCATGGGTTACAGAGTCTATGTTTTGTAACACGAGACAGCTCTGGAGACGGGTGGCCGTGATGGTCACACAACACTGTGAATGTGCTCAATGCTGCTGAACAGCGCACCGAAGAATGGCCGAAATGGTTAAGTTTTAGGTTACGTCTATTTTACCGCAAAAGAAAAGGAAATAAATGAATAAATAGAAAAGATTCTTATTATTCATTTGTGACTTTATAAGATATGCATGTGTTTGAAAATTAAATGCAGAGAAGAACAATCAAATTAAAATAATGCAACTCTGGGGGTGCCTGGGTGGCTCAGTTGGTTAAGCGTCGGACTCTTGGTTTCAGCTCAGGTTATGACCTCATGGTTTGTGGGTTCAAGCCCTGCATCCAGCTCTATGCTGGCAGTGCGGAGCTTGCTGGAGATTCTCTCTCTGCCCTCTCTCTCTCTCTCAGAAATAAAGAAACTTTTGGGGCGCCTGGGTGGCGCAGTCGGTTAAGCGTCCGACTTCAGCCAGGTCACGATCTCACGGTCCGTGAGTTCGAGCCCCGCGACGGGCTCTGGGCTGATGGCTCGGAGCCTGGAGCCTGTTTCCGATTCTTTGTCTCCCTCTCTCTCTGCCCCTCCCCCGTTCATGCTCTGTCTCTCTCTGTCCCAAAAATAAATAAACGTTGAAAAAAAAAAAAAAAAAAAAGAAATAAAGAAACTTTTTTTAAATGTTTATTTATTTTTGAGAGAGTGCAGGTGGAGGAGGGGTAGAGACAGGGGGACAAAGAATCCCAAGCCGGCTCCTTGCTGACAGCAGTGAGCCCGACGTGGGGCTCGAACCCACAAACTTCGAGGTCATGACCTAAGCCTACGTCGGACGCTCAACTGACTGAGCCACCCAGGCACCCCTAAATAAACATTTTTTTAAATGTTAAACATTTTTTACCAGGAAGACCTGACTATAATAATGATTTCTATCCAATCTTTTTCTCTGTGTTCATCTACCTATCTGGCTCTCTCCTGTATATATAGCAATGCAAATGTTTGAGTTCACACTATAGAAGCAGTTATTCATTTTACTTTCTTTCAGTTGACATTATATGATGAGCATTTTCCAAGCAATTAAAATTTATCTCTAAACATAATGGTAATGGCCGCACACCAGCTCAGGCATGCTCTCATTTATTTAGCCCTCCTTCTGTTTTTGGACATTTAGGTTTTTGCAATTTTCTGCTTTGTAAATAGCTTTACAGCAGTCCTCCTAATGTGCTCATCTTGGCCCTGCCTCTGATTATTTCCTCAGCCCAGCCTTCTAGAAACAGAGCTACGGGGTCAAAGGACAAGTCAATATTCAAAAAGCCTTTTTACTAATTCTGCATATGTGTTGCGTGTGTGTGCGTGTGCGTGTGCGTGTTTGAACTAGTTTCGGAAGTCCTTCACCTGCCCTTTGTTCCTTTGGAGACCTGGATTGTCAACTTCTTTCCACCATTGCTGGCTGAGTGGTCCTCAGTTTCCTGCTCCCTGGAAACTACCTTTAGGGAACACATGTTTGAACTCTGCTCACCCCCTTAGTCCAAAGGTAGAGATCTGAGCAAAGGAGGTCAGCTGGGCAAAGTGAATTATACAGGGTCTGAGGTTTTGTTTGGGTAAACATGGCTGCTATCACAGAGGAAGGTGTGAGGTTAGGGCAGAGCTCAGTCCCCAGGGCTGTGCTCTGAAGCATCGGCAAGCTTCCTGCTTTGTAAGAGCAAGGAAAGGGAAAGCTTGCTCACGCTTCCTTGACTGCTGGAAACAAGTGGTTAAATGTAGCCTGGGCCACCCTGGCCTTTGGGCCTCTCTGCATTATGTCACTTACTCCTAAGTCATGCACCAGCCCCAACCCTCATAGGGGAAATGGTCAATCTCTGATCCCCCAGGCGATTTTTGGTTTCAGAAACCCTTCTTGCGGTTTTTCATCAGGGTCTGCTGACCTTTTTCTCATTCTGTTAACTCCACTTCTCCTATGTGACTCCTTTCCAACCCCTCAGATCTCCGCTCAAATGTGATTTCCACGCGGAAGCTTTAGTGACCCTCTCAAACGAGATCAACACCCCAATGTGCTTTTTGTCACAGTGTGAGTCAAAGTTTGTTATTACACTAAGTTGAGTACTCATTTGATTCGTGTATTATTTAATGTTTTCATCCAACAAATATTTTCTAAGTGGCCTCTGTGTGCCAGGAACTGTACTGTTTGTGGGGATTGCAGAGATGAGCAAAACCAGATTTGGTTCCTTTCCTTGTGGAGGTTATAGTCCAGTGGGAAGAAAACAAATAAAAATCGGATTCCGATGTTCAATAAGTGTTATAAAAAAGGGAACGAAGCAGGTTGCAACGACAAAGATTGGTGGAGGGCCCCAGTCAGACAGAGCAACCATGAAGACGGGAATGGTGAGAGGAGAGAATCGTGGGGAGAGCCAGGAAGAAAGAAGGAGGCATAGGGAAGGCACCGAACCCGGGCATCTGGGGCATCTGAGGAACTGGAAGGCATGGAGGGAAGTTTTTGGGTGTTAGGGGAGAGGGACACGAGATGGGGGAAGACAGGTGGACAGGATCGGAGTGGGCTGATGGGGAAGGGCAGGAAAGCAGGGCAAAGCAGCTGAGTGGCCGAAAAGTGTCCACGGGGGTTGACAACATGGCAGTTGGTAAGGACCTTAACAGCATTTTCCGGCAGCAGCCAGATGGCAGGAGGTTGAGGAGGAAGTGGATGATGAGAACTTAGAAACTATGCGCGTAAGAAGGGAAGTTTAGAGCCGTGCAAAGGCATACAAAAGATTGGGTGGGCCAATGGAGTAAATGAAGTCAGTTTCCCTGATTTTCTTTTTTTCTTTTCTTTCTTTTCTTTCTTTTTTTTTTTTTTTTTTTTGGATGGGAGATGGTCGAGCATGTTTATAAGCTGTGGGGATGACTCAGCTCCGAGAGGCAATAAATGGGGAGCTTAGTCCTTGAGAAGATAGGATGGGGTGGGATCCAGAACAGAGATGAATAGATAAGGCTTTTAGAGGAGGAGAGCCACCTCATCCATTTTTTGCCACTTGATTATGGAAATTTTCAAACATATAAAAGTGTAATGAAACCCCAGGTACCCATCACCCCTGCGTCAACACATGGCCAAATGCATTTCGTCTATAATCTCACCCGGTTTATCACCCCTTTTCCCAGATTATTTGGAAACATATCCAAGACACTATAGTTTTCCACCCATAAAGACCTCAGTTGTATGCCTACAAGATAAGGGCTTTGAAAAAATTACAACAAAACCTATCGCGTTGAGTAATTAGTAATGCCTTTCTTTCTTGTTTTAATAGTTAGTAATTTCTTAATGTCATCAAATATCCAGTCAGTGTTCAAATTTCTCTGTCTCTTGTATGTTTTTATCTTTTATTGCTGGCTCGTTCAAATCAAAACCAAAACGAAGTGTATACGCAGAATTGGGTTGACATCCCTTTTAAAGTCTCTATCTATAGGTTTCCCCCTCCCTTCCCCCCCCCCCCCCAACATCTGTTAAGAAATCAGACCTTTGTCTTACGGAATTTCTCACATGTGGGATTTTGCTGATGTGGTACTCAAGGTGTCATTTAACACCTTTTTTTCCTCACTTGTAAATTCTCTAAACTGTTGGTTTACGTCTTACCTCTAAAGGCTTGTTCAGATTCAGGTGTGGTGGGGGTTTTCTTGGGGTGGGGGAGGCAAGAGCACCTCCCAGGTGGTGCCATGCCCTTCCTGGGGCCTCAGGAAGCACTGTCATGCTGGGTTGCCCTGCATCTGGTGATGTCAAGATTAGTCCTTCAGTCGGATGTTGCTGCCTGCTTCGCTCTCCAGAAAGCTCGTCGGCAGGTATTTGCTAACGGTTTTAGCAGTTACAGATGATCCGTTATTTCATTAGGAATTACAAAATGATGCGATTCTAACCCTGTCATTGTGTCCTGGCTTGAATTATGACCCCTAGATTCTTATGCTAAACTCCTACCCCCATGACCCCAGAGCCGGACTGTGTTTGGAAATAGAGTGTCTGCAGATGGAATTAAGTGGAGATAAAGTCAGACTGGAGTGAGGTGGGTCCCCTGCCCACTACGACTGGTGTCCTTAAGGGACATCGGGACACAAAGACAGACACACATGCGGGAAGAAGGCCATCCGAAGGTTGGAATTATGCAGCCACAAGCCCAGGAACTCCCCAAAGCTGGGAGAGAGACCTGGAACTACTCCCCCCCCGAGTGTCTTCAGAGAGAGCAACGCCCTGCTGACACCTTGATCTTGGACTTCCAGCCTCCAGAACTGTGAGGCAACACATTTCTGTTGTTGAAGGTATTTGGTTTACGGTACTTTTGACAGCAGCCCTGGGCAACTAATGCACATTTCTTCTGCAGTTTTTGATAGGGATTTACGTCTTAAAGAGAGAGGGAGCGCTCTTCCCTCGTCGGGTATTTGGTTCTTCTGAGGTGCAATTCGTATAGGCAAGGCAGGATGTGTGCGTGGTTCGTTCCCCGTACTCACTAGTTTTCAAAATATTGAATGGTTTCCTAGTATCCTCCAAAGGTGACCAGTGAGGTTTTACATGTCTAAACTGTAAATCTGAAAATAATTGATATATCTCAAACTATTGAAGTTATTCATCTTATTGATGATCAAATTGCCTTATCTTTGGCAAGAGGTAGTCCCTTCCAGATGCCTCTTGAGTCCTTTGGAAGAATATCCAGTTGTTTGATGACTTTCTTGATTTTTGGTATAATAAGCTGTTCCGTGTTTGTCTTGCTGTTGGTAAGCTTCCATTTCTCCAAGAGCCTCTTCTTCCTCTTCTTCTTCTTCTTCTTCTTCTTCTTCTTCTTCTTCAACTTTATTTATTTTGAGAGTGAGAGAGAGAGAGTAAGGGCAGGGCAGAGAGAGAGGGAGAGAGAGAGAATCCCAAGCAAGCTCTGTGCTGACAGCGCAGAGCCTGACAGGGGGCTCGAACTCACTAAGTACGAGATCATGACCTGAGCGGAAGTCAAATGCTTTACGGACTGAGCCACCCAGGTGCCCCATGGCCTCTATTTCTTTTTTAATGGGAAATGATATTTAGAGACTACAATTTGGCTACTAGCAATACTCATTGCTACCAGGTTTATTCCTGTTTCCAGACCTTTCTGGTGGATAGAGCTGGAAAAAAAACTTAAGAGAAAATACATCATGAGGTTATGATACTTATTTCTTACACACTGGAATTCTTAGTTCTTAGTCATTCACTTTATTTTAAAAAATTATTTGGTTTATTTCACATATGTGTCTGTATTCCAATTTTATTATATAGTTAAAATACAGAATAGTTGAGATATATGTATGTATATATATATACACATATACATATCTATATACATAGATATATACACAAAGACACGCACACATATATATATATATATATATATACTTCAAAATGGCAATGCCAATATGATTATTAACAATAATATTGTTGAAACAGCTTAAGATTTCTTTGTGACTCTTTTAGTCCTTGGGATATACGTATATATATGTGTGTGTATATATAAGTATCTCCCACTAAAGATGTACGATCAAACTACTAGGTTTTAAAGTCATCTGACATAATTTTTGTCTATATGGTTAAGCCACTGAATTTATATACATTTACATCGTTTTCTTTTGCTTTCAACATTGGGGGTGGGGTGGGGAATATGGTTTTGTTTTTGATTGAATTTTGTTTCCAAAGACATTCAGAGGACTCCTAAGTCAAGCCTATGAAATAAAGATCGCCTAGTTTATATTGTCTCTTTTGTCATCTGGTTTCCTCCCTAGGTAACACACAGGTAACAATTTTGATTAGTTTTTTGGTTCCTCCTTTCATTAAAAATGTAGTTATAGGTTTGTAGGCAATTTCCCCCTGTCCTAAGATGTAAGGTAACATACCTTATATGCCATTTCTCCATTTTGCTTTTTTCACTTAACAACAGATCCTAAAGATCTTTTTTCTCAAAAAATTTTTTTGACATTAATTTATTTTTGAGAGAGAGAGAGAGAGAGAGAGAGAGAGAGACAGAGTGTGAGCAGGGAAGGGGAAGAGAGAGACAGAGGCAGACACAGTACCCGAAGCAGACTCCAGACTCTGAGCTGTCAGCACAGAGCCCAACACGGGGCTCGAACCCACAACCGTGAGATCAGGACCTGAGCCAAAGTCAGACACTTGACCGACTGAGTCATCCGGGCATTACCCTAAAGATTACTTTAGAGTAGGGTGTAATAATATGTCTCATTCCTTTCTGAGATGCAAGGTTCTCCGTGGTATGGATTTGACGGGGCCACACTTTCTTCAACTAGTCCCCTAGGGAGGCACATCTGGGTTGTTTTTTCCCGTCTTTAGCTGTTACAAGGAGTATCGTAACAAATAGCTTCGTGCGTAGACCTTAGCGTATTTTTGCCAGCCTATCTCAGGGATATTTTCCTGAGTGGGATTGCTAGGTCAAAGGATAGAGTGCATACGTAATTTGGTTGAATACTGCCAAATTCCCCTTCAGAGGAGCTGCGTTAGTCTGTGTTCCCACCGGCGGTGTGTGAGAAGGCCTATTGTCCCACAGCCTCACCAACAAACTTCTGGATGTTTGCCAGCGTAACAGATGAAAATGGTATTTTTATTCCATTCTAATTTGCATTGCTTTTTCTCATTTCACTAGTTTTAAAGGGAGAAGACACGGAGAAGTCTGAATACAAATTTGGACGTTTGGTGTTAAGTGAATGTTTGCCCTCTAAGCCCAAAGCTCCGTAAAGGTAGGGCAGAGGCTGTTTGGCTCACTCTTGTATCTCTAGGGCCGAGCCCAGGGTCTGACGCGGAGGAAAAGGGTGAAGGAATGAACGAATGAATGAATGAAAGACAGGAACTGCTTTTTGGCCCATCTCATAACGACACTAGGCTATCTTCAACACCTTCCCTTCACCTTTTCCTTCTCACACCTATAATTAAGGGAGCCCTTTGGAAGTCCCAATTAAACATGAGTTTCACACGAAAAATAAAGTCGCAGAAGGGACTTGCCTCATACCCCGTCCATGAGGTTAATGAGTTGTGTGTTTTTAAGTAAGGGGTGGGGATGGGGTACAGCAAGAAAATGTTACTACTGTTGACAGATACTGGGCAGACCAGCTTGGCCAGGTAAGCACTGGCACAGGAATGATGAATTGCTGGTTTAAGGGAGGCGATAATCTCCATGCAAATTCCCTGCCTCTTCATTCCATCCCGTTCACAGACTCCCAGAATTAAAAGCAACTTCAGGGCTCATTGGCTCTTGCCCCCTGGGTCAAGGGCATTCTGGCACTCATCCAGCCTGTCCTTCCTTGTCCGTCTGGGAGAATGAGAAGCTCATCTCAGAGGGCGGTCCTTGCTACCTGCGGCTGGACTAAGTCTAAAGGCTCCTTGACATATAGCCCTCCAGAAAAATTCGTTGTCTTACCATTTATATTTATCTGTCTCCTGCCCCCCATCCCCTCCCCCAAAATCTCAGTTAGCTTTACCCTTTCCTTAAATAACATGGCCCTTCACATGAAAACTCACTCCTAAAACCTCCACCCCTTCTTCCCAGCTAGACAGTATCCAAAGGTACATTTCCTCGACCCCATCAAAATTAAGGATTTCCACTTAATAAAAAAGTCATGGGGGCGCCTGGTGGCTCAGTCGGCTAAGCGCCCGGCTTCGGCTCAGGTCATGATCTCATGGTTCGTGAGTTCCAGCTCCGTGTCGGGCTCTGTGCGGACAGCTGGGAGCCTGGGGCCTGCTTCGGATTCTGTGTCTCCCTCTCTCTCTGGCCCTCCCCGGCTCGCACTCTGTCTCTCTCTCAAGAATAAATAAACATTAAAAAAAAATTAGGGGCGCCTGGGTTGCTCAGTCGGTTGAGCGTCCGACATCGGCTCAAGTCATGATCTCACGGTTCGTGGGTTCGAGCCCCTAGTCAGGCTCTGTGCTGACTGCTTGCTCAGAGCCTGGAACCTGCTTCAGATTCTGCGTCTCCTTCTCTCTCTGCCCCTCCCCCGCTCACACTTTGTCTCACTCTGTGTCTCAAAAGTAAATAAATGTAAAAAAAAAAAAATTAAACAAAAATTAAACAAAAATCATAGATACAGTGAAAAGGCAAATGACACATCAGGAAAACACATTTAAAATGTCTAAACCTGGGCGCCTGGGTGGCTCAGTCGGTTAAGCGTCCGACTTCGGCTCAGGTCATGATCTCACGGTTCATGAGTTCGAGCCCCTCATCGGGCTCTGTGCTGACAGCTCAGAGCCTGGAGCCTGTTTCGGATTCTGTGTCTCCCTTTCTCTCTGCCCCTCCCCTGTTCATGCTCTGTCTCTCTCTGTCTCAAAAATAAATAAAACATTAAAAAAAAAATTAAAATGTCTAAACCTGACACGGTACAAATATCTACAGTGTCTAAGGAATTTTTGCAAGTCAATTTTTCAAAACCTGAATAGATCAATAGGCCAAACACTGGTCAATTCACACAAGAGGAAACCCACAATGATAAGCAAATAAGAACCTTAATAAGCCATGACTTTATACCTATCTGGCTGGAAACAATGAGAAAGTTGGCCGATGACAGGTCATGGCAGGGCTGTAAGGAATACAGACAGGACAGTCTTGTGATGCTGGTGGGAGTATAGATGGGGGGCAGCCCTTCTTTAGGACAATCCAGCGGTACTCGGGCACATGCACTTACCTAGGACCCGGAAACCATATTCCTGGGAATGCTGCCAGAGAAAGTCTCACACTGGTCTCTGAAGGAAGGTGCATGGAGATCCTTGCCGTGACCTTGATGGTGGGAACTGAGACTTGAAGGCACTCCATCTGTCCATCACTAGGGGAATAAGGAAGGGAAATGTGGTAAGGAACAGAACACAGAAGCAAGGAGAAATGAAGCAGGGGTGCAGTCAGTTCTCATTACTCGTGGCAGTTGCGCTGTATAAAGTCGCCACAAACATGGAATTAGCAAATACTCAACCTTTGCTCCTAGAGGAAATACCGAGTTGGAGGTTCCTACAAGCCTCTAGTCACAACAATTTTTTTAAAAACGGTTTTTTTTTTGATGTTTATTTATTTTTGAGAGAGAGAGAGAGAGAGAGAGAGAGAGCGAGCCAGAGTGTGAGCAGGGGAGGGGCAGAGAGAGAGAAGGAAACACAGAATCTACAGAGCCTGATGCGGGGCTCGAACCCACAAACTGTGAGATCATAACCTGAGCTGAAGCCGGGCGCTTAACTGACTCAGCCACCCAGGTCCCCCGGTCACATTTTTGGTCAGCTCATCAACACATAACCTCACTTTATGTGTTTTTTTTTTTTTTTTTCTGTTTAAAGACACCTTATTTAATCCATATTGTTGATTCATTGAACAGCATTCAATGTTAACATTGAACTCATGGCTAACAGCTCTGTAACCCATGCCTGAAGGAAGCTTATCTACGTGAATTTTCTGCAAGGCATATCGCAGGCTTCTTGCGCTGAGGAACTCTAGACAGCCCTTCGGCACTATGTTTGGGACCATTTTATACAGCAAACCCATCAAAAATGCACAGAAATATGAAACACTGAGCACCAAATAGACCACCAAAGGGACTCTGGATTACACAGTATGAGAGCTGAAACCGGAAAGCAGAGTGTCTTTGTTCTATCGCTGCTGAGAACGTATCTGTCGGTGACTCACATTTTTTTTCTTTACCCTGCTCATGTCCGTGAATGACCATGGACATGCTCTCAAGCTCCTCAAGTATTGATTTGGGGGTTACAAATAAATTTTCGTGAGTAGGTGAATTTGCAAACACAGAATCTGAGGATAATGAGGATTGGTTGTATACTCAGCAACCCTATTAGTTCTTACCATCTAGAATTGAGTGAAAAAAGCCAGAGAGAGAATCAGATACACGGTACAGCACTATTTATGTAAAAATGTGTACGAAGCAGCATCACACGGTTTTCAAGAGCCCACACATCTCAAGGGATACACGTCACCCCCTTAAAAAGGTTGCCTCCTGGGCAAGGGAGGACAAAACAAGGAAATAAATGAATCAACAAATTAGAGACATCAGTGTGCCCAGAACGGAGTGTGACTAACTTACCACCCTTTTCCCACCTTCCCTTTCTGCCACTTTGTGCTTTGCGATGGGCCCCGAATCCCCATATTGTTGGCCCTTCCCTTCTCCAGGCTGAGATTCTTGAGGACAGGGACTCTGTCTTTCCTGTCTGAATATCATCCTTCTAGAATAGTTTCTGGCATGTTTTATTTATTTGCTCTTACTTAGGTTTTGATTTATACCCCTACTCCATTTCCAAAAGGATTCAAGACTGCAGCCCGTTAAGGCTGGATGCGTTTGCTGAGTGAATACAGGCACGAGTACCTGAATGAACAGATGAATGGGTGATTTCCAGGGTTTTTCCGTCACATTCTGATCTCCTCCTTTAGAATAAGTCCCAACATTACAAAAGGGGATGGCTAGTGAGGAGGAAGCTCTTATGTCCATTGAAAGAGGCTCTCCCGAGTCGCGATAATGCAAACTCGCATTGCATTGGCGTTTTGGACACTTACTGATGATTCATATTCAGCTTGATGTAACTCAAACCTTCCAAGTCTTTTCCCCATGAATCACGTTTGTGTAGTTGGCTTTTTTCTTAACCTGCTGGATGTTATTCTTTTAGATAAAAGCTAGATGATAGATAGATAGATGATAGATAGATAGACAGATAGATGATAGATAGATAGATTTCGCTTTAAACCATCAATGCAGAATATTAAATTGGTTTAAAATTTCTTTCTGTTTTCCAGTATAGTGGCCATTCCCTCCCCCCAGTTCTGTGTCACCTAAGGTTTAAGTTGTTGATAAAGCCTAGGACGACAGAATAGCCTTGTGACAGGACAGGCGTCACCTCTGGGAATGCTGGCCTCTGTTATTTCTTGTAGACATGTTACACCAGTCTTCTGTCACTTAGATTGAATTTCTCTTTCTCTCTTTCTCACATCACCCTTCAGGAGAAGGATAGTGTGAAAACTTTGTAAGATGCCCATCTGAAATCCAAGTATGGTCTCTCCACACCGATCCTCGGATCTATCAACATGATCCTGTGCCATTGAGCCAGGGAGTTGGAAACACATGCTCCATTGTTGTATAACACAGCACATCACCAATAGGGAAACAAGGTGACACAAGCACTCACAGTGAGTATTTACGAGTACTCACACAAGTACCTGCACGAGTACTCACAAATGAGTACTCACACAAGGACCTGAAGCATCCAGGTCGGGGAGATGGTCAGCGATAGTGCCTGGACTCAAAGCTTGGGCTCCTGACTCCATGTACGAGGGACTTTACAAAATGTCCTGTCACTGCAAGAGAGATCAAGCTGACGCCTGGTGACTGCTCCTTGCTTTTCCTCTATCATTTGATTTTTTTAAGTTAATTTAGAGAGAGAGAGAGAGTGCACGCACAAGTGGAGGAGGGTCAGAGAGAGAGAGAGAGAGAGAGAGAGAGAGAGAGAATCCCAAGCAGGCTCCACGCTGTTAGCATAGCTCAGAGCCCGATGGGGGCCTTGAACCCACGAACCTGTGAGATCATGACCTGAGCCTAGATCAAGAGTTGGATGCTTAATTGACTGAGCCACCCATGCACCTCTTTTGATCAATTATTTATTAATTTTTTTAAGTTTATTTATTTATTTTGAGAGAGAGAGAGGGGTGCATGCATGCATGAGTTGGGGAGGGACAGAGAGAAGGAGAGATAGAATCCCAAGCAGGCTCTGTGTCATCAGCCCAGAGCCCACCACGGGGCTTGGACTCACAAACCGTGAGATCATGACCTGAGCTGAGATCAAGAATCAGACGCTTAACCAACTGTACTACCCAGGTGCCCCTCAATCTTTTAAATAAATCTACCCTGGGGTATTATTGGGGCTTCGTTTGATATCAGAAGAACTGAAGCCCAGGGAGTGTCCAGGGCTTTAAATAAACTAAGTCCCTAGACCAGATACATTGCATTCCAGAATACAAAAGCGACCTTTCTATGGGATCCTATTAACATGGTGGGCGAAGGCCATAGCCCGAGCACAATTTTTGGAGAAGATTGAAATTGAGTGGACTTCTTTGAGGAATGGGAAGATTTTGACAGAAAGAAAAGCCTTTAAAATGGAAAATTGGAATGGCAGTACAGAGCTGGGAACGCATGGTCTGGACAATTACAAGGGGCAAAGGGACAGATGGGTCCACCTAATTGGAAAGGACGGGGTTAATCAGAACAGCGGGCTCCAGAGGCTGTAACTCCAGGCATGTTTCTCTCTGTCTCTCATCTGTGCTCAGTTTGCCCTCTCCTTTTTCAGAAAGGTCGCCCCAGAGACTGGCAACCTCAGCTATCACAATCCTAGTGGGAAAAGAGTGGCTTTTTGCCGATAATTCCAGAAATGTCCCAAGAAGGGCTCTCATCGGCTCCCCTCAAGGGAGTATCTTGAGTTGCTGGATTTAGCAAGTGAAAATACAGGATGCCTCATTAAATCTGAATTTCAGATTAAAAAAATGAATAATTTCTTAGTATAATTATATCCCCTGTAATATTTGGGACATATGGAAGAAATTACTTATTTACCTAAAATTCCAAATTTAAATTGGAATGCAGTTAAATAAGCATCCTGTATTTTACCTGGCAGTCTTATCCACGCACCAGTCCCTGTGGCCAGACAGATGAGCCACTTAACTAGTCCACCCTGGGTCACATGCCCATACCTGGATCCTAGGTGTGAGTTCGGCCCCATCCATTTGTCCCGTCCCCATTGTTCCATGCTACATATAAGGGAGCTGAATCACCAGAGGCCGGTCATTCCCTCAAGACCACAAATAGAGTGGATAGAATCTGGCAGAGTGTGGGGAGTCCCTTTTTGGGCCTGCTCACCATCTTCCTGAGAACTCTGTGTTTTGGGAATCGTATTATTAGCTCTCTATAACGCAGCATTTCGGCTTAGAGAGAGGGGACCGATTCCTACGGACGCTCAGGGTGTATCTACATTTTTGTTTCTGGCAAAATCCCTAGTGAGGTGTTCTGTTGAAAGATAGGAATCTTTTCTGAAGGTGGATTTAAATCATGAAGGAAGGGGCGCTGGAGGAGAAGTCGGCAGACTCGAGGTTCAGTCCTGGTCTTGCTTGTGACTTCAGGTTCCCTGTTGAGACGGGCTGGGGACAAAGGCTGCCATGCCTGGTGAAAGCTGAGAGCCCGTGTCCACCAGGCACTGTACAAAGTACCTCACCGCTATCCTAAGCGAAAGGCCTCCCTGAAATAAAGGAGCCACATCCCAGGGCCAGCTTTCAAACATAGTCACCACAGGTTATAATAATTTCCTGACAAATGGAAGAAAAACATCTTGAGGAGAAGACTTCCTGTTCTAATTTGCCTACTAACTTCTCACGTGCCCCAACGCCTTCCTTGTCCTCGTAAGGCAAGTGTTAGAATCCCCATTTTCCAGAGGAGACAACTTTGACTCCGTAGTTTCTTACCCAAAGTAAAATCTATTAACTGGCACAACAGAGATTTAAAGCCAGAGGGGCCTGACACCAAAGTGCTATGTTCTTCTCCTGCACCGGACCTGCACCTCCAGGTGACGATGGGGAGGGAACCGAGATGGTGGGTGTTGACGTGGCGCGGGTCCCCTGCAACGCCACACAAACATGGGACCCACTAAGCTTCACCACTCGGCGGGACGATTCGCCTTACTGACAATCTTCTCCTGATGGAGGACAAGCCATTGTGCTACGTGGCCTTTGGAAAGTACCCCGCCCTCCACAGCGGCCATGACAGGAGAGCACCCAGGGAGTCCAAAGATGGCGGAGAATCGGGGCCATGGCTGAATCAGATCAACTGACAGAGGAGAGCAGTAATGGCCAAGCTTATTGCGTGCCTGAGCACCGCATCTCAGACAATCCTGTACGCATGTGCAATTCTTTTTCCTCCAGGCCTCACTTCTTTGGGACAATAAAGCACTCAAGTGAAAGTTGCACAGGCTTGTAGCTTTTCAGCCTTGTCTGCCCCCCTGTCCCTCAAGGCCTCTCCTCCACGGCAGCTTCTGTTCCTGCCCCTCTGTCCCCGTTATCCACACTCTAATGTTCCCGCCCCTGGCGTGCTCTGCCCGCCACAGGGGTGCTCCCAGCCTGTTCCCTAAGTGATTCTGGCTCTTTCGGATGAGGCTTAGAAACTCCACAGGTCTTTGACGTTTCTTTTATGTGCAAGGAGTTCAAGCAGGTTAAGCAATCTTCTCTTATTTTCTCCTTAGTGACTCAGAAACAGAGGAGGGGGATGCTCTGAGCTCCAGCCCCCGCCACGCAACAACACCGCGTGGCCCAAAGGTGGCTTAAAGGAGTAAACCACGCCTCCCCCCACCCCTGTGATTTCCATCATGTGCCCCCAGAACCAACCCCAGAAGCAACAATCGAAGCAGAAGCCGCATGCCTGCTGTGCACACTCAGAACCCCTTCCCCCACCCCTTCCAAGCACACCACTGCCCTCCGCCCTCCCAGTTAGAAATCACCGCTGCCAAAGTCACGCAGGCAGCTCCCCCAAAGCCCCTCCTTCCCAGCGTGCATCGGTTGCCCCCGTTAAAGGCCAGGTATCATTTTACCTGCTTTCTGCACTAACCTGAGGGGAGCTCTTGCAGTCCCCCCGCCCCTGTAAGCCACAGATGTGACATGACATCTCCTCTAGCAACTGAAGTGACTGTCGCCCGGCAGATTCTGATCAGCAGTAGTAAACGTTAGCAGGCTCCTGTAGGTCAGACCTGAAGAGCAGGCCAAGGGCAGGGCCGTGGGCCTGAGTATCGCACAGTCTGAGAGCGGGGCCCCACACCCGGCCCTGAGCAGAAAAGACCGCTGACCGGCCTCCCCCGGCCACGACCTTCCGGAGGCACGCCAGCGCCTGGCACATGGAGGTCATGTGATGAACGGCTGTGGAGTCGAACGCTCCAGAGGCATGAAAAGTGGGCCTTTTGTTAAAGGAAATGAAGAAAATCGATCTCATCTAAGATGCCCTGATTTACACAACAACCACAAAAGGGAACCTAGTTTGAATTTTAGGGGCTATTTTTAGGAGCCAGGGAAGTTGAGAACAACACTGCGGAGCCCCGGCTGAACTCTGGCCCTGACCAGCCCCTCGGTCTCCTTCCTGGAAAGCTCTACGTGAACCCTAAGTGAATCCAGCCCTGCCATGCTGTAACGCTGATTTTGAAGTTGTTCGAGAAGATACACACACGTAGGTACATGGATTTTTTTTTTTCTTTCTCGTTGGTAAAGTAGCCGATTGTAGTGCCTCAGGCCACTCTGACCACAAGTACAAAACCTTCGTTTTAAGTGCCCGTACGGTTTTTGACTTTGCATGCTATAGTGGAGGCATTGTGGCCTGCCGGAAAGAGCCAGGAGCAAAGAACCCAGATATCTGCGTCCTCGCCGCCTCTCTTAGACCAGCTGACTCCGAGCTACGGGGCAGTAACTTCGCATCTCTGAGTCCCATTTTCTTCGTCTACCAAATTTAAAAAAAAAATTTTTTTTTCAACGTTTTTTATTTATTTTTGGGACAGAGAGAGACAGAGCATGAACGGGGGAGGGGCAGAGAGAGGGGGAGACACAGAATCAGAAACAGGCTCCAGACTCCGAGCCATCAGCCCGGGGCTCGACGCGGGGCTCGAACTCACGGACCGCGAGATCGTGACCTGGCTGAAGTCGGACGCTTAACCGACTGCACCACCCAGGCGCCCCTCGTCTACCAAATTTAAGAGGCTTGGATTACAGGAGCTTTGAGGTCAGTTACTACTGGCTTTCCCCATAAGTAGGACCCTCCCAAATGGCGTGACTGGTGTTTTGAGATCACCGTCTCCTCCCTCTTCTCCATAGCCCTTCCTCCAAGGTTAACAGTGGAGAGCAACCCCCCGCGTGGGCACCGGGGCTGTGTAAGGACCGGGCCGAGGGCTGCGGAGGAACGAGGGCCCAGGGGTGGTGGCCGAAGGGGAGTCCCTACCCACCACCAGGAGCTGTTAATTTGCTTTTAGCGGTTGTATCTTATTTAGCTCATGTAAGAGCCACTTCCTGGATCAAAGCAAAGTGTCATCAGAGAAGGAACACACACCGTGGGGTGAAAGAAGGAAGAGGTTCAGCCTCCCTTGGCGCTTGCCAACACCTGCTACTCCAGCACAATGGAGAAAAGAGGTTGCTTCCCTGGACAAGCTCCTGGGAATCTGGAGGGAGCTGAAATTCTTTTTAAACTGTCATACTCCAATGAGGGAGATGCTGCTGCTGTAAATAAAATACCCAAAAGCCTGGGGACTAGGAACAGGGAAATTTAATGCATTGGCTTGAGATTCTTAAGTGAAATTCAGGGGAGAATAATCAGGGCAAGAAAGTGCGGGGGGGGGGGGGGGGAGGGTAATGAGCTGGGAGCAGTCTTCCTGCCTCCAGTGAGATGGCCTGAGCCGGTGAGCTTTCTTGAAACCAGAAAGCAAGTGACAGGAGGAGGTGGGAATCTTGGGCTCCCTCCCCAGACACTGCTGCTGAGGCAGATCCAGGGCAGGGGCAATGCCTGGCGTGCGGGGTGGGGTGCAGAGAGAACGTCAGCCTTCCCAGCTCCGTCACTCTCTCCTGATGCCTCCCTTGTCATCGGCTCTGATGTGGCATTATTATTTCTTGAAGACTTTCAAATACTATTTTTACCCCGAGCACACTTTTTTTTTTTTCCCTTCCAGAAGGAACAAAAGGATCACAACCCACATGCTCCTCAAACTGGCAGTCCTGAGGAAAGGCAGGGCTCAGATTTACATGTTGAGGGAGCTCTAGCCCCACGTTCCACCCCCTCCTCATTCCCACGGAAACGCAACTGAAAAGAGTGCCACGGGCTTGGTTATTGTGAGATACACAAGCAAAACTAGTACAGAATGATGAATGATGGGGCTTCACAGCCAGTGTGATTATCAGCAGCAATTTTGGCCGTTAACAATTAGTGTTATATGTCTACTCATAGAAGAGGGGCATTCTCTCTTTCTTTGTGATCTCTCTCTTGCACATGTTTCTTTCTCTCTCTCTTTCTCTCTCTCTTTCTCTCTCTCTCTCACACACACACACACACACGCGCGCGCGCGCGCGCACACACACACACACACACACACGGTTTGGTAGTCTGGTTTATTCCACCACAAAAACTCTGTTCTGCTTTTTCATAGTTCATATTCCCAACATCCCTTAAAATTTTCTGAGGCAACGAATGAACTACTACGGGGTCACTGGGCAGTTTAGGAAGGTCTACAACTTGCACTCACCATTTTTTCTTTTCCTTCATATAACAGGTGCTTAGGGATCATGTTTAGAAACATCAATATGGTGTTTGTGTTTTCCTTGTCCCCCCACATGACTAGGCTGGAGTTTGATAGAAGAAGTATTTATCTCTGATGTGTACGTAAGAGAGGAAGAGATTTAAATATATGTATATATTTGTGTGTCTTTTTTTTCAGAGAAAAAAGCTGGTGTAAACCACACAACAGCCCACAGTCTGTCTAAACTTTCTGAGTGTCTCTTAAAATGGAAAATATTAAGAGTATTACTCATACATTCATTTTAAAACTGGAAGGCAAAAGGAGAGGGGATGATTCATTCCAACCCCGGAGACAAAGAACAAATCAAAGCCAGAATGACTTCTTCTCCCAGGCCTTTGAACTCTGGAGGAAGGACTTGGTGTCCCCTGTGGGAACCGCACTTGGGCCATCCCCCAGGCCCGCTCAGGCCTCACTGCCCTCTCCCAAACCCTGGTCTCACCACTGCCACCCTCACCTGAGCCCAGTCCCTACTCCTCGGAGAGTTCTTGGATAGTAGCTGGCTGAGACCTCGCATGCGACAGACAGCATGTCTTGGCTCTTTACGAAGGGGCTCCCTGAGCACCTGCTTCCTGGTGCCCTGGGGAGAGCTGGAGCCAGGATCCCTTGCTGGGGGGGTCATGCTCATCATTACTGCTTTCCTTCTGGCACTCTCCCTGATGCCCTGGAAATCGCCTATCAGTGGCTGTGGGGCCCAGTAGACGGTCTGGCTGAGCTCCTGAGACTTCCTGGCCCTCCAATCCACACAGCCCTTAAGAAACAGAAACAAGAGGGGCGCCTGGGTGGCGCAGTCGGTTAAGCGTCCGACTTCAGCCAGGTCACGATCTCGCGGTCCGTGAGTTCGAGCCCCGCGTCGGGCTCTGGGCTGATGGCTCGGAGCCTGGAGCCTGTTTCCGATTCTGTGTCTCCCTCTCTCTCTGCCCCTCCCCCGTTCATGCTCTGTCTCTCTCTGTCCCAAAAATAAATAAACGTTAAAAAAAAAAAAAAAGAAACAGAAACAAGAAAGGCCCTGAAGATGAATGAAAAAAAAAAAAAGAAAAAGAAGAAGTACAGATATGGCTTAAGGAAAACCCATTATTGGATATTTGCTGTGAAGAAATAATAAATCAAGGTAATGATCCTTTGAGCAGACACCTGATAACATTTTTTGGTAAAGATAAGCCAGTGTACCTTATAGAAGGATATTAAACAGATCCGTCAACCCCAGGCAAACTACGTTTGCTAATAAACTGACAATTAATAGATAGCCCAGAAGATAAACACCATTCAGGGACGGGCTGCTAAAAGGCTAGTGTTTAAAAGCAAGGAGAAAATGAAATTGAAGGGTCAAGTACCCGATAAGAAAGGGCTCCAGCCACAAGTATCGGACCCTGAATTCCCTTTACCAGAAAAACCCCAATTTCCTCTTGAAATGTCTGGCTTGTGAAGGGCTAATCCCGCTTCAGTGTTTTTGTTTTAAAGGAAACAACGTCCAGTTTGTTGTTGACTTTCTAAACACACAACGGCACCTGGAAAGATCGTATGTTACTGTAAAATAGCATGACTTAAGGCAACCTCCCAGGAGCTTGCAGAGCCCATACATCTGAGGCATTTTCTCCTTGGTTCTTTCTTCACAGCCAGAAACAGTGTTGAGCCAGGGTTCGACTGCAAGCTCATCGGCGCATTTATTAACTGCGGTTTCGGTTTGTAAGTCTATGCCTCACGCTAATTGTTTAAGTAGGAGCTTCTTTTCCATCGCGTTCCATCAGGAACTACTGATTTTCACGATGCTCTGATTCCTACACGCGGGTTCCTTTTTCAGATGTGATGGGCAGCCAGGCAGGCAGGGGAGGGCCCTCCGTAAAGGAAGCAAGTGCATCCCCGGAACAGCATGGCTCATTGCCCCCATCCTGCCATTGGCCCAACCTCCTCCTCACTACAGCTGGGCCACAGCAGCCACTCTTGACATGAAATCACTCCTTGTCACCAGTGTTGCTAGAACGGTCTCCATGCCAACTCCTGCTCTCAGGCCCCTGGGAGTGCCACTGGAACGCTGCGGAAGGCAGGTGTGCGTTGTCTTTGTTGGCCTCGGCCTCCAACGCGTTTGCCAAACAGGCAGGTGATCAGCTGGTGCCCTTTGTCCGACCAGCACCTTCTTTCCGGCAGGCTTGCCCAGCAGGGGTGAGCCCGAGGAGGTAGCCTCTCCGTTTCTCAGCTCCTCTCTTCTCTGGTCCTCAGTCCTTGCTCTCCTCTGCCTTCTCAGGAGGTATACATGCATCACCCTCTCCTGAGTCATGGCCAGGCAAAGCGTTCCCTGTTTCTTCCACTTCTGCCCCCTCTGGAATCAAGGAGAGGCTTCCTGTGGGGTTACAGACAGGCCACTCCGTGTTGGCTGTGCCTTCACAATCCCACCCCTGCTTTGACTTTTGTGCCGCCTTTGGGTTTGGCCTATTGGCCCTATCTGGCACTCTGGTCCCCCGGCAACAGTCCCCTCCGCCTGACTCCCTCCCAGAGGAGGTTGCCCTGTCCTCTGCCCTCCAGGTGCATTGCTAGTTCCCGTCCTGAGAGCAGATCATTGTCTCTCTAGCGTCACCTTTGCAGATTGTCCCCGGATGTGCTTGTCTGCCTGACATCCAGGTCCTGACCTCAGCTTGAGGTCTCTGTCGCTGTGTTCATCCCTTTGAGGGGACTCCTTTTCTTTGTTCTAGAATTCCTAAGGCTAAGTATTTGGCCGAACTACCCAGGGAAGGTGATCTTCCCTGCCCAGGCGTGCCTCTGAAGCTGGGTGGGTTCCCCTGACTCAGCTTGATGGGTGGCTTGTCTCGCTCCCTTCCTGTCTGCCCAGCGATGTGGGGGGTACTGGGCCGGAGCCACGATCTGGAGCTGGCCTTCCGTGTGGACAACACACGGGAGGACACATCAGTGCAGCCTGAGATAGGGAGGTAAAGGTGGCCCAGTCCCCTGGTCACTTGAAAAGTCAGACTCCTGGCTCTATGAGCCCCCTCCAAATTTCTTCAACAGCCATCTCCTGGAACATTCCCAGATCGGCCAACGAGGGGCTGAAGATGTGGCCGCCTGGCTAGCCCGGGCCACTTGCCACGCTGGCCTGAATGTGCTCTCGTTCGCAGCGTTAGCGTTCAGATGTGGTATCCGGGATGCCCCGATGCCATCGAGTCCTTTCATACGTGCTCCTCATTAGCACACGTTCTCCTTTCTCTCCATTGTAAGAGAGATAATATAGCCGCGTTCTGATTAATCGCGGAACAGCCACTGTTGTCCATGGCAACAGACTGCATTGGAAGGTGCTGTTTGGTAAACACAGTGAGTTTGAATTGTGTGGGTGTGAGCTCACTGTACCTGGGGTGGGGTGGCTCGGGGGGCGGGGGGGGGGGGGTGGCCCCTTGCGGGATCTTCGCTAGATCTCTTCTCCGTGGAACTGAGGATCTACATGGAGACATGTCTTGTGTGCACAGAGAAAGAGCCTAGAACAGGTGCTCTGAGAACATTTCCCACCATCAAAGGGGAAGACAGGGAACTGGCCATTGGGAGTATTTAGTAAGTGCCAAGGTAAGGTCTTTGCACGCGTCCTCTGTGCAATCACCTGGCTCTCCCAACAGCCCTGTGCGGTAGCTATGAGAAGCCCGTGTCCCAGATGAGAATCCCAGGGTTCGGGGAGGGTCCAGCAGCCGGCCCAAGGGTTTGCGTGCTGGCCCTGCACTAGCCAGCTGTGTGACCCGGGGCAGCCGACGGGTGCTACCTTTGGGATCAGAACCGGGCCCATCCGACCCGTCCATAACATCCCACTACATCGTGAGCGGGGACGTTTTCTTGAGCCTGGCTTCTCTCGTCCCGACCTCTCCCGCAGGCCCCAGCGTTCTAAGCAGCGTGCCCTTCTCCTGGGGAACCTGGCTTCCAGTTCAGTTATTATCAAGGGCCGGTGGATATTTGAGTCCAGCAGGTTGCTTGCAGACACTGTAGCTTCCGTGGAGGCGGGGTGGAGAGTATCTAGAAGCGAAGGCTTTTAAACAGATGTGGCCAAGGGCAGGTTGACAGGTGAGGAAGTAGGCACAACCATGGAAGCCATGAGAAGCTGAGAGAACGTTGCTGGCCGCTGGAGCAGGTGGCTTCGCGCAGCGAGTCTGTGAGAAGTGCGGGAACCCACAGGAGTCGCATGGGAGAATGCGGTCCACGGTGCCTGGACATGCCAGTCCGGGGCAAAAGCAACTAGGCCAGGAACGGCGGGACCCAGCGCAGGAAAAACACCGTGTGTTCCTTCTACCCTCAACATCCGATTATGTCTGTTTTCAGGCGGAGCTACTCTGAGCAGACTTGTACTCCGGGAGGGGACCGGAGTGGGGCCAGTCCCGATGGACAGGGAAGCTGGCATCACGAGTCAGCTGCAGACCCGGGACGGCTGACGCAGGGAGAGGGCTGGACCGGGGGCGGAAACAGGATCACTGCTCCGAGTTCTCTGGTGCCTCCAACAGCCAGCAAGGCCCTGGGGGCTAAAGGAGAACTCACACGGTAGCCAGAGTTGTTTGGGGTCCACAAAGTGTTTCATTACATGCTTGGAAACATCTCTAAGTTCACTCTATAGGGAGACATCAGTTCTTTTTTTTTTTCTTTTTTTTTTTTAATTTATTTTTGAGGGGAGGGGGGGAGAGGGAGGGACAGAGAGAGAGGGAGACACAGAATCCGAAGCAGGCTCCAGGCTCTGAGCTGTCAGCACAGAGCGCGATGCGGGGCTCACACCCACGAACTGAGAGATCATGGCCTGAGCTGAAGTAGGACCCTCAACCGACTGAGCCACCCAGGGGTGCCCCGAGGTGTCGGTTCTTAACCAGTCACGGGGAACGGGGCTCGGGATTTCAGGACAGCATGAGGTAGCAAAGAGCATGTGGGCTTTAGAAGCAAACAGACTCGAGCTTGAACCATGGCTCAGTCCCCAGCCACCAGTATGAGCTGAGCCTTGGTTTCCTCAGCTGTAGAAAGGGAGTGGTTCATCTTTGAGTTATCCCTAATAGATCGTTTGGGGAAGGTCAAGGTGGCCATTCAAGTCAGTGCTGCGTAGCCCAGGAGCCTGGACTGGCTCGAATCCTTGGCAATTTCCCGGGCCTATTCCAGACCCAGGGACTTCCCGGGAGAGTCTGGGGCCCAGCAAAACACACAGGGTAACTCACTGCCCAGCCAACTACTCTGAAACAAAGTCTACAGAAAAGAAAAATCAGAGAGAGTCACGGAGGGAGGAAAAAGGGAGGGGGGCCTCAGAGAAGAGCACTTGTGGCGGAAGGGACAAACCTGAAAGCGGGCAGGGGCTGGCCCGCTGATTCGCCCTTGCGTTCACAGGCCACCAGTTCCACCTTGCGAGTTAAAATAGACCGACCCCCTAGAACAGGACGAAGCCTGGTGGATCAGCTTTCCAGCTGTAGAGGCCACTAGGGGATGCCTTGGGAACGCGTGGTTTTGTCTGGCATGTCAGTCTTTGCACATCACTGAACTCCTCAAGTTACGTGTGGTTCAATGGTCATTCAGGTTTTTTTTTTTGAAAATTTTTTTAATGTTTATTTACTTTTGAGAGAGAGAGAGAGACAGAGCATGAGTTGAGGAGGGGCAGAGAGAGAGAGAGATTGAGAGGGAGACACAGAATCCAAAGCAGGCTCCGGGCCCCGAGCTGTCGGCCCAGAGCCCGACGAGGGGCTCGAACTCACGACCCGTGAGATCGTGACCCGAGCCGAAGTCGGATGCTTCACTGACGGAGCCACCCAGGCGCCCCAGGTGTGGTCATGCGGGTTTTTCAACAATGTTTATTTATTTATTTTAAGAGAGAGAGGGAGAATGCAAGCGGGGAAGGGGCAGAGAGAGAGAGAATCCCAAGGAGGCTCCGCAGAGCCCAAAGCAGGGCTTGATCCCACAAACCCCACAGCGCGTGACCTGAGCCGAAATCAAAAGCCGGATGCTTAACTGACTGAGTGATCCAAGTGCCACAGTCATTCCGTTTTTATTGCACAGCTATTGTGTGCCAGAAAATGTGCTAAGCAGTGGGGCTAGCACAGCATGAGCCGACAGGTACAGGAGCAGAAGGGGAAGGTAGAGAGGGAGGGCGGAGAGGAGGGAGGAAATAGTTTACCTAATGTCTTTGCTGGTCTATTGATTGAAGCCTCAAAAAGGAAAGAGGAGAATATACCTGAGGCAATAATGGCCCATAGCAATATTGGTATTGATGTCAGTTTTATTTTTAAATAACTGTACACGTAAATAGAATCCAGGATGTTTGTTTCTGGAATTTTCTATCTGAGCTGTCAGAGATGAAAGCAACTAGGGCATGGTTGATACCCAGAAAGGCATAGCTGAGATTTGGGGCTGAAAACATGTGCTGCCGTTAGCAGAGGCTCACTGAAAACTGGGATAGCTTGGCTGTGGCTAGAATTCTGGGTTTTTCCCTCCGTTCTCAATAGTGATTTTTAAAATGTGACTTGAGAATTGACAGAGAAAGCCTTTCAACCAAGGCTGCACATTTGATAAAGATGCCAAATCACTCTGTGGGGAGATGTATAATTCAGTCCACTACTGCTTTATGCCTAGAAGCAAACAAACTAAGTACTTTGTTGCTAAGGGGATTAATTAGTCAATATTTATAAAGGGCTTTAAAGGTTAAAAGTGCTCCATAAATGTAAAGTATTATTAATATCACTAGTAGTTCTACTGTTTTTTTTTTTTTTAACGTTTATTTATTTTCGGGACAGAGAGAGACAGAGCATGAACGGGGGAGGGGCAGAGAGAGAGGGAGACACAGAATCGGAAGCAGCCTCCAGGCTCTGAGCCGGCAGCCCAGAGCCGGACGCGGGGCTCGAACTCACGGACCGCGAGATCGTGACCTGAGCCGAAGTCGGGCGCCCAACCGACTGAGCCACCCAGGCGCCCCTCTACTGTTTTTATATCATGAAAGACTTGTTCTTTAGCCTGGTTATGGATTCTTACGGTAAAAACGAAAAGGAGAATGAGAACAGCAAGAATTCGCAAAAGAACGTGGCTTACTGGCTCTGTCTACTTTGAAGGAATTTCCATAACTGAAGGCTTTTTTTTTTTTTAGGTTTATTTATCTTGAGAGAGACAGAGGCAGTGAGAGTGGGGGAGGGTCAGAGAGAGAGAGAGAGAGGGAATCCCAAGCAGGCTCCATGCTGCCAGCACAGAGCCCGAGGCAGGGTTCGAACCCACGAAGCCGTGAAATCATGACCTGAGCCGAAACTAAGAGTTGCACGCTTAAGGGACAGAGCCACCCAGGTGCCCCATAAGAAGGCTTTCTTGACGTCTCATCCGACACAGAAATACACGGCCCACAGTTCTTTTTATTTGATATGTTGGCATTGTGCCCACCCCCTGCCCCCGGCCTCTTCCATCAGTCTTGCTTTGTCTAGGCAAGCTGTTGGAGTTTTTCAAAACTGGGTCTTGCAGCAAGAGAAGTGGCTGTCTGTGGTCCCCTGCTGAATGCCAGACTGTCCAGAGAGGACACCCAAATTGTCCAGTCCCAAAGGGATCTGGCCTTCCTCACACAGCAGTCTGGTTGATGAGCAAATGGTGTCTTGGTGGGCGGCTAGTGGGGGCAGCTTCCCTCACTGTCACATACAATGCACTGCGGGGCTTGGTGACAGCGTAGCCAGGTGTGACCGGGATAATCCCCAAGGCCTTTGGAACGTGAATTATTTTTTATTAACGTTAATACCTAAGGTGCGTTAAACAGACGAGGGAGGCCTTCTAGGGAGCCTCTGGTTACATCACATGTTGGTTTAAAGACTCAAGCACCGAGTCCCGGGGCCTGAGGGCCTGAGTTGCACGGATGGGGAGAAAGTGGAGCCCTGGAACATTCTCAGGAAGGTCAGGAAAGTTTATTTTCAGCCACCTGTAATTCTGGTGGATGGCCCTGGAACAGAGGCCAAAGGATGCATGGGCCTGGTGGGGACGGCGATCATCGGTCCCTCCTTCACCACATGCCCGGGCACTTCTTCGTTATCGAATGTATCATGTGCCCAGGTGTTACCTGCCAGTCGACACCCTTTATGAGACTCAGAGGGAGTTAGGGTGAGGAAGGTACATAAACAGGATCAGAAAGTAAGCACGGTGGGTAGGGATGGTGGAAAGCAGACATTGCAGAGCACGGGATCAGGTCTAGTATGGAACCGGCTTCTCTCAAGTTTCCAAACGAGGCTTCGGCTGCCAACAGGCCTGCGCACAAAATTCACTGACGAGGTATCGAGGATCCGTGTTTGCAACCGAGAAAAAAAAAAAAATGCATGAGTACAGGAAACCATACGACCGAGCGTCAACCACCATTTTCCCGTGTCTTGCGAGGTGCTGCACTTCGCCCGCATCCTGATCTTCTAGGTTTTACGTAGGCCAAGCAAAAGGTGCTATTTTGGGGAATGTGATGGAGCCTGAGGCAGATTCACAGACAAAACCATCTTTCAAATTACCAGGATCGTTCTGGTAGTCGCTGTCAGAGGCTTTCCTGCAGATGGCTGAACTCTCAGGCTGTCTCTTGAAGAAGGTTGAAACGAGAACGGGTAGGTTCTGGGCTTGGCATTCGTTGGAGGTTCGCTGGCCAGTGCTCCTTTCCTGCTATTCTCCGAGACTCCATCATTTCCTAACAGTCAGAAAGACCCACACAATGATCCCCGAAATCCTCTTGTCTTAGAATATTTAGCCATCACCCTTGACTCGTAGTGTCCGTGCAATTTTAACATCTGCCTCATGGCAAAAATACTGGAGTCACAGCAGGTCCTAAGATGCTGGACTGAATGTCAGGAGAAGGAGATGAGAAGGGACATCCGGTGGCGAACATCTCACAGAGAAAGGAAAGTGGGGGCAAGCCAGTCACCCCCTCTCCCCTGTTGATGCGACTCTGTACCCTCCATCATGGGAAGATGGCCTCTAGGGTACGAAGAGGTAGAACCTGGAAGGGAATGCTAAATAGAGGTGTTTTCCATCGTCTGAACCTTCCTTGTTCACGGCGCCCACTTTGGAGCGAGGCTGGAATTATCCATACCTTAGTTCCCAGACTGCCATCGTGTTCAGCAGGCTATGATAACATAAATGAAATCACTACGAATCCAGCAAGGCAGAGCCCCTTTATTCTCTTTTAAGACAACCCATGGGGCGCCTGGGTGGCTCGGTCGGTTAAGCGTCCGACTTCAGCTCAGGTCACGATCTCACGGTCCATGAGTTCGAGCCCCGCGTCGGGCTCTGGGCTGATGGCTGGGAGCCTGGAGGCTGCTTCCGATTCTGTGTCTCCCTCTCTCTCTGCTCCTCCCCCATTTATGCTTTGTCTCTCTCTGTCTCAAAAATAAATAAACGTTTAAAAAAAAAAAAAGACAACCCAGAACCCAAAGGGACCTGGCTGTTGAACACAGAGCTCCGGGACCCCTAACAACGTGAATCTGTCAGTCTGTCACCTCACCCTCGAGGTTTCGCGTGTTCGCGTCAGCAAAGGCTGATGAAGAAGGCTGTCGCAAGTGACCACACAGCAGCGGAAATAGAGCTGATGTGTGTGTACGTGTGTGTGCCTGGGTGCCTGCTAGCACACCCGCCAGCGTGTGCACATGCCTTTCTGTGCGTGCAGGTGTGTGTGTGTGTGTGCACGCGCGTGCACCTGTGTAATAAGAATGACAGGCCCTCGCAGGCAGCGCAGGATGCCGTGATGTCTCTGACCGCCGGTGGCCGCCCCGCCTGCCCGCCAGGCAGAGGAACAGGCTGCATTTGCCACTATTTTTTTTTTAATTTTTTTTAACGTTTTTTATTTATTTATTTATTTTTGAGACAGAGAGAGACAGAGCATGAACGGGGGAGGGGCAGAGAGAGGGGGAGACACAGAATCGGAAGCAGGCTCCAGGCTCTGAGCCATCAGCCCAGAGCCCGACGCGGGGCTCGAACTCACGGACCGCGAGATCGTGACCTGAGCCGAAGTCGGACGCTCAACCGACTGAGCCACCCAGGCGCCCCGACCACTATTAACTTCCTTGCTGCTGGGCCTTTTGCCTTGACCGTTTTTACTTCTGCTGCCCCGGTGGTAATCGTTTCTTATTTTTCTGTGTAGGTCTGCTCTCCCAAGTGAGACAATAAATTACTTGAGAAACCAAGATGGTGTCGTATGTGGGGTGCGATTATGAGACCGATCCAAGGCAGCTCTTCCTGATCTTTGTTCAGACGACCCCCGACTCCCAGGTGGCCGTATAATTGCTGCTTCACTGTGGCTCCTGGAGTAAGCCAGGCCGTGTCTGCAGACTGTCATGAAGGGTCCAGACCCCAACAGCCAGCTGTCAGTGTGAGAACAGTTTCCTCCCCTTGTCCCTTCTGGCTGGGGTGGTAATGGCTTCTGCTGTTACTGCCCTGGAGGCCTGAGCATCCTTCGCTGGCTCCCTTAAGCCTGGCCACCCTCAGTAAATAGTCAACCCAATTAACTTCCCTCGGATGAATCCTTTGAATGGGACGTCTCTTCTGCCCCCCTGCCTTCCCCAACCTGAATGATAAAGCCGTGAACTGGGAGCACCTTGAGGGCAAGGCTCTGCCTGATTCATTTTTGACCCCCCAAACTTAACAGGGTGTCTGGCCCATAATCAGATCAGCCACAGATGCTTGTTAAGCAAACACTGAATGAAAGAAGAATAAATAAATCGCATGAGTGGATGGTCTGGTAACCACAACGGGGAATGAGTCAGTGATGTCTTACAGCACAGTAACGGAAACGCAGCCCCCCCATTCCTGGAGGTGATGAGAATTTCAATAGGAAGGCAAGTGAAACGCTTCATTAAGATGGCTCTGGCATGTCCCATGGCCAAACCACATGGCAGCGAAGGCGTCTGTCAGTTTGCATCTGGAGCTCCTCATTCAAGCCTCAGGAAGAGTAGCACCGTGCTGGAAACATCCTCGAGCTTCCTGGCAGATAGAAGTCACACTATGTTTCTCTGGAATGCCAAGCGTGACGTGAAAGGCAACTGGAGAGGCATGGCTCCCCTTGTGTAGGTAGAACAAGAAAGAAGGAGGAGGAGGGAGAGCAGGCCATCGGCTATGAGGTCAGAGAAGAGGAAGATGGCTGTCTAATCCGGAATGTACCATCTCCCTCTCTGATAGCTGCTGAGCATAGCCTACTCAAAGAGAGGGCAGATTTTAAGAGTGAATGAATCCCGTTCCTGACACGCACCTTTTCATGTGTGTCCTCCATGGGTCCTGTCTAGGAGCAGAGCTACCGTTCAAGCAGGGATCTCCTTTGGGTAATCCTTTTTGTGTTGCGGCCTGGAAAAGAACTGCCCGTGTCAAGGCAATTCTCGAAAACGTCCTGCCCTTAGAGGACTCCAGAGGAGGTGGAGGTTGGGGCACTATTGGCCATCACGCCGGAAAGAGAGTACCAGGCTCTTACTCTGTAGGAAGGGGACTGAACCTCTGTGATACGTTGGGTCTCATCTCCCCCGAGCCTCGTTTCATCAGCCCCCACGGGCCCTTGGAGGGCAGTGGTGTCACCGTGGCCCCGCCCACTTGGCTGTGGGCCCTCTGTGCGCTGCCCCGCCCGCTTCACCAGACCCCTGGGCTTCCATCACCAGTGGTTTGTTATGGGTGAAAACAACCCCATGGGTAACGAAGCTAATCAATGTTGGTCACAGCGTATTAGACTCTGTCAAATGATCTGTTTTGTCCTGATGCTTTAAAAGCTCTTTCCTGACCAGAGGCTGCCATCAGTTCCACCAGAGTCGTGGGAGCGTTTGGATTCACAGCAATGGGACTGTCTAGCCATTCCTTCCTTTCTTTCTCTTTCTTTCTTTCTTTCTTTCTTTCTTTCTTTCTTTCGCACATTCACTTACCCTTTAGAGAACCGTCTTCTCGCGGCCTCTGTGGATCTTATGATGTTACCTTCTCAAGAAGAATCTCATCTATATTGAGTTGGACATTTGGGAACCAGTCCTATTACAGATATATTCAAGGAAGATGATTTCATTATCTCCCTAAATAATACACATCATCTTAAAGAGCCTTCTTTATTACAGTGTCTTAACCCATTTATCAACCGATTGATCGATTCGCCGGGCACTATTCTAAATGCTCTGCATGTTTTAACTCATTTCATCCTCAACAGCCGTGATTTGTATACTATTGTCATCTATGTTTTCAGACTAAGACTCTCTGAGGCTCAGAAAGATTAAGTAACTTGCCCCAAATCGCACAGCCAGGAAGTGTCACAGATGGCGTTCATACTCAGGGGTCCCCGCTCCACAGCCAATAAATAATGATCCACTGTATTCTCCTGTTTTGGGAAACAAATCTTTTATTCTGTATGATTTTACTGGAAACAGAGAATCCACTGAATAGTGTATCCCTATACTACTTTTGTTTAGTACGATATCTTTATTAAAAAAAAGTGTTTAGGGGCGCCTGGGTGGCGCAGTCAGTTAAGCGTCCGACTTCAGCCAGGTCACGATCTCGCGGTCCGGGAGTTCGAGCCCCGCGTCGGGCTCTGGGCTGATGGCTCGGAGCCTGGAGCCTGTTTCCGATTCTGTGTCTCCCTCTCTCTCTGCCCCTCCCCCGTTCATGCTCTGTCTCTCTGTCCCAAAAATAAAATAAACGTTGAAAAAAAAAATTAAAAAAAAAAAAGTGTTTAAAGTGGGGTTGAAGGACACAGTAATCCATTCTTTCTTTTTTTTTTTTTTCAACGTTTATTTATTTTTGGGACAGAGAGAGACAGAGCATGAACAGGGGAGGGGCAGAGAGAGAGGGAGACACAGAATCGGAAACAGGCTCCAGGCTCTGAGCCATCAGCCCAGAGCCCGACGCGGGGCTCGAACTCACGGACCGCGAGATCGTGACCTGGCTGAAGTCGGACGCTTAACCGACTGTGCCACCCAGGCGCCCCCACAGTAATCCATTCTAACAATGGAGGGAAAGTAGGCTGTGCTGTCTGTCAGGGGGATGGGTACTCAGTTGCCCCAGGGATTTCCTGAAAGGCGTGCAGGGATACGTTTGACTAGACGTTGCTGGATCTTTGCTTCCGGTCCCTGTCTCAGAGCTCAACACTCACATCGGGCTGCAGTCCCAGCATGTTCTATAGGTGAAGTGTCAACGCTTATATCTGGTACAATTAGCACCGTGGCAAAGACAATTCTCCAGGAGCACTGGATACTGCACCTCAAGCATCAAGGGCAGTCAGTGAATAGTAGTTGAACGAATGAATGGGTGGATGGAGGAAAATAGCGCACCGCCGAACTGAGGGCACAGGTAGCAGCTAGGAATTCTTGCCTTCTAGGGAATGAATGCTCTCGGCTGTGCAGTGGCTTGGGGTAACCGGGACACTGGGCTCCGGGGTTGCAGTAAAGATTGAGGCCTCAAGTTCAGGTCCAGGTTCTCGCAATGTGCAAAGACACCTGCTCTAACTCTACCCTGAGATCATGTTGTGGTAAAAAAAAGATGGTGAGGGGCGCCTGGGTGGCTCAGTCGGTTAAGCAGCTGACTTCGGCTGAGGTCGTGATCTCGCGGTCCGTGAGTTCGAGCCCTGCGTCGGGCTCTGGGCTGACAGCTCGGAGCCTGGAGCCTGTTTCAGATTCTGTGTCTCCCTCTCTCTGACCCTCCCCCGCTCATGCTCTGTCTCTCTCTGTCTCAAAAATAAATAAACGTTAAAACAAAAATTTAAAAAAAAAAAGATGGTGAGGTTCTGAGACTTCACAAAGTTAGTCTTTATGATGTTCCTGCGTTTACCTTTACTCGAGGATGTACCTAGTGTCCTGGAGAAGCGGTCAGTGTCCAGCTTGTGACTCTAGTGATTCGTGCTGGAGCAACATAGCTCTTTGAAAAGGCACAGTAGAACAAGTGTCATGTTTTCTGAAGCTAGATCGAGATCTTTTGCTTGTCAAACATATATATGGAGTCAGCCGAGCTCCAAAATGGCATTTGCCATCCTCCCCACCCCCCAACAAAGACCCCTCACAAAGCAATTAAAACTGTAATGTTGACTTCACAACACTAAACGATGGAGGCCACCCAAGTGTCCATCAACAGATGATGGATAAATAAAATGTGCTATGTGCGACAACATGGACGAAACCTGAGGGCATTCTACTACGTGAAATAAGTTTGGGAAGACAAAAACGTTCCGCACGTTGGTGGCGTAACAACGTGCCTGTACTTAGCACCCTGAACCGCATACTGACAGATGGTTGAGACGGCAAGTTGTACGTTGCGTACGTTTTTACCGCAACTAACATCGACAATTCCCGAATTCAAGTAAAATTGTCGTGAGGTCCAGTACAATGTTCCTCCTCCCACCACCAAGAACCCAGGTCCCGCCCACACAGACCAGTGGGCTTCCCTGCCTCAGAGGGGGGGGGGGGCTCGAGGACATTTTGGCCACCGTCATGTCCTTGAAACCTCACGTGCAGTGGCCTAAGGGAGTCTCCCAGTGATCCTTCGACTGCCCCACGCTGCGCGGACTATAAGCTGTAGAGCTGGCCTAGACTAAAGGGCTTGCTGTACGCAAAGCTCTTCAAACAGTGCCTGGCACGTAGGATTGACGGAAAGAAGAGGCTGGCTTGGGAGGAGCGACGACTTTATATTATAGCGTCTAAGGGTTGAAAGAAAATTGATTTGTCTTTTCTTTTTTTTTTTTTTTTTAAGGCAAACTGTCACAAGCAGCACCTCATTTGGATGTGTCTGGAGTCTTGGAGGCTTGACTGCCCTACATTCTCCTACAAATGGGCCTTGAGAGCTTGATTGAACGTTCTAGCAGGGGAGCGCAGAACTCAGATACGGTTGACCCGGCAACAGTCCTTCTCCATCGGGGAAGGCCATTCTCTGTGACCTAGCATGCAGCTTAGGGAGGGACACACGTGGAACGGTGAGGGAGGAAGGGGACGCCCACCTGGCCAGCCAGGTCAGCCGAATCAACCCTGGAAATCAATGGTGTGACAGATGTTCCAGCCAGATAGGCCTCACCGCCTGATTGTTTTTTTTTTTTTAAGTTGTGTTGACTTCAAAAACCCCAGACTTTCGCCCCATACATCTTTGTCATGTCTAGGGGATATGAGCATTGTTTTGTTTATTTTGTTTCCATTTAAAACTGAGAAGCCGCATTGCCTCCACGTTTCATATTAACAACTTACAGTAAAATGTATTTATAATAAAACTCCAGGGGCGCCCGGGTGGCTCAATTGGTTGAGCGTCCGACTTTGGCTAAGGTCATGATCTCGCGGTCTGTTCGAGCCCCATGTGGGGCTCTGTGCTGACAGCTCAGAGCCTAGAGCCTGCTTTGGATCCTGTGTCTACTTCTCTCTCTGTCCCTCTGCCCCTCATGCTCTGTCTCTTTCTCTCAAAAATAAATAAACGTTAAAAATTAAAAAAAAAAACAACTCTAATCAACAGGAACATAGCTAAGAATCTTGAAAAGCTATACTCTGGGACCCAAGATGAAACTCACACACACACACACACACACACACACACACACAGATAAAAATGTATATAAAAATTCTCCTTCCAGGGTTAAATTCCGAGATAGGTCCGTCTCTGGCCCACAGGCTTTCACCATAAGCCAGGATGAGAAGAGAGAAATTTGGGTTCTGGCTCCAGCTAGATCACATGCAAGTCACTTTGCCCCCCTAGAATTCTCTTTCACTCTGGGTAAAACGGAATTATGAGATTCACTCCTGCCCCTTCTCAGTCTGATCATCTGTAACTCTGTGATGTCACCATGCTATTCGCTGTGTTTATGCTGCCAGAGATAAGATGGGATCCTCGGTTGTCAAAGAAAGATTAGGAGAGGCTCAAAGTTCTTTCCTCGCTGGGCAAGAAAGTGGAATAGACCAACAATTTAGGAGGATTTTTAACAAGAGTTGAAACAAGGAGATATTTCTGTTTAATCGTCTTCCAGATGAAGTTTATATCTTCTGAGCATTTTTAAATTATGCTTTCTTTTAAATCGTTTAAAATAGGGGTGCCTGGGTGGCTCAGTCGGTTAAGCGGCCTACTTCGGCTCAGGTCATGATCGCGCGGTCCGTGAGTTCGAGCCCCGCGTCGGGCTCTGGGCTGATGGCTCGGAGCCTGGAGCCTGTTTCAGATTCTGTGTCTCCCTCTCTCTGACCCTCCCGCATTCATGCTCTGTCTCTCTCTGTCTCAAAAATAAATAAACGTTAAAAAAAAAATAAAAAAAAAAATAGCTTTCACCAGTCTTCAATACTTTCTTTTTTTTTTTTTTAATTTTTTTTTCAACGTTTTTTATTTATTTTTGGGACAGAGAGAGACAGAGCATGAATGGGGGAGGGACAGAGAGAGAGGGAGACACAGAATCGGAAAACAGGCTCCAGGCTCCGAGCCATCAGCCCAGAGCCCGACGCGGGGCTCGAACTCACGGACCGCGAGATGGTGACCTGCCTGAAGTCGGACGCTTAACCGACTGCGCCACCCAGGCGCCCCATTCAATACTTTCTTTAAAGTGTCCATAATTTCCATACCGTTTAAACAAATAAAGAGAAGTGCAAACAAATTGTTAATGATTTGTTTATATACTGCTCACAAGGGTTCTCTTTCGGTCAATGTAATGACAATCTGTCTCCAATATTTACGGATATTTTACGCTCAGGATTTGCGTTTGTCTCCCGTACCACGGGGACAGAAATCTTCTATGGGCACAAAGATTTGTAACCAGTTCCCTTGCCAGGTAGCCAGTTGTACTTACAAACTGGAGTTTAAAAGTTACCAAAGTGAAATAAATCGGGTTAGAGTGAGTCCGTTCGGAAACTTTATTTCATTTGAATCACAGACTCATTTTGAAGTCAGAGCATTGCTCGTCTGATCTATGACAACTTCTAAGACCAGACTACCCTGGGGTCCTGCACCAGCTGAATGCAACGCCCTGCCCCCCTCTCCCAATGAAATAGGTTGTCTGTTAGAAGTAGCAGCTAGGTGTGCAGGGGGTTATTAGAAGAAACAACTTACACTGGCTCTGTGATGGAGGAAGGCTTCTAGAAGAGGTGGCAGCTGGGAGCATTCTTTAAAGATGGATGGGACTTGGTAACTGGAGAAGGCGGAAAGGTCCGAAGCTGAGGAAACAGCATGAGCAGAGACCAGAGGTGTGGCCTTGTGCGTTTGTTTAGGCTCCTTTTGGAACCGTAGTGGAGCAAAGAGTGATGCGGAAGGGTGGCCCTGGAAGAGTGAGAAAGAGAGAGAGAGAGCCAGAACGTAAGCAACCTTTGAAGGCCACACTCAAGCGCTCGGTTTTCACTCGGTGGGTGATGGTGAGGTTTTGGAGAAAGGGAATGAGCTAAGCTTTAGGAAAGTAGCTCCATTGATGGTGTGAAATTAGAATAATTAAAGAGGAAGAAACTTCAGGGCATGCTACATTTGGTCCACAAGGTAAAAAGGAATCTTGCCTTATCAATCAATCCAGGTCAGGAAGAGAGTTCCAGCATGGAAAACTCCTTACTTAGATTTCGAATGCTGTATCACCGTTTGGGCCTTTTCGTTGTCTGGGAAGCAGGGTACTTGCTGGAATTTTCCAAGAATGTTCCTTTCATAAATGCTCATGTGTTAGTATTGAAAGCATAGGTCTGACTTGGGGGCCCAGAGCTTGTGAAGTGCCTCTGCATGGTTTGCCTTCTCCTCTGGTTTCTAGCGTTATATTCACGGATTCTAGGAGCAGCTTCTGGTATTATGAAAAAGCCATGATCAGCTGAAGTTGCCTGTGGCAGAGAGAAAGAAGACTAAGTTTCTGGGGTGATGCGTGCGGGGGTGTCTGTACCACACTGGCCAGGTACAAATATACCTCCATCCTCTCCATGAGCAATGGTTTTTGTCTCATTGGTTTTCACACCCACGGAGTCCTGTCTGCAAGGCTATCGGAACCCATTTCACTTCTTTTGATTCATTTATTATTATTATTATTTTTTAAGTCGTCTCTATACCCACCACGGGGCGTGAACTTACATCCCTGAGGTTGAAAGTCCAGTGCTCTGCTGACTGAGCCAGCCAGGCGCCTCCCTATTATTATTATTATTTTTTTTTTAAACTTTGTTGGTATTCCACTTCCTTGGTCATTGGGCACAAAGACCTCTCCGCGGTGGTTAGTTGAATATGATATGACCACACGCACTCTGGGCACTAGCTTTGGGGTGGCTGGTATTGACGAGAGGAAGTCTCTTCTCTCTTCCCAGGGGATGTCTCCTCCCTCCAGCAGTCAGGTGTGCCAGGACTGGGATGGACACGACCCTCTCCGCCTGCCTCCCACCAGTTCACCTCTCCATGGATTTATTCACCAAGTACTTCCTGAGCCTTCACCGTATCAGGCACCACAGCAGGTACTCAGAGAGAGTGGGAGACAACCAGGCATGCTCCCTGCCTGCGAAGAAGTTCACGTTTAACCAATAATTCAGGCGTGGCTAGTGCGTACCAGGCGGGGGGAGGACAGAAGCCACGGTAGGGTGGGGACACGGCTCAGGGGAGGGACAGGAGTTTGCTACGTGAAGTGAGGATGGCGAAGGAAGGCCAGTTCTGGGCAGACGAGAGCAAAGGCAAGGGTCTGCAGGAGACAGAAAGGGGGTGGTGAGGACCTGAAAGATATTGGGGGGATGGGGGGCAGGGCAAGCAGGGACCGCAGAGGCGGTGGACAGGCAGGCAGGTCCGTCACCGCTGGTGATCTTAGTAACTGTATAACTCAACTCAGATCACGTTCCTTAGCCTCTCCAGCTTTCATTTCCTCTCTGTATGATGAGATTAGGGGCAACAGACCTAGGCAGACCACCGATGGAACGCTGACAGAAGCGGAATGCTTGGTAACCAATAAATAATATGAATAATAGACAAGGTAGCGCATGGAGTTTGGTAAGTCCGAGTTACATAAGCTACATAGCGAAAGATGTGTATAAGCTGCATGGGCTCAGTTTCCCATGAATATCCCTCTGTCTCCCATTCGCTTCCGTTCTTCGAGGGTGGAGGTCAAAGGCCCATTCTTCCTCGTTTCCCTCTCCGAAACTTCCCCCGGGCTTGGCAAATGGCGGCTGCCCAGTCAATGTTCGTTGAGTGAACTTTACTAAATTTTCACTCAGTCAGCCCAGGACGGGTAAGGCAAGTCCCGCTGGCATAGGTCACCAGGGACGTTTGCGGACTCACAGGATGGGAAAGGATGCTGAGAGGTTACCTCATCTATCTCTGCCTCCAGGCAAGCTCAGCAAAGCCCGACAAGAAAGATGAGCCTTGTTCTGCTTGCTAAGGAAGGAGAGGGAGTCTAAGGTGAATCCTTAACACTCCTCGTCAGGAAATCCTCCTTACAATTCATCTTAAAGCCCATGTATTGGTCATTACCGTGATAGCAGCACTTTAGCTGCTGGTTTTTATTATTATGGGATTAACTGAGATTGCTGTGCATGTCCCTAGAGGCTTTTTAAAGCGACTGTTTTAAAAATTGAAAGCACCGTCAGAGAGCAGAGCTAATAAAATGTGCTTGGTGGGTGTATCCTCTTTAGCAAAGTCGCATACCTCCAGCCCCCAGGACTGGTAAAAATTAAAGATTTTCCCATGCTTCAGCACGGGAAGAAAAACCAGCTTTGATTTTATCTTCCACAATTATTTGGAATCACCTTGTCACGGTGAAAAGGGGGGGGGGATGGGGAAGGAAGAATGTCTAGCCCTCCCCTCTGCCCCATTTTCTTTTACGTGGCTAATGGAACCATTTCTTGTAAAATGGCTTTTCGTCAACACTAACTCCCAAGCTATGGATCTTTACTGAAATGTGTGAGCGTTGGTGGGCTGGATTCATTTAGAGAATCTTTACATCATTAATTTAAATGATTGCCAAGCTAAATACATCGGACACATAACACAGAGGGTGTGGACCACCCAGTGGGAAAGTCGAAAGGGTGGTCTGGCCCTGGTCTCCGAATGTGGCAGGAAATATTCCAACCCCCACCCCCATTTCCAGCCGCCACCCCCCACTGACCCCCTATTCCTAGACCCCCAAGACCCTCCCTGCCAAACAAGCTCACTCTCTGCCCCAGCAGATTCTAAATGGACTTGCCTGTCAGGTAGAATGCACCTGACCACTTAAAACCCGGGTCTTCACCTTGTCTAATCCCATAAAACAGTCAGGATATTCATGGATGTTGGCCACCTATCGGTCTAGACAGAATAGTGTGAAGAATGTTGACTTTGGTATTGGAA
Organism: Prionailurus viverrinus; assembly: GCF_022837055.1. Taxonomy (NCBI): domain Eukaryota; kingdom Metazoa; phylum Chordata; class Mammalia; order Carnivora; family Felidae; genus Prionailurus; species Prionailurus viverrinus. The sequence continues at coordinate 9,335,795 of NC_062561.1, forward strand.
GGTCCAGGATTTGAATTCCACTCAGTGAACTTACTAGCTCTGTGACTCTAAGTTACCTACCACTTGAGCCTCGGTTTCCTCATCTGTAAATTGGGGATAAAATAATGACTTCACAGGGTTGTTGACCTGCCTAGATGAGCCCATGTATATAAAGCCCTGAGCATGAAGGGCACCTGGGTGGCTCAGTTGGTTAAGCGACTCCCTCGCGATTTCAGCTCAGGTCACGATCTCACAGTTGGTGAGTTTGAACCCCCCCCCCTCTCCTTTTGGGATCTGTGCTGGCCATGCAGAGCCTGCTGGGATTCTCTCTCTCTCTCTCTCTCTCTCTCTCTCTTTCCCACATCTCTCTCTTTTTTTCTCTCTGTCCCTCCCCCATGCTCTCTCTCTCTCTCTTCAAAATAAATAAATAAACCTAAAAAATAAATAAATAAAGCACGGAGCATGATACCTGGGCATGGTAGGTGCCCCCAAAACACCTACCCTTATTTAACTTACCCCAAATGTACATTTGCACGCCGACACCACGGGCAATGGAATGAACCCCAAAGGGTGTGGCGTGGGGCACCCGGGTGGCTCAGTCAGTTAAGCGGCCGACTCTTCTCATGGTTTGTGGGATCGAGCCCTGCGTTGGGCTCCGCACGGTCAGTGCTTGAGATTCTCTGTCCCTCTCTCTCTGCCCCTCCCCTGCTCCCACGCATGCACTTTCTCTCTCTCAAAATAAACTTAAAAAAAAAAAAAAAGACAACGCAAAAGGGTGTGAGGTGATGTTTTCCCGTTCGAGGGGGCCACGCTGGGGAAACGAAGAAAGAGGTGCCCTCTTAGCATCTCTAAAACCCCTGCCCGTCGATTGCCACAGGCTCCTCTCTTAGACAACACACACCGATGCCCATCCCTCCTTAGGAGCATTCCTTCGCTTTCCCCTCCCTGGCATTCTGCGCCCCAAATGGGTTTCTGGGGCGGGTGAGGGCCGATTCCGTTGCCGCTCTTTCTTCGGCCTCAGCATGCTTCTTTCCCACCCTCCTGCTCTGCTCGCTCCTTCCTCCCCCCAGACGTTGGCTCGGTGGGCCGGGGTGACAGCCGCCACTTAATTGGCTGGGGACACGGACACATAGACCAGTCCCCCTCCTCAAAGATCTCCAATCATGCTCGGGTTGGTAAGAGTTCAAAGCCTGTAATGGCTTCCCATCTCACTCCGAGTTTAAATTGTTTGGGGTCCTCCTCTGCCAGCCCTCCTTATTTCGGGGACCTCTGCTCCTCCTACGCTGTCCTACCCTGCTCCACTGAGCTCACAGAGAGCCACGAAGCCTTCCTTGCTTCCCCTAGAGCATGCCAGCACACCCTCTGCCTCAGGGACTTTGCATCAGCTGTTCCCCCTTCCCCTACAAGTCCACATGACTTGCTCCTTCTTCTCCTTGGGAGTCTCTTCAAACACCACCCTCTTGGCTAGCCACGTTATTTCAAGTTGCAATTCACTACCCCCTCTCTTGCTTTGTTTCTCTCCGTAGCATATCATCCCACTTCGCCCTCAGGCCATCCGCTCAAAGTTAATATCCCAACGGTAGGATCCCTCTGGTTTTTTAATACTGAAACATCAAAGAATATATGCACATCTCTCAAAGCAATATTTTCATCAGCGGCCGATTATATGGGAGAAATGCATACGTCTATCCCACCGGCTTAATGTGACATCTTCAATAAAATGATTTACGGCAGAAGCTTGAGTTACAGTCCACACACGGTAGGTAAAATGCCAGAAGCATGTGTACATGTTTTGAAAGGTATTCCAAGTGGCAGCAGAAGGCTGTATATCTTGACATTTCCCCACCCCTCTGGCCTCAGAATTCTTCCCCCGGTGACTAGCAACGCATCTCAGAAAATTGCCTCGTGTTTTTGACTCTAAAAATAAAATTTTACTGCGAATTTCGTCTTCATTTTTACCTAAAAATTATTAATTGACGGTATTTGCCGTATTTATTTCCTATCACCCATCTTCAAGGTACTGCTTATGACATGGCAGGAAACCATACAAGTTCAAGCACACAGGGTGACTGCTAACAACCTGACTAACTGATTGGAGATCAAGGAGCAATGGTCTCAGCGTTCATAATCATGTACTCTGTAGGTGTTAACTGCGTTTGGGTTACATGGCAGGAAATTAACTGGAGTCATGTAACAGATCATGACTTTCCCCATGAAACAGAGGGCACGGTCCTTAGTTCTTTTGCTTGCTGTCTATCTGCCCCTCACTAAAATGCAAGCTCCATGTGAGCTTGGCCTTCGGTCCGTCTTGTGCCCCGCTGCCTCCTGGCACATAGGAGGAGCTCAGTAAGTACTTGGAGGAAATATTCTCTGGCCTCTTCGGGCTCTTGAAAAAAAATTTTTTTATTACCTTTTTTATTTTTGAGAGGCAGAGAGAAACAGAGTGTGAGTGGGGGAGGGGCAGGGAGAGAGGGAGACACAGAATCCGTAGCAGGCTCCAGGCTGGGCGTGGAGCCCGGCGTGGGGCTCGAACCCTCGAACCGTGCGATCACGACCTGAGCCGAAGTCGGACGCTTAACCGACTGAGCCACCCAGGCGCCCCTGGGCTCTTCGGACCTGCTCGCCTCTGGGCACACATCTCCCACAGGGGCCTACATTGTGGGGAGGGGGTTCTCCCTCGGGCAAGATTGCAAAATCTACGCAGCTCTGTATGGCCTGTGGAAGATTCCTAAGGACCATAGAATATACCTTATCCAAGCAGTGTCATTGCAAAGCTCCGGATGTCTATGTCAACTAGAGAAAGAAGGCTGCTACGTTCACTGAGCACCAACCATGTGAAGAAATGATAACCACTCTCTGTATGCACCGTGTGGCAGCCTGCTTCTCAAATGGCTTCCGAAGATCTCTGCTTTCTGGTATCCACACCTTGCACAAGCCCCTCCTTTTAGGGGTGGGGTGGATCTTGGGTCGAGGTTTTTAACAAATAGAATACAGCGGAAGTGATGGGATGCCGTTTCCAAGACTAGGTGGTAAACAACGGTGACTTCCTTGTTTCTGGCTCTGCTTCTTATCCCTGACTTGGCCTGACGAGGCAAGCATCGGTGTCGCGGACTGCCCCCCCGGAGAGGCCCACAGAACCAGGAAGTGAGGGAGAAGCCGAGTGAGCAGGGCTTGAGGACCTGAGGCCACAGTCCAACAGCCCGTGAGAAACTGAAGTCTGCCAACGGCCACGTGAGTGAGCTTGGAGGCAAATCTTTCCTCCGTTGAGCCTTGAGATGACGGCAGCCTGGCTGACATCCGGACTGTTGTCTTACGAGACTCTCAGGGGACCCAGGTAGGCTGTGTCCTCGGATCCACAGACACTGCGAGGTAACACCTGCTGCTGTTTTAAGTTCCTAAGTTTGGGGGTAACTTGTTACACGGCAGTAGGTGGCAAATACCTGTGATCTCGCTTCATCTTCGCAAGGGGTCATTTTATAGGCGAGGACACTGAGGCTCAGAGGCAGAAAGCCAACCGCTAAAGGCCACACTGCTCCTGGACCCAAGATGCAAACCAAAAATGATCTGGGTCCGACATTCCTGGTCTTTCCTACAATCTTGTGATTCCTCCAGAGGTTCCACCAGGGAGATGGAAATAAACCCCAGCCCAGGAAGGAGTCTGTTCTTGGGAGCATCTGTGCTGTCCTACCACTCATTTTCACAGATGCCTAGTTGTCGGTCTCTCTGCCATATGCAACATAGAAACCACATGGGCGTCTTCAGAGAGGATCTTTCAAATGCTAGCTTCAGCCACCTCAACCGGGCTGCAAAACTTCAGGGGATCACATCTATTTTTATTTTCGGGATGCCATCTGCCTCCCTTCTAGCTTAGACATTTGACCGGAGCCGGGAAATAACACATGGATGTTTCGGGATTGGTGTTCGGTGTCTCTCTCCCACATCGGTAATCTTTTATGTTCTCAGAGGTCCGCTACCCGGGATAAAGGATGACTGAAAGATCAGCGTATCACTATCAACATCTAAAGGGTGAGCTGAGCGAAGCACGCGTAAACGCGAGGCACGCGAGCCCCTCGGAAAACATGCCTGAGGTCTGATTAGACAGACATAAAGTGAAGTGAGCCACTCGGGCCCCCTTGGTGTTCACCTCTAGCTGAGGTCCCTTTCGCCTCCCTCACTTCTCAGGGGTGTATATTCCCCAGGACGTCGCTAAGGCAGACCCCCTCCCTTCCAAGCATTGCAGCGAATTCAGCATCGCCTAGTCAGAGGGCAAGCCTGGCCAGCGTTGGTCTATGTCTTCAGGAATGACCCAGGAGTTGGGTAGCTTCCTTCTGTGCCAAACAGTGGCCCTCCCTGCAGGCTGGCTCCTCATCCGGGAATAAAATCCCGAACCAGATCGCTGCTGTTGTTTCTTAAGGAAAAATCTACATGAGCACATGGCTGATTAGTCAACAACAATCATGACGTAGACTCAAAAAGGGTTTCGCCTCTTAAGGGTAGAAGCAGGGGCTGGAATCACCCACAAAATACTTCCTGCCTACGTGTTGCTTGGGTGCACGGTCCCTCCTATTCCACTTTCACTCCTGTACATTTTTTCTAGGTTGTAGAGAAGGGAGAGCCATGCTTTTTCCCCTGACTCACCTTCAGGGCCATGAACTCTTTCTGGAAAGATCCCCAGCAAAGCACAGATATGTTAGTGCCGACCAACATTACCTAGTTGGTTTTAGCTGTGGCTGAATAAATATGGTGAATCAATATATACTCGGGAAGCATGAGGTCATATAAGGTAGGGATTAGGGTGGCACATAAATAAAAATTAAAATTAATCTAACAAGGCTAACGTGCTCTTTTACTCAAGAACAAACTTTTCACTGCATTAGGTGATAATCAGGTCGAAATTCAATGTATAAAAGTGTTGGCTGTACTAAGAAATATGGAATTGTCCTGCTTCAAGTGTTTACGAGTTTTCTTGTGTGTGATCAAACAAGATGGTCCCCATGCTCTCCATTAAAATATGCTCTCTCGTAATTAAACAAAAGGCAAAGGGATAGATGAACACTATAGACTGGGTCCCATGTCCCCCACTCTCTCTCCATGGCCCTGTCTGGGGGTGGGGGTGGGGCAGAGAACTTACTGCAACGGAAGAGCACATCTTCAAGGCCTGGGCTGGGAGAACGATGACACCCTGGCAGGGAATGGGGACGTCATGATCAGGGCCCTCAGGGACGTTGGAGACGGAAGGGGGCAGTTTGGGTTGACCGGGAGCCTAGACAAGAACAGGGATGCGGCTGGGACAGGTACCAGAAGTAGAAACGGGCAAACATTGAGCAGGGGAGCACCGGCACAAGGGTGTCGGAGGTGAACAACACCGGGACAAGGGCAAGTCGGGACCCGCCCCCGGTGGCCAGTGGAGCGGAGAGTGGAGACTGTGACCAAAACAAGTCACACAGGGAGGGAACACGAAGAACAGTAGGAGTGAGCGTCTCAGGGAGGTGTCTGGGTCCAAAAGTTTCTGCTCTGTTGCAAAATCACGGGCAACCAGCAGCTGGTATAATGGTCAGCAAGCAGTGTGTGTAGTGATCTCAAGCTTGGGCTTGCCGTGGGTCAACCCATAACCTGTCGGTAACTAGTTTGGTGACCGTAATTAACTTTAAGCTACTTAAGCTCTCTGAACCCCCGTTTCCTCATCTATACAATGGAGGTAACAGCAGTAGCTAAGTTACCGATTTGTTGAGAAGATTGAAGAAGATTTCATGAATATGCTTAACGCAGTTCTCCACACATAGTTGGTGCTCAGTAAACAGAAACAATGAATGGTATTACTGTTAATAAGAAACCCGAGTGTGACTTCCAACACTGGCCCAACGTAGGGGATGAGGCGACGCCCAGTCGGACATCTGTTGCCAGGTGTCAGGTGCCAGGAGATGCCTCCACGATGCCATGGGCCGGAACCTTCTACAAGCAACTCTGAGAGTTGGCCACAGAGCAGAATTAGGTCATCCCCACAACGTCGCCAACATTCCTCACCCTTTTTATGATGTCAGTGGTTTCAGACTCGGAATGCCCAGCTCCTGCTCTGCGATGAAGCTTCCAGAACCTCTCCCATTTGTGGCCAGCTTCCTTAACTGTGCTCTGGAGTTACTGATACTGTCTCCTCTGCCAATTTGGGGCACCTTGGAGCATTTATGTCCCCCAGGCCTGAGGTGATGGAAACCCTGGCCATAAGTCTGTGTGTGTGTGTGTGTGTGTGTGTGCGTGTGCGTGTGCGTGTGTGGCTTACGGTGGAATTACCAGCATGGTCACAATAGTACTTAGGCCACAGACCCACCAGACCATGGGTAGTAGCACAAAGCACAGTGAAGATGACTTCTGAATTTCAAACACCCAACATTTGAGGATCCGGGGAAAAAGTAGCAGGATGACAGATGGAGAAGGTGGCCTTCAACAGATAATGAATCAGGGAGAGCCATCCTAGGACAGGGCTGGAGTGGGGATGTGGCTCCATTTCCAGCATACCCCTGGGAAAGCCAGTCACGTGTCTGCCTCGTAGGTCCCAGGACTCCCAGGAGAAGGTCTTCGGCAATAGAGGGGGGGCCCCTACTGGCTAACCTTAGAGAGGAGCACTCTCTGAACACACCTGTCTTCAAAACACCTACACCTGACCCATGCTCTAGCCACAGCGGCGCCCTCCTGCAACAGACTTAGCGACCAAGTTGAAGATGCTGAACAGGCACACACTACCTCCCAGACAGGTGCTTTCCTGGATCGCTGCATTTAATCCTCAAAATAGCTATGCAAACAAAGATCTGCACTATACAGATGAGGCAGAGGAAGTACCCAGACTGGTACCCAGCCTGGAGTCCTGGCAGAGCAAGTACCTGCGCCATGGTCTGCACCCAGGCCGACCTTACACCCAGGGCCGAAGAGAACCCCTAGCCAGGCCTCTTCCCACCTCGATAAGCGGACTCAGCAAGTTAACACCGCAAGGGCTACAGAGACGACATCTTGCAAGTCAAGAAGGACAAGATCCAGGTATTCCTGAGCCCAAGGCCCATGCACTTGCTAATTTTTAAAAATGTATCAAATGCATAATCATCTCAAAGTTTGAAAGCTTCATAAGAGTTAGCCCTTCAAATATATGCCCAATATATCGTCTTACTCTTTCAAGCCCTCCCAAGCACTGCCAGTAATTGAGGATTATTGAAAGCCTACTTGCCCTTCTTTGCTGACTGCTTGGGATCGTCCCACTCGTGACCTCCAGGGACACGGCCAAGGCAGTTTGAACTAAGCAGCCCTCAACCTAATCACAGGCTGGGCTTCCATTCATTTGTAAATAGGGTGCTTGGGTTCAGGGAGGCAGTTCACCACACAATGCTTGTTGGACGCCACACTCGCCCACAGATGCATATTAGCGCCCTCCGTAACTAGTACACAAACATCCGAAGAATCTACCACAACCATGCTGTAGGACGTGACATAGCCTTGGAGTTGGGCTTTGCTCTGCATTTATCGGGGAGCTGTGAATCAACTTTCTTTTTTTAATTTTTATTTGACCTTTTTAATTAAAAAAATGTAAGTTTATTTGTTTATTTTTGAGAGAGACGGAGACAGCACAAATGGGGAAGGAGCAGAGACAGAAAGAGAGAGAATCCCAAGCAATCCCCGTGCTGCCAGCACAAAGCCCAATGAGGGGCTGGAACCCACAACGCTGTGAGATCATGACCTGAGCTGAAACAAAGAGTTGGACGCTTAAATGACTGAGCCACCCAGGTGCCCCTCAGCTTTCTTCTTGGGTGTTACCTGGTGGAAGATGGGTTTTTTGACAGTGAGTCTGGATAGGTTATGCTGTGTAGGCTGAATCAGAGGCACCAGTGAGGGTAACACTGCAAACATCCAATTTTGAGCAGATAAAGGCTTGGAGTAGATGATTGCAAATGAAATATATAAAAACGTATTTACATTCATTAATTCAACCAATTCTTATTGAGGATCTGCTTTGTACCCTTGAGACTCATTCATTCATTCTTCAGTTGTTAGACAAATATATTTATTGAACATCTATTATGGGGGGAGAGGGGCTATGCTAAACTCTAGAGACACAGTGGTCCCTACCCTTATGGAAGTTTGAAGTCTAGAAGGAAATACAGATATTTAAACTAATAATCGCCAGTGTCATACGTGTGAGGAAGAGGAAGGGAAAATTGCAAAGCAATTGCACAGCAAGAGAAGATTGAGTGATATAAACAATTGTGAAAAGCATCTCTAAGGAATTAGGGCTCATAAACTGAGCCTGGAGGATTGAATTGGGGTCAGGCAGTTCAGGAAGCGGGGAGAGGAATATTCTACACCAAAGGAACAGTATGTGTAAAGTTCAGGAGGTGAGAGAGAGAGAGAGAGAGAGAATAAGGAAGTTTGAAGAATGAACAAAAATCTTAATATAGTGGGAGCAGAGGACACCAGAGAAGCTGGAAGCAGGTCCCAGACTTCAAAAGGCATTGCAAACCACAAAGGAGTTCTGCTTCAATAATGTGATGGGATCAGATCGAGGTGAGTTTTTATTTCTAAATTACTCTCAGTATAACCTGGAGAAGGGATGGGAGACAAGCAAGACTGGAGGCAAGAAGACCAGTTAGAAGGTGACTAAGAGAGTCCCAGTGCTTATGCACAGTAGCCTACACTCGGTGGTGGTAGTGATGGGGGAGTAGGAGGTGAAGGAGAAAAGTCCGTTGATTCTAGGGATATCGAAGAGGCTGACTGCTCAAGCTTAAGGAGTAACGTGTGGGAGGTGAGGGAGAAAGAGAAACCAGGGATGACTCTTGGGCTTCTGGGTGTCAAGTGTGTAGCTCCTGGAGCTGATTCCTGAGGTAGGAATCATAAGGGGAGGAGCAGGTTGACAGAGAAAATTACGAGATCAAGTTGAACAGGTTTGTTTTAGCGCTTCCAAGATAAACAAGTAGAGATTTAAGTTGGCGTTGGAGAGCTGAGTCTGGAACTCAGGTCATCTGAGCCCCATAATAAGGATCTGGAAATTATCAGCACAGACCTGGAGATGGTGGTCAATGAAGAGAATGGGGTCACAGGGAAAGAAAGGGTGATGGGAGGGTGTTTAGAGCAAGAAAGGGTTATAGAGGCAAATTTGAGAAGACGGGGTGGAAACTTATGTTCAACTAGCTGCAAAAGACAGAAGGAGGAGGTAAAGGTGGCTAGTTTGTCCTGGGTGACAGGGACAATTGGCAGGAAGGAGAAAGTGAGGGGTCATGGCTCATCAGTGCCAGCAAATCAGTGAGTGTTGATTTGTGTGACGACGCCCTCTACAACCCTGACATTTTTACCAGGCTCCTCCTGTGCTAAGGATAGAGAGACGATAAAGAAACAGATGACTGATTGGTCAACCGGCAGATAGAGTCCACATTTAGTGAACTGCTGCCATGTGACAGCCACTTTCTCTTCCTCCGAAAATACAGAAATAAATAAGGCATAGTTAGTCCCCATAGAAGTCCAATTTAGAGGGAAACGTAGATGTGAAAACAGATAATGATCCGTATCGTGTGACTTGGTCAATAATAGACACGTATGTCAGGAACATTGCTAAGGGCATCAAAGGGGGAGCGGCCCTTCCACTCATTAGAAGGGGTTCAACCTTGGTATCGGTATTCGTTTCCTAGGACTTCTATAACAAGGTACCACAGGCTTCGTGGCAATAAGTCATTTGTGCCATAAACAACAGAAATTTCCTTTCTCAGGGTCCTGGAAGCCAGAAGTTTGAAATCAAGGTGTGGGTAGGGCCATGCTGCTCTAAAGTGTCTAAGGAAGATTCCTTCCTTGCCTCTTCCTAGATTGTGGTGGGTCCTCGCAATCCTTAGCTTTCCTGGTCTGTGGTGGCATCTCGTCATCTGTCTTCACGTGGCCTTCTCCCCTGTGCCTCTGTGTTGAAATCTCCTTCGCCTTTTTCTTATGAAGAAGCCAGTCATTGGGCATAGGCCCGCCCTAATCCAGTATGGCCTCATCTGAACTTGACTGCATCCACAAAGACTATTTCCAAATAAGGTACCAGAAATTAGGACTTTGAATGTATCTTTTGGGGGAACACAATTCAACCCATTACAGTACCCATCTTTTTCCAGCACTAACCCTAGTGCTGGATACCGAGGAGATGCTCAAAAGTTCAGCTTTAAAAAACATTTCAAAAATATTTATTTAATTTCATCCAGAGGCTATCCTGTCAGAAAGGGAGAGGTGAGGGTCTTTGCTAAAATGGATTATGGTTTGTATCTGATAAACAGTCCTAAGGCCAATTCTGGGGAAGGATTTTACAATTCATGATGCTCTGCATTTCTTTGATGAACCTCTTTCAATTAGTAAGCAAATCTTGTGTCTGGTTTTAGGGTCTGTTGAAGCCTTTCTCCTTCCAAAGGAGAAAAGCAAATTACTTCGCCAAGAGAAATTCTAAGACAGAGTTAAGCTTTTGATCATGGATGTCCTAAAGCCTTAATATGGATGGCTTTTCCCCAGCACATTAAGAATTCTTCATAAATTGCTACCACTCTATGAGGAGACATTTAGCAATATCAACCAAAATTTAAAATATATGTAAGCGTTGACTGGGGGGGGGTGTCAAATTTCTAGTTCTAGAAATTTGTCCTATAGATATACTTTCAAACGCGGAAACCAACATAGTTCTTCTTTTTTATATCACAGTATTTTTTTTTTTCATCTAGAGAAGACTAGTTGAATAAATAATGATATATCCAGACAATGAAATAATGTCATACCATTAAGGATTAATTCTATTGCATGTAGCAGAAATATAACTGTGGGTTTAACAAATAAAAAGTTTCTTTTCCTGGATGAAAAGTCCAGAGGTTGGTAGAGCATGTATGATGGTGATACTTAGTCATCTTCTTCTCTCTGCTTGGTCATTTGATCATGAACTTTCTTCCTCAGGCCCACAAAATGGCTGCCATGCACTTAGGCCTCACAGCTGTATTTCAGGCAGGAAGAAGAAGGAGGAAAGACAAAAAGGCTGTCCCTTTTTACCTGGAAAGCAACAACTTTTCCAGAAAGTTCACCCAACCAACTCCCAATTACATCTCACTGACCACAAGCAGGTATGTGGCCACCCTGTGTACTAGAGAAGCTATGAACTGCAGCCTTCAATGAACTTGACGTTGAGTTGGTTTGGAAGAAGGAACAGCAACTTACAGTCATGAAGAAGAATAAGACGGCTCTGTTTATTTTGCTGTGGGCCTGTCACCAAGCTATATGAGGAACAGAGGACAGGACAACAAGTATAGTAGGTTACTACATGTATACTATAATATGGGCCATGTATATACTATATACACATATATACCATATGTATACACACATACAACATACTGTGTGTGTGTGTGTGTGTGTGTGTGCACGCACGCCTTTAAACACACAGAATATCTCTGTCTGTCTAAGGTATTTCTGACTGTGTCTAACCTCAGTTTCCTAAGATGGACACTCCAACGCGCCAGAGACCAGTGATCTCCTTAGCAGGTGAGAGATGCTCACTCTGAGAGAAGTCAGGATGAAGTATAGATATGATGAAGGAAAGCAGGTTGAACTTTCTTTGTGTAAGTTGAGGAATAATTTGTGTATAGGTGGTATTTACAATATCAGTCATGTTCATGAGAAGCTGGTGTGTTGGAGTATTTCATACATTAGCCTTGTGATTCCTTCCATTTGATATGTAATTGAGGGATTGATTGAAATGTAAGATTTTAAGTCGCAAAGTGTGATAGAATAAAGCTAGCAATGAACACTGAAATGCCTAAGGGAATTTAAGTCACCATATTTATAAGTTCTAACTTATTTATAAGAATAAATTGGGGGGAAGGTTTTGTCCATCTATTTGGAATACTAAAACAAAAATAAAAGAGAACTCTTTATATATGTTTAAGGAAATTTAAGTTGTTAAAGGTTTTTGAAGGTAATTGTTAAAATTTACTCATTTTTAAAACAGAATTATAAGACTTATAATCTCAAAGCCCAAGGAAAGAATTTTTAAAACATTTATAGCTTAAAAAAAATATTAAACGAAATCACAAAGTAACCATAAACTACTTTTTTTTTTCCGTTCCCCAAAGTTGCTTTTCAAGGGTCTAAAAAATCCTCATTGCCACCTTCGAGGCCTAAATAGCAGAAAACCTCAAATTCTTGCCAGGACTGGCCTTGCTGGAAGCTGGGTTTCACACAGGAATGGCCTGCCTTGATCAGTCAGTATTGAACCTTACAGCGGCCCCACCTGTACCTGTGCATAGACGTCACCCCCATCCCATCTTCCTTTCCCTCCTATGCCTATTCTTTTCTATAGCACCCATCACCTCTGAACATTCTACATAATTACTTTTACTAAAAACGTATCCATTTGCTTTTATTGTGGTAACATGTACATAAACATCAAACTTACCGTTTTAACCGTGTTTAAGCGTGCAACTCAGTGGCACTAAGCACATTCATAATGTGGTACAGCCATCGGTTCACGGTTTTATGGTGCGTATTGTTTATTGTGTCTTTGCCCTCCAGAATGGAAGCACCTGGAGGGCAGGGATCTTGTTTTGTTCACCAATGTTCTCAAGCACCTGGAACGGTGTGCTCACCAGAGTGGTCAGTGCATTCTGGCCTGGATCTGACCATCTCCCTGTAAGGTCTTTCTGTGTTCAAAGCATAAGTCAGTTCCTGGGAACAATGGAGAGACAGCTGCTCCCTTCTCTCTAGGGGAAATCAGGAAAAGTGCCAAGGAGAAAAAAGTAGAAGACATAGAAGACAATAGAAGTATAGTAGAAGACATAGAAGACAGAGGGCTCTCCGAATTCCCAGAGGTGGACTGGCCAGGCTGTGATACTCTCATGTGGGTCCTGGTACCCTGTTCTTCTGTCCTGGGGGAGGGAGGTACGAAAGGCAGGTTGCTGGTTTTTCTTTAAGCCATGGCCATGGCAGCTCTCCTTGACCTCTGGAAGAGTCCCCTGACTATTTAAAAATAGAGGTACTCTCCAACAATCTCCTATTAATCACTCCCCCCCCCTTTACTTAACAATATCAGTAACGAGCATTCACTGCTTGTTAACCCTGAAGCTAGTCCCTCACAGAGGAATTTGCAAAGGCGCTGGTACTCCAAGCATGCTCTACGGGTCAGTGTCAGTCTGCAAACTGTTACCAGTGTGTTGCAAGAAATTGGGAGTAAACTGGTAGCCATCTGATGCAATAATTTTGTATCTGTTCATCAATAGTAAAAGTTGGCACTGGGGCGCCTGAGTGGCTCAGTCAGTGAAGCAGCGGACTCTTGATTTCAGCTCAGGTCATGATCTCGCAGTTTGTGAGATCGGGCCCCATGTCGGGCTGCACACTGAGCCTGCTTCTGATACTCTCTCTGTCCCTCTCTGCCCCTCCCCTGCCCATGCTTGCTCTCTCTCAAAATAAATAAATAAACAAACTTAAAAAGAAATGGGCACTTATATTTTGTATGCTTTGGGGATTTTCTGTCTGATGTTTCTATTTCCTTCTTCCAGTAATTCAAGTTTATTATATCATGTATATAACCAAGTTCTCTTCCTAATATTAGTGATTTTGGTGTCTCAGTTCCACTTTACTTCTGCATCGGGCTGCATTAGTAATCTTCCCTATTGATTCTCGTCGTTTCTACAGATTTTTTTTCTTGGTGTCTTAGCAGCTCCTTGCTCCACTAGCCCCCCTCAGGATGGGGATGGTGGAGGGGGTGAGTAGGTGGCATAAGACAGCCAGGGCAGTTGATAAGGAGTGCGTTTCTGGAGCCAGCTGCCCCAATCAGTACTGATGCTTAGTCCTGCCGAGCAAACACCTGACCCAGAATCATCTTGACGAGGCGGGAGAGCTGGGATATCTCTACCCTCCCACCATCAGTCGTTGGTTAGTGGCGGCTCTGGAGAGGGGTGTCCCCAGGCCTCCTATGTTTTTCCACGTAAGTACTTTCGAGGCAGTGGAGAATAAGCCTGAGCACTGACAGTCTCGTGCCCAGCCCAAAGCAACCACTACTGCAAGCTGGAAATTTCCTAGATGTCATGTGTTTCTCTTCAAACTTCACATGGGATTTTGCATTCAACTCCCTGTGTTTGCTTTACTCTAACAAATAATGATTTAATCTATCATTCAGTTCGTCACGAAATGATTTTATTGCGAAGTGATTTAACGATAACGTGAATTGGCATAGATATCAGCAAACACTACCATTCAGGGCTTTCCCTGCGAGAGCTCCTTGTTAAATATTTACCAGCACAAAAAATGCCTCCACCCTGCCAGCGATATCATGCACCAAAACCATTTAAATTGTAAGTATTTGCGTGAGGTTTTATTGAGTGGAATAAGAAAAGTGTGCATAGAATCCGGTTTTGAAACCTAGTGAGAAAACCCCGGTAGAAATATGTATGGGTATAAATATTTGATGATTATATGAACACGGAGGAAGGTATGAGGGCTCTATAGGGAAGGGCTAATGTCATTAGAAGTAGTGGGGGAAAGGAAAAGTTTTTTATATACATAATTTATTGTCAAGTTAGCTAAAATACAGTGTATACAGTGTGCTCTTGGCTTCCAGAGTAGATTCCCATGATTCATCGTTTACATACAACACCCAGCGCTCATCCCAACAAGTACCTTCCTCGGTGCCCATCACCCATTTTCCCCTGTCCCCTGCCCCTCCGCTCCCTTCCCCCTCTCAGTTTGTTCTCTGTATTTAAAAGTCTCTTACGGGGGCGCCTGGGGGCTGGATCGATTAAACATCGTACTTCAGCTCCAGTCATGATCTCGCAGTTCACGGGTTCAAGCCCTGCGTCGGTCTCTGTGTTGGCAGCGTGGAACCTGGAGCCGGGAGCCTGTTTCGGATTCTGTGTCTCTTTCTCTCTCTCTGCCCCTCCCCTGCTCACACTCTCTCTTTCTCTCTCTCTCTCAAAAATAAATAAATAAATAAATAAATAAATAAACATTTAAAAACAAAAAGTCTCTTATGGTTTGCCTCCCTCTCTGTTTTTAACTTTTTTTTCCTTGAAGAAAATATTTTTTTTTAATTTTTTTTTTCAACCTTTATTTATTTTTGGGACAGAGAGAGACAGAGCATGAACAGGGGAGGGGCAGAGAGAGAGGGAGACACAGAATCGGAAACAGACCCCAGGCTCTGAGCCATCAGCCCAGAGCCCGACGCGGGGCTCGAACTCACGGACCGCGAGATCGTGACCTGGCTGAAGTCGGACACTTAACCAACTGCGCCACCCAGGCGCCCCTGAAGAAAATATCTTTTAAAAAAATGATTCCGTATACAATTCATACACACGTGTATGTGTGTGTGTGTGTGTGTGTGTGTGTATGTATTCATAAGGAATTAAAGGAAACAAAGACCAAATTAAGTTTATATCCGCAGAGTTGCAGGAATGTCTATGACATATCATCAAATGGAAAAGTAAGTCACAGAGCCATATGTTTGGTATGATTCCACTTCAGTAAAACCAAATAAACAAAAACCTCAGCATCCATGTATATTCGCCTGCATATGGTTTCACAAGCAGTATACAGAGATGGGTCAACTTTCGACACGTCAGGAGGGCAGGACTGGAAGTTAGTAATGGTGAGCTCTCTGCATATATCTTTTTTTTAAAATTTTTTTAATGTTTATTTATTTCTGAGACAGAGGGACAGACCATGAGCAGGGGAGGGGCAGAGAGAGAGGGAGACACAGAATCTGAAACAGGCTCCAGGCTCTGAGCTGTCAGCACAGAGCCCGACGTGGGGCTCGAACTCACGAACCGTGAGATCATGACCTGAGCCGAAGTCGGTCGCTCCACCGACTGAGCCACCCAGGCGCCCCTCTCTGCATATGTCTTGCAACTGTTCGCCTATTATAATCAACGTGCTATACCCTGATAATCTCAAAACGCAATTGAAAAAGTTTCCAGAAGAAAAATGTCCTTTCAAATCGTCAATGCTCATTCACACCTGCGATCACCTTTGTACCTCCGAGCTGTGTAAGAAGAATAAACACTGTTATCTCCATTTACTGTGAAGGCAGCAGAGTTCAGAATGCAAACAGTCTTGCCCAAGACCACACAACTACGAATGCAGGGACCCCTCCCTCCCCCACCCAGGCCTCTTGACCCTTGTGCAGAGGTCTGGGCAGACCAGGGCACACGGTAGGAGAAACGTGGCAGCAACACCAGAAAGGGACCAACGGTGTCCTTCCAGGCAAGGAATGAGCTCCGCCTGGGACAGAAAACATCTCTGAGTGTGCAATTATCAATATTTACCGTATATATCTAAGGAGGCTGTTTACCTACGCTTGCTTGAAATAGTCAGCATTTGTCAGTAATCTTATCACATCATCTGGAGCCTTCGGTGCTGGTTTCACAGGGTTACTCCAGGTCACGTGGCCAAAGGAATGTTCATAAACACCATCTACTGAGGGAGAGAGAGTGGGGCATAGCGTGTCCTTCCCAGGCCCTTTCTGCGGGCCCCACAAGAAGGAGGTCAAGGTGGAGCCCATGCAAGTCCTTGCCTGGAGGAAGTCCTCCGTGGGGCACGGATGTGTGTGCCGTTCCTTTGCCATATCGGCATCTTTCACCCGCACACCCTGTGTTCGTTTCAGAGAGCCCCAAGCCCCTGAGAACGGAGGCGCGTGCATTGTGACATCGGCCACATGAATCATAGTGGGAGCTCCGGGCAGCACCCGGCCGGCTGGCGCTCACACACCCGTCCTAACCATCCTTGATGGCGGTCAGCACATTCTTGTCTCTGCTGCCAAGGCTTGCCTTTCAGAAGCAGGTTGGGAGATACGTTTAGAGATTCAGAAATATTCTTTCCGCATCTACATTGATTCAGGTGTGTTTGCCCAAGACCAGTGAGTTTCAGGGGCTCTAGATCATGCGTTGGGGAGCAGAAGCCCGGACGGAAAGCCAGCAGGCCTGCAGACAGATTCGGCCCTGCTGGTAGCTGTGGGATCTCCAAGTCAGCACGTCTTCGTGGGTCAGTGTCTTCGTCCCCAAGACAGGATGGTGAAATCAGCTGTGCCTCCCTGGTGGACGACTGTGAGAATCAAAGTAGAAAATGTGTGAGAAAATGCTTTACAGATGGTAAAGCTCTTTAGATGCACCAGGTGTAATTATTGATCTGCTGTGTCCTAAGAAATGAGAAGTCTCCTCCGTAGAGTTCCTTACTTTCACACACACATGGGGAAAAAAGATTATGTGTATATATATATATATATATGGCTTCAATTTGAAGTTGTTCGTGGCTAATCCAAGTTCCTGGTAAACCTTTTTATAATGTTGAATGAAATTCTCTCAAGAGATTCTGTTGATGTAAGCACAAGGGGGAAAAAAAAAAAAAGCAATGTTGGCCGTCAACAAATAGGAGTTTTTAAAAAATGCTTTCTTCCCGACGTCGTTACTTCGCTTGGCACTCTCCAAACGCCTTCATTTCAAAAACGTTTTTCTCCTTGTTTCTTAAACGGGAGCTTTGGGAAGAGGCTCAGTACCAGACGACGTGTTGAAACTTTTAAAATGCAAATAAGTGTTTCAATTCAAAATTCAGAATATCCTTCTGAATTTAAGTGCTATCCACTCTCAATGTTTAGACAGCGATCTGGCCACGATTATTCAAATTAAAAATAATAATCCCTTTGGGTGCAAAGGTGACAGAGCATGTGTGACAAAGCTAATGTTGGCTGAACGTCTCCTATGTGCCAGGCACACGGCTAAGTGTTTCAATCTCACGACTCGATGAGTAGGGATATCACCCCCATTTTGCAAATGGGGAAAACCCAGCTTGTTTGCGGACTTTCGCCGACTCAAAAAGACTTCCCTTTCCCCTCTAACGTGCTCACGGAACTCTCGCTGTTCTAGTGGATAATGAATGGAGAACACCACAAGCCCTGACAGATGGGCAGAAAACACTAGAAGAGCCACCCTTGCTACCTATCAGGCAGGCACTGTGCTAGACCCTCATCGCAAAGTCTTGTTCAACCTCCCTGCCACCCCCTACCACTCCCGGAGGACAACGGGAGGCTTGGAAAGATGGCAAACTCCTATTTGTTGAGATGGTTCTTGGCTGCCAGGCCTCATGCAGGGTGCTTTTCAGTAGTTTCCTCAATTAAACATGAACAGAACTCATACATAAGGAAAGTAAAAAAAAAAAAAAAATTGCAGAAACAAACATGGGGAAAATGGTCAACATCCTTAGCAATACAAAATTACGACTTAGAGTGTCAACGAGGTACCAATTACACCTATCACGTTAGCCCAACGAAGTTAAATACCAATGGTAGTAGCTTCGTAGGGAAGCTAATTTATTTATATATTGCTAGTGGCGCTTTTATGATCAAACATTAAGCGAAGAAGCAGAATCCCAATGTAAATGTACTCTAAGATCATCCATGTACATGAAGGGAGTACGGCAAAATGAAAACAGCTGTGTGTTAAAGCGGAATGAAAATTTTGATCTCTTAAATTGTCTTGACTATTTAAAACAGTGTTTTTACAATGCATGAGATTGGGAGGAAACAGGGTTTTACCATCCCATTGCATCATTTTGTAGTTGACGGTTGCATTTCTGACTTGAAAAGATCAGGGATATCGCTAATACACGATGAAAAAAGGCAGGATTCAGTCATTTTAAACTTCTGCCTTCACTTGAGATATTGAAAGTAAGCTCTGTAGAATTTGACAATCTCCACTCAACCCCTTCATTTTCTTGATGAAGAAACGGAAGCCCCGAAGGATGGGATCCCTTGTCGGGGTCACATAGTTGCCTGTGAAGATGCGGCTAGCACCTGTTGTTTCATTTTCTAAAAATCCCATAAAACGAAAATGCGTATATTTATATAAAACCACCATGAGGTGTTTTACTATAGCACTTTGGACACCTAATGGGTGTTGTTTTCCCCAACGCCAGCAAATTCTCCAGGTCTCTGGACACCAGTTGGGTGTTCCGCAGTTCCATTCGATTCTGACGCTAATGCCCTGCACTTAGCACAGACGTCACAAGGTAAGGGCTCAGTCC
Organism: Prionailurus viverrinus; assembly: GCF_022837055.1. NCBI lineage: Eukaryota > Metazoa > Chordata > Mammalia > Carnivora > Felidae > Prionailurus > Prionailurus viverrinus. The sequence goes on from NC_062561.1 coordinate 9,354,818, forward strand.
CACAAGACTGTCCCCACTTCAGACACCCGTTGCAAGTCCCAGGTTGCCACCTGTACTTCTGACCCACTGGCTATAGCTCTGGAGTTCCCACGACCCCCTCCTTAGGGTCAATAACTTGCTAGATCAGCTTAGAAAACACATGAAAATATTTTACTTACTATTACAGGTTTAGTATAAAGAATAAAAATGAACAGCCAGATGAAGAGATACACAGGGTAGGGTCTGGTTAAGGTCCCGCAGAGGGGCTTCTGTTCACACGGAGTTTGGGCTGCACCACGTTGCCAGCCCATGGATACGCTCACCAACCTGCGAGCTCTCGAAACCCCATCAGTGAGGGGGTCTTGTGGAGGTTTCATTGATTAAACCCATTGGCCTTCGGTGATTGAACTCAACTTCCAGCCCCATTCCACTCCCTGGAGGTTGGGGAGTAGGCCTGAAAGACTCCATCCTCTAACCATGCCTTGGTCTTTCTGGTCACCAGTCCCCATCCGGAAGCCATCCAGTCATCTCAGTAGCACGCAAAAGACACTCTTATGCAAAACCAAATATTTATATTTCTTATTGTGTCATACACCAAAAACTCATCATTATTAAAATGGGTAGACCCCCGAATCCAAAAGCTGGCACAAGTATGTCCCTAGGGCCCATTCTAGGGCCTCTGGATGGGTACGTTGGCCACCAGTCTTGAGTTATGGGCTTACTCGCAGGAAGTGGTTCTCACTGTGGGTCTCTGGGCCAGCTGCATCGGCATCAGCTGGGAATTTGTCAGAAATGCACATTCTCAGGCCCCATCCACAGTGTCTCATGAATGATAAAGCCCGAGGATGCGGCAATCTGTCTTTTATTTTATTTTTTTTTATTTTTTTTTTTTCAACGTTTATTTATTTTTGGGACAGAGAGAGACAGAGCATGAACGGGGGAGGGGCAGAGAGAGAGGGAGACACAGAATCGGAAACAGGCTCCAGGCTCTGAGCCATCAGCCCAGAGCCCGACGCGGGGCTCGAACTCACGGACCGCGAGATCACGACCTGGCTGAAGTCAGATGCTTAACCGACTGCGCCACCCAGGCGCCCCATGGCAATCTGTCTTTTAATGAACTCTCCAGGTGCTTCTGGCGTGCGCTAAAGGTCGAGAACCAGGCTCTAAGGAAGTGCTTCTCCAACTTTAATGCGCATCGGAATCACCTAAGGATCTAGTGAAAAATGCACGTTCTGAATCAGTAGGTCTGAAAGGGCGGATTCAGAGAGAAAGCATTTCCAACAAACTCTCAGGTTATGCCACCGCTGCTTCTTTGGGAACCACACTTTGAGTAGTCAGATTCTATTAAAGCGGTGCCCCCAGGTGAGCTCAGATATTGACTATCCTCTCTCCCCGTCCTTGTTATTCAGGGTCGTACAGGACCAGCAGGCTGGGCATCCACTGAAGCTTGTAAGAAAATTAGAATCTCAGCACCACCCCAGACCCATGAAATCAAATCTGCATTTTAATAAGATCCTCAGAGTTGTTGGCAATATTAAAGTTCGAGAAGTGCTTCTGAGGGCTGCTGGATGCCAACATCACTGAACCAGCCACCAGCCCAGGCAGTCTATAAGACTCTAACCCAGTGTGATTGACAAAGGTCACCATCTTCCACTTTTGAAAAAGCCTGGTGGCGTGGGTGTAAGAAGTGAAAAGCTTGGGGCTCACCAGTCTGAAGAGCCGATAGGAGGTGCTGCAGAGACGATGGGGTCCGGTAGGCATGGAGAAGTATTTTTAAATGTGAGAGTTTAAGAAATAAGGACACTCCCTTCTCCCCCCCAGAAATCAATCGTCGTTGGTAGTTTTGCCAAGCAGTACGACTTCCCCACAGATGGGTGGGCGGGTGGCACACACAGAGGTTACCTTCACCCCCCTCTTAAACCTTCCCTCCCACCTGTGTCCCCGCTCCAGAAGCAAAGGAAGCAAAAAAGAAAATGGATGACGAAGAAAGGGTTTCAGTCAGAGCGTTTCAGAGCAATTGCGTACGGTATTAGTTTTCTGTGCCTGCTGTAACAAATCGCCCCCAAACTTAGTGCCTTAAAATAACACAGATTGATCATCTGATAGGTCTGGAGGTCAGAAGTCAGACATTCGTTTCTCTGGACTGACTCGAGGGGCAGGCAGGCTAGTGTTCCTTCCACAAGCTGTAGGAGAAAATACATCGTCTTGCCTCTTCCAGCTTCTACAGGCTACCTGCCTTCCTCGCCTTCCTCCACCTTCAAAGCTAGCAGCGTAGCATTTTTGAAATTTTCTGTTTCTCCAACTGTGCTTCTGTCCTCGAATCTCCTCTGATTCTGATGCTGCGGCCTCCCCCTTTCCCGTATAAGGACCCGTGTGACGACACTGGGCCCACCCAGACAATCGAGGGAAACCTCTCCATCTCAAGGTCTCTAACTTGATCACATCTGCAATGTCCCTTCTGTCATGTAAGGGACCATATTCACAGGTCTCAGGGATTGGGATGTGGACATCTTTGAGGGCCTTTACTCTGCCTCCCACGCCGACTTTTTCAAGTTCCCCTGATGGGTCTGGTGCAGAAGGGTGCCACCTTGCCGGGGGCTGTGCTAGGCTCCTGGGGCCCCCGTCTTTATCTTGGTGAAGATAATGTGTATGGCACTGCCTCATTCAGAGCTGGGAACAGTGCGATATTTCATGTGTCAGACTTCCCGCTGTCAGCAGGGCTCAGCTTAAGTTATTTATAGTGTCGATGGCTTGCCTTTTGCATTAATGGAGACTGTTTGCAGTAAATAAATTAAGATAGGAGTTGCCCAGAGCCACGCTGGGGAGTCTTTTCTGTTCTGTGGGACAGGAGGCTCACGGTGAGGACTGAATGGGACTCAAAGGGTATTTTTGTGTATCAGACCCAGCTGCCCCCACGCCAACCCCAACTATATCTGAAATACACTGATCTCATGAAACCTCCACCGAGGACTGGCTTTTCTTTCTTGTTTTAAAGGACTAGAGCCAGTGAAGGGCACTTGGCGAGTGAACGGCCTCAAGCCCCCACTGCCATTTAGGAGTTCGTCAACAAAACCTCTGCTTCTCGTAAGGCTGTGACCTTGAACAGGAAGCCTGGGCATACGGAGACCCTTCCAGCCCCTGGCCCTCCCTTACTGATGCTCATGGAGTTCCTTCTGGAAACCACAGTGATGATGGAGGCTCTCCTTGCAGCTGGGGCTAGAAAGTTCCTTCCCTGGCCCTGTGTGTCTGGACGTGCGAGATGCTGGGGATAAGACCAGGAAAGGTTTGGTGGCCCCACCCCAGGAGCTTGCTGAGAAAGAGGAAGACTGGCGGGTGTCACATTACAATTAAGCACCGGGCACTAAGGGGGACAGAGCGGGAGCCCTGATCCAGCCTGGAAACAACACCTGAGAATGAGGAGTTAAGCAGGAGGAGCTGGGGCTGCCAGGAGAAGCAGGGCACAAAGCAGGAGGCAGTGGCTGCCTGTGAATATTTGTGTGATTATTATTATTAGTTTACTCTTGCACTCATGTGACCCACAAAGGCAGCTGTAATCGTAATAACATTGAGCATTCGCCCTCCGCGTACCATTTGCCAAGTGCCGAGGACTTTCCACCCATCCACTCATTTAAGGCTCACGATCACCTTTTAAAGCAGCGACAGTCGTTATACTGGAAGGGGACCCAAGCACAGAGATCGGAAAACAGAGATGACACCACCAGAAGCGGGATGCTCGAGTTCCGAGGACCTGGCTCCACCGCAGACGCAGGCCAGGGGAGGTGAGGGCAGCACCGTACTAGACAAAGAATTCCGGATCCTTCCAATCAAGAGCTCTGGGCCTCGGCCACGTTGATGGGGCTTGGTCGTCATTTGCAGAGCCTGGCACGCTGCCAAAGGACAAGCGAGGAGGAGGTGGGCAGGTGAGGGATGGGGCAGAGAGGGGCCCCTCGTTAGCTGCTCCCCGCTGCAATTTGTGAAAGACACAGTCACGTGGAACCAGAGCCCCAGCAGAAACAGCAGCCCGCCCTTTAGCTCACAAATCTTGGGACCCAGAGGGCGTTGATCTGCTGTGCAGAGTGGCAGGTGCCTCGATACAGGCCAAGAGCAAGGACTCCCTGCGTTCTGTGGCTGGCAGGTCCAGGCCACACGGCCCAGCGTTGGTGGCTGATGTGGGATGGGTGGACAGCCACAACACCAAGGCCTGGGTCTCGGGAAACATCCGTGGATGCTGATAAAACCAGCCCGTACAGCTCCCCTCTGCCGCCTCTGTTACGGGCACGGCCAACCGACTACAGCCACTCTTTCCGCCCCAGTGGGTCCAGTACAATTTGGCAACAACTCTGTTCTGCCTTCCAACAACCCACCTGAGGATCCGCAGAACTCTACCTCACCCCTTCGGTCGTTTCGCTAGGAGGAGATGGGCCATGCAGGGGCTCCGCGGGCGGGCTTACTGTGCACATACTCAGGAAGTTCAAAATAAACATCGGCGATTTGCAGACGTGCTTGTTCCCAACAATCTGGGAGCTTCGAACAACTGGGCCCAGCACACGGGCTGCAGCCAGACTGGGGAGGGAGCTGGGAGCTCTTCAAGCCATTGGAGGCATCTCCACAAGCGAGTCTCTTCCGTTTAACTGACCCATAAAAGCAAGATTCCTGATGATACCTGAGGGAAAATTAAGCGCCTCGGGCAAATTATTCCAAGCGCCCTGCCAAGTATTACTAGCTTTCCTTTTCTTTTCTTTGTTGGTTTTAGTTTTCCTGATTAGATTTCAAGTCCAGAGACAATTGAGTTAGTCAGATTCCCCAGTTCTTAGTTGACATCAGCAGCTGTGGTTAAGAGCTGACAGGTTCAGGGGGCGCCTGGGTGGCTCTGTCATCTAAGTTTCCAACTTGGGCTCAGGTCACGATCTCATGGTTGGTGAGTTGGAGCTCTGTGACTTCTGTGCTGACAGCTCAGAACCTGGAGCCTGCTTCGGATTCTGTGTCTCCTTCTCTCTCTGCCCCTCTGCTGCTTGCGCTCTGTCTCTGTCTCTGTCCGTCTCTCAAAAATAAATAAAAATTTAAAAATACAGAAAAAGAGCTGACAGGTTCACGTCCTGGTCCTACCACTTAGCGGCCATGTGGCCTGGGGCAGTGTGCTCAACTTTTCTGTTAACTAGGAGTAAAAATGATGCCTACCACCATTATCCTATCGTGACAAAAAAAAAAAAAAAAGAGTAATTGCACATAAAACACCGAGAGCTGTGACTGATGCATAGTAGATGCACTGTGTTTCCTGTATTATTATTATTGTTTATGTTATTTTTCCCCCTTTCCCCTGACCTCTACTTCCTTTCCCCTCTCCAGGAAACCAGTCTAAAGTATCTGATATATGACCTGTTATCCCTGTATACAGGCTTTTCAAAGTCAGAATTAATTCCAAGCCACAAGTCACAGCTAACGGCCGATGATGCTTTGTTAACCATTCCCACAAGTGCTGTATGAATTACGACCAGCTACAGTGATCACCGTACCCGATCCTAACCATGTAATTTACCCGTAAAATAAATTTTTTATAGGCACATACTTTTTACCGATGGTGTATAAGTCCAGATTCTTAATCGCAGGCAACAGGAATTGATCCCGGCTGAGGACCTCACGGAACACACAGCTGGTGGTTGGGGGAGACGTTCCTTTAATCCATGCCATCTTATAGGGACTAAGGCTGAAAAAGGCTTTCTCATCTTCAACATATGGCTTTGGAGGCTACCCAGGGCATCAGCATTCACAAAATGGAGAAGAAGGGGGGGGGGTCAAGTATGGGAGGGGTCACGGCCGGGCCTGGAAGTGGCCCCATACCATAGACTGGAATTCAGTCACATGACCTAACTGCAAGGGAGGTGGGAAATGTGTTCTGGCCATGTGCCTCAGGGAGAAAAGGAAATAAATTTAGTGATTAGCTAAGGACAACAAGTACTTGGTCCTCACCGTCACCATGGCAGAAAACGGGATCTCCCTCCCACCCAGACCCATATAGGAAGGAATTCTGCAGGCTTATATAGACGCTTCAGATGCTCAGCCATGAAAAAGATGACAAATGTTTAAAACGGGCATTATAAGACAGACCCAGTGTCTCTCTTGAGGGTGCAAATGAGATGTTGGCTGGGCTGCACTCATCTGAAGACTTGATTGGGGCGGGAGGGCCCATTTCTTCGGTGGTGGTGGGGAGGAAGTTGCAAAAGTTTCTCAGACAGACTTTCTATGAAGTGTTCTTCAATTCTGTTTAAATCACAGTGGATCTATGATTAATAGCATGATTTTAAGCACCCAGTGGCTGGGCGGGGGGGCTGTCTTCTGGCATTGAAATTTTATATGTAGCTTCCACAAAATGATCCAAGATTTACAGTGGCAGACATGCTGGATTATCAGCATTAGATTCCGCCCACACCAGGCTTAAAGCCATGTGTTCACCCACAAGCAGTGAACAAGAGGACCCAGGACTTGTATGTTCTTGCTTTGTCCCTAGAAAACCCAGCAGCTTAAAGCAACAACAAGCATTTATTATCTTGCACAGTTGTTTGGGTCAGGGTTTAGCTGTGTCTCTCCCAAGGTTGCCAATGAGACATCGGCTGGGGCGGCAGTCTCATCTGAAGACTTGACTGGGGCTGGAGGATCTACTTCTATGGTGGTTCATTCACATGGCTGGCCAGTTGGCACTGCTTGTTCCTAACTGGGGACTGTGCAAGGTGTGAACACCAGGAGACAAGGATCACCGGGGCTGCCTTGGATGCAGTTTCACAGGTGACATTATTCTTGGGCAGTGGGCACTGGTGCCTTGGTACTGACATGCTCTTCTAGGTGGGCACTGCTCCCATGCTGGGGGTGGGAGCCAGTGATTTATGTCTGTCCCAGTGCAGTTTCAGTCACGAGTAACTGCTTGAGCTGCTAAGAAGCGTCCCCATTCCGGCAGGATCGGTGCCGGCATTGAAGAGGCTCAGCAGTGGTTGCCTCTTAGTAGAAGAAAAACTGAGGTCCCAGCAAAGTTCATGTTTGTATTTTAGGCACCCATGGGCAGTGGGGGAGGGAAGACATAAGGCCTGGAGTCAGAATGGGTGAGTGGTTGTGGGATGGAGTGTGAAGCAGGGGCCAATATCTGAAAATACACGTGGAGAAAATGGAAGGACCTCGGGCAGGCGTTCTGAGGTGTTAAAATGAGCACTCCGGGACACATCTTTGGGAAACTGAGGGAAAAGCTGGATGTCAGATTAGAGTGGATGGCTCTGGTAACTTCTAAGGAACTAGTTTTTATTGGACCCAGCTGTGCCCGTTACTCCTGGGGTCCTGCCTTCCAAGAGGCCCCCATAGAGAGCGTGGACACAGCATTTATTAATGCTCCTAAGCTCCACTGCCCATTTGCCCACTCTGCTCAGACTCCTCCTAGGCAACCTTTACGGCTGCACAGTGGGCTCCCTTGCCCTCTGGCTTCTGGGGGATTCAGCCCATGGAAGACCAGAGGAGGTCAAAGCCCAGGTGTTTGTGTCCCCAGTTCCCTTTCTCCAGGAAGACCACTGAGGACCACAGCACCTGCCAGGTGGCCGTGTCCTACAACTGTTATGACTACACTCTCCAGGCTCAGGACACTGTGCTCCACCCCCCACCCCCCGCCCCGCCTTGCCACTCCAGATGTCAAACAGTGTGGCTCCCAGTGTTGCTAGCCCTTGGGTACTTTACCACCCCCCCACTGGTTTCTCCTGACCTTGCCCACACCATCTGTGATTTATCTCTTTATGCAACTTTTCTTTATCTGTCCTGGTGCCATGTTCCCCCCGCCCCCTTCCAGGACACAAGGTTGTGTGTTACTAGGCTGTGAACTGCTCCAGCACTTTCTGGCTTCACTCAGGTGAGTTTTGAGCGGCACGCACCCTCAAGGGGAGGCTTCTTGCGGAACATTCGTGCTATGATGTCTTATCTGCAGCTGACATAGAAGTGAGTGTATCTAAACAATTTTCATAAGGGATACAGGAGTGCTGATGCATAGGGGCACTTGTACCCCAATGTTTATAGTAGCACTTTCAACAATAGCCAAATTACGGAAAGAGCCTCACTGTCCATCAACTGACGAACGGATAAAGAAACTGTGGTCTATATACACAATGGAATACTACGGGGCAATGCGAAAGAACGAAGTCTGGCCTTTTGTAGCAACATGGATGGAACTGGAGGGTATTAGGCTAAGTGAAATAAGTCAGACAGAGAAAGACAGATACCATACGTTTTCACTCTTATGTGGATCCTGAGAAACTTAACAGAAGACCATGGGGGAGGGGAAGGGGAAAAAAAAAGTCAGAGAGGGAAGGATCCAAACCATTAGAGACTCTTAAAAACTGAGAATAAACTGAGGGTTGATGGGGGATGGGAGGGAGGGGAAAGTGGGTGATGGGCATCGAGGGGGGCACCTGTTGGGATGAGCACTGGGTGTTGTATGGAAACCAATTTAAATAAATAAATAAATAAATAAACAATCTTCAAAGACAGTGAAATGTAAGTTTCCTGTGAATGCTGACACCTGCCTTGATTGCAGAGGCTTCTCATTCATTAATTCATTCATTCAATAATCTTATTTATTAAGCGGCAGGTGCTTAATAAATACGTGTCAGGCATTATTCTAGGTGCTGGAAATACAACAGTAAGCAAAACCTCCAACCCTCTGCTTTCATAGACTTTGAATTCTCCTTTAATTTGGGGGACCCCTCCTGATGCAGTTCATGGCTTTTAGCAATTTTTAAAAACCTTACTAAATTTATACGCTGGTGTGGTCAAGAGGGACCTCCTGTTATGAACCCTACAGATACACTGGAATCTAGAACGTGCATCTAGTTGATGCCGGAGTCACAGTATGATGGGGCAGGCAGCAGCCCACACTTGCTTCTGGCTCTGAGTCTGCTGATGAAACGTAAATGTCTGGGGAATGATGGGCGGTGCCAGTGAAAGGCAGCCTTCATTCATTTCCAAATGCACCAAACATTTTTGCAGAGGGGGAATGCGTTCATTTCTTTCTTCATTCATTCAGCCATCGATGGCAGCAGACTGCCAGGGACAGACATGATTCCCACCTCCATGGAGCTTTCACATGACAGAGGATACCTGTCGTGACCCACATCCAAGCCCCTCCAGCTCTCAGAAAGACGCTCTCTTTGTTCAGCCCCCACCCCACCCCCCTCATCCTGTCTGTCTTATTAAGACTATGGAGGTGCTCAGCTTGGGAGGCCCACAGTGTGAAATGAAACAAGCCAGACTTGAGCAGGCCAAAGGATCCTGTGAACACAGAGTCTCTTACCTCCAGCACGACCTGCATTTAATTTATTTCCACAAGACTCCCCAAGTGGGATAACCACTAGCATCCTGTGAATTTGAAAGTTGCCTCCACAACTTGCTGATTATATAACTTCGGACTGTTTATATGTTTAAGCTCCCAAAGTTCCCAACTTTTCTCATCTATACAAGGGGCATGATGATAGTCCTGAACTTGTAAGGTTTGATATGTGACATGTCTAAAGCACCCCACAAGGGCCAGCCACGTGATAGGCACAGACATAGACATTCTCTTCATTATCCCTTCTAGTTTTAGGAGCCTTGGGCTGTGATCAAATTGTGAAACAGGCCAATGCTATCACTTTTTAAACTCAAGGATCACAGAATGCCTTGCCTCCAATGGCACTGGCGAAGCAAACGAGGGATAAATCTGGCTCAGAGCCCTGCAGCAAGACCCAACCCCTGTGCTTTGCCCAGACCGACTTCCTCCTTGTGTAAGTGACTTTAAAAAAGATGTCCAGGTCAGAGCCATAATTAGAAGTGACTGAGGGTCAAGGGTGGACCAGCAAGCTTTTGCTGATCAATAGCTGCCATTTATTTCAAAGACAGGAAAAGAGGACTTCGACAGGCAGTCTGGGTTGGAAGTGTACCTGGGGCCCTCGGCACTCTGGGTGCTGGAACTCAGAACAGGAACGCCCCTCTCTTCCCTCCCTCCCCACCGGGGAGAAGTCCCCATCAGTCAAACCTCTCCTCTTTGGGAATTCTCAGGATCTGCCCAGCCAGCGACCCTGGGTCCAGCTTTCTCGAGGAAATTTCCAGAATCTCAGTGATAAACCATCCTTCTTTTCTATTCTGGAAACGAAACCCTCTGATAGATGACTTTTTTTTTTTTTTTTGTCTTCCCACTCATTCCTCATAGAAAGCTACTTTGCAACCAAATAAATGTCCTATCCAAACATACCATCTTCACAGCCTACGTTAATACCCTGTGGGATATAAAAAACAAAACAAAACAAAACAAAACAAACAACAACAACAACAAAACGTTGTCAGAAGCCCAGAACTCCCAATGATAGGGATTTCCCTAATACTAAACTAATGCACCCTCTCAAAGTGGCCCATGTGCTATCCAAACGCCTGTAAATGTGCGTGAATATTTTTGTTTGCGTTTTTTGCATTTAGGCTCCATTCTGGTTTTCAGTTGGCCAGTGGGTTTCAGTTCACTTCTTTCTTTTTTTTTTTTTTTAATTTTTTTTTTTCAACGTTTATTTATTTTTGGGACAGAGAGAGACAGAGCATGAACGGGGGAGGGGCAGAGAGAGAGGGAGACACAGAATCGGAAACAGGCTCCAGGCTCTGAGCCATCAGCCCAGAGCCTGACGCGGGGCTCGAACTCACGGACCGCGAGATCGTGACCTGGCTGAAGTCGGACGCTTAACCGACTGCGCCACCCAGGCACCCCCAGTTCACTTATTTCCATACCTGTCCTCCAAACGAGGAACAAGAGTTACTTCAAAGGGAGAGATTTCAAATCTCTATCTCCAAAAACTCTCAATTTTCTCAAGGCCACTTTTAAGTAGATGTTCATCACAAACATTCTCGCACACACAAAAACACCTCGCCGGCTTTTCAGTACAACTGGGACATAGCCGGGGCTCACGGGCCCGCCTCTGCACCTTGTAGCCCCGCCCCCTCAGTTAAATCATACCATGTGACCAGTGCTGGCCAATGACATGCGAACAGGAGCCGCTCCTTTCACTTCTAGGCGGAGCTGGTTAAGAATTGGTGTGAGTCCTGCCTTTTTTCTTGACCTGCCCTGCAGGACTTCATCTCTCTCACTTCCTGCGGAGGGTGTAACTGCGAGATGGAAAAGAGCCCCCTGACCCTTGTCAGATTTTGTGAGTGAGATACAAATCTGAGATATGAAGATTGGTCTATTGTGGCTGCCAGCATCCGCAAACCAAATGAGTATCAGATCAATTTTCACAGGTCACATTCACTGGGAGATTACTCACTTTCAGACCATTTCTTGTTCTTAGAAGTAGGTCGTTGGTGCATTTTATTATCCCAAGCTCATTTCTTTTTTCTAATGTTTATTTACTTTTGAGATAGAGAGACAGAGCGTGAGCAGAGGAGGGGCAGGGAGAGAGGGAGGCACAGAATCGGAAACAGGCTCCAGGCTCTGAGCTGTCAGCACAGATCCTGATGTGGGGCTCAAACTCACAAACCATGAGATCATGGCCTGAGCCGAAGTTGGACACTTAACTGAGTCACCCAGGCACCCCTATCCCAAGCTCATTTCTTTTTTTTTTTTTTTTTAATGTTTATTTATTATTGAGAGACAGAGAGAGACAGAGCATGAGCAGGGGAGGGGCAGAAAGAGAGGGAGACACAGAATCCGGAGCAGGCTCCGGGCTCTGAGCTGTCAGCACAAAGCCGGACGCAGGGCTGGAACCCACGAACCATGAGATCATGACCTGAGCTGAAGTCAGCCGTTTAACTGACTGAGCCACCCAGGCGTCCTTCCCAAGCTCATTTCTTAAGCTTGTGTGTAACCTCTGCTGTGGGCCAGGCACTTCTGGGCCTGGGGTTAGGGAGATCCGTGAACCCCTCCCCACACCTGCCCTAAAAAATATTATACCGTCTACTGGGGCGAGACAGACACAGTCAAAGAGCACTCTTGAACGCACCTGTCTAGATGCTGTGAGCAAAATAATTATCTCCTAGGAATTGTCTCAAAGCTCTTGTTTTAGCAAATTCAGACCAGTCACAGATGCTGACAGGAAATCTAGGAATCAAAGCACATACTTACTTTGATCAGACTTAATTGGCCAGATATTTCATTGAATCGCATTCAATTTAGTTATTAATTGAGTCTTTATTCTTTATCTAATGAGTACCCAGGAAGACCTCCGCCCCAGAAACCACCACCATCAAGTAAAAGTAAGTACAATAATCAAACAAACTCCCAGGACAGTATCCATTCTCTTAAGTTATAAAATAAAAAATTAAAACAGGTTTGAGGGGGCCTTTTGGACCCACGAGATTGTAAAAAAAAGAAAAAGCTCTTCTAGAAAACATCCACCTTAGTTTGCTCGGGCTGCCATAACAAAGCGCCACAGACTGGATGGCTTAAAACAACAGAAAGGCATTGTCTCACAGTTCTGGAGGCCACAAGTCCAAGATCAAGGTGTGGGCAGCGTCGGGTCTTTCTGAGGAGTTTGAGGGAGACTCTGTTCCTGGCCTCTCTCCCTGCTCCTGGTGATTTGCTGAAACCTTTGCTGGTTTTTTTTTTTGGCATCTAGATGCTTCACCCTGATCTCTACTCTTGTCCGCACGTGACATCCTCCCGCGCGTCTCTGTCCAAATTTCCTCCTTTTATAAGGACAGTGGTCGTATTGGATGAGGGGCGAGCTTACTCCAGTCTGACCTCATCTTGATCATCTAGGAAGACCCTACTTCCAGAGGAGGTCGCGCTGACAGGTCCTGGGGGTTAGGACTTCCACATAGTCCGGGGCAAACAATTCAACCTGTAACAGTCCCCAGCACTGGCAAAGTTGGGGCAAAAGTGGTCTGCTTCTCCGATGACGTTTGTAGCAGTGAAAGTAGCTGTAAAATGTGAGGGAAGCCATTTGGTAAGGGGCAGCAGCAGCGATCCCCATGGATAGCCTTCCGTCCACAGATTTCACTCTCGGGAATGTGTCTCACCCCTACTGGGTATGTCAGATCTGGGTCTTCTCCTTCCCAGGGGTGTATGGAAGTGACTCGGAAGCACTCAGTGCTATAAGTTACGAAACGTTTTGTGGATCCAAGTCATTTTAATTACATGTAAGTATATTTACCTATTATAGCCACCATTTTATCCCTCAGGTCTCCCAATGTGCCTTCTCTTCTGCTGTGAGAACTTCAGTGGGAAAGTTTGAAAAGATCTGTCTTCGGGAAGTAATTCACCAGAAGCCGAAGCCACTAGGTACCAAGATGATTGTTGTGGTATAATTGCCATTCCCAAACTAAAACAAAAAGCCATTATTTATTCAGCTGATATTTACCGAGTACCTTCTATCTGTAGGGCCTTGTGCTAGGGGCTAGTGAACGCAACGGTAAAAAATCATTCTAGTCCCTGTTTGCAAAGAGCCTACACTCCCAACTGGTGAAAGTCTTAACAAATTGTATTCTTAACATGCTGGCATAACATGCAGTCATTAAATGGTAATTAAGAAAGATGCGAATACTATTTAAAATTCATAAAGATTAATTTCGAATGGCGAATACACTGTGGCATAACCATTCACAACATGCACGCTTGTTGGCTTTTGTCTATTTTTTCTTTCACTTCTGCATAGTACGTGCCCAATAAGAACTTGCTCAAACGAAAGAACGTATTGAGGACTGGAAGGTCATTTGCAAAATCAAAAAACTAAAACTAAAAATCAACCAACCAAGAAGAAAGACCACTGTTGTACTTGGGTAATGAAATCATGAATACGTTTTCCAAAAATTTCTTGTGTATAGCTGGTACTACATTTTGTTGGAAGATATGCTAATAGATTAAAAAAGGGCCCCCTAGGTGCTTCTAGAATTTATATGCCACGGGAATAAAAATCTTAAAGAAATTAAAAATAAAAGAACTTCGGCTCTGGGATGTCCCCAAGACTGAGAGGCTATGTGACCTGATTGCTCCTTCTCAGCCGAATGTATTCTTCAGTCATGCCAGTGGTCCAGGCACTGGACAGGTAGGGGGCTACTGGAAAGGTCCAAGCGAAACCTGCTGAGGGTCCAAACTGAGAAGGTGATGGGGTGGTAAGGAGGAACTGATGGGGGGAAATTTCTCATTTTCTATGCCCGATCTCTCCACTCCGACTTCCCTAATGTTGCACTGGCTGCCAGCCTTCCCCCACCCACCCCCCGGCCCCCGGCTTTTCTAGAAGAGGAGTGGGGAGTGTTATCCCATATATGGGTGACTCCTAGACAAGTTTAGGAAAGCTTATCTCAGATGAGACCTGGTATAGGCAATCAGCGGAGACAGGAAGACAAAATCTCTACCTATCCTGGCAAAATATGTTCATGCAAATAAAACTCAGAACGAACTCTTGACATCCAATGGGCCTTTGCAAGTCCCTTGATCGATTTGATTTGACAGCTCCCTGCCTCTCACTCCCCTAACATGTACACAATCGCTCTGTCTCAAAGCCGTATAGATTCTACCTAAAACTATATGTGGCAAATCCTTCCACCCTGTGCACCCTGTGCAGCCATCATCTGACTCCAAGGCCCCAGAAACTCTTGCCTGTGTTCCTCCAACACCCCAATACTGGTATCATTGCTTCTACCCTTGGCCTTCCCGGTCCTCTCTCTGTACAAGAGCCAAAGAGATCTTTTTAAAAGCACAACTCAGGTCAGGTTACTCGTGTGCCAAGTCACCCTTAGTGGTACCTATTTCACTGAGGATAAAATATAGAATTCCTTAACATGGACTGCAAGGCTTCCCTTATACTGCCCCTGCCTATCTCTCCAGCCCTTCTCTTCGAAGTATCCTCACTCACTTCATGGACTACATTGGCCTTTCAAGCTCTCAGATGCGTCAAGCTGCCTCGTGCCTCAGGGCCTTTGCACATGTTGTCCTTCCTTTCTGGAATGTTCTCCTCTCCACTCTTTGCCTACTTAATAGCTATTCATTTTTTTTTTTTTTTAGCTTTCAGCTTAAAGTCATCTGCTTAGAAGGGTCTTTTTCTAAACTCTTCACATAGTTAGAACCCCCCTGCTATGTTCTCCAATAGTGCCTCAGCACTTTTCTTTCATACAGTTGTCTAAATATAAAAATTTCTTCTTTATCTGTGCGGTGACTGATGGGCTTAATGTCTACCTCCCTTATCAGCGTGTAACTTCTATGAGGGCAGAGACCGTATCTGCTCCTTTCGGGATTGTATGCCTACCCAGTGCCTTGCAAGATACGTGGCTCATGGTGAGCCCTCCACATGCATCTGCCGAATGAGTGGTTATTCCCAGATATCAGTTAAATCACAAGAAGTATTTCCTGGTCATGCACGTAATCTTGAATCCAATTTAAGAATTACATAATGAAGAGTAACTGAAACACATAGTAATTCTTTTGCGAATGTGGAAGGTGCATTCCAAGGACATACTTCTTGGTTTGACAGTTTATTTCTAGAGGTAGAAATATAGCAGGCAATCAGAGATGGCCCAGGGTGCCAGATAAGGGATTGTCTTGGAAACATCATTAAATACTTTATAAATTAGGCAATTTCAGGCTGTGAGAGGATAAAGACACACTCAGTTTGTCTCAGTTAATGGAGGTCTATCAGCCGGGACTCTTAATATTGCATGTGACAGAGGACCCATCTCCAACTGCCTTAAACAACACAGAGGATTTATTGGCTTCATAACTGGAAAGTCTAGAGACAAGGTTGTCTTTCCTCAGGAGAGACTTGATGTGATGGCCTGACGATGTCACGAAGGTCCCTGTGTGTCTTTGTCTCTGACCTACCACGCACGCGTTGCTTTGTCCTTGGTTGTTCACGGTCACCTTAGGGTCGGAAGCAAAAGGGCTAGTGCCATCCAGACCTCATGTCCTCACACATTTGAGCTACAGAAGAGTGCCTTTCTTCCAGAAGCTTCTGTAGTGATACTCAAACGTGACTGATCAGCAGAATCCCATGACAAGCTGATTCCTGGCACCCTACCCAGCACCTCTGTCCCCAAACTTAGTCTCTCTGGTGGAGAGCCTGAAAAGCTGTGAGCTTTGAAATTTTTTGTAGAAGTCTATAAAGGAGAAACAAAAATTGTCCCATTATGCAACCTTCCAGAAAACACTTCACGGAAGTTTTCCAATGAAAGTCATCAATACACAAAGGAAGAAAATCAAACAGTAGAGAATGAAATGTTAGCGAATTTTCTCCCCATCCCTTGCCCCAAAGGTTGGTATATATCAACACAATTCAGTTTTAGATTTTTTTTTTTTTAATTAAGTAGGCTCCACGCCCAACGTGGGGTTTGAACTCACAACCCTGAGATCCGGGGTCACATACGGTACTGACTGAGCCAGCCAGGTGTCTGCTTTCCCCTAAAGGTGTCACTGTTATCAGTTTCTCATGTATTTTCCATTACGAAAGAATTTGTGCATTTACCAAAATGTATAGTGTATCATTTTTTACATTTTATAAAAAAGGTTCATACTACTTATATGCTTCTGCTTTTTGCTTTTTCTCACCAGAAAATATAACTCAGAGACTGTGCTCTATTTGCAAATGGAGTTCCTCTTCAGCATTTTTAGAAGATGTAAAACAGGAACACCCGGGAGGCTCCGTCGGCTGAGCATCTGATTTTGGCTCAGGTCGTGATCTCGCAGTTCCTGAGTTCGAGCCCCACATCGGGCTCGCTGCTGTCGGCAAGGAGCCCGCTTTGGATCCTCCGTCCCCTCGCTCTCCACCCCTCCCCCCCCCTTGCGCTCTCTTTCAAAAATAAACATTAAAGAAAAAAAAGATGGAAGACTGTAACCACAGTTTATGTAACCAGCTCTCTAGTGAGGGACGTTTGGGTTGTGTGTTACACAAAGCTGCAGTGAACTTCCTTCTCCATCTGTCTCGACCTTCTTTTGTGGCTGCTTGCACAGAGGGGACTCCTAGCAGTGGGGTCGCTGGGTCAAGGGTCATTTAATAAAATGCCGATGAGCGTTGACCTGATGTTGAGCTTCTGTAGTCTAGTCTATTACCCTTCGAAACTTCACCAATGCTGCTCTTCCTTACACAGGGGCATATATGAGGATACTGGGGTGGGGTTGGGGGAGCGGGGAATGGGGAATCGGTGTTCTTTAAAAGCTCATCATGTCATCCTGGAGGTCATCAAGGTGTGAGAGCCACTGCCCGCCGTGCCGCCAACGTTGCAATGGTGGGTCCCTCGGAAACTGTTAAGAGATGGCTCGCGCCCCCTGCCGCCCGTACCCTTACCAGCAACGGACCTTAGAAAACTTGATAGATTTTGTCAACCAGATTCATGAAGACATGGTCTGGCATTGTTCCAATTCGCACGTCCTTACTTCTGAGTGTGGTTGAACAACTCTTCAGATGCTTTTGGGCCATAGATATGTATTTTTTCCTTGCTTTACCAGGTTGGACCCTCTGTGCTGCCTTCATTAGGTTTGTTTGTATTATGTAGGGGCTCGTTGCAAAGTGGAGAAACAAGTTCCTGTTCATCTGTGTTCCAAATATTTTTTCTCTTGTTTATTTCTTTGGACGGGTTCGTGGGTCTCGTTATTTGCCTGTTGGTGTGGTGTTCAGCTCTAAAGAAGGCTTTTGTTTTGCTCTGTTCTAATGTGGTCAAATGTTAAAATCTTTTGCCTGTCTGGTTTTCTGGAGGAATCTATTTTTCAAAACCTCCCAGGTGACTGCCAAATTTGTGAGTTACAGCCCCGCAGGATCTAAGTGAGGAACAGAATACAGCCCCTTCCCTCAGGGGGTTTGCAACCATGTGGGAGAGAGAGGTCAGGGTGTCAAAGAGCCTGCGGGGTCGAGGGCACCGTCTGAGAAGTTTCACATGAGCCGGGCGCTGGCCTGTCTACGATGCCTGCCCCGGCCACCGTCCCCTGCTGCGAGGCTCTCACCCGCAGATCCGTGCTGCAGGGACTAGGAGATTCTGTAAGGTAGCAGAAGGCAGAGGAAAGCCAGCCACACGGAGTGGAGGAAGAGGTGACTTGGGCCGCGGCACGGAATAGTACCGGCAACGACTATGGGCTGTCTCAACACATCCAGACGCCCCCTGGTCTCAGAAGTGCCCTGGATGTCATCAGTCCCCAACCTACCCTCCGGAGCCTGGACACCTGGGGTGAGGCTGTCCCCACCTTTTCTGGACATGCCATGGGCGGAACTTCCTCTCCTGTCTTGTCCAGCCTTAAACAACCAAGTAAACAAATAAGAACACTGCATCTTGCCACTTAAAGACCCTGACTGATGTGGGGCTGTAGGACTTCAGAGAAAAGCCAGCTTTTCCTGGCCCGCGGGCCTGGGTGGGGAGTGGAACATAAAGTTCCACGAGCGAGAGAGATTTCTAGCGTGGGGCCTGTGGAGGGCAAGGGCTGGTTTTCACTCAACTCCATCCCTCAGAGTTTCTGGAACAGGATCCTAAGTGAGATGTAACTTGAATGAATGAGGCAACCCATCAATCAATCGTGGCGACAGGTTTTGAATTAGTCTTGGGAAGACTAGGTGAGGACCATTTTCTCTTCCAGCGGAAAGAATGCCTGCTATGTAGGAAGCCCTCGGCAGTGTTGATCTGAACAGTGAGGTGGGGACGAGGGTGTGAACAAAGGGACAGAGGGGAGAATACCAAAGTAACATCCACAGGATGGCGACAGCAGCCTATGGAATGATTCTGTGAGGAAGGTACAAATGCCAGCGGGAGTCTCGAATGCCAGGCTGAGGAATATGGGCCTTAATCTATTCACAGTGTGGAGTCATTGGTTCAGGAAAAGACCTGGTTCGAATCAGTGTGGCAGGAAGGCCATTTGAGGACAGTGAGCGGCACGGATTCCAAGGTGGGAGGAAATTTGAAACCATCCAGACAAGAGAGGGTTACTCTTGGGGCCAAGGTTGGGAAGTGAAACCGGAGAAGAAAGGGTGGATTTAAGAAACTGGTCAAAGAGACCCTGAAGGCGCAGGTGACTGATCTGTCCTGGGAGGGGGCGGGGCAGGGGTGGGCCAGAGAGAGGGAGGAGACCCAGACAAAAATAATTTCAAAATGGATTAAAGACCTAAATGTAAGACCACTTTTGAAACCATAAAACTCCTAAATGAAAGCGTGGGCAGTAAACTCTTAGACATCAGTCTTAGCAGTATTATTATTATTATTATTATCTATATTTTTTGATATGTCTCATCAGGCAAGGGCAACAAAAGCAAGAGTATAAACAGTCGGGACTACCTCAAACTGAAAAGCTCAGCGTTTGCAGGAAGCAAACCATCAACAACATGGAAAGGCAACTACCATTTGCAAAGGATATGTCCGATAAAGGGTTAGTTATCCAAACTACGTGAAGAACTCATGCAACTCAGAAACAACACAAACAACTACAAAAAAAAAAACAAAAAGCAAAAAACAAAACAAAACAAACAAAAAAGCTCCAAAACAATCCTATTAAAAAATGGGCAGAGGACCTAACTAGACATGTTTACAAAAAAGACAGGTGGCCAACAGACCCATGAAAGTCGCTCAGCATCACTAATCATTAGGGAGATAGCAATCAAAACCACAATAAGATACCACCTCAGGTGGCTTGACTACAGTGAAATAAGCCAGACAAACCCAAATATCGTATGATTCCACTCATAGAATGGAATGGGAAACAAAACAAAACAAAACAAACGAGCAACAAAACAAAACAGACTCAGAAAGGCAGAGAACAAACTGGTGGTCGCCAGAGGGAAGGAGAGTAGGGAGAATGGGTAAAATAGTTCGTGGGATTAAGAGGTCCAAACTTCGTCACGGGCATGCAAAGCACAGCACAGGGAATATAGCCAATAATATTGTAATAATTTGTCTGACGACAGCTGTAGTTACAGCTACCAAGGTCAGGATTTCATAACGTATGTCAACACTATGTCGTACATCTGAAACTAATATCATATTGTACGTCACCTCGCACCTCAGGGACAAGAGAGATGTATCTGGAATCTTGGTCGAAGACATTGCTTTTAGTTTAAATTTCTCACATAATATTATCGAGGGGGAAAAAGTCCTTTAGTCAGCATGGTGTAGGAGGCAATGGATATTGCCCCTTAGTTAAACAAATCTGGCAACCCAGCACGTAATAGGTGAATGAATGTTAATAAATGTTAGGGCGCCTGGGTGGCTTGGTCGGTGAAGCGTCCGACTTCGGCTCAGGTCATGATCTCACGGTCCGTGAGTTTGAGCCCCGCGTCGGGCTCTGTGCTGACCGTTCAGAGCCTGGAGCCTGTTTCGGATTCTGTGTCTCCCTCTCTCTCTGCCCCTCCCCTGTTCATGCTCTGTCTCTCTCTGTCTCAAAAATAAATAAACGTTAAAAAAAAAAATTTAAAAAAAAATGTAAAAACTAAACAGATGAATCAAAAAAAAAAAAAGAACAGAGAAGAAGTATGGAACAATGAATAACAGAATTCTCAGAATTCTGAAACCAGTAAGTAGTCATCGTACACTGTTTTAATTGTGGTGACTCATGCAGTTTTGGGTGTAATTAGCTTTTTATTCTTACTCATATTTTAATTTGGAAACAAATATGCAAATGTATGCGAATAGGATAGCTAAGCAAATCATCCATTGCATTTGAGGAACCACTCGGGCAAATTTTAAAATGGGATCGCAGTTCTGACAGAGAGTTCCAGAAACTCATTTAGAAACAGAATCCCCTAAATGCAGTGAACTTGGCCCTAGAGACACCGCTCTTTGGAGAGCTTTCGTGAACATGTGTTGAGAGGTTCAGGGGGAAATGAATGTTTCCCCTCAGATCCTTCTGGGCCTTCTGGATTCCGATCAAAGCCTGGATCCCTGGGCCTGCCTAGGATAACAGCGGGGCTGCTTATGGGCTGAAGCTCCCCAGGGTGTGGACTAAGCCAGGAGATCTTTATTCCCAGGCTCTCCAGAAAGACGAGGGAAGTTATGGCTGCTGTCCAAACTGTTAATTTTCATGTGCTTCCTTACACTGTTATTTCCACCATCCAATGGAAGCCACCATCCATGTGGCTCAGTCTCAGCCCAAAGTTGGAGTCGGGAAACACCATCCAGCACCCCCAGAGTGATTTCAAGATAATCGAAGTTCTTTGCACGCCTTTCTTAAACGCAGTAACAGAGACAGTTGGCCCACAGCACTACTTTGTGAATTCTCCTCTTTTCCATCTAGTCCCCTCACACCCCAGCACCTCTTTCCTCAAAACTTCCTGATGGGCTGAGCCAGCCAAGAGGCGCTCGGACGATGGCAGAACCCTTCCCGGTGGACGGGGGCTGGGGGAGGAGAGGCGTCTGGGGAGCAAAGCCCTCTAAGACCCGCAAGGGCAAGAAAGCCCGGGGCACCGAGCTTTTCATCCCATCTCCCCTGTGTCCTTTCATGAAACGGTCAGATCCGGAGCCTCGGCAGCGGTGAGACCCTCGGCCTGCAGGTGGAGTTCTGGCCCTTGACTGTCAGGTTGGTTAGATCCGCGCCGTCTTGGAAGGGCAAGTCAGATGGCTGCGGGGCGCCCTGTGCTCAGCTCCAGCGATGACATCTTTCTGTCACCAGAGGTGTCGAGAATCATCACATCTCAGCGAGTGTCACCGGCAGTTATCACTGTTCCCAGACACGAGACAGACACCCCTCGGTCCCTAGCTCAAGGCCATGACAGAGTTGTCTTCAGCTTGGGGCTATTTCCTCCAGCCACCCCCCCCACCGCTGCCTTCTCCCGCCTTGGGCCCCTCCCTCCCCATCGGGCCCCGTGAAAACCATTTTCTTTTTTTCAATTATTTTTTATTTTAGAGAAAGAGAGGGTGCGAACAGGGGAGAGGGGCAGAGGGAGAGGGAGAGAGAGAGAGAACCCCATACCGCCTCCACGCTCAGGGCACAGCCCTAGGCAGGGCTCGAGCCCACCACCCTGGGATCATGACCCGAGCTGAAATCAAGAGTCGGCTGCTCAACCCCCTGAGCCAGCCAGGCGCCCCTGAAGACCATTTTCTATTGAGCCACCGAGGGAGGGCTCAGAATAAACTCGGAATCCGTCTTTTAAATGCGTAGGCGGCCTTTAAATCTGACTCCTACCATCACGTCACTTTCCTGTGCAGTTCTTACCCTCTACCCGTGTTTCCTGGGTCCATTTTAAGAGCTGGGGGCACAGAAGGAAAGCCCTGAGGCAATAAGGAAGGCGCAAGGGGGGGGGTGAAGGGTCTCCTTCCTTCCCGCCAGGGATCTGAGCGCACCAGGTTTTTTTTTTTTCCCTCAAAGACAAACCACTCTGGCCTGGCTTCCCACATTGATCTAATCGAGAGTCCAAACACAATTTCGGGACTGTCAAAACAAGACCCGCAGACCTGACACAGACAATTAACAGAAGTCAAGGCAACCCACCCGCCACATCCTGTCTCTCCCCGATGTCTCATCAAGGCTCTGGAAAATCCCCGCGCCCTGCCCCGGGCTGAGCTATTGCCGCAAGCAGGTTGTTGTGCTGGGGACTCCTGACACTAGGCTGGAAGCTATAATTACCCGCTGTATAATTTGGTTGCTAAATGGATTGTTGACAAAGGTGTGCCTGATGAAATCACAGGCATTGCAGGGCATAGGGACGAAGCCGGTTGGAAGGAGGCAGGCCGAGGTCATGAACAGCCGGGCCTCCCTCCCAGCTCCCTCGTGCCACTGCAGACTCTGGCCTCCCCGAGCCACTTGGGCTTCGGGCTCCGTGACGTTTGGAAATACCCGGCCCGCCTTCCTCCCTCGGGTGTCATCAGCGGCAGAGGACTCCCCTTGGCACAACACAGGAAACGCAGTTCTGTTAAGCCACGGCTCCCTCCCTCCCTCCCCCCTCCCCCCAGCCCCCAGGGTTAGCCTGGAAGGAAGGTGAGCGTAGCAGTGGCCGGGAGGAGAGGTCCCTTCCAGGCAGCTGCTCTGGGGGTCCTTCCAGAGGGATCAGGTCTGAGACATGAGCTACTTGTCTTTTTACCCACAGTCTAAGTGATAGAATTGCAGACCCTCCCACTGCAGGGCACCTAGAAAGGAAGGGAGAAGTAGGCGTAGCCTTCTCGGCATAGGGGCTGAGAGGTCAGAGACTTTCTGAGGTCAGAGAAATGGCTTGTCCCAACCAAGAGGACGTCCCACAGGGACAAGGACGAGTGGCCCTTTTGGGAACCGGCAGAAAGCTCGGGACACAAAATATGAATAAAGGGTTAAACCTAAAAAGGCCTGGGAGGTCAGAGCATATATCAAGTCACACATATTTCTTTTTTTTTTTTTTTTTTTAAATTTTTTTTTTTTCAACATTTATTTATTTTTGGGACAGAGAGAGACAGAGCATGAACGGGGAGGGTCAGAGAGAGAGGGAGACACAGAATCGGAAACAGGCTCCAGGCTCTGAGCCATCAGCCCAGAGCCCGACACGGGGCTCGAACTCACGGGCCGCGAGATCATGACCTGGCTGAAGTCGGACGCTTAACCGACTGCGCCACCCAGGCGCCCCTCTTTTTTTTTTTAATTCTTTTTTTTAACGTTATTCATTTTTGAGAGACAGAGAGAGACAGAGCATAAGCGAGGAAGGGGCAGAGAGGGGGAGTCACAGAATCTGAAACAGGCTCCAGGCTCCAAGCTGTCAGCACAGAGCCCGACGCGGGGCTCGAACTCAGGGACTGTGAGATCATGACCTGAGCCGAAGTCGGACGCCCAACCGACTGAGCCGCCCAGGCGCCCCTCAAGTCACACATACTTCTGTAAGGAACTGCTCCTTTAAAACAAAACAAAGAGAAGTCCCAACATAGTCTATGAGCATTCGAGTCGAAAGAATGGAAGAGTGGAAGAATTTACCGGGACATAAGCCTTCTGGTGGCAAGGGTTTAAATTTGGGAAAGCCATGGGAAGATTAGAGAGGGTCTGAGAAGAGGAACCAGACAAGTTCAGGGGGTGGGAAATCAAACTGACGGAAGAACAAAGAAGTCAAAAGCAATGACTCTACATAAAAGCAGGTGAGGGGCAGTTCGATACTCATGACACTCCAGTGTCCTCAGAAATTCTAGGCACCAGGGTGCTGACTTCTGCCTGACACGGGCCTTTCTGGACCTTATCCCAAGAGATTCAGTTACCAAAGCACAAGTTGATTTTAACACAATTATATACTAACACAGGTTTCATCTGTACAGCCGTCCTGCTCCCCTGTCCGAAACCCATGAAGGGGTTACTGTCGCAACAGTTTTTCCACGCCGCACGCGGGAATGATGGCTAGGTTGCCCTGCCTTCTGTCCACCCGTCCCATCTGGCCTGTGTGCCGAGTCTGAGCTTGGGGTCTGGAAGCTTCCAGCCAGCTTTCTGATGAGGTGGGCGGTTTGTGTCCAGTCTAGCCCCTCGCAGGAGCTTGGGTCCCAAAGGGCCCTACCCCTCCAACCAGTGGCCAAGCCCAGCAGGGAGCAAGAAGAGTGAGCCGAGGGCATTGGGCTGGACACAGTCCATAGAGCACAGCCTCTGGGGCACACAGAGGAGCAGAGAAAGGCCGAGAATGAATAGGGTGTGGGGGGGACGACAGGGAGTCACCCAGCACAGATGGTGAAAAAAAAAAAAAAAAAAAAGGAGCCAGGACTGGAAATGACTGCAGCATGCAGCAGACTTCAGACCCAGCAGATTCACGCGGTCCAGGAGAATATTTTCTTTCTTTTCTTTTCTTTTTTAAAAAATTCTTTTAATGTTTATTCATTTTTGAGAGACAGAGACAGAGTGTGAACGGGAGAGGGGCAGAGAGGAAGGGAGACACAGAATCCGAAGCAGGCTCCAGGCTCCGAGCTGCCGGCACAGAACCCGACCGCGGGGCTCGAACTCACCGAACCGCGAGATCGTGACCTGAGCCGAAGTCGGACGCTTAACCGACTGAGCCACCCAGGTGCCCCTGGGAGCATATTTTCAAGTAACGCACAAGCCACCTAGTGTCCTGCTCCTGCCATCGCCCACCAAGACCTGAGGAGACAGGGCTGTAATCCAGAGCCGCTCACCCCACAATAGCCTGGGAGAAAAAAACGAATGAGAATCTGGAGGAATCGTCTCTGTAGCAACATCCCGATGCCGCCCAGCTCCGACGCCGGCACTTCCAGCCCCGCAGTACGTGGCCCAGAGAATCTGACATAATAATCATTCCATTTCACAAACACCTTTTCATCCCCTTTCCCTACGGATACCTCCTCTTTTTCTGACATTATGCTCTAAAATCTCAGTGACTTCAGTCCTCTGCCCGTCTGTTTAGCAGAGACTGGAGACCCAGAGAGAGAGGGGCTGCACTTGAGAGGGAGGGAGGAACGACCGAGTGCGTTCACTTCCAAAGAGCACAGCCACTGAAGATGCCCGGCATCTCTGATGGAGCAGAAAGAGGTCCTAATATTAATAGTGACCATTTCAGCTTCATTTAAAGATGACCCCTAGATTGCAAATGGCTCGTTACCGCCCCAAACCAAAACCAAACCGAAACAAAACGGGCTTTTCCATTAGAGCCAGAGCAGTTTCATGTTAATTGAAGAAAGCCAACTTCAAGAATGAATGTATTCATTCAAACCAAATCAGGAGCCTTAGCTCTGCCTGCGGACATATTGTCTCCTCCTGCCTCTGCCCGGGGCGCCATCTAGCGTCCTCCAGCTTGTACTACACTCTCCAGCCCGCTTGTGGAAAAAGCCCTGTCTTGTAAGGAACTGGTTTCATAGAAAATCATGAGACTTGATAGGGGGAAAAAATTGGCCTCTATGATAGACATTTTTTTTCAAAAGTGGTTGAGCAATAAAGACTTCCCATTTATTGGACTTCACACATGATTTTGCTTGAGCCAAACCAAAGACTCGTGACTTTTAAAAACAATGAATAGGCAGTACAGAGTATTTGGGCAATTTTCTCACGGCTGGTTTTAGGAAAGACGTCTATGTTGCACACATAAGCTGACTGATTTGCGTATTGGGTTAGCAGTGCACATTTTTCAGGGTGGGACATCTTACGGCTAAAATGTAACCGAGCACTGTGACGGGCTGAATTATGCGCCCCCCTCCCCATTCAAATAAGTACCCTCCAGAACCTCAGACTCTGCAAGCCGAGGGAAGAGGCCTCATGAGACACCCACCCCTTGATACCTTGATCTTGGACTTCCAG
This sequence comes from Prionailurus viverrinus, assembly GCF_022837055.1. Classification (NCBI taxonomy): domain Eukaryota; kingdom Metazoa; phylum Chordata; class Mammalia; order Carnivora; family Felidae; genus Prionailurus; species Prionailurus viverrinus. The sequence goes on from NC_062561.1 coordinate 9,380,916, forward strand.
CCTCCAGAGCTACAAGAAAATGAATTTCTCTTGTTTAAGCCCTGCGGTCTGTCCTATGTTATTACGGCAGCCCTAGCAAACTAATACAGCCCCTAAATGTGTTTTGTCCCCACAAGCTGGGCAAGCGTCAGGACATTGGACACACTGAAGGTAAGGGCAACTGATACAAATCCTGCATCCCTTCATTGTCTACACAACGCATCCTGAGCCCTGAGGTGTCCGGCAGCGGTTTTAGGAACCCCTTGTGCCCACTCCTCACCCCGCTCAGTTGGGGAGCTATTAAGAGTTAAAACTGTCCCCTAAGACCCGCGTTCCCAGATGGAGGTTCAAGGGAATCAACATCTTCCCTCGGTGTGTGTGTGGGGGGGGGGGGGGGGGGGACTTAGGTGACAGATCTGCCTTTGGCCAACAGTTAGGTGGGTAAGCTCTGGCAAGTTAGTCTGTGAGCCCCGATTTTGTCCTCTGTAAAACGAGGGTGATCGGGTCGCTAGGAAAAATCGTATATGCTCGTCCAGTAGGAGGCTTAGCACAGCCGGTGGCACAGCACCTGCTCAGCGCGCTCCCACTGGCCACGCCTACCCGGGGACGGGACGTCAGAACGCCCAAACGTCCTACGGCCAAGGTGTGCACAACCCCCGAGCCCCACCCCCACCCCCACCCCCATCTTCCAGCGGGAAGCCACAGGAGCTGCTTCCGCGGGTGTAGCCTGTGCTCCCCACCCCCTCCCCCGGTCACAGTCCCCAGAGGCCGGACGTCCCGGATAAAAAAGCCGAGTTCAGAAACTCGCTGCCAGTGACTTCTGATTTCCATAACCTCAATGAAAGATATGAAAGCTACACCTCCTATTGGGGATCGGAGCCTTCGGCTACAAATTTTGAAACGGTTTTTTTTTTTTTTTTTTTTTTTTTGCACCAAGGCTGCGGCGGCTGGACCAGGAAACGCCGCGTGCTGCGAGGAGCCAGACTCCTCGGAACCGCAGCGCCGACTCAGCCACTTCCCGGCGAGATCAATCCCCCGGCAGGGCCATTTCCCCCGGCCGCGCGGGCCATTAGTGGCTCTGGGCCAGCCCTTCGCAGAGCGCGTCACCCGCGGGCGCGCACTGCCCGGCGCCGCGCCACCCACCGCGGGCCGGCCGGGGATCGCGGAGCCCGAGCCGGAAGGACGCAGCCCTGTCGCCCGTCGCCGGCCTCCTCACGCCCCCCGCTGCATCCCGGCGCCCGGGCTGCGGAGCCGAGGCGGGAGAGGCGCACTTTGCCCCGGCGAGCCCGAGTCCCTCCGCCAAGGCAGTAAATGCACCGGGTGCTGGCGCCCCCGCCCGCCCCGCGCTGTCCCCTAGACGGACGCCACGGCTCCGCCTGGCGGGCACCAGCTCCCTCCAGCTTCCCGGGCCCTGGCACGGTTTTCATCGTCAGTGGTCCGGGAGGGGGGGGGGGGCGATTTGCAGCTTCAAATGGGTGTCTCGGAGGTCTAGGTGGCAAGAGTCGCGCCGCTTAACGGAAATGCAATCAGAACGCAGAAAGGGTGAGGCCAGGAACGTCCCGCTGTGCAGCTCAATGCAGAGCAGTGCTGTGCGCGCAGCAACAGAGTACTCGGTATTTCATCGGGACCCCTGTGCCGGGCAGACAGCAGTGCTGGCCCTCTCCTGGAATCAGGGCGCTTTGGCAAAAGATTGAGCGCCTTGCAAATGAAACCCGTTTTCTTACCTGTACCGAGGACAGAACACTGACTCTCGCAAAGGCTTAGGGCTGTAAAAGGAATGCACACTGTAGGGTCCATGGATAAGACAATTAAAGCCCCCGTGGGGGCGCCTGGGTGGCGCAGTCGGTTAAGCGTCCGACTTCAGCCAGGTCACGATCTCGCGGTCCGTGAGTTCGAGCCCCGCGTCGGGCTCTGGGCTGATCGCTCAGAGCCTGGAGCCTGTTTCCGATTCTGTGTCTCCCTCTCTCTCTGCCCCTCCCCCGTTCATGCTCTGTCTCGCTCTGTCCCAAAAATAAATTAAAAACGTTGAAAAAAAATTAAAAAAAAAATAAAGCCCCCGTGTACTTTACACGTTTTTATTTAGCTGCTTGGATGGAAACAACAAGGAGAAGTAAAGTGTCCGCGTGCAAACGTCTAAAACAGCTCACAACTCTAAACGGCGGGTCTCACCCAGCCTCGTGCTGGATTCCCTTCAGAGAAACCGTAAATGCGGAGAGCGGCCGAGAATGTCACCCAAACTGAAGTCAGGGAGTCAGTCCCTGTGAGACGGACCCTCTCCTGTAATTTGCTTTGCGAGAGGCCCTCTGTGCTGGCAGTTGTGCCCACGGAATCTCACAGAACCGGAAGCAGCAGTGAGCAGGACTCGGGCACTGGAAGAAGAGAGGAGACGGCAAAGGGAGAGAAATGTATAGAATCGTTCACTTTGCAAATTACACTGGCAGACAGACACATCCCTTTGAGTGGTCTCACTCAACAAGATCAGGATGTCTGTCTGGGCCTTGGGTCCTTAACCCTCAGGAAGCCAGAAGGGACAGGGGAGCTGAGAGGGATAAAAGGTCCCTGGGAGGCCCAGGGCCAGGATGCATGGGAAGAAGTCTCGGGTGGCATCTGACAAGGCCCCACGGTCTCCTGCCATTCCTGAGAGCCACCAGCCAGTGTGGATGTCGGGGCTTTCTTTCCCTCCCCTGCAGGGGGCCTGGCCCATTGGCCCTGCCCAAGGGCTTACCTCATAAGGACAGACCTGGGGTCAGAGGGAAAACAGAAGCGTCCAGAGCTCTGATGGCTGAAATGGATCTAGGGAACAGACTCTCAGAGGTGAGGTGGGGGGGAGGGGGGCTGAGCTTAAATCTACATAATTTGGATGCAAAATGGAATATATTCTGCTTCAACCTTTGTGTTAAGCTTTTAATTCAAGTCATCAGGTATTTAGAATGCATTTTAACTTGAGAGGATGTGGAATAATTGGAAGTCAAAGAACTAAAGAACGAAAATGACTTGTGATCTGTATATTGGCGGAAGAATATATTCTCTGGCCCACCTGAGGTCCCGCAACACCAAAAATAGCCGTCATTCCATTATTATGTAGCAAATAGTAAACACCTGCTGTGGCCAAACATTCTTAGAGGAAGCAATGGAAGTCCTGGCATCTTTCTTTCTTTCTTTCTTTTAATTTTTTAAAAATGTTTTTATTTATCTTTGAAGGAGAGAGAGAGACAGAGCATGAGCTGGGGAGGAGCAGAGAGAGAGGGAGACACAGAATCCAAAGCAGGCTCCAGGCTCTGAGCTGTCAGCACAGAGCCTGATGCGGGGCTCGAACTCACGAACCGTGAGATCATGACCTGAGCCAAAGCTGGACGCTCAACTGGCTGAGCCACCCAGGCACCCCCTGGCATCTTTATCTATAGAGATGTCATGGAACCATACTTTCCATCAGCGGTTCTCCGCGTGTGTTCCCGGGCCAGCCGCATCAGCATCACTTGGGTATTCCTTAGACATGCAAATTCTCAGGCCTCTCCCTGGACCTACTGAGTCAGAAATTCTGAACCTGGGGTCCAGCACTCTGCGTTTTAATAAGCCCCCCTGGTGATTCGGATGCCTCTTGAAATTTGAGAAGCCTGCTCTACATAGCACCTGCCTTTTGGAGTCAAGTATTTAACTTTGGCCTGAAAGTCAGAATAAATCCATGCGTAGTGAATTTAAAACAGGGTTTGGAACATGGGAAATAAAACTTGGTAAATATACAATCACCCCGTCTCCTACCCGGCGCAAGAAACCTCACATAAATCAGCAGAGGACCGAGGAGAAGAGACAGATAGGATGAAAGGGAAGGCCATAGGCTTCATGGAACCTGGACAGACCTATCTGATCATGTGCCACAGGGCCGTGTTTTCATCCAGGCTCACTGGGCATCTTAATCACCATTAAAACCAAACGAATGCAAGGGCGCCTGGGTGGCCCAGTCGGCTGAGCATCCGATTTTGGCTCAGGTGGTGATCTCACAGTCCATGAGTTCGAGTCCCATATCGGGCTCTCTGCTGTCAGCCCAAAGCCTGCTTTGGATCCTCTGTCCCTCCCCAGCTTGTTCTCTCTCTCTCAAAAATAAATAAACATTAAAAAAAAAAAACCAAAAAACCTAAACTAGTGCATACCAAATTTAAAATTTACAGATTTAATTAAGTTGGCAGAAATCCCCAAAGTTTGCCTGATAGATCTAAGAAGATATCAACAGTATTAGAACAATGGTTTACAGCTAACAGCATGTCCTTTATCTGGGATAATGGGTTGTAGGTCAAGACCAAGCAACCAATAGCACCAAATAAATTAATCAGGGTCTGTAAAGACCGTAGACTCAGTGTGAAAGTCAATAGTATGATGTGATCACAGGGGAAGCCGGGGAGGTACTGGGCCCTCTTCAAGCCAGTGTTGCCTTGCAAGGGGAGTGTGGCAGACTGAAAAATGCCCCTCCACGAAGACATCCACATCCTTATCCCTGGAACTAGCAGATGTTACCTTACACGGGTGGAAGGTGGCTTTTCAGGTGGGATTAAGTTAAGGGTCTTGAGGTGGGGAGATTTTCCTGAGTGATTCACGTGTACCCTAAACACCATCACATGCATTCTGCTGAGAGGGAGGCAAAGGGAAATTTGGCCACACACAAAAGAGAAGGTGTTGTGAAGACGGAACGGAGAGAGAATTGAAGACACTGGCTGTGAAGACAGGAGCAATGTGGTCCCTGACCAAGGGGGGGCCGGCAGCCACCAGTAGCTGGAAGAGGCAAGGAACAGATTCTCACGCGGAGGGAGCACCGCCCTGCCGACACCTTGATCTTGGCCCAGTGGTACTGATTTTGAATTCTGCCCTCTAGAACCAGGAGAGAAGAACATTTCTGTTGTTGTAAGCCACTGTGTTTGTGGTCATTTGTTATAGCCGCTGCTGGAACCTAATACAGGGAGAAAGGAGAGGGTTCTTTTTCGTTCTTCACTTAGAAATACTGCCTTTGGTTCTCGGTACCACACGTTAGGAGATACATTTACTGAAAGGAGCATGAATAGTTGTTCTGCAGTTGTTCCTCTTGATCCCGAGAGGAAAAGTTAAGACCAACAGGCACAATCTACAGGACGACAGGTTTCAGCTTAATATAAGGAAGCGCTGTCAGGGCAGAGAGGGAATGAACCGCCTCACGCGGTAGTGAGATCACCGTGGCTGGCGGCATTCAAGCAGAGACCGAGCTGCCCTTTGTTAGGCATGCGGATACTGTAAAGAGAATGCAAGCCCCAGGGGCGGAGCGGACTCAAGGCTGTGTAAGGCCCCTTGAAACCCAGACATTCTGGGCCTGGGTGATTTTACAGCATTTCTCTGCTCTCACTGGAGACAAGGCAGACAGGAAGAAAGAAGGGACAAAAAGGTTGCAAAAGTCTGAGTGTGCAATGATTAAACCCAGGCACGGATGTGGCTTTGGAGATGGAGAGGAAGGAATGCATTTTTAAAGAGGTTTTGGAGGCTTAAGTAATCAGTCTTTGGCAGCAGCTTGAATTTGGAGAAAGAAGAGTATTTATTAGGTGCCTCCGAAGACCGCTGAGCCCAGAGCTGTGGGCAAGATAAACGCAGATGGACACGTGTCCCCAGGGAGAGAGCAGAGCGTACGTGAAATAATTGGGGAGTAGGGTTCTAATAGTGAGGTGCCTTCGATAGGGGCACAAGTGTGAAAAGGAAGGCATCGGAGAAGACTGGGTTCATCAGAGGTTTTGGGGTTTTGCGCTGGAGGAAGCGGGCTTTGAAGGATGGCCAGATCTAGGTAAGAGAAGAGAAAGAGGAGAAAGTGTGAAGGCGGAGAAGTGGACGGGCCGGTGGGGACTCCGTGCTGAAGGAGTACAACACTCCCTGGTCTGGTTTGTGTGGCAAACAGCAGGGAAGGGTTCACATGCGGCTGGATAAGCAGCCTAGACTCCAAGGCAAGGCTTGCAGCCAAGGCTGCGGTTCCAGGAAAAAGACAAAGGAAAAAGACAAAGAGGTCGTGAAGGTGCGTTTAGCTGCTGGCGCCTTCCATTTGAGTGTGTTTGCAAGGTCTCCAGAGACGACCCTGGCGGCCTGGCTTGGGGAAAGTACTTCTTCAACAAAACTCGAAAGTGCAAAGCAAAAGACGGAAGCTTAATGGATTTGAATCCACCAAAATGCAAGGGTTCTATTCAGAGAAGGACCAGGTTACCCTGTGGCAGATTGGGAGAAGGTGCCTGCAATGTCAAAACTGACGAGGGACTGGGGATCCCTAGATCCCTAGGGATCTGGAATACGCAAGAACCCTGCAAATCAGCAGAAAAGTTAGAAACCCCCTCTCTCCAATGAACAAAGGATCAGAAGAGGCATTTCACAGAAGAGGAGACCCTCCTGAATAACAGGTGTGTGAAGAGATGTCCCAACTCATCAGTAATTAGAGAAATACAAATTAAAATGACAATGAGTTACCACTGACACCCATCCAATTGGCAAAAACTAGAAAGCTGGATAATGCCAAGTGGTGGCCAGGATGTGGGAAGAGTGGAATTCCCTGGACCTGCTGGAGGTGTGCGGACTGGTACAGCCATGCCAGAGAGCGGCGCTTTGTCACATTCCATATTCGTGTGCGCTGTGACCCAACAATGCCGCCCCAGGCAGGTTTCCCAGAGGAGCCCTCCTGCAAGTCCTCAGGGGCCATGCATGAAGATGCTGGCTGCCTTTGTTCGTGGCAGTGGGTGTCCTTCTGTGGGGGGTGGATGGGTACAAGTGGAGGAGACACTCTCTGAGACACTCTGCCCAAGTCGGAAGTGTAGACCACGTGTACACGTGACGATGTGAATAGATCGTTTAAAATATGGTGCGCGTCAAGAAAGCGAGAGACAACGGAGGCTGCAAGGACATTCGTGTACATTTCATACTACACGCCTGTTCAACACCACATGTCTGATAGGGGACAGACGTGCTAGTAACATACGTAGGTCACGTTGGAATGGTCGCCTACGAGAGGAAGGGAAACAGAAGCCGAGAGAACAAATGCATACATGCATGAATGAGACCGGGCTCTGTAGGAACCAATGAAGTATATAGTGAGGAATGTGAGGAACCCAACCCTCTGCTTCTGGGGGCAAAATAAAGAGATCTCTTACGCATTATATCAATTACTAATGCAATTCCATATCTACATCTTGAACAGACGACTTACGAGCATTAGCAAGAAAGTGGTACCAAGAGGAGCCCATTATGGGCCATAAAGTGGAAGTCATGACACGAATTCGTTTAATGTGGAGAGCTACTAAACTAGTAGTCACGCGGTGTCACTAGAGACAGCACAGAAAGTCATTGTCGTGAACCCTGTAAAAAGCGAGAGGAAGCATGGACGGAATAACTATTGAGTACGTCGTCCGAGCTGGCTGAGCAACGAAAGCCAGTAGAGTTTGGGTCATCACCTTAACTCCATCTAGAGCTGTGGTTCCTACGAATTTTCAGGGTGCTGCTCTTTGAGAACCTTATCGACGTTTTGGCCCCTCGTCTCAGAAAAACAGACATGAGCAGATACAAGATTTTATATCCAAGATCGGGGATTAGAGCAGTGTGAGACCTTAGAGCCGTGGATTTCAGGCTGCGAACCAAGTTCAACCAAGTTTATAAGCGGGGATATCCACCACTGAGACCTGAATAAGGATATCTGTGTTTTTAAGTGTCCCCAGGTTGTCTTGGTATATATCCGTAACTCAAGTAGCGGATCAAACCTCACTGATCATGGGAATCATCTAAGGATCTTTTGTAAGAAGACAGATATCCAAGCTTTGTCGTTTAAGGGGTTCTGCTATATTGGAACCTAGAAATCTGTGAATTTTTGCTTTTCTCCAGGTTGATACAGGGGAGGGACCTACGCTGGCCAATCACAGCCCTTCCTTGGGATGTTTCTAACTGTTAGTAGTGGGACGTGCCGTCCATATCTATGACCAGCCCCACTGGTGCTCACCAGCAGGTGCACCCATCCCTTACCCATTGCAGGTGCTTCTCCGAAGGCTTGCACCCATGACTTCAGGAGACTTGCCTTGGCTGGTGGCAGGCCCTTGACCTGAGACCCCCCCCGGTGAGTGCATGGCCCACCCTCGGAGGGTGATGACTCAAAGACAGACAGCCTGAGTTTGGGGGACTGGCTCCATCACTTACTAGCTCTTTGACTTTGGACAGGCTACTTAACACCTCTGTGCTTGGACATCCTGAGTTATGAATTTGAGCTAAAAGCGATGAACTCGGAGCGTAGCACGGAGGAGAACTCAACAAATGGTAGTGTTATGTGATAGCTTATTTTTATCATTATAAAATCCCATAGGATGACATCGGGAATCGGAGGTGTTTGGGGTATAAAATACAAGTCTCTGGGGAAGGAGAAGAACCCTTCTCAAATGTGTGAAGAGAGAGCAAGTGAGAGAGAAATTAGACACTTGTAGACAGTTACTGGAAAGCAAACTACCTAGACCCAAGGGTGGAAGTTACAAGGAGGCAGGGATCACCCAAGTATACCCAGCAATGCAGTAGGCTTGCGCAAGAGACAAGGGAGGGAAAAGAAAGTGGTAAGGACCTCCCAGCCCCTGGAAGTGTTTAAGCAGAGATTGAGTTGAGCCATTTCCAACTAGACGAGAAGTAGGCCTAACCTTTGATATCTCTTCTAGTTTAAATAACTTAAGATCCCTTAACCAGCTCTAGAATCTCAGGTTGCTTGAAGTTAACTCTAAGTGGCCACCTATATTAACTTTATGTTTTGCTTGCTAACAAAAAATAATTTAAGGAAACTCAGTAATTGGGTAAGCATACCAAGATAGGTATACAAATGTATAGTAACACCTCAGCATTATTTATACTATGTAATGGGAATAACCCCAATATCTATCAATAGGAGATTGGTTAAATAAATTATACCTGTCTGTCTTGGTACATTCATAAAGCAGACTGATCCATTGCCGCTAAACGGGATACTGCTACACATGAAAAATGATTTTGTAGATCCAGGGTGATGTCTACAATGTTTAACAACTGGGAGGAAGGAAGTGCTGACCAAGCAGAACAGATCCAGCCGCAGCCAGAGAGCTCTGCCAGAACGTACCAGCAGAGTTATCTGTCCCGTGTAAGAGCTGCGATTTCCGTGCAAGGTCAGGTACAGACCATATGTACATAAAGGGGCATCTGGAAGGATGGGCACCAAAATCATCAGCGGGGGCGAGACTTGGGGTGATTTTTTAAACTTTCTCCTTTACGTTTCCTGTATTGCTTGAATTTTCAAAATGAGTATACTGTGTTCGGATTTTAAAAATCAAGTGTTCCTTTACAGAATGAAGGTAAATCAATGAAGGACCCTCCTTCAGAGCATAGTAAGGAGTCCGAATCTTTCTCCTGCTTCCTGCTTTCCACACTCCTGCTGGGTACCCTCTAGCATTAGGGGCTGCAGTGGAGGGTGCTGTGGTCCAGGCCACGGGACCCTGGAGGATGTACTGATGTTGTCTGTGCCTCAGTTTCCCGTCTGTAAAATTGAGGTGATTTATTTAGACTGAATGGTCTTTCAGCTTTGTGGCTTATAAAATTTGCATAAAATACCCTTAACCATTTTTTAAAGAAGTTTTTTAAAGTTTGTTTATTTATTTTGAGAGAGAGAGAGAGAGAGCGCGCGCAGGGGAGGGGCAGAGAGAAAGGAGAGGAGAGGGAGAGAATCCCAAGCAGGCTCCACGCCGTCAGCACAGAGCCCGACATGGGGCTCGATCCCACAAATGGCAAGATCGTGGTCTGAGCCAAGATCAAGAGTCAGACAATTAACTTACTGAGCCACCCAGGCGCCCCAGCCTTAAACTTTGGTAAGAGTCATAAACTATAAGCACAATTCAAACAACCCTTTTTGCTCCTGAATGATTTGAGGATAAGTAGCCGTGGTTGACCTGATACTCAGCCCCTGCATATTTTTGTGTGTTTCCTCTGAACAAGGATATTCACCTACTCAACCACAATACAACCATCAAAATCAGGACATCAGCGTTGACGCACTCAAGTGTCGGCAATTGTCCCTTTCTAGAAAAAGATCCAGGTCTGAATCCCAAGCTGCATGTAGCTGTCCTGTTTTCCGAGTCCCCTTCAGCCTGGGACAGTCTTCGGTCTGTCCTTGACTTTCGGGACCTTCACGCTTCTGAAGATGACGGGCCAGTTATTTGGTAGAATGTCACTCAAGTTGGGATTGTCTGATATTTTGTCATGATTACACGCACGTTACACACCTTCGGAAGGAGTGCCCCAAATGGATGCTGTGTTTTTCTCATTATCTCCTGTGAGGCGACACAAAATTTTGATTTGTCCCATTACTGACAACGTTCACTCCGATCGCCTGATTAGTCTTCTCCTCTGTCAAAGTACCATTTCCCCTTCACCGTCAATGACTATTTCATGGGGAATAAAGTGATGTTCCTCATCACTTTATTCTTTCATCTATTTACATATATTATTATATATATTCTTTCAACTTATTCTTTCATTGATTTATATCTGTATATACTTAGGGCTTCCTATTTTATTCAACAGGTTATCTGATGCTATCGTTTTATATTCTGAGGCTCATACTATCCCTGGTTTGGCCATTGGGAGCCCCGTCAACCTGTCTTTTGTTATTTAGAAGCCAAGATGGGGGCGTTCAGTGTGCCTTTTGCTCTTTGAATGTCACTGTGCCCAGACAGTCCCAGTGGACGCAGCCAGGAAATATATGTACAGGTGTAGATGGAGATGTAGTTAGATACATACACATATATCCGGCTACATTTATTTAGCGATTCAACAGACACCTCCAGTTCTGAGTTCAAATACCTCCAATTCAAACCAACTAGAAATTCCAGTTTTCTCCGTCTCCATATTTGCACCTTCTTTCCCTGACGGGGGCAAAACTCCTTCTCATGATCCTTAATATGTGCACCTACGTGACCAATCTCCCTGTGAGTGGCCCGCCTCCTGTCTCTACTCCACCCCTCCTTGCCCTGCTCAGGCGCCGACACCCCACTTCGGCCACCTTCCCCGGTGACCTTCGCCCCCATCACCCTTCTGTGGCTCTGCACCCCCCTCCACTGTGTCCCCAGGCTGTCCCTCCACCTTGAGGCCTCACCTAATTGCGTGCTTCTAAGCTAAGAGACCTGAAAACGATAAATGGCTCTCAAAACAACGCATTTTCACTTTACTTCCTACTTTCCCTGTTTTCAAACCATAGTTCCTACCACCCCTGTGGCCTAAGATGGTGAGAAATCCCCCCACTTCTGGACACACACGTAGAGATCACGACCTATGCACGGCAGGCGAGTTCGTTGTTGCCAACGCTGACCCTCGGAGCTCCGGTCTCATGACCCCACCGTGTCCTTGATGTCCCCACGTGGATGCTTCGTGAGCACCTTAACTGCCCGAGGAGACCATGAGTCCCCCAGCATGCCCTGCCACGGACTTCCTGGTTTCCGGGCATGGAGTCTCCATGTGCTCAGTTTCCCCTTCTAGAAAGGAGTTATTCTCACTCAATTACTCTCTTTCCCCATGCTCCTTTCCACACCTAACGTGTTGACTCTACCTCCCCAAATGCTCCGCATCCACTTCTTGCCATCCACTTACACACTCATCACCGGGCCGTGGCCGCCGTCACCCACCCTTGAGCCACCAGTCGCCTCCTTGGGAGGGTTGTACAGTCACCACACCTCTGTCCACACAGCTTTGGCCTGTGTGTGTGACTTGCCTCGGCCTATGGATGCGAGCAGAGATTTAAGCGTGAGCTCGAGGCTGGTTTCCGGTTTCTGCTGTGGGGGGGGCACGATGGCCCTGTGTCCCGTCGGGGCCACCCCCGTCAGCCTGGTCCCTCCGTGAGGGGAAGCTGGGGAAGAGCAGTGACCTCCGGCACGTGAGCAAGAAGCAAATGCCCTCATGGTGAGCCTGAGCAATTTGGGGGTCGCGCCTCGCCGCGGCGGAGCTTACTGGTAAGTTCCCTGAAGTCTGTTCTGCTCAGCAGCCATAAGCTGTCTTCCAAAAAACACATGAAGTCACTCCCAGTGATTTCACCCCATCCCAGACCCTCCCGGGGCTTCCAATTGTGCTGTGAGTGAAATCCCAGCCCCTCAGGTGGTTTGCAAAGCCCCAAACCCCACCAGCTTCCGGTGGTCCTTTCTCCACCCCTGGTGCTCCCAGAACAACTTGCAGCCTGTCCTTCCTGGCCCTGGCTCTTCCCTCTGCCTAGAGGAAGCCCCCTTGTGTCCACAAGAAGGGCTGCTCCTCTGGGCTTAGATCTCAGATTGAACATCGCTCCATCAGAGAGGCGCCCCTGACCACACGCGCTGAAGCATCACCAGCCGCCACGCCCTCCTCCTTCAGTGGTGTGGCTGGCCCTTGGCACGTCTCTGAGGTTTCCACGTCTCTGTGTTTTACCTGCGGCTGTGTACCTCCTCCCACTGGAAGGAGAGCTCCGTGAGCGCACAGACCTGCTGGTCTTGGTGCCCGTGGGCACCCCCCCCCCCCATGCCCAGAACCGAACCTGACTCATACCCACAGCCGAATAAACATTCAAGAAGTGAATGAATGACGGGTGGTCATTTTTCCATAGACAAGTATTGTCCTTCACCTGGTCTTGAAAAGGAGAGACCGTGGGGCAAAACGCAGGAGACAGGGCGGAATGAATACCAGCCTCTGGAAAGCCCGGGGCTGTCTTGGGCTGCTGGGACCCCACCCCGGCCCCAGCTCTGCCAGCACGGGGCTCTGGGATGGCAGCGTGGCACCCACTTCTCCGGTTCCTGATCTTCTTTTCTTGAAAATGCAGCTTTGTAAAACAATGACCTCTAAAGCCTTCTCTGGTTTCGGGATGCCAAGGGCATTTCACACCCAGGACAGCCAAATCAGGGCTCGGGCAGGAGGCGGCAGAAGACCCCTGGGTGCTCAGCCTGCTCTTTCCCCAGAAAGCGAGCAGAACTACAAGCCCCTGAAGATAAACGACAAGAACTCAGGCCTGAGCTGATCTGTGAACACTGAGCCATTTCCGGGGATGTTGAGGACCCTTCTGGGTGCACAGGCAAAGAACCATCCTGACATGAGAGCACCTGCTTCTGAGCTCCGCTGAGCGCCCTGGGGAAGTTAACACACGCTTCTGATCGTCACCTGATAAAGCAGGGCTGGCGTCACCAATTTCACAGGGATGCTGTGAAGATTAACTAACAAAAAATAATACTACCATTTCCCGAGTGCGGAGTATGAACCAGCCTCCGTGCTGAATTCTTTCCATGCAACACCTTGTTTCTTTCAGCAGTCCTAGAAGGTTGGAATGATTGTTCCCCATATTTGATAGATGAGCCTGGGCATCAAGTAGTTACTCGGCTTGCCCCGGGCCCCACAGCCAGGGAGCCATAACCTGCACGACGCCTGTCACTTATCTTCCTGGGCGGGCAGGACTTTGCCTGCTTCTCCGTTCACTTATGTGACGGCACCAGCACTGCCCGGCGTGGAACACACTCCATAAATATTTATCTCGCACTTCCTGTCCACTCCTCAGCAGTGCATTAACTGGGTCCTCTAGAGAAATGCTTTTCTGCCTTCCATAAGTTAACGCTGGTAGCCAGCTGCTTTGGGTTGGGCGTGTGTGTGTGTGTGTGCATGTGTGTGTGCCTGCCTGTGTGCAAATTTGCATGTGCGTGTGTGTGTTGAACTTCTAGCAGGTTTTCCGTTGCCGGTTGCTTCTATGACCCAAATAGAAGTCGCTCTGGGGTCGTGGGCTGTGTGGTACCGAATGCCCCCAGAGCTCAGGAACTGTAAGCATCTGAGCCACACAAAGATTCTAATTGTATCTTTTAAAAAGTAAGTTTGGTGTCATCAAGGCTAGGAATAATACATAAATAAATTGGCCGAAATAGCTTATTGATTATTCTAAAAATGTATTACCCAAAGATTTTCATGTTTTTTAAAAAAATTTTTTTTTAACGTTTATTTATTTTTGAGACAGAGAGAGACAGAGCATGAACAGGGGAGGGTCAGAGAGAGGGAGACACAGAATCTGAAACAGGCTCCAGGCTCTGAGCTGTCAGCACAGAGCCCGATGCAGGGCTCGAACTCACGGACCACGAGATCGTGACCTGAGCCGAAGTCGGCCGCTTAACCGACTGAGCCACCCAGGCACCCGTTTCATGTTTTAATTAAAAAAAGGGGCGCCTGGGTGGCGCAGTCGGTTAAGCGTCCGACTTCAGCCAGGTCACGATCTCGCGGTCCGTGAGTTCGAGCCCCGCGTCGGGCTCTGGGCTGACGGCTCAGAGCCTGGAGCCTGTTTCCGATTCTGTGTCTCCCTCTCTCTCTGCCCCTCCCCTGTTCATGCTCTGTCTCTCTCTGTCCCAAAAATAAATAAACGTTGAAAAAAAAAAATTAAAAAAAAAAAACCCTCTTAAAGGGGCACCTGGGTGACTCATTCGGTTAAGCCTTGGACTCTTAATTGCTGTTCAGGTCACGATCTCACGCTTCATGGGATTAAGCTTCACATCAGGCTCTGCACTGACAGCACGGAGTCTGCTTGGGATTCTCTCCCTCCCGCTCTCCCTGCCCCTCTTCCGCTTGTTCTAAATAAATAAATAAATAATCATTTAAAAAAAAACTTAAGAAAAATAGGGTTCTTACCTGGTTCTTGTTTTCCCGCTAGGCCCCGACACATGGTCAGGGGACGGGTAAAGTGGAAGGAACCGTATAAACCATCCACTGGGATGTTTTGCCTCCCTAGTCAATCCCTCCCTAGTATAGCAAGAAAGCTCAGACCCCAAGATGCTAACTTTTGGCTAAAGAAAGGCACACAGTGAGGCAAAAGGATGCCAGTCTCTAGATGTCTTTAATCATAGCCTCTCGGGCTAGAAGGACTTTAAAGATCAAATTAGTCCAACCACTCCCAAAATTCATGTCTCTTTGACAGCCTGGCCGCCCTCTGTGCTTGAGTCTGTCCAGTCTGGGAACTCACTAGTCTTCAGGGGCCTGTCCATCTTTACGGACTATTTAAAAGTGTTTATTGATCAGAATTCCATCTGGCTTTCCCTCCGCCAATGTCTCTTATTTGCCTGCTCCTGGAACGTAGAGCTTTCACAGTCTGGTGTTTCCGTGAGTCCCGTTCCTACCTCTGGACAAAATGCCAGGCCTAGAAGAGGCAATGAAACATGTACCATTTTTTTTTTTTTAATGTTTAGTTATTTACTTTTGAGAGAGAGAGAGAGAGAATGCAAGTAAGTGGTGGAGGGCAGAGAGAGAGGGGGACAGAGAATCCCAAGCAGGCTCGGCACTGTGAGTGCAGAGCCCGATGCAGGGCTCGAACCCACGCCCCATGAGATCATAATAACCTGAGCTGAAGTCGAGAGCTGGATGCCTACCTGACTGAGCCATCCAGGCGCCCCAAACACGTACCAGTTGAACCGCAAGCCCTACAGACACCTGTACGGTTTCCTGCTGATCACGACCTCCGAAAACAGCATCATCACCGGAGCTTGCCCCTTGTTTCGGCCACAGCTAACATCTTGTAAGCCTGGGCGGAGGGAACAACACAGGAGGAGAATTCTCTCTGCCCTCCCCGCCTGCTGCGTCCACACACGGCGTTGTTAGGCTCGTGGCTCCTGGCTGTGCTCCCTGAAGATTTCTTCCTGCGTGGCCACAAGCTGAGCATCTACCCAACCCATAAATCACAGCCAGCAAAAGGCTGAAAATACTCCCCGAGAGCTTCTGCACGGCACCCCAGCTCAAGAACTCCTTGTCAAGGTCTTGACAGTTTATGCTCTCCGAGCCAGATCAGAACCCGATGGGGCACAGAAGCCTTCCTGATCTTTTCCAGCCGGCGGGGCTGAGTCGCCAGAGTTTACACAGGGGTCAGAGCCAGCTGTCAGGCGAGTGGAGAAGCAAAGCCAGGTGGAAGGACACGGAATGGCGGGGAGAAGGAAGGTCATCATTAAGTAGACCATACCTTCAGGAAGTCAGTAATTGGCCCCATTTATTAATTACCGGGTGCCAGTCCCCATGCGAAGCATCTTCTGTGTGTTATCTCATTAAATCGCAACTAATCTTCACTAGAACCTTTACGGGAGCTATCGTCATTCTATTTTACCGGGAGGGATTGGAGGCTCGGGGAGGTGGAATCATTAGTAAAGGTCACATCATTAGTAAATGGCTGACACAGGATTTAAACCTAGATTCTCTAAATTGAGACTCCGAACCACTACCCCATCGGGCCCCTTCCTGTGCAGACACTCCCTGAAGCCCAGGGAGGGCGCCTCTCCCTCCTCCCACCCCCGGGAACTGCAGCTGGGAAGTCCCCTCGGAGTTAGCAGGTGGCCATTTCTCATTCCCAGCCTGTCAGATCCCGCTGCAGGCTGGGACCCAGTTTATGGAGGAAAGTGCCAAGTCCCATGGCACGCCTAACTCGTTCCCCTTCTCGACACTTCACCCTCCCCGGGGCCAAGCGGCCAGTCGCTGCTCACGAGGGACAAGAGGTCTCACTGAGTACTCAACCCACATCTGGAACCTCCAGGTATTTTAAGGGCCTCCAGGACAAATGCTTCTGGAGGCTTCCTGCAAGCAAACCTCTGAAGTGTTGGAATTCCAGCGAGGCTGCCCCAGCAGAAATCCCACCGCGCATTAAAGCCGCTTCCTGAGCGTGGAAGGTCATCATTAAGGAGACCATATCTTAAGGAAGTCAGTAATTGGCCCCATTTATTAATTACCGGGGCCCAGGCTGATGCCAATCCATCCAGGGCAGCTGCGGGACCTCGCTCACCGGATGTAGAAGTCAGCCAGCGCTCACGACAATCCTGCCCTTGCCCTCCTTAAAATCGTCAGCCTTGTTCTCGATTGCCAAAGGAACAGAGTCTGAACGCCTCTGCACAGCATGCATGGCCTTTTTACACCCTCCTTTACTGGCTTTCTTTTCTTTTTAAAAAAAATTTAATGTTTATTTATTTTTGAAAGAGAGAGAGAGAGAGAACTAGTGGGGGAGGGGGCAGAAACAGAGAAAGACCCAGAATCTGAAAGCAGGTTCCAGGCTCTGAGCTGTCAGCACAGAGCCCGACGTGGGGCTCGAACTCACAAGCAGATCACGACCCGAACTGAAGCCAGACTCTCAACCGACTGAGCCACCCAGGCGCCCCTACTGGCTTTATTTTCTATCTGACTCCTGCACCCTCCCTTCTCTACTTGTACTTCAAACCCTTCACTCCCCAAGACCTGCCAAGTTCTTCCGAGATCTGAGCCTTCGCACACGCTGTTCCCCTTCTTTACCTCACAAACGCCTTCCTACTCTTCAAGACCCAGCCCAAAGGGCCCTCTTCTCCAGAACATTCCTTGGTCCCCAAGTCAATTGTTCAAACATCTCATTCTACCAATGAATGGCGCTGGACTCTTATTACGCATTTACAGAGATCTTCCCTGTCAGACCCCAAACTTCTCAAGGTAGCAATTGTCATAATGATGACAATGACGATAATAAGTAGCTGTACCTATGAAGGAGAACATCCTCATGATTATTGGTAAAGCATCACTGTGTCCACCCAACAGATGTCAGGTCTCGCTTGGCTTACGCTGTGGTCCACATCTGGGAGCGTCCAAGTCCATCCCACGCATTGACGGTCCCCATGAATCCTTCAGTTGTCACTGTCCTTCTTTCTGCTTATTCTCCTCTTTGCTCCATGCTTTGTCCTCACAGAGCTGTCATTTTTCTCTCGTGGTCTTGGACTTCTTATACACCACCATTCAGCCATTTTTAATTGCTTCACGCTTTGACACCGCCGATTACGTGAATCTAGAAGGGAATACAATTCTTCCGGAGAATCGCCCAGAGTTCTTAGATCTTGGTAGCAAGATCCTAACTCATCACTGAAGGTGATCACCGATTCTTGAATATCAGTAGGTAGCCCGGTCGTAGCGGCTCATCCCTTGCCGGTCCTCGGGGAGACAACCTACGCATCGTTGGTACAGGTAGGTGTTGTAATCGGCATCGAATTACACAGAGAGATCCAAGTATGGCACGCAGGTGTGGTGATAACACTTAGAGTCCTCAGCACGTGCTGCTGGCGTCCCCCAAGACCTTCCCGTGCACAACAGCGGTCACAGTAACCTCTGCAGATGCTGTCTGGGCCGGACCACCGGGAAGGCTATCTGCACACTCACCCTGGAGCCTGGCATGGTGTGTTGTCATAAACATGGGCAGAATGAATGATTGAGGGGAGAAAATGCATGCATGACAGCCATGCATGTCACCAAGACTTGTACACTTCGGGGCCTGATGGAGATCCGGCTGCCACTGGGATGTAGGGTGCTGGTGATTGTAGATAATAGAAATCATGGCATCTCGGGGCGCCTGGGTGGCTCAGTCGGTTGAGCGTCCGACTTCAGCTCAGGTCATGATCTCACAGTTCGTGGGTTCGAGCCCCGCGTCGGGCTCCGTGCTGACAGCTCAGAGCCTGGAGCCTATTTCAGATTCTGTGTCTCCCTCTCTCTCTGTCCCTCCCCCACTTGCACTCTGTCTATCTCTGTCTCAAAAATAAATAAACATTTAAAAAAAATTAAAAAAAAAAAAAAAAAGAAAGAATGGCATCTAAGACCCAGAGTCATCTGACCCTTCCCAGACCCCGAAGACTTGGGATCTCTAAAGCAGGCCTCCGAGAAAATCTACTGAGATGTGGGAAGCTGAAGCTAAAATTTTATTTATAATTATTTTAAGAATAAGAACTCGGGCTCCTATTTAATAGATACATATTTGGTATGTATGTTGACAATAGAATATTTATGGGTGTACATATGCAACTTAAAATACACCTGTGTATGTTAGGGGATGTGTGCTCAGAAATTTTTCTTTTCTTTTCTTTTCTTTTCTTTTCTTTTCTTTTCTTTTCTTTTTTCTTTTCTTTAGAGAGAGAGCAAGCATGAACAAGGGAGAGGGGCAGAGGGACAGAGAGAAAGAGCTTCCTAGGCAGGCTCCACACTCAGCGTGGAGCTGGACACGGGGCTTGATCCCGTGACCCTGGGGTCATGACCTGGGCCAAAATCAAGAGTTGGATGCTCACCCGGCTGAGCCACCCAGGCACCCCCGGAAATGGTTAATGTTAGGGAATCATACTCAGTACAGTTTGGAGACCACTGACTTGGGAGGGGTAGCCAATCTGATTTACGTTGGGGGGGGCGGGGGTTGGAAGGCATGGGCCTGATGGAAGGCTCCAATTCCCCTGAAATGGTCACAGACTACCTTGTAGCAGAGTGGGATAAAAATGTCCCTCCAGAAAAGGAGCATCTCTCTAAGAGCCCCCAATGGCCTATAACAATCGAGAAACGATTCTAGGTTTGTTGGCCAACAGAAACCCAATCCTCTTGCGTGTAAGCATCTCTGGCACACAGAACGGATAGCGGTCAGATGTTATTGATAAAAATTGCTTCACCAATTACTGTGGTGACCATCGCCTTTTCTAACACTACATTGGATTCCCCCTACCTCAACTTTACAAAAGTGGGATAGGTTCAGAGAAGCTAAAGAAATGGCCATAGTCCCAACTGGTAACTAACTGGCAAAGCCAAGACTCCAACCAAGGCCTGTCTCTGACTCCAAAGCCCACACTCTTTCCACTATGATGTCCTGATGATGCCTGAGCTGGGCTATGTGAAGGAAATCCTCCCCAACGACCGCTGTGACTCACCCCCCAGGGTCAGATTGCTCTGTTTGCAGAAGCAACTTTGCAGGGGCGCTTGAATGGCTCAGTCACATAAGCGGCCCACTTTGGCTCAGGGCATGATCTCATAGTCTGTGGGTTCGAGCACTGCCTCAGGCCCTCTGCTGGCAGCACAGAGCCCGCTTCGTGAGCCCACTTCGCATCATCAGTGCCCCCCTCTCTCTGCTCCTCCCCTGCTCTCTCTCTCCCTCAAAAACATTTAGAAAAAAAAGGAGCAACTCTGCAGAGCCAAGCTGAGGCTTTCCTCAGGTCAGCTTGGCACACGTTCTGGGTGCCCTTTGCAGTGTAAGTTATTTAACACGATCAGGATAAAATCCAGCCGTCAAAAACCTTCATCTGAATTCTGGAACTGAGCGTGAGGAGTAATTCCACATTCTCCGCAGCCTTGAAGCCTTCGGGGCTGTGCCTGCCACTTGGACCCAAACTGGCAGAGCAGACTTTTAGGAGAAAACCGAAATTTAACCAAACAGCCACAAACAGCACACACTTTCCATCAAATACAGGCTGTCAGTAAACACACTGACCTGCCTGCCTGTTGGAGAAGAAAGATGGCGCCCTCAAAGGAGAATTGTTTCTCTGTTACATAAAGATAAATGATCAATTCTAAAACTCATAACTCCAGTGGTTTGAGTTTTGAGAGTTTCCCGGTAACTTCCTAGCTCCTCTCCTAGAACGGTTAACCTTTTTCTTATCTTGAGATGCATTTTTATCCAACAAGAGAGAGAGAGAAAACGAACGAGCGGGGGAGGGGGAGAGAGAGAGAGAGAGAGAGAAAGAGAGAGAGACGCAGAATCTGAAGCAGGCTCCAGACTCTGAGCTGTCAACACGGAGCCCCCACGCAGGGCTCGAACTCACGAACCACGAGATCGAACTCACGAACTGTGAGACCATGACCTGAGCTGAAGTCAGACGCTTCACCGACGGAGCGCCCCAGGAGCCCCAAGAGCTTTTAAAACCTAAAGACTTGCGCACCGTCTACCAGGCCAGCCACTCCTTTGGGGATCTGGGGGTCATGGCCGACCGTGTGTGGCATTACCAGATATGACCAGCAGAGGGCGGCTCCTCCTTGTTTAAGGCAGAAAGCCTCGCACCCGGAGCTGCTATTTTCCCAGAGAAGGCAGACTTGGGGGGGGAGCTTGCCTGAGCAAGCACCACAAATTGTAAATAAGCCTCCTCCTGGCCTCTGCCTCTGCTGAAAGGGCAAGAAAGGGCTGGTGAAGAAACAACCCCCTTGCCAGGGGCCTCGGCACACGTAGTCATTCATTCGCTATGCAGCCCTTGCGGAGTGCTCCCTGAGATTTGGGGAGGGGGGTTGAAGACAAATGAGACTCCTCTCGGCTCGAAGGAGTTCAGCGTTGGTGGGGAGAGGCTCGCGGACGGAGCAAGGGGAGCCCAGAGGCTGGTCAAACAGGAGAGTCAGACGGCACTTGGAGAGCATGCGAATCCAGGGTGAGCCAAAGACCCTAGCGGTCCTCTTCCCAGGACCCCCCCCCCCCCCCCGCAACAGTCTCTCCGCCCACCCCTTCCCCCAGATTTCTGTTTTTCCCTCCACCCCAATGTCCTCGGGTGGGGATATGCGAGTTACCCTTCGTTCTTCTCTCCTTCTGTCCCGTGCCTTCCTTTCCCACTGGGAGGGCGTTTGCCATAATTCTGCTTCTCTTCTTTTTTTTCTGTGTTTTTTTTTTTTTTAACATTTATTTATTTTTTAGAGACACAGAGAGACAGAGCATGAGCAGGGGAGGGGCAGAGAGAGAGAGGGAGACACAGAATCCGAAGTAGGCTCCAGGCTCGGAGGCATCAGCCCAGAGCCCGACGCGGGGCTCGAACTCACGAACCGCGAGATCGGGACCTGAGCCGAAGTCGGGCGCCTAACCGACTGAGCCCCCCAGGCGCCCCTCTGCTTCTCTTCTTTGCGCGGAGCTGGTCGGCGCACTGCGGGGCCGTCACCCGGCCGACGCCGGCAGTTTTGCCGCTAGGCTTCCGCGTGTGCTCTTCAACCCACCGGGGCCTCCCGCGGGTCCCCAGAGTCCCCGAGGGTCCCTGCCTCTGCCGGCTGCCTGGGCTTCTTTTCATTTCATCGCGCTTTGCGCAGGTCCCGGTTAAGGCGCATGGCCTTGTGGTTCCCCGGGCCCACGCTCGTATCCTGGAGAAGTAACTGGCCCTCATCTTCCCGCCGAAGCCGAAAGTCAGACTCACCTGCCGCTTCATTGGGACCGTCTGCACCGCCTCCCCCGCGAAGCCCCAGCGGCAGAGCAGCGAAGGCTTTCTTCCCTTTGAGAGGCAGCCCCTGACTGGCTGTCCTTCTCTTCGACCCCGCGGACCCAGCACGGGACCAAACCATGCGCGACACCGGCCTGCACTGCCTGCCCAGGGGCGGTGGCCCCAGCCCCTGCGCTTTGTGCCTCTGGAGTCCTCCCGCCGCCAGGGTGCTCTCCCCATCGCAAGACCAAGGGTCTGTGTCCCGAAGGCGTCCCTGGAAAACTGGGACTGTTGTGGCCAAACAGGTTAATTCACTCCCTCGAATCAGCTGAATCTGAGTGATGTGGCTGTCCCCGGGCCTTTCCCGGCTCCAGATCCTTGGGCTTGCCTTACCATGCAATTCCCTCCCTGGTGGGTTGTTTCTTCAATATTTTAGGTCGACTCGTCCTCTTTAAAAGGAAAAAAAACAAAAAAACAAAAAAACTGGAAGAGCGAGAGAAAATAGGAAATACCAGGGTTGTTATGAAGCCAGAAATCTAAATATAGCTCCTATAAAGAGCAGCAGAACTCAGTTGTGGTTTCTCTGTATCTTGAAAAATGCCGCAGCTAATGACCAAAAACAGGCCCGCTTCATCTAGGCTGGTGACCAGCGGCCGGGCACCGGTGGCATGGTAACCAGGGTCGCACAGCCTCCGAAGGACCTCATTGCTGCAACCAGATGCTTGTGTCAGCCACTCCTTCCGGCCAGAACCGGCGAGGAGCAGGGTCCCTGCAGCATCCTGGGTTCCTCGGGGGGCCTTGGCTTCCTCAGCATCAGCAGAGAGCGCTGGGGGCAGAAGGTCCACCAGCGAGAATATTCTGGAACAGCGATCGCCAGTGCTTCAGCTGATTGCCCCAGGAAGCCGGTCGCCACCCCCCTTCCGCTCCTGTCGGGAAAAATCCCCCCGCGCTTCTAGATGCCATTTACCCTGCGAACTGCTCAGTACGTGTATCATTTTATGGAATCTCCCCAACTCTGTACGAGTCCCCATTTCACAACCAAGGAAGTGGTGGCTTCGGGAGGTTAAGTAACTTCCCCAAAGTTGCAAGGCTAGTCAGTTGCAGAAGCCGAATTTAAACCCAGACGCAGCTGTCTCCCAGACCCCAGCTATCGTCTTTACCGCTACGCTGGGCTGCTCCGGCTGTAAGACTGTGCCGTAAAAACAAATGAGAGCTTGGCCGAGCAGAGAAAATTCCCTAATTCGGAGGGTTATCAAGCCTTACAGCGGCTCCCGAAGGGAGACACCAAACCATTTTCTAAGACATGGTTCAGCCCCTGGGAGCAGGCCTCGGGCACATTTGCCCTTCCAGCTAGCACCCCCCCCCCCCCAGAGCAAACGTTTAATTGAGCACCTACTGTATGCCATCACCAGCAGCGAACAAGAACAAGGCCTTACTCCGGTGAGCTTAGGTTCCAGCAGGAGAGGAGCAGAGAATAAGTTAGTGAATAAGTGAGCAAGACAGATCTCGTAAGTGTGAAATGTCATGAGAGCAGGGTGTCGTGTTGGCACGGGGCACGGTGGGGCCACCTTGGGTTGGGGGGGGCGCGGTGGGGCCTTTCTGGGGAAGCTATTTATTGTTCAGAATGTGACTCAAGACGGGTCAGCTGTTTCCCATCTGGAGGCAGGTCCTCTCCAGCCAAAGGACCAGCCAAGACCCCCAAGAGGGAACAGGCTTGAAACTGGGGATCAGCGGGGTCTGATTTGAGTTTTTAGGAGGCCACGCTGGCTGCCTTCTGGATGAGGGGCCACAGAGAGGCGGGACAGGAATCCAGAGGCCAGTGGTACCGTGGACAGCAGTGTGGCCGGAGCAAACGGGCCCTGTCCTCGCAGCTTGTCGGGGAAATGCTCTCCCCTCTCAAGCCGCCACACATGGGGCTTCCACTCCAGGCCCATGAGAGAACCAAGGGGAGGGCCCTGCTGGCCCCTCCACCCAAGGGGAACACTGATGAGACCGGGAAGAAGGGACAGTGGCCCCTCACAACTTCGTCCTTGCCCTCCCCCCTCACACCTCCTGGTCTCCCTCTAGGACAGCTCTGCTAGAGGGAGAGGGAACATCCTGCTCAGTTCTCATCCTTCCCAGGACAGACTCTGCCCCCGGGGGTGAGGCCACACAGGGGGCTGTGCCGGGGACCCGGGTCTGAGCCAGTGCTAATTCAGGAGAGAAGCTGGTTCAAGCCTGTTCTCCGGCCCAGCCAATGGTCTGGCCCCTCGGCCTGACACTGCCTGGAGAGCAAGACAGAGGGTCCCTAAACACTCACCAGAACGGACACACACAGAGCAGCCCTGGAGGCAGAGCCAGCCAGGCCCGGCTGATTGGTTCTTGGCTGTGAGGGAGGGCGAGGGGGGGGCTTAAGGGTGAGGTTGAGGTTCTAACCTAAACAGGTGAGTAGATGAGTCTTGGGGCAGTGGAGTGGGGGGCACCCGTTTGGAGAAGTCAAGAGTTCTGTTTATTTGTGTGGTGCCTGTCGACCTCCAAGTGGAGAGGTCAAGGGAGCAGCTGGAGAAAATCCTCAAGGAGACATGGCTGAGGACTGCCAGCCGTCCCCCCCAGCCCCACCCGCAGTGTCCCAGAGGTCATGGGTGACTCCTTCCCCCCACCACTGCCACTGCGGTCCTTTCTGCCCCTTGGCTGTCTCTCCCTTGTGACAGCAACGAGTTACACAAGGGCACAGTGCAACTCCAAACTGCTTTCTCCCTTGAAGCCTAATTAAAAAGTAATTAATTTTTTTTAAAGCCATTGGCTCTGTGATACGGGAGCCAACCTGATTAAGGGACACTGAGCCCAGCAAAGGCTGGCTGTGTTGTAATGGGTCTTCTTCCTGTCGTTCTTCTGGGGACACACCCTTAATGATGCGGTAAGAAAGCGGGAGGACATTCATTTGAGCATGTACAGTGAGTCAAGTCAGGCCCTATGCCAACCATCTCATTTGTTTTCTCTCATCCTCCCAGAGACCCTGGGAGGTGGGTAATACTCTTGGCCCTCACTCCACAGATGAGGGAATTGAGGGATATTAGCGAGTAACTAACTTAACAGCACACAGATAATAAGGGACACGGGTGGGATTCAAACCCAAGTCTGTTGACCCCAACGTCATTGCTCCCAACCCTACAGTCCACAGCATGCCAGTCTTCCCGCTCAGATCTAAGCACCCCAAGGCCTCTGGAGCATCCCCAGAACAAAGAGGTCTTGCCTCAATATCTGTTCCCAGTCAAGGAGCCTTCTTAGCTGAGGCACCCCCACCCCTGCCATCAGCACGTAGAGAAATCAGTCTTCCGATGTGTAGGTTTCTGATCCGACAAGGCAACGTGTCTACCCTGGCTGCTCAACTCCCAGACTCCTGCCTTCATCTTGTCCTGTCTGTGATTCCAGAAGGTGGGGAGAAGCCAGGAAGGCAGTGTGGGGAAACCTAGGAGGGTGAGAGCGGGGCCTCGGGCACCGCCCCAGCCGCACACACTCCTTCTAGAGCCCAAGTGGGTGCTGACATAAAGACCGGAGCTGGGAAGGGGAGGCAGGGCTCCCACCGGAATCCGTAATCTAGCGCTGTCTGAAGACCCATAATCTCACTGGTGAGACTGAGCCCAAAGTCGGGCTCTTTGTCGACGGTGAGGAGGCTGCTTGGGATTCTCTCTCTGCCCCTCCCCCACTCACGCTTACACGCGCACGTGCATGCGTGTGCACACGCGCTCTCTCTCCCAAATATAAATAAGCTTGAAAACAGTTTAAAACAGAATGCTCCCCAAATCTTGACATTTTCCAAGGATCAGACCTGGGGGGGGGGGTCCCCTCATCGCCACCCGCTTTCCTTGGACAGTCTCACCTTCACACAGCCCTCCCCCCGCCACGTGCTGTCTCCCCCCACATCTGCATCTGTAGTCCTGGTTCGCGTCCCAACGTCCAGGCACGGCTCTCAGCTCTCTGTCGGACGTCTCCATCCACACCCCCTCCAGTCACCTTCAACCCAACAAACCCCAACTGATGAGACGCGCTGCCCATGACCTTTCTCATCTTTTCCTGGTTAATGGCCACTCTATCTAGCTGGTCTTCTGAAACCCAGGGGTCTCCCTGACTCTCCCACCTCACCCGTTCCCTAAATCCCACCAGAGACCAAATCCCGTTTATTCCACCTCCTGAGTACTTCTCACATCCATCCCTCCTTTCCTGCCTTCGGGCAGACTCTTACTGGTTTCCCTGTGGATTACTGAGGCAGCTTGCAACTGGCCGCAGGTTTCAGTCTTGCTTCCTCCAAAATAGCTCCCCGCTGCCCACACCGTGACCTTAGAAATACAAGCCTGGCCCCGTGGCTTTGCTGTGGAGCACAAGGTCCTTCTAAACTCAGACTCGGGATCTGGTATTTCTCTTATTCTGGCCATAATGGTCACATTCACAGAACTCCAATGTGATAGTGTGATTTATAAGAAGAAATGTACATTTAGCCTTTGCCCATTCCTGACGGAATTCTCAGACCTTCGGAATTCCTAAGCGATCAGAGTGACGAAGGCCGTCTTTCGCCGTGCTAACGATGTGACTTCGGAAAGCCCGGGGGTCAACCAAAGGATGGAGGCTGGTCCTCAGAGGAACTGACCTTGTCACTAGAGTGTTGGGAACTTTCGGTCCCACCCTCAACTCCTGGTAAGGGCAGAGGGGCTGGAGGTTGACTCCATCACCAAGGGCCAATGATCAACCATGCCTGTCAGCGATTTAATGGAAAATGCTTATGTAATGAAACCTCCATAAAAACTCAAACGGACAGGTTTTGGAGAACTTCCAGGTTGGGGACCAGGATGCATCCACAAGCTGCCATCCCAAGGCCCCAAACTCCACTTTGTTCAGGATCCCCTGTGTGTGTCTTCATCTGTCTTAATTCGTACCCTTTATTTTCCTTTCTAATAACCCAGTGATCTAGTGAGTTAACCAGTTGCCTGAGTTCTGTGAGACACGCTAGAAAATCAACTGAACCCCACGGCGGGGAGGGGGCGGTCCGAGGAACCTCTGATTGATAACCAGTTAATCAGAAGCACGAGTAACAACCTGAATTTGTGACTGGTCTCTGCAGTGGGGGGCCGTCTTCTGGGACTGAGCCCAGAACCTGTAGGGCCAGATGTCATCTCTAGGTAGATGGTGTCAGGACCGAGTGGAACATGGCTGGGGGAGAATTGCTTGGTGAGGGGAAAACCCCCTGCGCACAGGCTGGAATTGGCGTCAGAATCTTGTGCAAACATCTCTCCCGCCTCCCGGCTCTCCCTGTGTTTCCTTCTGTCTGCTGTGCCCACAGCTGCAGGGATGCCTGCCCGTCCTTCCAGACCCATCCAGCACGCGCGTCCTGCCCCGACAGCGTCCAAGCCAGCTGGACCCCGTCTTTGCAGCGCTCCCAGAGCAACTTGGATGTAATTCCAGTACATTCCGTGCTGCACAGTGTTCGAAGAATTCACTTCTACGTCTGCTTCTCCGCTGGGCTCGCCAGAAGCAGGGACGGTCTCCTCCTCACCGTCTCCAGGGCCTGTGACCGTGCTTGACTTTGTAAGGACTTAATTGTTTCCAGAAATCAATCTGCGAAACTCTTGGAGTCCTGAAACACTTAGAGCTGGAAGGGCAGCCCGCGGGACACCTCGTCAAACACCCTCCTTTTCACCCAAAAAAGCTGCGAGCCTGAGCTGTAGGTGGCTGGACGCAGCTCACTGCTGCTACAGCTGGGCCTACCTTTTGCCCCCCGTCTGTAAAACCCGGGGTGCGGATACGACAGGGCGCATGCCTGGCACCTCCGGGCTCGTGCCCACCGCACACGTGAGCATCTCCCAGTCGCGAAGCTCCTTGGATTTCCGGGAAGAGCAGGGATCCGTCACCACCTCTCCCCTTCTCGTCTGTGTCCCGGGTTGCACGCACACCGGGCTCCAGCTGGCCTCTGACTTCTGGCCTGGCCTGGTTGCTTTCACACCCTTGCTTCTTAGCGGGCGGCCGGCCGGCGTGTGCAACGAAGCCCGCGCTCACGCGTGAGACCTTCCGCCGGGCGCGGGGGGCATCTCCAGGACGGACGTTCCTTTTGATCATTGTTTTATACGCTCTCGGCCTTATCAGGGTTATTAAGCCGTTTGGTAACCCGGGCAACCTGAGAGCAGCTCCCCGATGCTTTAACCCCCAAAGAGGCAGTTCCGAGGGAAGAAGAGGGCGATCCTCACCACGTGCCACCGTCACGGGCTTAGCCTCTCAAGGGACTTTTCTGCACGCGACTGGGTCATCTCCAGGTAGTGCTTGGGCTTTGGCAAGAGAGAAGGGAAGGACTAAGGAGGGCGCCGGCTATGTAAGAATAGACCCTTTTTCCTAGCCGTGAAAATAGATGTCTGTGGTCTGAAACCTATTTTCCTGCCGCGTGCTTCTGCCCGAACATCTGCGTGTTTTCCTCCGTCGGCCCAGATTCAGGTTAATCTTGAAGTTGCTCAGCCAAAGAGCCGGGAGGTACAGTCAGTGATTTTTTGACATGTTCAGAGAAGCCCCCCACCCCCCTTTCCGGAGGTCAACGTCGGCCCACCGCCTTGGCTCAGAGCCACAGAGGTGCTACCTCCCAGGCCAGCTGCTTGCAAAGCCCCCTTCTGCCGTAGCAGCCTCTTTCTGTGGCTTCTTTTGAAAGCTCGCCCTTGAATTCAGGTTCAGGATTCCTGGAAGTCCCTAGAGAGAGAACATCAGAAGTTAAGGTTTTGTAGGGCCCCCATTCATAAAACACTGGGCCGTTTCCATGGGGGGCCTTGTTCCTCACGTGAAAAGAAACAAAGGAAGCTGCCAAGAGACATGTGTCTCCACGAGTCGCATCCCCCCGGAGGACAGTGGGGCTCTGCTGCCCCCCGAGGTCTGTACGCACGCAGAGGGGAAGGAAAAGGATGTTCTCAGCCTCCAGGGTAAGCAGGGCCTGTGATACACAGGCGTGTTCTTCAGGCCAGAGAGGAGCCCTGGGAACCATTTGCCGCGTTGAAGTGTGTCGTCGGCAAGGAAGTGCTCGGTGAGCAGCGGTCCCCCCAACGCGGCACCGCAGCAGGGACAAAGCTTGGCGTCACATGCCCTCTGGGTGGGGGGGGCTCCCAGCTGCGGTGCCACGCACAAGGTCCCCGCCCGACAGAAGGTCCCCGCAAGATTTCTCATGCCGCCACACTCCGTGGCCCGGTCCGTGGGGCTCAGGTGTC
Source organism: Prionailurus viverrinus (assembly GCF_022837055.1). NCBI lineage: Eukaryota > Metazoa > Chordata > Mammalia > Carnivora > Felidae > Prionailurus > Prionailurus viverrinus. Next base: position 9,410,026 of record NC_062561.1, read on the forward strand.
TCCCTGGCTTTGGTTCCCCACCCCCATATTTTCCAGGACCCGGGAGGGCTTCACGCCATTACTTCTGGGGTGTCCCTGCTCACTTCGAGCCCTCCAGGTGGCCTGCGGTCCTTCCTTCTCTGCTTAGGCTTCCTTCCTGTGGTTGCTGAGGCTGTTGTCCCAAGGCTACGACCGAATGTCAAGGGCACAGGCCCTTGATGCCCCTGTGGAGGGCACTGACCCCCATTGGCAGAGGAAGCTGTATCCTTGTTGATGCGTGCACGAAAACCTCATCACACCCGGAGCCAACTGCCTAGAGTTGGCTCACCTTCCCCACCGTTCCTTGTAGCTTGTCTTTTTTTAATGTTTATTTATTTATTTATTTATTTATTTATTTATTTATTTTGAGGGAGGAGAGAGAGCGAGCACACCTGTGAGTGGGGAAGGGGCAGAGAGAGAGGGAGAGAGAGAATCCCAAGCAGGTGCCAAGCCGTCAGTGTGGAGCCCAATGTGGGGCTCCCACTCACGAACCGTGGGATCATGACCTGAGCCGAAATCAAGAGTTGGAGGCTTAACCAACTGAGCCACCCAGGCGCCCCATAGCTTGTTTTCGTATTTGTGCCTTCTCTACCCTTCACCCTCCTCCCGACGAAGGCTCTTCCCTGGCACTAAGGTGTGTAAGGGAGGGAAGTGTGGCCAGGGGACGCTGGAGCAGCACAAGCTTTTCCCCCCTGGGGTGCTGGAGAGCCACCTCAGGCCCTCCTGGCGGGGCAGGTCTCCTGACGGTGCTAGATCCCTGCTTGGATGCTGCTTCGGGCTCAGGGGTGGGCTAAACGTCAGGGCAATCTGCCGTGTCAATTTCTTGGTAATAACAACCTGGTTTTACATGTTTTTGTGGGTCTTTCTGTACGGAATAGCAACCTCAACTCGTAATTAAAACTACTTTCTCAGAGGTCCCTGTTTTACCCCAAACCCAGAGGAAATAAGGCTAAGCCATGGAGCACACTTACAAGCACCATCCCGGCTGACCCCAGATGAGCAGAAAGTACCCGGAAGTCTCGGCAGAGGTGAAGTGATGGGCTCTTCCCTGCCTTTGGATGATGATGAGGGTCAGGGGGCGCTGGATGAGACACGAAAGCTCAGGGGTCCTGCCCCGGCTGTGCTGTTGGAATCCTCTAGAAAAGTACGGATACCTGGGTCCTCCCGCAAAGATTCTGATTCCATTGGCCTGCAGTGTCACCTGGGCACTGGTGTTTTTTAAATCCCCCTCGGTGATCCCGAACCTCCGCTGCATCTCCTCCCAACAGCTCCTTCCAGCCCACCTTTATTCTGGCATCTTCTAGCTCCAGGGAGAAGGCTTGGGTGATTCATCGCCAAGCAAAACCATTCACTACCCCTTAATACGATGAATTTATGTCACCAACAATAAGTCATCCTGTCTCTGGCCCTCTTCCGCTCCTGAAAAATCTCCATGTGCCATCACTTCCTTCCCTTCAAACTGATATTCTGATAAGTCTCCATTTTTTTTTAAAGGCATCCTGGTCATCAGAATGGGTGGTGTGTGTATGTGTGTGTGTGTGTGTGTGTGTGTTTTGGGAGTGGGGAGGCTGCTGTTGGGGGGAGAATGAATAGCCAATAAATTATATTTTGCAGAACTGAAACTGCTGGTCCAGGTCCTCCCTCTGGGCAGGACAGCCCCCCAGGGCCAGGGACAGAGTGTGGGCACTGGTGTTTGTAAAGTCCAGGGAAGGCACTGCTTCGACTCTTAAGAAATTGCCATTTGTGATGGGGCAACCCGAGTGCCTTTTCTTTCTTTTTTTTTTTTTTAATTTTTTTTTTAACATTTATTTATTTTTGAAGGACAGAGAGAGACAGAGTACTAGTTGGAGAGGGGCAGAGAGAAAGGGAGACACAGAATCCGAAGCAGGACCCAGGCTCTGAGTTGTCAGCACAGAGCCCGATGCGGGGCTCAAACCCATGAACCGATGCAGGGTTTGAACCCAGGAACCGTGAGATCGTGACCTGAGCCGAAGTCAGACGCTGAACCAACCGAGCCTCCCAGGCACCCCAGGAGTACCTTCTCGTTAGGGCCATGTACCTCCACCCAGCTATAAAGCTATTTCCCTTTGTTTTGTGTTCAATGTCGATTAAAAACAATTATAACACCTGTTATGGAGTGGATTATGTCCCTTCCAAATAGACACGTTCAAGTCTTAACCCTCAGTGCTTCTGAATGTGACCTTATTTGGCAATAGGATCGTTACGAATGTAAGTAGCTCAGTTAAGATATGGTCATGGGAGCAGTGTGATATGACTGTGTCCTCATGAGAAGATGGCCCTATGAAGACAGACACACGTGGGGAGATGTCAGGTCAAGATGGAGGCTAGAAGCCAAGAAGCACCAAGGATTTCTGGCAACACCAGAAGCTAAGAGAGAGGGAGGCATGGGCACATTCTCCCCTGGAGCCGTTGAGGGAGCCTGGCCCTGCAGACATCCTGATTTGGGTCCTCCAGCCTCCAGAACTGTAAGAGCATAAATGCCTCTTGTCGGCCCACCAGCTTGTAGCACTTGTTACAGCGGCCCTGAGAGACTCACGCAAACCAAGCTATAAAGCCCACGTTTGTCTAAAAGAGGCGATAGACTGTGATAGCTGAGATCACGGGCGTCAGCGTCCAGGAGCCCCGGGTCCCACTCCCTCCCACGACGAGCTGTGTGACCTGGGTAAATCATTTAACAGCTCTGAGCCTCAGTTTCCTCGTCTGTATACTGGCGAGGCTAACACCCTATTTCACGGAGCCCTTAGGAAACTTGAAACAGATTGGGAAGAAGAGGTGCTTACCCGGGGCCCAGCAGCCGCCAGCACCCTCCAGGGCACAGGTGCGGCCGCACAGCGGGGACCTGGGGGTGTCTCTCCCGACCTGTGCAGGTGCCCTCTGAATGAGGCCTGGGCTCCGTGTGGCAGGCTCTCTCGCTGGCTAGAGGAGGGCAGAGGTCGGGCCGAGCCCCTGCCTCCCCGGGATGCCGTCAGGGTAAAAGCGACGATGCGTGGAAGCCCTTGCCGTGAGCCGCCGTGTAAACATCAAGTCGCCATCGTTAGTTTTGCGTCTGTCCATCACCCCGACTATTTCAGCGTTTCAGCGAGACGCCCGTGCCGTGTGCTGGGCCTCAGCTCGCACCCCAGGCATCTGGCTGGCACGCGGCAACGGCAAACCCGTTCGCTCGGGTCTTACTGCTTCATTATTGCAAGTTGGCACGGCTCCGGGTACCTTGGGAGCCCTTGGACACGCACCATACGTTCCGGGCAGGAAGGCTGTCCTGGCACAGAGACGCTGCCTGTCACTCCTGCGGCTCCTTTCCGCCAAGTGGTAGATGCTCTCCAAACTCGCGGGTCCAAATGCACAGGAAGCAAAAGCCTGGCACTCACAGGTGCCAGAGCCACACTCCCCCGGGACCAGCTCAGCGGCCACGAGCCCAGCACTTGTCACCAGTGGCAGTTTCCAGCCTGGCAATGGAAAGAGGCAAGGAGGTGGGGAGCCGGGCAACGGTGTCGCGTCTCATATGTACGCGGGACGCGTATAAGGTAGGTGGAACCCCGCCCCCCAGGCCCGCGCGAGGAGCTGTGTCCCTGCCTGTCTGGGTTGTCCGCTCACTATGGACACCGAGCAAAGGAGAGCTTGACCAGCACCGACTTCACTCATTCATTCATTCCTTCAATTAATCAAGCAGTGCGGGGGCTCCTGGGTGGCTCAATCAGTGAAGCGTCCGACTTAGGCTCAGGTCGTGATCTCACGGTGCATGAGTTCGAGCCCCGCCTCGGACTCTGTGCTGACAGCCCAGGGCCTGGAGTCTGTGTCTTTGGATTCTTGAGCTCTGGGATGACGAGCCGGTCCCCTGAGGTGAGGCGAGGGGCCGGCGTGCCTGAGCCACCCTGTGCGGAAGGAGGAGCCTTGGTGAGAGCACCCTCAGGAGGCTCCACGGGGAGCTGTTCCAGGAGTAGCTTATTAACAACACTCATTTCCACCAGGGTTTATCAAGCCTCTATGACAGGCTGGGCACAGATCTGGGAGCTTGCGTTTCACGGATGAGTTTTAGAAAGATCCCGCCCTCGTGGAACTTATATTAAGACCCCAGGAAATCGGAAATCTGCAACCTGAATATTTTCGAATCCTCCTTGACCTGGGAATGTTCCAGTGAAACTGAGGTTCTAGTTCATTTCTATATAAGTTTATTCATTTTTGAGAGAGAGCGAGAGACAGTGCATACACAAGTAGGGGAGGGGCAGAGAGAGAAGGCGAGAGAGAGAATCCCAAACAGGCTCCACACCATCCGTGCAGAGCCCGATGTGGGGCTCGAACTCACGAAGCTGATCAGACCATGACCTGATCGGCTCAAGTCGGACATTTAACTGACTGAGCCACCCAAGCGCCCCTGGGTTCTAGTTCTGTCACAAATTGGCCATCGGGCAAACCACTCCGTCGGCCCCATCACTGAGGACGCTGAAGTGCCCGCTCCCCTTATCTACCAGCTGCACGGGGTTGGTCAGAGGTCGGAGGAGTAGGCGTCGAAAGCTGTCGTGAAACTATGCAGGTGAGGGTAAGGAGCAGGGGGAAGGTTATTTTCAAAAGCCTGATGCCAGGAAGTCCTGGCCCCAGGTGTTCTTTAAGGAAAATAGCCTAAGGAAGCCCGCTTGACTTCTCAAATTCCCGACATCCCCAAAAGACACGCAGAGAATGCTCTGTCTTTCATAGAGCCTGCTCACCTCTGCCAGAGGCCACGGGCCTGGGGAGAAGGGGACAGTGGCCCCTCGGGAAGACCCCGTTGGCCGGTCCAAGTGGGCATGGCTCGTCCTGGTGCCGAGGGTGGGGTCCAGTTCCAGAGGAGGAGGGGCCAAGCATTGATCATTAGGTGTGATCGAAAGGATATTCTTCCCCAGGAATGGAAGTGGAAACAGAAGGCAAGTGACATTTCAGATGATTTGGCAACTAAAGACGAAGAAACTAGTCCAAGGTACCTTAACCTTGGCACTCTGGACATTTCCGAACAGAGAGTTCTGAACTGTCCTGTATGTCGTGGACGGTTTAGCAACGTCCCTGGCCTCTATCCACTAGATGATAGTAGCATTGCCCACCCCGGACTTTGCAACCCAAAATGTCTCTGGATAACACCAAATGTCCCGTGGGGGTCAAAAATCATTCCCGACTGAGAACCACGGATCTAGCTGTTTTCCTGGAATCATCTTCTCCCATGTCCGCTCGGCCAACTCTTAGGTCAGCCACCTCTTCCCAGTTTGCCCAGAACTTTCTGGGTCTTAGCACTGCAACTCCCACATCCTCTCAGCCTCAGGCAAACGGGGACAGCTGGGAAGTGGGCCGGCTCCTTCCCTGTCTTCCTCACAAGGTCTATCCTGATCAACCCATGGATACAGAAGCCTGAAAGCACCTCCCACCGTCTACTGTACTATTTATGTAGAGCATTGTTTATTGTCCGTCCCTCCCCCGTCTCTTCCCCCGCACCCCCCACCATAATCTGTGTCAGGGTTGGAGCTTTGCTTTTTTCACTGATGTGTCCCAAGTGCCTGTACTGGCCCCTGACACGTGGTAGATGCTCAGTAAATAGTGTTGCATGAGGATCAGGAACCTCAAAACATTGTGAGCATCTGTGACCCCTGTAATTAATTTCTCCACTGCCTGTTCTCTTCACTTCCCTTGCGTGTTGTGCAACAGTGTTTAGCAAGAAACCTTTCAAACTGGTGCAGCCACTCTGGAAAACAGTATGGAGGTTCCTCAAAAAAATTTAAAATAGAACGGCCCTACGACCCAGCGATCGCACTACTAGGTATCTATCCAAGGGATACAGGTGTGCTCTTTCAAAGGGGTGCACACACCCCAGTGTTTATAGCAGCACTATCGACAATGGCCAAAGTACGGAAAGAGCCCAAATGTCCATCGAGGGATGAACAGAGAAAGAAGATGTGGTATATATACACAATGGAATAGTACTCGGCAATCAAAAAGAATGACACAAGATTCACACCCCGAGGCCTGGCAGCATGCCGGACAGAACAGAACCTCAACAAATATTTCCTGGACGGAGCATTGACAAGGAAATAATGGTGTCGTGGTTAAGAGCTTGGGCTTTGGAGTCAGGCGATGTTGGGTTCCAATCCTGGCACCACCACAGATATAGAGCTGTCTGATCTTGGTCCAACTCCTTCCCCTCCCTAGGCCCCCACGTCCCCATGGAGGGGGATAAAAAGGAGACTTATCTTGTGAGCATCACAGCCTGGCCGTTGGGACGACTGTGAATGTAGGTCCCTCAGCCTACCCAGCGCCTCATAAAAAATACTCTACAATTGGGGCGCCTGGGTGGCGCAGTCGGTTGAGCGTCCGACTTCAGCCAGGTCACGATCTCGCGGTCCGGGAGTTCGAGCCCCGCGTCAGGCTCTGGGGCTGATGGCTCGGAGCCTGGAGCCTGTTTCCGATTCTGTGTCTCCCTCTCTCTCTGCCCCTCCCCCGTTCATGCTCTGTCTCTCTCTGTCCCAAAAATAAATAAACGTTGAAAAAAAAAATTTAAAAAAAATACTCTACAAAAGGGAGCTGATGTGGGATTTCTTCCCAGGAGAGTAACAAGAGGTACGGAATTTTCTACCTAGTTCTACATAGCCAATCACCCTGACTTCATGGCTGCGAAACAGCCAGCCGTCGCAGTGTCTGGGGTCAGGAAAGGCAGGACCGGCTTGGCTCTGGGGTCTGGCTCTCGCACGAGGTTGGCCAGGGGTGCGGGCTCCCCGGAAGCCTCCCTGGGACTGAAGGCTCCTATCCTCAGGATGATTCCGTCATGGCTGATGAGCTGGTGCTGCTTGGCAGTGGCACCGGGGTTCTTCTCCATGTGGGACTCTCCATATGGCTCCCCAAGCATCCACAAGACATGCTGGTGGCTTTCCTCAGAGTGACTAATCCAAGAGAACACCGTGGAAGCCCTCAACACCTGTTACGCCCAGTCTTGGAAAGTCACACATCACCAGTTCTGCCGAGCCGTCGGTCTCACAGACCAGCCTTGGCTCCGTGTGGGAAGACGCTACACGAGGTGTGAATACCAGGGGGCTGGATGGCTGGGGGCCCTCGGAGAGGCTGACTCCCCCCAGATGTCACGTGATATTTCGCCTCGAAGCCGGGAGTGGCTTCATCCAGTCCCTGGCGATCACGTTGCCTTTCCGCCTCCCCCTGCTTATGCGCAACAACGAAGTGCGTGGCCGGGCAAGGTCTACCTAGTTGACTTAAGTGTCCGTTTTCAGGGTCGTTTGCTCCTTAAGCGTAGAACTACAGTTTCTCCTTCGAGATGCCTCAGTAAATGTTAGGCGAATGGACTGAAAGATTCAATGTTGTCTGGCGAGGAAAATTTGTCGGTTTCTGCTTTGTCCCTGAGTCCTAACGGGCGGAAGCCCAGACGGATTCAGAACCTCAAGGTCGACACACAGCTCAACGCAGGGCAGAGGTCTGCGGCTGGACGGGTGGGGGGGACATGGATGAAACCCAGAAGTGTCTGCAGCCGACCAAGAAGGGGCCACTGAGGCAGGGTGAGGCCTCTGCACCCGTCCCGCCCTGGTCACACCCGTGGCCGAGCCCACGTGTACAAGGACAGCACAAGTATCAATCCTATCCTTAGTTTCCTCATTATTAGGATTCAATCCAGGTATTTGGATGGCGGATGAGTTTTGCATTTCTTCTGGGGCTTTGTTGTATTTTTCAGACGTACCACGATCAACATGCATTGGTTCGGCAAAGAGAGAAAAACAGGAAAACATGTAAACCTCACTCAGTTTGGAATTTTCAGCACGGCTACTCCAAACAGGGGTCCCCCTCTTCTGTAGGACACGCTGAGGGGTGCCTGACAGCCACGCCCCTTGAGTTTCCTCCCAGTCTGTTGAGGGACTCAACGAGCCATCTGTGAAATGGCGTGGTGACTTCTCGTTTCTCATGGAGTCATTTGCAAGGATTAGTGAGACCTCCTGGGCAGATGGTTGAGATCCAGGGAGGGGAGAAAGGTCGCTGCAAGGCCGGACGGCCCGTGGCAAAGGGGCAGAGAATGGGCTTGTTCGTAGGGTAACATGACCACCCCCCAAGACTGAGTTGCTACCTGTACTGCCTGAATAATTCATCGTACCCATTCTCGTTCATGGATGATGCCAGAGGGCACCTGACTTCGTTTAATTAGTGTTATCGCTCTTCGCTCTTCCTGTAATTAGTAATATCTGATGGATTCTGGGCTTACTTCTTTGCTGCGACATAACAGCAAAGCTCCCGGCAGCTGGCTGGTAGAGGACAGAAATTCTCATTTTTCCCGAGAGACCGCTGTCCAACACGCCGACACCATCGAGAGCCTGGGATTCTCGAGGCCTGACGGTAATAAGCCTTTTTTCCCCTGTTTCGTTTCCTGCTCCCGCTCCAGAAACAGCTTCTCAGTGTGAATTGTCATGACAACCTGAAGAGGGGACACACCACAGCAAGCCGAGCGCGGGGACGCAGGGCCCGCGCGTCACGATGGAAGGGGGCTGACCGGCGCGTCTTCACTTGGCAGAGAGTCCGGCAGTATAAAACCACAGTGGATTTTGAAGGTCACCCTTGGCCTTATAAATGGAAGGTGGGGTTAGAGGCTTCGCCAGGCAGATGCTTCTCGGCCTGCCGTGAGGTCTGGAGGATGAACAGCCTGTTTCACTCAAGGCCCGCGTGGGGCTGTTATCACCTGCCGGCTCCCCCCGACCTGCCCAGTGGGTTTGTGGTTTCATTGTGCTTGACCACCGAGGTGAGCCTTGTGCAGAGAGATGGGGGGCGGGGGCAGCTCCCCCTTGATTCTTCCCACCCAGAGCCATTGGAGAGAGCAGGAGCTGGGGTGCCGGCCTGACGTCTTCTCTCTCTGGCTACGTGGGCGATCCACTTAACCTCTATATTCTCTGTCACTGTCTGTGAAATGGAGAGTCTCCTGCCAGAAGGCAGAAGGCTCCGTAGACGCCCTCCAGGGGTCCCTGGGATCAGAAGTCACCCGATCCAGGAAGCTGGCTTGTGCGGTGGAAGGGACGGGGCCTCTGTTGTCGGGATGACCCGGGTCTTCTGAATCCCAGACCTGCCACCCATGCCCTGGGTGACCTTAAGCGGGTTACACAAACCTCCCCTGACCGCAACCCCTCCTTACAGTCCCGGTTTCCAAGGCTACAAACCTGAGGGTCAGTTTCCCTCACTGCACCCCCCACCCCCTCCCAGATGCCTCAGAAGGCCCCCTTGGCTCTTCCCCGGACGTCCCCCCAGCCTGTCCGCTCCCCTGCGTCTCCCCCATCGCCACCCTGGGCCAGTCACCGGCATCTTGCCTGGAGGTCCACGCCAGCTGCCCAGCCGGCCTCCCGGCTGTGGCTCTCACCCTCGCTGTCACGCCTCTCCGCACAACAGGACGAGGCTCGGGAGTGCAAAGCAGCCGCTTGTCGGCTCCAAATCCTTCCATTATCAGGGTTATTATGGTCACCACTCAGCAGGCACTGTCCTAAATGCTTTGCCTCCTTGAACTCAAACCATCCCCAGAAGCAGCCCTACAAGATCCGAAATCTACAACATAGATATGAACATATACACGTAGATATCATACTGTCCCCATTTTATAGATGAGGAAACTGAGGTCGAGAGGTTAAGGTCTTGCCCCGAGTCACAGAGGAGTAAAGGGCAGAGCCCGTGTTTGAACCTAGGCAGTCTGGCCCCGAATCCACACACTTAGCCCCACACTGCATTGTTCCAGATCCTACACCAGCTCCTGCAAGATCTTCACCCACGTTAGCTCTCCTGCTCCCCCTCATCCACATATTTCGTTCACGTAGGCCTTCTGAAAACAGGCTGAGCGCGCGGTGACCCCAGGGCCTTTAAGTATGCTGTCCCTCTGCCCGGGTCTTCCTCTCACTGGCCACCTGGCTGAGTCTTCCCCCTCTGCCTCCTCTGCCTGAATATTACCTCCTCGCAGAGGACACCCTGGCCACCCAGTGTAGAGGATGGCCCAGTGGTAAGAAGAGAGGGATTTGTTTGTGGTCCGGTTGTGGTTGGTCTCCCGGGTCAGTCTAGGAGATCCACGAACACATGCCTAGGTCCGTTTGCTTCACCGTTCGTTCATGCTGGCATGGTATGATGCCAGCCCATGGGGCTATTCGTATCTCTGTGATGGACAGAAGATGGATGGGCATCCACGCAGCGTTCGCGGGGGTTCAGTGTTCAGGCCTGATGAGAGCTTGATGACCCATCTCCACCCCAGGGTGCGGGTGCCTGGCAACCTGGAGAGCGTAAGTGTGCAGGCAAGCCATGATGGCCACCCGACACAGAGCAGCAGCGCGGGTAGGGAGCAGGAAGCGGACTTGAGGAGTCCTGGCGAGGTGGTGATGGGCTGGAAGTGGGCAGTGAGGGAGCTGGAGGGTCCAAGATGGCGCCCGGGTCCAGGCTGACGAAGGATGACAATGAAGGGAAGGCACAGTCCTGCTCCACAAAGGGTAACGTCTGGGGAAAGGAAAGGCAGTCACGCCTAAACAATTAAAGGACGGGACAAGTGATAATAAATGTCATTGAAGGACCAAAAGGGGAGGGGGGGACAAAGATACAATTGAAACTTGTAAGAGGCTGAGATCGTTTCTGCTGGGGACGACCAGGGCGGTGCCGTGCACGAGCTGGCCCCGTGAGCAGGTACCAAAACATAGTAGGTGGGGGACAAATCAAAATCGTCTCTCCTCCCTAAAATAATTAGATTTTTCTTGACCCAGTCTGACGTCATGAATCCCAAAGGGAAAATGGCGACGTTTGGCTGAAAGTCGCCGGGGAGTTCAGGGGAGCGGGCTCAGGGGCGAAGAGAGAACCGTGCTGGCGGCCGCCTGGGCAGCGGGGAGGGGGCTCGGGTGTGGGAAGAGCAAACGGGAGGCCGAGAATAACGCGGGCCACCCTGGAGGACAGCGGCTTGCCTTGGACCTCACCACCTTCTCCCCACAAAAGGGGAGACACTTCGCCACGAGGCCCACTAGTTCTGGACGAGGAACTTCCTAGACTCTCATCCTGGCCCCGCTGTGGGAATGGAGTTGTAACTAGCCGGTCGTAGCGACCAAGGGGGCCTCGCGGTCACCCATCCTGTCCATTCCATCTTCTGGGCTCAGCGTCCACACACCCTGTCCAGTTGGTAACACCACCTTTACGGGACCAGGCGTGGAGCAGGAGAAACATCCCAGCGGGGCCGTCGGGAAGCCTGGGGTGCGGCTCTCCGTTAGCTCCAGTACCTCGGAGATTTTGCGTATTTCAAGGAAGAAGGTTAGATTAAAATGGCCCTCTTTCAACATTGTTTTTTTTTTTCAACGTTTATTTATTTTTGGGACAGAGAGAGACAGAGCATGAACGGGGGAGGGGCAGAGAGAGAGGGAGACACAGAATCGGAAACAGGCTCCAGGCTCCGAGCCATCAGCCCAGAGCCTGACGCGGGGCTCGAACTCACGGAGTGCGAGATCGTGACCTGGCTGAAGTCAGACACTTAACCGACTGCGCCACCCAGGCGCCCCATCAACATTTTTAAAATGAAACAGGGAGGGGCAGGCCGGCGCCCGCCTCCTCGCTCTCCCCCAACCTCCCTCACCCCCCCGGTACCAAAGAACGTGCAGGGCCCCGAGGAGCCCGAATGAAAACCCCTGACCCAGCTGCTCACTGGGAACATCCTGCAGATCCAGCTGACGTTCCTTGAGCAGCGTTTTTGGGGCCCCAGGTTTCCCCGGGACTCTCCGAAGACGTGTCTGAAAAGCTTCCAGACGCAGCAAGAGGTCTGAGCGAGGGCAAGTCTGTGGGCTCCCAGGAGGCTTCCACGGTCCCCAAGAGGGTGGTGACGCTGCCTCCCCTTCCCGTGCAGCCCTCCCAGGAGGCCACAGAACCCATACCACGTACAGGCGACTGTCGCGAAGCATTAATAGTTGTCTAGGAGTTGATCCTTTTGCGTCCCAGCCAGACGGTGTGAGGAGCTAGCCCTGCAGAGGCAGTGGGTGTTCTGAGCCGCTTCAGTACGGAGCCTGCATGCCGGGCCTGATAAATGAGTGTTTGTTTTGGCAAGTCTCAGGCCAGGCGCTGATGCTAAAATCATAGCCTGCGTATCCACCTTGAGCCAGTCACCGACAAACATTCATGGCTAAGAACACCTCGGGGCAAGTGGTAGTACTTTGCGGTTCAAAGCCGATATAATCGGAGAGACTTAGGTCAAATCCCCCAGCCTTTTTTTCTCACCCATAAAATGGGGAAAATAATAAAGACATTTTTATGTTGGGAATAAATGAGAGAGCATATGCTCCGGTTACCATTATTGTTAATATCACTCGGGCCTGTTTCCAAGTAGCTGTCCCCCTGTGGAGGCATCTCACACAGAGAGCACACACAGCCACAGAAAACACTAGTACAGCATCCGGGCCAGTTCTTAACCTGGATCTGACACCCATCTGTCTGTTTTGGACCTTCAATATTCTGAATACAAAATGATAGAGATAATCTGAGATTCGAGATGATATATGCCTGCCTCCAGGTAGGATTTGCTTTTGCCTTCAGTAGGCACTTGGGCCGGGGGCAGATCATCTCAACCCAGCCTGGATGAGCTGATTCAAAGCTGGTTTCAGTTTTCGTGAAGGCTCGTCCGTTTTTGAATCACCAAAGTTGTGCCTTTGGGTAACCCCTCAGTTGCCCCCACCCAAAGCCTGGAGTGTTTACTAAGCCCCTGCTCCTTGGCAGGCTCTGAATGTATTGTTATTCCAGGCTTGTGGGACTCCTCAAAATTCAGCCTGGTTGCTCAGCCTCTCAACTGGCACTTAAAGACTGGCCAGTGCCTCAGTGGGATAAGGAAACAGAAAGTTGCCCTCTCTGTAATTCCCTTCTTTCCTTGATTTTGGCTCTTCAAGTCCTAGCTGCCTTGGTAGCCCTTTGGTGCCTTCAACAGAGTCTTAAAAAACATTATATCCACTTTTTCTAGTTGTTCTCAAGGTGGGGGTTGATCTGATACTCGCTAGTCCACCATATTGGAAGTGAAAGTCTCCATTTTATCTTAATGCTCACTTAGGTACTTTTAAAAACAGTCCTGCTTTCTTATGCTTCGTTAATTAAGTTAAAAGTCTTACTGGGATGGTTGGGAATAGTGGGAATCCATGTTTTACATGCCCATCTCAGATCAAATTTCTAAAGGGGCAGAGAGGTAGATGTGAGGAGGGGGTTCAGTCAGGGATTTAGGTGGTGCATTGTCGTAAACCAAAGGGGCAAGGTCACACAGGGCTTGTTTTCTGGAGATTTCCTCAGCAGCTGAATTCTGAAGGCATTTTTCCTCAGCAAGTCTACCAACTGGTTGGATTAATGAGCCCTTTGCTGCCGAATAATACAGTTTAGAAACTAGGGAAGAGAGCCACCTCCTGGTAAGAAATACAGTCGTGCGTTGGAGACGCCGGGCGATTTGTGGAAGAATCCTGCAGGTCCCAGGGACACTGGGGTGTGAGAAGGTGCTCAGACTGAAGGGACCCTTGTCCCTGTCTTCACCTGACCTTCGGTGAGGGCAGCGTTTTATCCGTTTTATGCACTGGGTTTCTGAGAAAGGTTTCCACCACGTGGGATCGGAGCAACTGTTCCACCATCGAACTACTCACAGAGTTCGACAGCTTCTTCTCATAGATAAACGGAATCCCCAGGAGATAACTTTCCTAGGCTCTTACAAATCATTCCTGGTAAAGCCAGGGCACCCCCCCCAGCCGGTCTGCCCCTAGCCCAGGCGCTTTATACCACCCTACGTGATGCTCGTTTGAGATTCAGTTCCCCAAAAGTTCCTAGCTTCAGAAAAACGTTTCTTTTCCGGGCCACCATTCTGTGCTCTTTTTGTGAAGTTCTATGGGCTTCCCTCAGAAACTCTCCCCAGGGGACGTGAAGTGGATATGGCCGCTGGCATCTTCCTGGATAGGAAACGAAAGGCGACAAAGCTAACTGGAGGCGCGACGGTGGTCTGCCTGGGACAGACCTGGGAGACTATGCTTGTCCCGGCTCTCCCGACTCGCTGTGTGACATGCACAAGTCACGCCATCTCCCTGGTCCCAGCCTCCTCCCCTTAAAATGAGAAAACCAGTAAGGCTGAAGATCTTTGCCCCTCATCACGGGAGCCTCTTTGCAGAAGCCCCAATGCACCTGGGTCACCCTGACCTCACCACGTGATCCTTCCTCCTCTCGGGAAGCCAGTGACATCCACAAGCCCAGATTACTGGTCCATTCCAAGAGAGCGACTTCGTTTCTGCCTCAAGGGACGCGATATCACATCAGTATTATAGGCTGAATTACATGCCGCCAAAATTCCTATGTTGAAGCCCTAACTCCCAATGTCGTAGAATATGATTGCACCCGGAGACAGGGCCTTTACAGAGGTTAATTAAGGTAGTGAGATCAATAGGGTGGGTCCTCCAGTATGACCTGTGCCCTAATGAGAAGAAAATAGCCATCTACCGGCCAAGGAGAGAGGACTCAGGAGAAACCAACCCTGCTGACACCGTGATCTTGAACTTCTTGCCTCTAAAACTGTAAGAAAATAAATGTTTATTGTTCAAGCCCCCCAGCCCAGGGCACTTTGGCAGTCCTGGCAGATGAATACAACTGGCAAATTCCTTGCTCAGCAACCCCACCTTCTCCTGTTTGCTCTTTTGAGAATGTCAATGCACTGGAGGGAAATTCATCGCTTGGAATGGGTCAAATAGATCCAGTTACGGTGACGTGATAATAAGGGGTCTATAATTTCTGCCCTGGGAAAAGGGTCACAGCAACTCACACACATCCTCTTGCCAGGAGAGGCACCGGCTGTCCTTGCGAAGGACGAGGCTGAGACGCGCCAACATATCCTCTGAGATCCGTGCCAGCTCGGGGGTCCAGCACTGCTCGGATCATTGAAGAATCCCAGTCTTGGCAGAGAGCTGGAGCCTTGCAGGTATGACCTGGGTAGAACTTGGCATTGCATTTCGTAGGAAAAAATGGAACGTGAAACCCATAGCTGGTCCCTGCTGTTTGGCGCCCTACAATTCCCAGCTCATTGAAGTCAAATCAATGGAAGTACCATCTGGTACAAGAAGGTGAAGTTGGCCACATCTGTCACACCCTAAGACACACCTGACTAGGTTTACTGACTCACGGCTGGAGGGATGGAGGCTTCATCAACAGAGGGAAGAACAAAACAATGGCTCTCAATCAGAGATATGTGTAATAAAACTACAGTCTTCTGCTTAGCCAAGAAATTGTCAATGGCCATGGGACGGCTGACGTGACTGGCCCTCTTCTCCCCTGTCAGCACACAAAGGTTGTACATTCTCTTCAGTTCAATGGCCATGGAAAGAGCATGAACTTTGGAGCCAAGCCTGGATTCAAATCCAGGCTCTTTGACCAACACCTGTGTAACTCAGTCTCTCTAATCCTCAGCGGTTTGATCTGCAGAATGGGGATAATGCTGCCTTTCTCACGCCTGTGAACAGTAAATGAAATAATGATGGTAAGCACCAAGTACTCAGAATGCAGGTAGCCCTCGATTTGTCAACGTTACGGAATTGGCGTCTTCCACTTGTCCCGTCACTGAGCCTGCGATGCGGCTTGCCAGGCACTCCTGATGGGTTGAAAATTTGATCTGGTTTGTTAAGTCTCATTGGCGCTCAAAAGAGTATAGAGGCTATTTGCCCTTGACTCATGAAGACCAGAGAGTAGGTTTCATACCGGATGTCAAAATGCCTACGCCACCCACCCCCCACAGTGATGAGGTACGCAGTTATAATGAGGCTTACGGAGAGCCGCCTAATATGCCAAAGCCCCGCTGGTAACTCCGTCTAGAAGCTGAAATCCATTGGTAAATAAACCTAAAGGAGGAGGCCTTGGACCTACAATCCCAAATCCCTACTTAAACAGGTAGGGAAAGTCGGCACAGGGAGAGATACGCTTCTTTTAAAATAGAACTCAAGGGGCGCCTGGGTGGCTCAGTCGGTTAAGCGGCCGACTTTGGCTCAGGTCATGATCTCGCGGTCCTTGAGTTCGAGCCCGACCCCCGCGTCAGGCTCTGTGCTGACAGCTCAGAGCCTGGAGCCTGTTTCAGATTCTGTGTCTCCCTCTCTCTGACCCTCCCCCGTTCATGCTCTGTCTCTCTCTGTCTCAAAAATAAAGAAACGTTGGGGCGCCTGGGTGGCGCAGTCGGTTAAGCGTCCGACTTCAGCCAGGTCACGATCTCGCGGTCCGTGAGTTCGAGCCCCGCGTCGGGCTCTGGGCTGATGGCTCAGAGCCTGGAGCCTGTTTCCGATTCTGTGTCTCCTTCTCTCTCTGCCCCTCCCCCGTTCATGCTCTGTCTCTCTCTGTCCCAAAAATAAATAAAAAACGTTGAAAAAAAAATTAAAAAAAAAATAAAGAAAGAAACGTTAAAAAAATAAATAAATAAAATAGAACTCATTCCTCCTCCATTTTAATTCAGCAGCATATAGAGTTTGTTCTTCAGTGCACTGGTGGTCTGTACATCCTAGCCCAAGGTAAGGGCTGCTGAGAAGCTAATATTCCATAATGAGTCTCCCACCGTCATCTGGGCTAAAACCTGACAGAACTCAACACGCCTTGATATGAGCCACAAGAGGTGGCTCTTGTGTGACATGATCTGAGAAAGCCCCCTAGGCTATCCTGCCCTCAGATATGTCTTCCACATTTGTGTCATGCACAGTCCCCAAGAGACCTGTGTCCGAATGCACGTAGACCTCCAGACAGAGATGCTGGCTCATGATCAACGATTACCGCCTCTGTCCTGCCAGCCCACCTTAATTAGAAGAGAGCTCTGTCAGAAGAGTAGGGCAAAGACCATTCAAAAGAGGCAGGAAAGCCCAGGAAAGATGCCAGAAAATGGGGTCACCAGGTCTTGATGGGATGCTTGCTGATGCCCCAGTCTCCCCCTGAGTTCAATCACACAGCCCTGGGGCCTATCCAGTAACTTCTCCCCAGTCTTGCCTTTGCTTTTCTTTCATTGACAGTTCAGGTGACTCCTAAGCAGCCACTCCGGGCTGGATGCCACTTTGCCAATATCCCCGTGCCACCCAACTGGGAACACTAATGAAGGCAAATGCAATGGCTTTTATGTCTTTTTACTCCCCAAGGACTTTCTAGAAGGGCAACTAGGAGGGCTGTTAATTCTTCAGTTGTGTTCGAACGACATGAATTTGTAAACTCTAGAGCAATGGCGAGGCGTCGATTTTCTATTTCACCACGCGATGCTGTGAAAAGTTCGAATACCCACAGCCCATGAAGCTCCTGTGTTCCCAAGCACCATGCCTGGCATTAGGAAAACAGACTTTAGGCTACTCCGTCTTCTCTTGGCCTTTACCGTTCGGGCGAGGAAATGGAAATTACATATAAGAAGAACGAAAAGTGGATCAAAGAGGAAATTGTGAGGTGGCAAATGCCTGCTAGGACGCTGACGTGTGCCCTCAAGGACCAAGAGCTGAGGGAAATTGAGCTGCTGAGGTAAACTACAAATCTACCCAGGACAGGTCACGATGTAGGGAAAGTCTCTTTAAAGAGAGAGCATGACTCCAAGGCAGGGAAACTTGATTATAATCTGAGAGAAGGTATTCATATCTGAGGAATGAATGTGTCAATCTGGAGAGCAGGTAGGTTCCCCAAGAAAGCCTTCGAAAAATAAGAATCGGAGAGAAAGACATGGTAACCGCAGTGGCTGTGGCCCCCCAAAAGCAGGGTGCCTGTGCCTCAGTGGGTACCCAAATGACCCACTGGGTAATGGGACAAAATATAGAACTTCTATTTACATCTTGTTTACCCTTGAAGATTTCTATACATGTGTGCAAATCTATCAGTCCAGTAGACGGTGATTCATAGTCTAGTAGATTTGTTTGGTATTCATGCCCAAATGTTTTTTCTGGTGAAGCACATGCGAAATTACAGTGATGTGGAGACAACGGTAATATCATTATGGGCTGAATTGTGCCCCCCCAGATCCCTATGTTGGAGTCCCAACCCTCAGTACCTAAGAATGTACGTGCGTTTGGAGACAAGGCCTTTAAAGAGGCAATTAAAAGAAAGTAAGGTCATACCGATGGGTTCTAGTCCAGTATGACTGGTGTCCTTATAAGAACAGGAAATGACACAGAGCGACACCCATGTGAAGACACAGGACGGAGGCCTCTGAGGAACTCAACCCTGCCGATATCCTGATTTTGGACTTTGTAGCCGCCCGAACCGTGAGTTAATACATTTCTGTTGTTTAAGCCCCCAGATCTGTGGAACTCTTTTGTGGTAGCCTTATCCGACTGATACAACGACCCTCATATTGACCCCGCCGGAAGGAGAATGGAAATCTCCCCCATCTGAACTAAATCCTTCCCTCGTGGTCCTGTGGGTTCTGACTCCTAGCCTCGCGATTTCCAGTCTAGCCCGTGGTGGAGTCCTTTGTAAGCAACCAAGACTGCATCGGGACATGTGTCTTCCCCTTTCCCCACCCCCTCCCCCCAGTCCCAAACGACCCCTGCCCCGCCTCCTGCTTGCCCCCCTCCTCTCCTACACTTGACTCTGGAGACCAGTATTCCAGCCCCTACTGGGACTGAGGCTTGGTCAATGACCTCCAATTTCACTAAGCAAGCCGGCAACTAAGTCAAGAACTGTGTCAAAATCCATTTATAACTATTCAATCCACAACCGTAGCCAGCATATGTCTCCAGTGTTTTGCCAATGATTTCAAAACATTTTCGATCAGAGGTGCCTGGCTGGCTCAGTACGTAGAGCGTGTGACCCTGGATCTCGGGGTTGTGAGTTCGAGCCCCGCGTTGAGGGTGGAGATGACTTAAAAGTAGAATCTTGGAAAACCAGAAAAACACAAAGCCATTTCTGACCAACTTCCTGTCTCCTAGAATAAGCATCCACCGGGAGCCTGAGAACAACCAGGATCTAACTGCAAGTGTCAGTTGCCCACGTGAATATCTATCACCTGAGACCCCTCGGCCGGAGTCAACTCGTCACAGTACCGCAGCCCAAATTTTACAATTACTTGGTTGTTGCGCAATCGAAAACTTTCAAGTGACATAAAATGTCTGCTCCGCATCAGGGTGTGAACAAGAAACCATTTAAAAGACGCTCAAAGTCAAGCCGAAGCTGCACGAACCTGTTCTTCTTGGTGTGATGGGCCACACGCGTGTTTCTCCAGTGGTTGAACACACTGTAGTAAAATATGCAGCAAAATGAAGCCCGAGACACTTGAATTCAAACTGCGATTTCTGCACCAAACGCACAAACCTGAAGGATAAGAAATTCTTCTTGGGAGGTGCTATGGATTTCCCGAGGGACAGTGGACGCTTGTGGAGAAGACTCACCGGCTGGATGTGCGTGTGGCCTCAGGCAAGATATTTAAATCCCGTGGCCTCAGTCACCTCATCCCTAAAATGGGATTTAAAAAGCTTCCTCACGTGGTTGGTTTGAGCATTGCGTTTGGTTCTTAAAGCTCAGGGATGGTAAAGAAGTACCTTTGGAGGAACTCCTGGGTGGCTCAGTCGGTTAAGCCTCGGACTCGTGGTGTTGGCTCAGGTCATGATCTCACGGTTTCGTGAGTGTGAGCGCCCACGTTGGGCTCTGCGCTCATAGTGCAGTGCTTGCTTGGGATTCTTTCTCTCTCTCTCTCTCTTTCTCTCTCTCTCTCTGCACCTCCCCCACTCGCACTATCTCCGTCTCTCTCAAAATAAACTTAAAAAAAAAAAAGAAAGAACTTTGGAAAGAACTTCAAAGTTGCATGGCATAAAGCAGCACATGATAACCCCAACGTCTGAATAAAATTTGCGAAAACAATCGATTTTCTTCCCAAGGACCGACAGTGGTGTGGGCAGTTGAGCAATAAAGGAGCAGCATTTTCTGCTCCGTTTCTGCAACGGCAACAAAAACATGATGGCAGAAAACAACGCCAAGTGACAATCTTCATTTCCTT